>NC_088379.1:130945000-131570000 GCF_037993035.2 Macaca fascicularis
AGACACATGACCAGCTGTAATACAAGGTAGAAGGTGTCATGTGCTATATAAGACCTAGACACAGGTTTTATAGCTAAGAGCAAAGGAGAGTAATTCTTTAAGAACAAAATTTTAATTAATTATCAATTAATTAATTTTAACTTTTATTTTAAGTTCAGGGGTACAAGTGCAGGTTTTTTACATAGGTAAACTTGTGTCGTGGTGTTTGCTGTATAGATTATTTCATCACCCAGATATTAAGCCTGGTTACTATTATTTTGAAGAGTAATTGTTATAAGGGAGTAAGTACAAGCAATATGAATGTACAAGCAATATGAATATACACATTTGGGTGAAGGGATAGATGCATGAGCAAAAGTGAGTGATGAGCTGGAAATGTAATTTAAAACAAATTTGAACATTATATAAGGAGTTTGTATGCATGGATATAGTAAATCGCCATCTCATGTAAGAATGCTCCTAAGATCTTATTTTGTATCATATCAAATAAAAAATGACAATTCAATCCTTGCTTCAAACTGTTAGTGAAAACATGACCTCAGGAAAACCTGAAAATATAGGTTTATCTATCAGTGTGTGTGTAATAACACATGCTGTGCCTAGAAAGAGTGCTGTTGTAAGGAACAGATGACATTATGGCCCATAAAGTATAACGTGTAATCCAGATGAAATATTTTATTATGATATTTTGTTTTACATTAACAATAGGAAGGTATGCATGATTCCATATTAATGCTACATTTTAAAGGAAAATTTGATTCAAGGTAGACAAAGTTGAGAAAAACATTCGATTTTCATCAGTAACAATTCATGTGATGTTATTTTCATCTGTCATCCCTACTTTTATTATTGTTCCTATATTCCATGTTTACACATTCCAAAACCCACTCAGGGAAGAATGTATGTAAAGTGATGAAGCCTAATCCCACCTGATTTATATTCCAACTCTGAAAGTCAGGTAGGTCCAAAGAGATTACAGAAAAACATCTGAACTTGTGAACCTGGTTCAAATGAATCAAATATTCCATGTTGTAAACAAAAGACAGATGCTTATTTTATGACTAGGCCAGATGCTTATTGAATAATATTTTCACATTTGCTAAAATATTTAATGACCAAACACTAAATTCTTTCTCAAATGTAAAGATCAATAATACGTTTGATAATAACGACTGAATTCTTAAAAAATCAGTGTAAATAATGTGGATTTTTAAATGAAATGTAATTCTTCTTGTCTAAGTGATGCCTTTGTTCTGGAACAAAATGTGTATTACTAGCTTTCCTCATTTATGTTCTATGCTCATCTAAGAAAAGAAGTCATAAAAAAACAATAAACAGAATGTTTGAATGTGTCCAGCTCACAGTTGTTAACAGGCCAGATAGAAACAAGACAATCATCTAAATGTCCCGAGGTATTAATGAGATGGGGTTTTCTTTGACTGTTTCATTCCAGCAGTAATTTTCAGAGGGTAAGTTGAAAAATCCTGTGGCATTTTTATGGCATATAGCCATTTATACTATCTCCCCTTCCTGCTGGCCCAAGTATAGGACATTTATTTAACAAATATCAGACCAACTCTTTTCTGGCCCAATTCTCATTCAGTATAGAAGACAGGCAGTTCTATAGGCAAGCATTCATTTGGGAAATGTGTGGAAATAAAGCAAAAAGGGGAAGTATGATGGAAATTATATGTCATGATTTCCCTACTGTGTTTTTAGAAATTAAAGTTTGCATTGTGTTAATCTAGAGTCATTAGGGATAGTACATATGCTTTCCCTAGCATCATAGCACTTAATATGTCCATAGAGCTCCACTTCTCATCACTTCTCTAAGCAATTGCATATTATATGCAGGGACATCTTTCTCACTTTAATTTTTGTGTATGTACAAACAAATATCATATTTATGAGACAAAATGAGATCTATTCTGTGTAATGTATTATTGTCAGTAGAGAGAAATTCTATTTTTAAGACTAAGAGAAGCAGTTTATAGAAGTGCTCAGAAGGAGTATTATAAAGATCGGCATTATTTAATTTGCATGCAGGCTTCTTTTAAATGAATCCCATTTCTACTGTTTATTGTTTATTTCCCACCACATTTAGTTTCATATTTGCACTAGATTTGTAAGGATGCAACAGTGAAAATACTACATAATTACTACAACTGACAGCCAGCAGTATTGAAGTAGAATCTCTAAAACTGTGCATTTGAATGTCATTCTTTCATGCACCCATTTCTTCAAAATAGAGTTTTTGTTGTGTTATGTTTTGTACTATAGGCAGTAGATTCAGAGAGAAACAAAAATTATCCTTCCCTTCAAGAAACATATTGTCACTTAGGGATAGGCAATTAAACACCTTATTAAGATCAAGCACATTCAGCTCTGGGGAACTGATATATACAGGATTATATACATAATTCTTTGACAGAGGGGGACTTGGAGAAACTGTCCTGTTTTCAGTAGGGTTATTGCTAACAATGGTGATGATACTCTGCTGGCTGAGAAGCTAAAAGGTACAGAGAATGCACAAAACAATTAGTCTGACTTGATAGATATCCACCTTATTTTAAGTCTTTTAGGGATTTTAAAAATGAATCCTTTTAAAATTATTTTTTATACTTTGTATATACAATTCTCATCAGGTTCTTCCAATTCTGTTTACCTCAGATTCACACTTTACTTTGTTTTGTTGTTGTTTTAAGTGAAAGCAAATTTATTAGAGAAGTAAAGAAACACAAGAATGGCTACTCCATAGGCAGAACAGCCCAGAGAGCTGCTCATGGCTTATTTTTATGTTTTTTTTTTTTTTTTAATTTTTATTTTAGGTTTGGGGGTACGTGTGAAGGTTTTACATAGGTAAACTAGTGCCACAGGGGTTTGTTGTACAGATTATTTCATTACCCAGGTATTAAGCCCAGTACCCAATAGTTATTTTTCCTGCTCCTCTCCCTTCTCCAACCTCCCACCTCAAGTAGACCTCAGTGTCTGTTGTTTCCTTCTTTGTGTTCATAAGTTCTTATTATTTGGTTCTCACTTATAAGTGAGAACATGTAATATTTGGTTTTCTGTACCTGACTTAGTTTGCTAAGGATAATAGCCTCTAGCTCCATCCACGTTCCCATAAAAGACATGATCTCATTTTTTTTACGGCTGCATAGTATTCCATGGTGTCTATGTACCACATTTTCTTTATCCAATCTGTCACTGATGGCCATTTAAGTTGATTACATGTCTTTGCTATTGTGAATAGTGCTCCAATGAATATTCGCATGCATATGTCTTTATGGTAGAATGATTTATATTCCTCTGGGTATATACCCAATAATGGGATTACTGAGTCAAATGGTATTTCTGCTTTTAGCTCTTGGAGGAACCACCATACTGCTGTCCACAGTGGTTGAACTAATTTACACTCCCACCAACAGTGTATAAGTGTTCCCTTTTCTCTACAACCTTGCCAACATCTGTTATTTTTTGACTTTTTAAGAATAGCCATTCTGACTGGTGCAAGATGGTATCTCACTGTGGTTTTGATTTGCATTTCTCTAACAATCAGTGATGTTGAGCTTTTTTCCATATGCTTGTTGGCTGCATGAATGTCTTCTTTTGAAAAGTGTCAGCTCATGTCCTTTGCCACTTTTTAATGGGGTTGTTTGTTTTCCTCTTATGAACTTGTTTAAGTTCCTTATAGACACTGGATATTAGACCTTTGACAGATGCCTCCAGCTTTGTTATTTTAAGACATTCTTATGGTCCATCTTTACAATACTACGTCCTTGTGTAACTGTAATACACACAGATGGTGTCTTCAACTGCAGTCTTTCTTCCTGTTCCAAAGATTTCCTCATCAGGGTAGTAAAAACAGTTTCCTCAAATACCCTTCTCCTCCTGACCCCTCATATCAGAATTATGCCCAACTTCTTACTGATTTATACCCAACTTCCTACTGAATAACTGTAGTCAAATTACATGCAACTCCAACCCAGGTTAGCTAATAAACATATACATATATATATTTTTTTTTCTTAGCAGTGTGGTTTCAAGTGTATCAAGTTTGGAATGGCACAGACGTTAGGGAAATTCATTATCTGAATTTCTCTGGGCTTCAAACTGGGTAAGTGTAGATAATTCACATTTCACAACAAAATAAGGTACTATTAGATTATAACTTAAAGTATAAAATAAATATCTATGAGTGCAAACTGACCTTAAAAAGTTATTGAATAAATGAATGGGGAGCATAGACAAATCTTCTTTGAAGAAGAATTCCAAATAACTTATGTAGATAGTACCTTCTTGTTTTAGTCAGGGTTCTTCAGAGAAGCAAACCAACAAAATGTGTGTGTGTGTGTGTGTGTACATATACACACACACAAGCATATATACATATATACATACATATATGTACACCCATATACATATATATGAATATATGCATATGTCTATATGTATCTATACATGTCTATACATATGTATATGTATCTATACATGTATATACATATATGTATGTGTACATACACACACACACATATATGACAGAGAGAGAGAGATTTTAAGAAATTGGTTCATGAGATTATGGAGGCCTTGATAAATCCAAAATCTGCAGGGTAGGCTGGCAGTTTGGGGACTTATGGAAGAGCTGCATTTTGAGTCTGCTGGCAGAATTCATTTTGGCTAAGGAGAGGTCAGTCTTTTGCTGTTAAGGCTTTCAACTGATTGGATAAGTTCCACCTGCATTGTGGAAGGTAATAATGCTTCACTCAAAGACCACTAATTTAAATGTTAATCTCATCTAAAAATCACTTTCACAGAAACATCCAGAATAATATTTGACCAACTATCTGGACCAGCCAAGTTGACTCATAAAATTAACCATCATATCCTTCAAGGATATTAATGATAACTTCCCATCCCTTAAATGCAAGCTGTACGTAGTGACTTTCGTCCAATGAATACAGTATGAAAACGTGAGAAGAAGAATCACTTTGTAATGGAGAAACGTGATGAAGCTAGCTCAGTCAGATGATGAGGGTTACCCTCAGCAGTGATAAGTTGTGTTCATAGTATGTACCCTCGATACGATGTGATGAAAAGGCACTTCATGTCTTTGTTCTTCCTCCACAAAACCCAAAACCCCAATCTAATAATGAAGAAACATATCAGAAACTGCTGTTGATGAGCATTCTACAAAATACATGATTGATACTTTCTCAAAACAACCAAGGTCATTACAAACTTGAAGATCTTAGAAACTGTCACCATCTAGGGGTGCCTAAGGAGACATGACTGAATCTATTGTGGTATTCTGGATAGGATTCTGCAACAGAAAAAAAAAAAAAAAAAAAAAAAGTGGCATTATGTAAAAATGAATAAATCTAAGTAAAGAATGGACTTTAATTCATAATAACAGAACAGGAATAATTAATTAATTGTGATGAAGCTACCACATGCATTTTACATGTGAATAGGGGAAATTGGATGTGGAGTATTGGGAAAGTCCTTGCACTGCCTTCACAAAGTTTCTGTAAATCTAAAATTTCTCTAAAATAAGATACTTATTATAAAAAATCAAAACAAAAAATGCACTGACTTATTTTACATTAGACAGACTTTTAATCAAGAATGTCTAACTCTCACAATTTTATTTTTCTCATTTTTCAAGATGGTAGAGAAGATGAATTTTAAAATGAATATATAAAGTCAGAAGCAAATTGGCACATAGTATGTGTTCCATAATGTAAATTTATGCACTGTACCCATACCTCTTCATCAAAAGGTGTTAGGTTTATTTTTATTATTATTACCATTATTTTAAGTAAAAATGCCAACAACTCATTGTAAAGTAACAACAGGTGATTGATTCACTGAGAAAATTAATTTTATTTAAACCTACAACTCTACTGTATATATTTATTATAATAATCTGCATTAAACATATAATTACTACAGGGAGGGAAGCAATAAAATTCTCCATGGAGAGTACACATTTTTAATGCAGGTAATCAATATTCTTGGAACATCCTCAAAAGAAAGGGCTAAAAGGAAAAGAAATAAAATAACCTACCACTGGCAGCATTTGCTGCTGCATACTTAAAGAGTCTTATGTTGAATCTGGCAGTCTCTGTGTCGTTTACCAGATAAATCTCTTTACCAGACCTCTCAGGTCAGGTAAAACGCACACCAGACACATTTAAGCCAGACTGCTTCAGTGGAGGAAACACTGTTGGTGGTCACAGACACCAAAGATCCAGGTATAGGAAATTCTGCATTAGGCAGTCTCCAATTTATTTCTCCCCTACAGCACCCTCCTCACTCTGCCTCTGTCTTTTGAATTCATGGCTAACATTTTGGATTTCAGATTGATTAGACTGTAACTATCCACTCATAAATTTAAAAATAAACACAGATTAAGTGTGTGTTTGTAAGCTAGACGTGTTCTTACCTTTCAGACTGATGGCCATGAATTCAAATAATTTGCTTTGGGGAAATGTAAACATATTTTATCTGTTTGCATCCCAGTCAATGTGAAGCACCACATACAACTGGAGTCATTGCCTACATTGCAAGCCATAAAACACCCTATAGCTCTTGTTAAAAGAAATTATTTTCAAGTATGTGCAATGTGGCTCATCCCCACAAACCATTAGATGGTTGAAGTGATGTGTGAATAGAGGTGTTTGTATATAAACAACAATACATACATGTACAAATAAAATCTTAAATGTGTGTTAGAAGTAAAAACATCCTAAAAATCTTTAAGAAGGAACAAAAAGAAGTATTAGGTGAAACATATGTGAATGTCTCAACATTTTATCTTCAGTCCTGATTTTGTATCAAAATTTTTAATAATGTAATTTATTTTTACAATTTACTTTCCAAAGCCAGTAAAGGATTTCTATATTATCCAACATGACTTACTTGAAGCCAGTCATTTTTAAAATTTTGATGAATATTTCTTATAAGAGTAATATTAAGCATTCTCAGCTTAGTATTTATATCCATCTCTATACTTAAATGTATATCTCATCAATTTATATTTCTTTCCATTGGCATATAAATGCAAATAACTGATATAATAATATATTAAGTCATAAGACACTTTCCATTACATAGATACATTAATGGCCACTAACCCATTTATTTGTCTTCACAATTACCTGAAATAATTGAAAATAGTCATCATTCTTTGCACTTCATAACCAATAATAGCCTACACTTTTAGAGTTCTTAAGATGTTCTGAAAACTCTTTTAAGTATTTTTAAAATATTTAATATTTTAATCCTCATACAACCCCATAAGGTAGCATATTATCTCAGTTTTATAAATAGGAAAATTGAGGCACAGGGAATTGACATATTTTATGCAAGTTCATGCAGAGAACAAACACAAGATCTGATGTTCAGATACAGGCCGTGTGGCTCCAAAGTTTGGGTCTGGAAATTATGTTATATTGTCTTTATAGGATAAGGACCAAAAACAATCAGCAATGGAACAAACACACACACACACAAAATGGTATTTGAATAAACAGCTTAAACTCACAGCACCAATTACTGATGTGTTTGGGGTTTTGTGCAATTCAACATTAGGGGTATTTTTTTTTTTAATTTAAACAAATTTTTGGTTTAAATCCAGGTCCTATCATTTGAGAGCTGTGTGTATACTTGCAGAAGTTGCTTACTTCCTCTCTTATTCCTTATCTTCAAAATAAGGAGGACAATACCTATTTCATTAATTAATTCCATAATTAAATGTGTTAGCCTATGTAAAACACTTGGTACATAATAAATTGTCAATAAATGATAGCAAAGTACACTCTTCTGGATTGGAAAAGCAGATTTAAGAAAATTTATTTGAGAATTAAAATATTTCATGGCAAGTCTTAATTTAGCTTTAGCTTTTTAACAAATAATATGCTTTTCCAATATATCTAAAGGGTCCAAGGTTTAATAAGTCCACAAATGTAGTGATGTTGTTAGATATAATCACCTATATATGGTCACAATATTTTCACCGTTAATAATTCAACACAGACTGGGAGGCAGAGCAAGATGGTAGATGACAAAACTCCACCAATTATTCCCCCTGCAAGGACCCCAAGTTAGTAACTATCTACATAGATAAAACTCCTTCATAAGAATCAAAAATCAGGTGAGCATTCACGGTACCTGGTTTTAACTTCATATTGCTGACAGAGATACCGAAGAGACAGAAAAAACTGTTCTGAATCACTGACACCACCTTTCCATTACCCTGGTAGCAGATGGATTGTACTGAGAGTGCCTCTGGGCACTGGGAGAAGGAGAACACAGCAACTGTGAGGCATTGAACTCAGTGCTGTCCTGCTACAGCAGAAAGGAAACCGGAACCAAACTCAGCTGACTCTACCCATAGATGGGGCATTTGAACCAGCCATAGCCAGAGGAGAATCGCTGATCCCAGCTGTCTGAAATTGAGTGCCAAGAAACCTTGCCACCAAGGACCAAAGTGCTCTTAGTCTTTAAGTAAACTTGAAAGGCAGTCCAAGCCATAAGGACTACAACTCATAGGCAAGCCCTAGTGGTGAACTAAGCCCAGGGACAGTGGACTAAGGGGCACGTGACATACTGAGACACCAGCCAGGGCAGCCAAGGGAGTACTAGCATCATGCCTCCCAGCCTGTGGCTCCAAAAGAGACCCCTTCCTTTGGCTTGAGGAAAGGGAAGAGTGAGGAGGACTTTGTCTTGCATTTTGGATATCAACTCAGCCATAGCAGAATAGGGCATGGGTCAAAGTTGTGAAGCCCCTGTTCCAGGGTCTGGCTTCCAGATGACATTTTTAGACACACCCTGGAACAGAAGGGAAGCTGCTGTCTTGAAGGAAAGGACCCAGTCCTACCAGCATTCATCACCTGCTAAGTGAAGAGTTCTTGAGCCCTGAATAACCAGCAGCGATACCCAGGTACTACACTGAGGGCCTTGGGAAGCCTCTGAGATTTGCTAGCTTCAGGTGTCACTCAGAACATTACCAGCTATGGTGTCTACAGATCAAAACTTCTTCTGCTTGAAAAAAGCATAGGGAAAATTAAAGGGGAATTTGTCTTGTACCTTAGGTACCAACACTGCCACAGGGGGCTAGAGCGCCAAGTGGGTTCTTTGGGTCACTGATTTTAGGACTTGACTCTTGGACAGCATTTCTGTACCTGGCCTAGGGCAGAGGGAAGCCCACTGCCCTGAAGGGTGAGTCCCAGGCTGGGCAGCATTCACTACAAGCTGATTTAAGAGATCTTGGACCTTAAAGGGACATCAGTGGTAGCCAAGCAGTGCCCTTCCTAGTCAGAGGTGGCAGTGACTAGAGGGTGAGGATCCTCTGCCTTTTGAAAGGGAAGGAAAGAGTGGGAAGGACTGAGTCTTGTGGTATGAGTGTCAGCTCAGCCACAACAGAATAGAATGTTGGGTAGGTTTCTAAGGTTTTTTTTTATTCCAGTTCCTGAATCCCAGACGAAACTTAAGAACCCATCCAGCGCCTGGGGACTTCATCGCCCTAAGGGGACAAAAACAGGCCTGGCTGGCTTTGTCACCTGCTGATTGTAGAGCCCCAGGGTCTTGAGCAAACAAAGGCAGTATCCAGGGAGTGTTTACAGCAGGCTTTGGGCAAGACCCAGCACTGTGCTGACTTCAGGTCTTCTGACCCAAGACATTCATAATGGTGGTGGCACAAGGGTGCTTGTGTTATTCCAACCCAAGGTTTAGGTGGTTCAGAAAGGAGTCATACACAGACTCTGTATGTTTGGGAGAAAGTAAAGGAAGAGAACAAAAGTCTCTGTCTGACAATCCAGAGAATTCTCCTGGATCTTGTCCAAGACCATCAAGATGGTACCTCTACGTGTCTGCAAGAACCACAGCTTCACTTGGCTTGGGGTACTCCACAAAACAGAAACAGCTTATATCACAACAACCAAGTCCTTGAAAATGTCTGGAAAGCCATCCCAAAAAGGACAGCTACAAAAAGCCCCCAAAATAAAGACTACAATAAGTATCTAACTCTTTAATGCCCAGACACTGAAGAACATTTATAAGGATCACCACCATCCAGGAAAACATGACCTCACCAAATGAACAAAATAAGAAACCAAGGACCAATGCTAGAGAAACAGAGATATGTGACCTTTCAGATAGGGAATGCAAAATAGCTATATTGAAGAAACTCAGAGAAATTCAAGATAACGCAGAGAAGGCTTTAAGAATTCTGTCAGATACATTTAACAAAGAGATTGAAGTAACTTAAAAGAATTAAACAAAAATTGTGGAGCTGAAAAATGCAACTGGCATACTAAAAAATACATCAGAGTCCTTTAATTGTAGAATGGACCAAATAGAAGACAGAATTAGTGAGCTTGAAGATATGCTATTTAAAAATGTGCCGTCAGAGAAGACAAAAGAAAAAAGAATATAAAGCAAAGAAGCACACCTACAAGATGTAGAAAATAGCTTTAAAGAGGCAAATCTAAGAGTTGTTGGCCTTAAAAAGGATATAAAGAAGGAAACAGGAGTAGATAATTTGTTCAAAGGGTTAAAAACAAAGAACTTTACAAACCTAGAGAAAAATATCAATATCCAAGTACAAGAAGCTTATAGAACAACAAGCTGATTTAACCCAAAGAAAACTACCTTAAGGCATTTAATAATCAGACTCCAAAGGTCAAGGATAAAGAATCAATCCTAAAAGCAGCAGGAGAAAAGAAACAAATATCATACAATGAAGTTCTAATACATCTGGCATCAGACTTTTCAGTGGATACCTTATGGGCCAGGAGAAAGTGGCATGACACATATAAAATGCTGAAAGAAAAAAAAAAGACTTTTACCCTAGCATAGTATATCCAGCAAATATATCCCTCATACATGAAAGAGAAATAAAGACTTTTCCAGGCAAACAAAAGCTGAGGGATTTCAGTATCAGGCATGTCCTACAAGAAATGCTAAAGTGGTACTTAAAACAGAAAGAAAATAAAATTAGTGAACAATAAATAATCACCTGAAGGTACAAAACTTACTAGTAATAGTAACTACATAGAAAAACACAGGCTATTATAACACTGTAACTGTGGTGTTTAAACTGCTCTGATCTTAAGTAGGATGGCTAAACAATAAACCAATAAAAATAATAACTACAACAACTTTTCAAGACATATTCAATGCAAAGAGATATGAATAGATAAGATTAAAAGTTAACAAGTGAAGGTAGTGACGGGATAAAGTTTCCCCCCTGCCCCCATGGGAAGAGCCAAAAAATATTTGACTGATAGCCCTAGTGATTTACCATAAAAGTTCTTCAGTTGAACAATCACATTCTTATCATGGTCACATTTTACCAGTATTTTCATGCACAAATTATTTTTTACATGGATGTGATCTTTAAACTTAGCTAAACTATCACTATACTGAATGATATTATACGGAAACTTACGATTATTTTCATATATTTAAGGTTTGTTTTTAAATAATACAGCATCTGTATTTGTCTTTTATTTCTAATGATCATGTTCACTTCTTTTTTAATCTTTATTTTAGGTTTGTGGGTACATGTGTAGGTTTGTTACATAGGTAAACATGTGTCATGGGGGTCTGTTGTACACATTATTTCCTCACCCAGGTATTAAACTCAGTACCCAATCGTTCCTCCCCTTCCTCCTACCCTTCATCCTCAAGTAGACGAGAGTGTTTGTTGTTTCCTTCTTTGTGTTTATTTCTTATTATTTAGTTCTCACTTATAAGTGAGAACATGTAGTATTTGATTTTCTGTTCCTGACTTAGTTTGCTAAGGAAAATAGCCTCCAGCACAATCCATATTCCTGCAAAAGACAATATCTCATTCTTTTTTAGTATTCCGTGGTGCATATATACCACATTTTCTTTATTCAGCCTGTCATTGATGGGCATTTAGGTTGATTTCATATATTTGTTATTGTGAATAGTGCTGCAATGAATATTTTTATGCACATGCCTTAATGGTAGAATGATTTATATTCCTCTGAGTATATACCTAGTAATGAGATTGCTGAGTCAAATGGTATTTCTGCTTTTAGCTCTGAGGAATCACAATACTGTTTTCAACAATGGTTGGATTAATTTGCACTCCCACCAACAGTGAATAAATATTATCTTTTCTCCACAACCTTGCCAGCATCTGTTATTTTTTGACTTTTTAAGAATAGCCATTCTGACTGGTGCAAGATGATACCTCATTGTGGTTTTGATTTGCATTTCTCTAATAATCAATGTTATTGAGCTTTTTATCATATGCTTGTTGGCCACATGAGTGTCTTCAAAGGGAGTTTTTATTAATTTTCTTTTTTCTTGTTTGTTTATGAAAATAGTGTTACATTGTTATCAGACTAAAATAATAAATTAAAAGAATACTTGCAAGCCTCATGGTAACCTCAAACAAACAAAAAAGTACAATGGATACACAAAAAATGAAAAGCAAGAAATGAAACTATATCACCAGAAAATATCATCTTCACCAGAGGAAGACAAGAATAAAAGAAAGAAGGAAGAGAAGACCACAAAACAACTAGAAAACAAATAACAAAATATCAGGAGTAAATTCTTACTTATCCATAATAACATTGAATGTGAATGAACTGAACTCTCCAATCAAAAGACATAGACTGGCTGAATGCATGGAAAAACAAGACCCATTGATCTGTTGCCTACAAGAAACATGCTTCACATACGTAGAACCACATAGACTGAAAATAAAGGGACGGAAAAAGGTACTCCATGCCAATAGAAACCAAAAAAAAGAGGAATGATAGCCATGCTTATATCAGACAAAATATATTTCAAGAAAAAAAAAAAACTATAAGAGGAGACAAAGGTCACTATTTAGTAACAAATGGGCCAATTCAGAAAGAGGATATAGCAATTTTAAATATATATGTACCCAACATGGGAGCACCCAGATATATAAATAAAATATTAGAGTTAAAGAGAGAAATAGGCCCCAATACAATAACTGCTGGGGACTTCAACATCCCACTTTCATCATTGGACAGATATTTCACACAGAAAATCAACAAAGAAATATCAGACTTAATCTACACTATAGACCAAATGGATCTAATAGATATGTGTAGATCTTTCCATCCAAAAGCTGCAGAATACACATTATTTTCCTCAGCACATGGATCATTCTCAAAAATAGACCATATGTTGGATCACAAAACAAGTCTTAAAACATTCAAAAAATTGAAACAGTTTCAAGCATCTTCTGTGACCACAATGGAATAAAACTAGAAAGTAATAACAAGAAGAATTTTGGAAACTATACAAATACCTAAAAATAAACAATATGCTTTTGATGACCAGTGAAGGGATCAGTGAAGAAACTAAGAAGGAAATTGAAAACCATCTTGAAACAAATGTTAATGGAAACACAACATATCAAAACTTATAAGATATAGCAAAGGCAGTATTAAGAGGGAATTTTATAGATATAAGTTGCCTACATCAAAGAAGAGGAAACTTCAAATAAACAATTTAGAAAAGCAGGAGTAAACTAGACCCACAATTATTAGAAGAAAGTAAATAATAAATATCAGAGTACAAATAAATGAAGTTGAAATAAAAAAATACAAAAGGTCAAAGAAAAAGATGTTTTTGTTTTGTTTTGTTTTGCTTGTTTTTCTGTAAAGTTAAACAAAATTGACAAACCTGTAACAGGCTAAGAAGAAAAGAGATAAGATCCAAATAAATAAAACTAGAAATGGAAAAATAGACATTACAGGTGTTACTACAGAAATTCAAAAAATCATTAATGCCTACTCTAAGCAACTATATGTCAATAAATTTAAAGTCTAGGAGAAATTGATAAATTCCTAGATACCTACAACATACCAAATTGAATCACAAAGAAATTGAAAACTTAAACAGACCAATTAAAAGTAAGAGATCAAAGATATAATAAAAAGTCTTCTGGTAAAGAAAAGCCTGGAATCTGATGGCTTCACTGCTGAATTTTACCAGACATTTAAAGAAGAACTAATATCAAGCTTACTCAATCTATTCCAAAATATAGAGAAAGGGAAAATGCTTACAAATTCATTCTACAAGACCAGTATTACCCTAATACCAAAACCAGACAAAGACACATTAAAAAAAAAGAAAACTATAGGCCGATATCTCTGAAGAGCTTTCATGCAGAAATCCTTAACAAAATACTAGCAAACAGAATTCAACAATACATTAGAAAGATCATTCATCATGACCAATTGGGATTTATCCCTATAATACAAGGATGGTTCAACATATGCAAATCAATTAATGCAATACATCATATTAAGAGAATGAAAGATAAACACCATATAATCATTTCAATTGATGCTAAGAAAGCATTTGATAAAATTTAACATCCCTTCAAGATTAAAAATAAACCCTCAAAAATTGGGTATGGAAGGAACAAATCTCAACATAATAAAAACCATGTATGAAAGACACAACTAGTATCATATAGAATGAAGAAAAACCAAAAGTCTTTGTGCTACAATCTGGAAAACTACAAGGATGCCCACTGTCACCACTCTTTTTCAAGATAGTACTAGAAGTACCAGCTAGGGCAATCAGGTAAAAGAAAGATATAAATTGGAAAAGAATACATCAAATTATTCTTGTTTGTTGAAGCTATAACCTCATATTAAAAACAACAACAACAACAACAACAAAAACCTCAAGCCTCCACAAGGAAAGTATTAGAACTGCCGGGCATAGTGGCTCACACCTGTAATCCCAGCATTTTTGGAGGCTAAGGCAGGCAGATCACGAGGTCAGGAATTTGAGACCAGCCTAACTAACATGGTGAAACCCCATCTCTACTAAAAATACAAAAATTAGCCAGGTGAGGTGGCACATGCCTGTAATCCCTGCTACTCAAGAAGCTGAGGCAGGAGAATTGCTTGAACATGAGAAGCGGAGGTTGCAGTGAGCCAAGATCACGCCACTGCACTCCAGCCTGGGCAATAAAGTAACACTATGTCTCAGAAAAAAAAGAAAGAAAGAAAACTATTAGAGGTGATAAACAAATTCACTAAGGTTACAGGATAAAAAAAAATCAAAATAAAAAATCAGTAGCATTTCCATATGCCAATCATGAACAAGAAAAAAAAATTTTAAAAGTAATCCCATTTACGATAGCCACACATAAAATTAAATACTTAGGAATTAAGTTAACCAAATTAGTGAAAGATCATTCTAATGAAAACTATAATATTTTGATGAAGGAAATTGATAAGAAGACAAAAAATGGAAAAACATTTGATACTCATGGATTTGAAGAATCAGTATTATTAGAATGTTCATACTACCAAAAGCAATATACAGATTAAACACAATCTCTATCAAAATACCAGTGATATTCTTCACAGAAATACAAAACATCACCCTAAAATTTATGTGGAATCACACAAGACCCAGAATAGCCAAAGCTATTCTAAGCAAAAATAACAAAACTGGAGGAATCACATTACCTGACTTATACTATAAAGTTACACTATACTCCACTATATTATACTACATATACTATATTTATTCTATATAGATCTATAGTACACTATACTATAGAGCTATAGTATCCAAAACATCATGGTACTGGCATAAGATTACACTATAGAGCTATAGTATCCAAAACATTATGATGCTGGCATAAAAACAGACACATAGACCAGTGGAACAGAATAAAGAACCCAGAAACAAATACACACAACTACAGTAAATTCATTTTTGACCAAGTGCCAAGAACATACACTGGGGAAAAAATAGTCTCTTCAGTAAATGGTCCTGGGAAAACTGAATACCCATACACAAAAGAATTAAACGAGAACACTATTTCTGGCCATATACAAAAATTAAATCAAATGGATTAAACACTTAAATCTAAGACCTAAAACTATAAAACTTGTAGAAGAAAACATAAGGGTAAATCTCCAGGACATCTCTCTGGGTAAAGATTTCTTAAACAATACCCCACAAACCCAGGCCACCAAATCAAAAATAGACAAATAGGTTTTCATCAAGTTAAAAAGATTCTGCACAGCAAAGAATACAATCAAAGAAGGGAAGAGACAATCCACAGAATGGGAGAAAATATTTGCAAACTACCTCTCTGACAAGTGATTAATAACAAGAATATATAAGGAACTCAAACAACTCTATAGGAAAAAAAATCATAATCTGATCAAAAAAATGGGCAGCAAACTATCACAAGAACAGAAAACCAAACACCGCATGTTCTCACTCATAGGTGGGAACTGAACAATGAGATCACTTGGACTGGGGAAGGGGAACATCACACACCGGGGCCTATCATGGGGAGGGGGGAGGGGGGAGGGATTGCATTGGGAGTTATACCTGATGTAAATGATGAGTTGATGGGTGCTGACGAGATGATGGGTGCAGCACTGCAACATGGCACAAGTATACATATGTAACAAACCTGCACGTTATGCACATGTACCCTAGAACTTAAAGTATAATAATAATAAAATAAATAAAATAAACAAAAAAAACGGGCAAAAAATGTGAATAGACATTTCTCAAAAGAAAACAAATGGCAAATATGCATAGGAAAAAGTGCTCAACATCACTGATCATCAGAGAAATGCAAATCAAAACTATAATGAGGTATCATCTCACCCCAGTTAAAATGGCTTATATCCAAAAGACAGTCAATAGCAATGCTGGCAAGCAGGTGGAGAAAAAGGAACCCTTGTATACAGTTGGTTAGAATTTAAATTAGTACAACTACTGTGGAGAATAGTTTGGAGGTTCCTCAGAAAACTAAAAATTGAGCTATCATATGATCCAGCAATCCTACTGCTGGGTATACACCCGAAAGAAAGGAAAGCAGTATATGGAAGACATATCTGCACTCCTATGTTTGTTGCAGCACTGTGTACAATTGCTGAAATTTGGAAGTAACCTAAGTGCCCGGAAACTGATTAATGGATAAAGAAAATGTGGTACATATAGACATGGAAGTGCTATTCAGCCATAAAAAAGAATGATATCCAATCATTTGCAACAACATGGATGGAACTGGTAATCATTGTGTTAAGTGACATAAACCAGGAACAGAAAGACAAACATTGCATGTTTTCACTTATTAATGGGATTTAAAAATCAAAACAATTGAACTCATGGACATAGAGAGTAGAAGGATAGTTACCTGAGGCTGGGAAAAGTAGAGGGATGCTTACCAAAGGCTGGAGGTTAGGAAGGAGGTGGAGATGTTTAATGGGTACAAAAAACATAGAAAGAATAAATAAGACACACTATATGATAGCACAATAGAATCATTATAGTCAATAATAATTTAATTGCATATTTTAAAATAACTTAAGGAATATAATTGGAGTTTTTTTGCAACTGAAAAGATAAATGCTTGAGGGGGTAGACACCTCATTCTCTATAATGTGTGTCTTTCACATTGCATGCCTGTATCAAAACATTTCACATGCCTCATAAATATATACACCTACTAGGTACCCACAAAGATTTTTTTAAAATACAAATTAAAAAAAAATAATTCAAATCATCTCTCATTTGTATACAACACATATTGACATTTTCCTGAAATCCTGACAAGTGATTAATAACATTGGTTATTAATCATTGGTTATTGGTTTGCCTATTAAAGATATGAACATTCAAATTATTTTTAAAAAGCATGTGTAAAAACAAATTTTACATTACAATATGTGAAAATTTATGATTGCATGTATAATGCTTCATAGCCTTTAGCTCATATTCCACATTTTTGAATGTGAATTGGAGGTGGAAGGTTTAAATTATACAGAGAGAATTGAGACATAATTAACTTGGCCCCACTTTTCCTGACTTGTATTTGGTTTACCTTCCCAATAGAGTCATCTTCATATTTTCCCTTCTTGGAAATGGTGTAATAGGAAAGAAGAAAATCAAAGGACCATTGCTCAGAGGGTATAAAAATGCTTTTGCATTTCTTTTTACCAGGATCATTAAATATGGCTTTTCCTCCATCTGTCCTATTCCAAAGACAAATGTAACATGTTAACAACAAAACCAAAATTTTTAGGTTGATCATATTTTAACGGCTTTTATAATTTTCTACTTACTTCCATTAGTTATTTTATATGCATATTTCTTGAAAAATCATATTGGTTTATGATTCCCAGTCCAATTTTCAGGTTCAACATTTATAAAGCCTATTATCATTTGTCTAGCACTTCTTATGCATTTAGCTGAAACAGAAATAGAAGTACAAACTATGAATTCTGTACTCCAGATTGTATAATATAGTTGGGAATATAACAGCAATGCACATTAAGCACTCATCAACAAAAAAAATGCAATTGCATATAATTTTTATAATAGAATGGTTCAGAGAAGAATAACAATGTAGTTAGTGATAATAAAATAACTATTAGCCCTTACTGTTTGCTATTTGCCACATGCTTAATATGTTATATCTCACCTAATACTTTCAACAACCCTAAGTGGGTGTCCTTAGCAGCCTCATTTCATAATTAAAACAACTGAGGCAGAAACGGTAATTAGCTGCCCATGATTACACAGATATTAAATGGTGCAGTGAGGACTGCAAGTCAGGCAGTTTCAATGCTAATTCTGTAGCTGCTTTATGACCAGATGACAGGACTAAGAAAATAGAAGAGAATAGGCTTTGTAATGCAGTAAAGGAAGGAAGGAAAAAAGTATAGCAGAAGACAGGAGAAAGAAGGAAGAGTTTGGAAGTCTTAAAAATATATTTTAAAAATGGAATAATGGGACAAAACCCAGAAAACCAAACAGAGGCCATTTTATTTCATGAAGCTTTAGGAGATTTGGGAGAAATAAATCATTTAACAAAATAAATACTAAACAGAAGTCATTTTGGAAGGTAGTTAAAAATGTACCAAAAAGGAAAGAAACCAGGATTAGGAAAGCCTTGTTGGAGATGATTTCAGGAATATGTGGGATGCAATTTAGAGCTGAACTTGCATAATGACTGTGGAAATAAGATGGGAGGGAAGCAAGAGCTCTTTGGAATAAAGTCAAGAATTTTTATAAACATCTGTTTATGACATAGCTTGGGCAACCACCTTTACCTCAATTCAAAATGTAATGATCTGCTTCTCATCTCCCCCAACCCACACTGATTTTCCTTCTAAAACCCCTTACCTCAGTCAATTGAGTCATTTAGGAAGTTTTTTCATTTGCTCGCATATACAATCAGGGAGATCCAAATCTTCTTAAACTTATTTAAAATAATCTCTCCAAGTCCATAGCTTTTCCTCCTTGAGCCCTTCAGCACCTTCAGTGAGCAATAATTACAATAATAATCTTGTATTATTTTGCTTTCCTTTCTGAATTTATAATTAACTTTTGAACTATTCCTGAATGTATCTGCATAAATATTACATTTACAATTTCATTCCCATTCATTTATACCAAATAGTTCATCCATCTACCACTGGCATCCGTAGAATTTCATCAAAAGTGTTCAATTCTTATACTTAAAACTGCAATACTGTGAATGGGGTCACGATTTGTCATATATGATGCACTATGTTGAGTCAGAAAGACAGATTTAATTTAGTTAGTAAGCATTAAGCTGTGTACAATAGGAGATACACAAATGATAGGAAAGTTGGCCTTCAAAGGTTTTAAAATCTAAAGCTTTATATATAATGCATGTATATTATATATATGTATATGTGCATACATATATGTGTATATATACTTTCAAATGACCATAATAAATAGGAGTGTAAAAGCAACAGACTGAAACAGTAGTAATACTTCAAGGTTGAGGAAAAACCAAACTCTTTAGAAAATAGAAATCTCTATGGAGAAAAGAGCATTTGGGTGGACTTTAAATCACAGGTAAGAGTTACACACTGAAATGAGGAAAGACATGTAGTGGGATTTCGGGGTCATATTCGGGATATTTGTACACTGTGTAGGAAATGCAAGGAGGAACGATGTAAAAGAGTAATAGCTGGCATTTTATAAGATACATTCGATGTCCAAGACATCTTGTAAAGCACTCCACTTGAAATAACTCAAGAACTGTCTTACTATCTTAATGAGGCAATTCCTATTATTTTTCATAATTTACAACTAAAGAAACTGGGATTAGACAAGCAAAAGCAAGTGCTAAATCACTGAAGCAGGCTCTGCCAATGTCTCACTCACATAATCTCTGCTTACTTGGAGGAAGCCAAGATAATTCCCATACTTATGGAAGTCTTCCCGTGTTTCTCTGCATTAGGCTGCTTTCTGGCTATAAAAGGTGCTTGGCTCACTCTGCAGCAATGATCAGTCCACTAGAGACAAGTGCTGGCACAGTTCTGAGGACTATTCCTACAGAGGTCTCCAGTGGGATTAAGCTCCAGTTACCCACAAGTATAACCCACCTATGATCAAACCCATTATGACTTTCTTCCCTCCTGTGTTTCATTCTCCCACTCCCTTCCATTGCTTCCCAGATTTACCTTCCAAAGCAACTTCCTCAGATACTGACTTCAGGCTCTGCTTTTAGCATAGCCCCCCTTAAGTCATTTGGCATATGGAGTGTGCCCAGAGGTCATAGCCTGAGAACAGAATTCTGGAATTGGACTACTTATCAGTCATTTATCAATGAGTATTACCATGCCAGTGGTATGCAGGATTCAAATACTTCTCGTGTCACAATAATGTTTAGATTGTCACCTATGGTGAATTGGACTGATACACAGAGAGATGCAATGTTTTATGCAAGAGAATAAGCTCTTGAATATTATTGAGGAGAAGTAATTATAGTAATTATGGAGTTGTTTGGCTTCTGTTAAGTCCCGTAGGAATGATTAAGAAAGAGAAAGAGAAAGATAAACTCAGATCAGCTAACTTCTATTTAGGACACTGTGAAAACTAGAGTCTCCATGGCAGCATTTAAAGATATTATTATCTCATAATCAGAGGGCAGATTGGGCTGAAACTCTGGGGTAAGACTGACGGGAACAGTGAAAGATTTAAAAAGAAAAATTAATTCACAGTCTCAGCAAGCTGTTATGTTAAAGTCAGAGACCACGTAGGAAAAGAGAGACCCTGAGAGCTAGAATGGTACCATTTGAATGAATGTGCTTGAACAACTTGATTCCCCGTATTTCCCTGTCCTTTGCTAATGGAGAGCAGCTTCACATTTCCTTAAACAGGGCAGAACCATCACATATGATGTTTGTCCTCATTAATATTGGCCACTACCTCCCCTTATTTCTTTTAGAGTCAGAAGAAATAAGGGGAGGTAGTGGCCGATATTAATTTCTCCTCATGAGCAGATAAAAGAGGTGTTATACTGTTTGAGTAAAGAAGTGACTTCTGAAAGCGTTACAGAAGCCTGAGAATATATACCAGCAATAACTTGGAAAGCATATGTGGAGGTGAAATGTTAGAGTGCTGGGTCAGGTAAGAGACAGACGTTAAGGTCAGAGGGAAGAGTTTATTGACATGGTGGCATTTTGTCATGAATCCGTACTTCACATCATGACAAAGATGCCTGAACTTAGTACCTTTAGGGAAATACTTCTTTCACTTTGTAGATGACTTAGAGTTAATGAGACAGCAATGCTGAAATGCCTTGGCAAAATATTAAAGAAGAATACAGAAGGTTCACGAAGATAGTTCTTTGTGAATAGATTGATAATATAAGGCTAGATATTATATCAATAGATTGATAATATAAGGCTAGATAGCCACCAACTGTTTATGTTTCCCAACAGAACACAGAAGCCAATCCCTTCCCTAAAATGTTGAGAAAGGGGGCAATGAAATCATTGAGAAGCTCACTGGTAGCTGTCTACTGCAGTCCAACATAAATGGTAGGAGATATTGTTAGTGATCTGGAGTTCCTACTGTGAATAGGGGAGCTATGATTTTGAAAAATGAGAAGTCAAATGGTAGCATTTAATCACCAGATGCAAAGTGTTATGATTACCATAATGAACAGCAAGGCAAAAATGGGAATTAGGAAACTGATCTTTCAGCATCCCTGGCAAGGGTCATGATATTCAAAAAGCTAGATGATGTTAATGTTTGGCTAACATAATAAAAAGTAATTGAGATCTGGAAAGTAGAAGAGTGAAATCAGCCACAGTTATGAAAATCCACTCTCCCTCATTCACTTTATTAAACTAAGCCAGTGCTCAGATCCAGAGGTTACCCTGAAGTGGAGATCAGGGCCATTTGAGGAAGAACTCTGCAATTCTACAGCAGGAGTATGAAATATATATTTTCCCTATCCTTTCGCCAAAGCTCCCCTGACATTTACCTTAGTAATGGTACACTGGAGTAAAAGGTATATACATGTTTCAAGGACTCTTAGACATATAATCTCAACTGACATTTAATGCCAAGGGTGCCAAAGCAACATTATCTCCTCTTTGTTACAGTAGGGATATTCAGTGGTCAGGTGATAAATGGAGTCCTGAACCATATTTATCTTGCAGTGAATTCAGTGGGTCCACCAGACCCACAGCTCACATTGTGGTTAATTTCCATAGTTCCTGAGTGCATGATTGGTGTTAACATAATTGGTTATAGATAGAACTCTCATATTGTTTCCATGATATGTTACAGTCATGATTTTTTTTTTTTTTTTTTTTTTTGGTTTGTTTTTATTGAGACTAGGTCTTGCTCTGTCACCTAGGCTGGAGTGCAGTGGCACGATCACTGCTCACTGCAGCCTCAACATCCTGGGCTCCAAGTGATCCTCTTACTTCAGCCTCCCCAGTAGCTAGGACTACGGGTATGCACCACCACGCCTGACTAATTGTTTTTGTATTTTTTGTAGAGACAGTGTTTTACCATGTTGCCCAGGCTAGTCTCTAACTGCTGGGCACAAGGGATCCTCCCACCTTGGCCTCCCAAATTGCTGGAATTACAAGCAAGAGCCATCATGCCCTGCCAACCATAATGATTTAAAAGCCAAGTAAGAAAAACAGAAACCTCTCTCTCCCTTTCTCTCTCTCTCTCTGTCTCTCTCTCTCTCTCTCTCTCTCTCTCACACACACACACACACACACACACACACTCCAGCTAGTAAACCAGAGGCACTGTATCTCATAGTGAAATGGCCAAGATTGGTGTCACATTCAAAGACATAAGAGATGTAGAGATGGTTCTATATTTTATTTCCATTTAATTTTACCACTATGAATCTTACAATATATAAATGAATCACAGTGAATGATATCACACTATTATAGTGCTACCATTGTAAACTCAATCCAAGATATTGTGGTGAATTTTTTTTTATCAGATCTACACAGACTCTGGCATTTCCTATGTTGTTCTTGATATGGTAAATGCATTATTCCAAATCAATAAAGAGAATCAAAAGTAGTTCAATTTCCTGGAATGTAGAGTTTTGCACATTCACTGTGTTGCCCCAGAACTATGTTAACGTTTTTGCTCCTTCTCGTGATATGGTTCCTAATATATTTTGAATTTTCCTTTATAATACACCAATGAACATGTATTTTATCCAATATTTGAAAAGCATTGGCTATCTCTGCAACTTTCCATTTCCTGTTTCCCAGAAAAGGACTTGTCTCTCTAAGTATATTAAGGCCTGATATCATTTTGGTATTTTTACTCAGCTGGGGCAGTATGTAAATATACTGGTAACTAATTAAAAACCCCTAGAATATTAGAATCTCATTTTTCCTTAGAATTTAAAAGCCCTGTGACTTAGGCAATTCTGACTTTTCATGCTTAAATAGATCATTGTTTGACTGTTTACTCATAACTTATATTGTCTCTTCTCCCTGAGTTGACCCCTAAAGTCATTTTGTGTTTCATCTTTTCTAACTCTCTGCTTCGTTCTCTACATCAGCTGTCAAGAACTGTCCACTGGCCTGAAATACATGCTCTATTTCCCATTCCTTTACTTCTTAGACTCTGAATCACCTCTACTCCACACTACCTAGATCCTTCTTAAAGTATGGTTCATGGACTCATAGTATAGGTATCATCTCATAGTAGACATGCAGAATCTCAGGCCCTATCCTAGACCTACTGAATCAGAATCTATACTTCAAACAAAAATTCTTAGTTGAGATTTGTCTACTAATGTTTAAGAGCACTTACCTAATCTATCAATTGAATAGTGAGTAATGGGCCAATAATCAGCAGACAGAGATGCTTCTGGGTATAGATGTGGTGGATACATAGAAAACTTTTAAGTGCATGAACCTGGGGCATGCTACCTGTGTTCACCAGCTTCCAATCTAGCAAATTTCTGTTCATTTGCTGCCAGAAGATTTCTGCCCCATGGCAACGAACATAATGTTGAGCAATTCTAAGCTTGTTATTGCTCAGAAGCTATAATCAAATGAAAGCGCTGTCTCCTTGAGAGTCTGCTCATGGTTTTAAAGCTCCCTTGAATAATTAAGAATGTGGCCATTATTAGCCTAAATAACTAATAATCTTCTCAGAAGTCTTCACCAAGAGAATTATCCCAGAATTGAGTCCTTTAGATACTGGTTTGGGGTGGGTGCTGCCTTTCTTACTTAATTAATCTTCAAGCAAAGAAGACAGTGAATACATTCTATTTTTACAGAGAGAGCTGAAGCATCATATTTTTAGTGAATCATTATCTACTTTTCCTATGTAAAAGAGAATTCACCCTCTATCTTATCTTTACAAAATTTCTTCATAAAAATAATACTTATGGGCATTATATTACATTTTTTTCTTTTATTTTGTTGCCACTAACAGAGTTCATGCCATGTGAGGGCAATAAATTGGTTTAGTTCACCATTATGCTCTATTTTCTAAAGAAATGTGTGACACATTATTTGAACTTAATATATTACTTTTTGCCATTACTTTTAATGGCATAAGCTGTGATTACTTTTCCACCAACCTAATAAAAATGTTAGAATTAAGAAAAAGTATCATTCAGCTTCCAAAGTTTAGAATTAAGGAACCAGAAGGTTAACAGTCTCCCTTGTCTGAATAGTCCTCAGTCTGAACACTAGTTTAGATAAAAATGATTCTTATCTCAAGAACTCTGTAAGGCTTCATCCGGGCTTAAAGGGATTATCTAGGGCAGTCTCAGGTAGGTGTAATAGTTAGATGGTAAACCTGTATTGTGGTACTATTATTCAACATACTTGCTGTGTTTTCCTTCATTTATACTCACTGAATTTCTCCACTTATGTTTTAACAGCATCTATTCTTCTATATCTGTAGGGGCCCATATATCATGAAAAAATGACAGTAAAAACACTTGACTATTAATTGTCACATTAATATTCTAGGTGAAATTTTAAAATGATGTATATATTAAAGCAGTTACTTTCTATCCTAGCCTCAAAAGAAAAAAAGAGGCTATTGAAAGCAGAGAAAGAAATAAATCAGAAGACAAGATCAATACAAGATAAGTACATAACTTGTTGACTGATGTGGACTGTGGTTCACTTGGCAGTCATAAGCAGGACAACTAGGTGCTGGCTTAGAGCCCATGTAGCTCCCAGGCAATGATGTAATTTAAAGAATGATGTTCCAGTAACTTTTTCCAAAGCATAGTTGCATATTCATGAGTTTGTTTTCTATTATTCTATCATTTTAAGTTCTGAACCTGTTCATGTCTGCCTTCCTTAAGTTTATGAACATTTGAGCCAGGTTTACAAATGGTAAACTATCTGTTTATATGTATTTTTTATTTTATGCTTTCAAAACTAATTAGCCAGCAACTGCAAAATTGTACTTATATTTATTCTAGTCAAAAGATTTCCATAAGATTAATTATAACCAACATCTGTTTACAAGGTATCTTGTTCAGCACTCAAATGCAGACATATAAAATCAGTTGACCAGAACTTTTGTCAAACATATAGTACTATTCATTCAGTAAAAAGAAAAATGACTTTGACATGTTAAACAATATTATTAATAAATGAATTTAATTCATAATGCATATTTTTTTTTTTAGATGGAGTTTCACTTTTGTTGCCCAGGCTGGAATGCAATGGTGTGATCTCGGCTCACTGCAACCTCTGCCTCCAGGATTCAAAGGATTCTCCTGCCTCAGCCTCCCAAGTAGCTGGGATTACAGACATGCACCACCACACTTGGGTAATTTTGTATTTTTCGTAGAGATGGGTTTCACCATATTGGTCAGGCTGGTCTTGAACTCCTGACCTTTGGTGATCCACCTGCCTCGACCTCCCAAAGTGCTGAAATTACAGGCATGAGCCACCATGCCTGGCCAGTAATGCACATTTTAACACAGGCAATTATAGGGGTCAATATACTCATTTTAAACACTTAAAAATTCAGACTTATCAGCACTTAAAAGTTAATTCAGTGGTTAAGAATTTGTCCTTAGACCCGTCAGAATACAAAATGGTTTTCATTGTACCATTGCCCACACTCAAATCCTCTTGAGTATTGTCTCACTTCCCAAAACAATTTAAAAATAGGTTAAAGTGTTTCAAATATGTAAGATGTTGCTTTAACTAGGCCAACAAGCTCTTTCTTGCTATCAGTTTTATTAGTTAATTCATCTAGTTACCCCTTTAATCCCCTGGAACACATAAGTGAAAACAGAAACTTTGCCTTTGTTTAGGAAAGAATTTCAGTCTTGGGTTTCTATTCAAATGAATATAATACATGAATTAGAATACAAGGTAGACCAAACCGTTGAGAAAAAAAAAAAAAATCATTCCCAAATCAAAATTCTCCATGAAGTTGGCTTTATTTTTTATGCAAAATTATAATCATAATCTCTTTATTCTCTAATAATTCTTGAGTGGAAAAGATTATGTCTGTCTCTTTGGAATAGAAACAAAACCACATTTCAAAATCAGAAGTAGGTAGTATGATTTGATGAAATAAAGTTCAATGAGACTTTGGAAATTAACTTATTGGGACTGTTGGGCAGTTTGAAGCCTCAGTGTTTTCTATATTCATTTTCTTCTTTCACCTTAAGGTCATAGTAATTACTATAGCAATTTGTAATCATTTTGACATTTCTTGGAGATACCAGATATTAAAGAAAAATCTATATAGCTATTTGAGTAGTTATTCCAATATTGGTTATAATAGCCAGAACAAATACCATGTGTCAAGAACTTTACCATCTAATATGGTTTTAACTCATCTTAGGATCCGTAAAGGATTTCAACACTTTCACTTCCATGGAATATTGGTAATTTATTTATTTCTTGGCAGACTTATCCAAAATATACTAAAATAAGTTCAGATGATTATAGAAAATTCTTTCTGTATGTTTAGAAATTTTATATAAGCACTAGATCAAGTACATTGTTCAACATCATTGTATCAGTAAGTAAATGGCTGATGAGAGCAATTGCCTGAAAAGTTCTAGGGCTAAGCACCCTGCCTACATATCAAATACGTTTCCACACAGTTAAGAAGAAAGGTACTTGTGGACTACATTAACTTTCAAACATGACTGAAAAAGAGGCATGAGGAATCCAAAGGAAAAAAAGGGGGTGGAACCATTCAGAGTTCTATAACCATAAAGGCTAATGTTAACTAGATGGCATATTCACTGCTGCACAATGGTGAAGGATACTTAAGATAAGATCCAGTAAACTTCGATGCTTACTTTAATGAGGCACTGCAGCTTTTTACTACAAACGCTAAAAAATATAGTTATTTAAATGTCTTCATTCAAGCTGATACTTTAAGATTGAAATAAAATTCAAATACAATCTCCACTGGTATAGGTTTAGATTCTAAGATCTGCCCACATAAAATGTCTTATATTATTTTTTAAACACTTTTGATTAAAATTCATTAAAAGATACTGCAAGTATATTAACAACTCATCATTTTATGGTTACTCATAGTAATTGATTCACTTATAATTTATTTTTGTCTTTTTAAACTGCTTATCATAAAATGTAGGCATCATTTTGTGTCTGCAATATTTGAAAAAGATTTGAATGTTTTTTCTTTAAATGTATTACTAAAATACTTTATAGTATGAAAAGTATTCTTGCAAACCAAAATATAAACAAATAACTCAGCTGTACTTTTTATATTATGTAGACTGTGAACTATACTTAATGACATGAAATGAGGAACATTATGTATTTAATTAAAACCATTTGCAAAAAAAAAATGAGGCATTAGAATCTACTGTAGTGTCTGTAACTTATATCACATTTTCAGTAAAACTTTATCAAATAATTTCTTACAAATTTTCTGAAATATCTTTTTAAAAAAAACATTTGCATAAACATAGAAAGCTCTGCAATGCCATCTCTAGAGTTTAAAACATAAACCAGCATATTAGTGTTGCTAAATCCAGAGAAAATTATGTTTCTTTGACCCTTGTTTGAAGGTTTTAATTAAACATACACACATGTTTTGTTTTTAGTTATCCAGAAAATACTAACTCACTTCTGATATTGGGTCTCAAGTCAAATGAATGCAAAAGCGTAATGTGCCATTTTCACTGCCAGGAATCATATAATTCAAGCATATAAAATAAGCAGTGTTGTAGTCAATATCAAAATAAATCTACTCAAAATTCCCCAAAAAGAGCCATTTGCCAAAGCACTTTCTGCTATAAACGATCCATCAATGCCAGGAAATAGAAAGGAAAACATGATTTTTCTCTTGGGAGGACTTCATCGGGAAGAGTCTGTTCAACTTTTCTGTGCATTGTCTTTTGAAAATGCATTCTACTTTTTGCCCTACTTTCCCAGCATTACAGATGCCCTGCTAATAACACTAATGATTTCATGCTGAAATTTTAAAAGTAGAAAGAATCTGAAAAACAATAATGTTGTATTTTTTCCTTAAGTGAGTTAATTTATGAATTACAGATGTCCTAAAATATTAAGATGAATAATATTGTTTTCTAACATTTATTTATAACATTTCTCTCAGATATGTTAGTAATTCCCTCTCAAATATTTCTGAGGATTGGTCTTCCAGGTAGTTTATGCCTGTAGTCATCTAGAGTGTAAGCACCTCCACTCTTCAAAGATGTTGGTCAATCTTCTTAAAACTGTTCCTTCCATTGTTTAATTCTTGTTACGATTAGAAAATCAATTTTTCTAAAATATTTTAATATATGTTCTAATAGCATTGGAGCATTAGAAAGTCTGATTATACTTTTCAAGGCAAGAACTCCTAAAAGTATTTGGAACTGTCAAAATTCTCTTCATAGGTGTTCCCATTAAAGTGAAAAGGAGACTGTTTTCTTCAGTTATATTTTTATCTATAAAGGTTTCCAGCTCCTTTGCGATTCTGTCCACTCTCTTATAATTAATCTAGTTTGCAATGGTGATAATCAAAAATCAAAATATTTCTGTTGGCAGAGTCTGACAAGAAAACAGTGTGGTTGTGATGGTTTGAATTTGTCCCTTCCAAAATTCCTGTGTGAACATTAAATGGCCAGTACCATGGTATTAATTGGTGAGGCCTATTGGGAAGTGTTAAGTCATGAGGGCTCTGACCTCATAAATGGGATTAAGTGCCTTTATAAAAGGGTTTGACAGAGAGAATTGGACCCTTTATTTCACTTCCACTCCTTCAGCCTTCGGCCTTGTTAGGATGCAGCATTCCTCTCCTCCAGAAGACACAGCCACGGGTGTCATCTTGCAGGAGAGACTGGCCTCTCACCAGACACCAAATGTTCTGTCACCTTGATCTTAGACTCCCAACCTCCAGAACTGTGAGAAATATATTTCTATTGTTTATAAAGTGCCCAGTCCATGGTATTCTGTTACAGCAGCACAAACGGGCTAAGACAATGGTTGAAATGTATCTTTCTTTATTTGAAAGCATACTTCTTTCTTATCAAGCATTCTATAGTTCTATTCCACTGTTTGAATTTAAGAATAAGAATATATCATCATTGATCTTAAATATCATCTTAATATTCACAATGCCTAGTAATTTTAAATGTAAATCTGTTGATGTAGTCATTGGTTATCCCAGCCTTTTGTATCACACCATATTAGATAAGTATGTTCCAATTGTTGAAGAACAGATTGTCATGTTTGAATGTAGGCTTTCCTGAACAAAAGCTGCCTATAATATGTGCATATGCTGACTAATTTCAAGGAAAGGCACATAAACAGAAGTTAGCAAAGACAGTAGTAGGGGAAAATGAGATGGTTACTACTGGTTTAAAATTATAAAATATTTCAATAAAAGCAACAACAAGGACACTTTTACCCATATCATTTCCAAATTCACACCAACTACTCACATGATTTTTTTCCTAAAATCTGAAAATAATTATAGGACAGTATCCAAGTAAGCAATGTGGGCAGTTTAACAATTAAAGCTTACCTTAGTGGTAATTTTCAGAATGATTTTTGTCTAAAGCTCTTCAACTTTATCTGAACTATGTATACTTTCCTTAAATATTTAAACAATTAAACTTTTATTTTTATTTCTTATCAAAATATAGCAACTAAAAAAGAATTAAATAATACATTTAAAAACAAATTTTATATGGCTTTTAGTTTTTACTTTTTGAGAAATTATAAATATGTCTACAACTAACCAATTAGAAAATGCTAACAATGATAATTTCTCAGCAGTCAAATAAACTAATTTAATCATATTATTTATAAAATAAATATTTTAATCCTTTTACTATAATAAAATTTTATTTATAGTGTAAGAATGTTTTTAAGCTATTTTCAAAATATATCAAATAAATATTTTGATCTAAATTTTTCAGCTGTCCTTTTTTCTTCTTTATTAATATCATTGATACAGAATTTTCAAAAATTAATAATGTAACTCAGTAGCTCTATTTATATTGTAACTGCTCATACATTAAAGTAAAATCAAAAAGTTAGATAATTCATATCTTAATCATTTAATACAACATTACAGACCAACTATGCAAAGTAATACTTGCCATCATTCTTCATTGCTAGTTTAAATTTGAATTCTACATTCTTCTTTTAAGAAGGAAAATCTGTTTCTTTTTTCCCATCATAGGTAGAAATGGTCTAATTTTTAGACTAACTTTCCTTGGGTCTTCCATAAAAAGAATGACTGGTAGCTATATCTGTTAATCATTTAAAATTATTTTTAAAATTGTATTTTATACACCATTCTCTTTTCATGGTCCGTAACTACATGTGGGATGTATGAAAACCAGTCAACAACTAATAGTGCATGTGTACCAGAGAGAAATCAAAGCTAGTTACTTCCCTAAGTGGCCAACAGTGAGAATCTATAAACATTTATATAGTACATAATATTCCATTGAGTATGATAAGGTTGAGCAAATAAGTAGAGAGTAGTTTCACTAAATTCCTTTTAGGCATATTGCAGTGGTCAAACCATGTTAATTTCTAAAATATAACAGACAAGGAAAATAACAAGCCTTCATTCCAATGAGTTAAAATGTACCATTTTTCTTGGTTCACTCTCCGGATGTGTAAATCAAGACAAAATTATAATCCTATACTAAATAAAAATGAAACACCAAAATTATCATTATATGCACAAAAAAACATGAATTATAATAAAACTTGTGCTATTTTAAAAAGCACTTTAAAGTCAATGTTGGACTGTGCCTGACGATAAAAAAAATCTATATTTTGAATCATACCCAACTTTATGCTATTAGAAATAAGTGTCCTCCAAACCAATGGAAACTGGCATTCTTGTCTGAACAGAAACCGTCTGGAAAAAAAATTCTCATTTTATAATCATTTCGGTATATGCATGATGACATTTAAAAACATCTGGTTTTAATGATGTCCAGAGGACATTCCAGAATGGTGGAGTCTAGATGAGCAGATATGTAAAAAAGCACTTCTTAGTAATTGTAGTAAGTAGAATACATAAAAGGGATAAATTCAGGCTGAAGAAAAATGGGAATTGTTATTTTAGGGGTTCTTTGGAAAATGAATCACAAAATAAGTATAAATGCCTAAATTGTATATTGCCTGATGAGTAATTACTTGACTGATCTGAAATCAAAGTCACAGTTGATTTTTAGCCAAGATTCTTGACAGGCTTAAATAAATGGAACCAATTCAAACCATTCTGGCTCAGCATGATTGAGACTCAGTCTCCAGAACAATAGCCTGCTAATCTACTGTCACATGGGAGAAAAAGTAAACTTGGTTTGGGCTCCAATGACCTTAGGATTTTTAATTTTTTAATCCCTAATTTAGATAAGTTCAATATCTCAAACTTTTAGCAGCTTACATAAAACAATTATTAGGTAATATAATAATTACCATGTAAGAATAATTAATTTAATTTATAATTAATTTATACTGGAACATCAGCCATAAGGGATTATATCAATTATATTCAGATTTGGTTATGAATGTCTACTAGTGTTTACATGTTTCAAAAATTGTTACACAGGCTTGAAAAATCATTTCAGAATGTAGAACTGGTGGAAAGATTTTACTACCAAACATACAGAATTCTATCTTAGCTTTCCACTTTCCAGAAAAGGAAAGGATATCTAAAGTTTTATTTTTATGGATAATTTGATGTAGTTGCTGTCCTCAAAGTTGTTTTGCTTTTTATTTGAGGGTCACTGCATAGCACTACCTATGAAGGGGGTCATGGCTTTTTATTACTAGAGATAAGATAATATTTTCTTGTCTTTTATATAAACTATATATTTATTTGAATAAGTGGGCAAAAACTGGAAGATCCTTTCCTTAAAACATAACAAAAGCTTTAACTACATATACTTGTTGACTGTATGAAGAGAGTACAGATTGAGTTGCCACAAGAAAAAGTTAAAAGTATATTTTTAATCTGATGTTGTCAGGGGAGATGGGTGAAGGCGCTGGCGGTGAGAGTTTTGAAAAAATCAGCTCCTTAGGATGTGGAATGTGGCTGTTTATTGAATAAAAGTTCTAAACAACAACAAAAAAGTATTTTGGGGGAACTTCCCAATGATTAATTCTTTAACTGAGACATATATTTTTATTTATTATGTGCCAAGTACTATGTGCTTTACAAATGCTAACTTTTCTGAATTTCATAACCACTCTGAGTCTGGTATTATTTCTACTTTACAGATGAAGAAGTGAGGAAAGAACAGTCAGGTAACCTGATGAAATTTATGGAGGTAATAAATTGCAAAGTTAATATACTGTTCTTCATTTGGTGTTGACCAAGACTATTTTGAAACTGAAATCTACTCAGTGTTTTGGAGACACATTGACGAAGTCCAGATTTACTACATATGCTACTTTGTTCACCACTAACTTCTTGGAATCAGTGTAATAATAAGCTCTAAGATTTATTCTAGAAAGTTATAAGAAATATGATTGCACTAGATGCAAAAAGTAAAAATGGCTGCCTGAGTTATTACACACCATCTTAACACAGAAGCCACGGAATTGAAAAGAGAGAGATTGTCTTTACAAACACTTTGAATAACTCGTAACTGTGAATATGAAAATTCTAGGGAGTTTCTGAGTTTGAGAAACTCAAATACACTCTTTAATATCTGACTCTGCTATAGTTTTCTCAAACATAAAAACACAATAATCTCTCAAGTTTCTAAGGTACCATTCCTAGATTTGTTCCATCTATGTCAGAATTACAAGCTCACATCTAGCTTTTAAAAATTTAATTTAATTGAAATTTCTATAATTCTATTCTGTGGTAAGCAGGGTCTCTGGGTGAAGACAAAGTTGGAAACAGCTTCCTTTTTCACATAAACAAACACATCGTACATATGATGTATATTTGTATATACATATATGAATGCTCAGCTATATATAGAGAGAGAGCTATATATATATATATATGAAAGTAGAAAGCATGGTTTCTTTATTAACCAAATTTATAATTCATTCGAGAGACAAAAATAAGCCTATTGAGTAATTATTAGAGCAAAAAATCAGTTATCTGTAATGTTAAAGGTGTTTAATTACATTTTTTTCCCAACCTTTTTTTAGTAAAGTTTTATTCAGAAACTAAATATGCCAAAGATATAGCACATAGCTTCTGTGAAGCCGGGCGCGGTGGCTCAAGCCTGTAATCCCAGCACTTTGGGAGGCTGAGACGGGCGGATCACAAGGTCAGGAGATCGAGACCATCCTGGCAAACACGGTGAAACCCCGTCTCTACTAAAAAATACAAAAAACTAGCCGGGCGAGGTGGCGGGCGCCTGTGGTCCCAGCTACTCCGGAGGCTGAGGCAGGAGAATGGCGTAAACCCGGGAGGCGGAGCTTGCAGTGAGCTGAGATCCGGCCACTGCACTCCAGCCTGGGCGGCAGAGCCAGACTCCGTCTCAAAAAAAAAAAAAAAAAAAAAAAACAAAAACAAAACACATAGCTTCTGTGGATGAAATGAATGTGGAGAGGCAGTTGTTCCCCATGAACAATGCCATACTCCAACACAGCGGAGAGCAGAGCCATGAATGGAAGAGAGAATGAAAACCATTGTTAGAAATTCAGCTCAAGGACTGTAAAGTAACAGAAAGATCCTCTGGTATAAGATATGTTAGGTAAACTTTATAGTGCTGAGTTTTAATAAAAGCTATAAAATTATTCAGAATTTCAGTTTACTTATTTATTCATTTATTCATATGTTTTTCATATTTGGACCAAAGACTAGTTCAACCATTGTGGAAGACAGTGTGGCGATTCCTCAGGGATTTAGAACTAGAAATACCATTTGACCCAGCCATCCCATTACTGGGTATATACCCGAAGGATTATAAATCATGCTGCTGTAAAGACACATGCACACATATGTTTATTGTGGCACTATTCACAATAGCAAAGACTTGGAACCAAACCAAATGCCCAACAATAATAGACTGAATTAAGAAAATGTGGCATATATACACCATGGAATACTATGCAGTCATAAAAAATGATGAGTTCACGTCCTTTGTAGGGACATGGATGCAGCTGGAAACCATCATTCTCAGCAAGCTATCGCAAGAACAGAAAACCAAACACCGCATGTTCTCACTCATAGGTGGGAATTGAACAATGAGAACACTTGGACACAGGAAGGGAAACATCACACACTGGGACCTGTTGTGGGGTGGGGGGAGCGGGGAGGGATAGCATTAGGAGATATATCTAATGTAAATGACGAGTTATGGGTGCAGCACGCCAACATAGCACATGTATACATATGTAACAAACCTGCACGTTGTGCACATGTACCCTAGAACATAAAGTATAATAAAAAAAATTTTAAAAAAATTTAAAAAGATACTCAATGCAAAGTATTCAATCTGGAAATTGAAGGCAAAAATGTCAAACCTCTCTTTCTTTTTAAAATTAAAAGCTCAAACTCAAGGCAAAAATGTCAAACCTCTCGTTCTTTTTAAAATTAACACCACAAATTAATGCATTCTGTCGTATTCAAGAAAGCATAGTAAAGGTACTTAAGAAGCAATATTTTTATATAAATCAAAAATATTAATTTTTTTCAAATATAGGTTATGTGCATTTCTTATGAGGAAAGAGCTAAAAAAAACTATCAGGAGCAAAACTATACAAGTATATTCCATCTTTAAAATAAAAGCTCTGTATGCACCGATATTTAATAACATTACATGGTTTAAATTGAAAGCTGGTAAAAAATAACATAAATTATTATCATAAATTAAAATCATTTAATGTAATTAAAGTGCAATGGAAAAACTTAATCTTTGCAATTTGACATATTTCTTCTAATAATACAACAACTTTATTTACAATAAAGATGTTACTCATTTAACAGTACATCTTAGAGTAACTACATTGTAAGAAATAAAATTATGATGGTATACATAAATGAAGCAACATTTTTATACAAGTTATTTGTTTTATTTTTTAAAAAGAAAAGTAGTAAGTAGTATATATTGAGCATTGATTGCATAGTTATTTATATTACCACTTTTTAAAGTAGTATTGGTAATTAGTAGCTGAATATTATGAAAGCTTTATGCATTCTGCTAAGTCTGGTGCTAAATCTGATTCATAGCTACACACTGACTTAATATTTCAAAAACCAGTTTGAGTAACTGAGCCCTAGAGAGATGAAGAAACTTGTCCAAGTTTACAAAATCATAAATGACAAAATAGACTTTACAAGCCTAGATATCTCTTCAATCTCTTTTTAAAGAATCCACAATTCTGTATCCTGAGCCCTTAAAGAGTAATTTTAGAGAATTTGAAGCTACTAAATTCTACTGAATGTAAATAATAAATAAACAATAACTCCTTTATAATATTCATCTACTCCCTGCTAATTGAAGAATGATTAAAAACAAAACAGTCATAACTCTTTACATCAATCCAAATGTTCCCATTCAGATGTATATGTACAAGGTGAAATGAAATAGAAATAAGTATAATGCAAAAATCAATGATTCAAATTTATGAATTGTTTAAATATTTTGGGCAATTGTTAACTGTGCTCACTAAATGTATAATTATTCAAGTACTTTTTTTCCACCTGGTTAGTTTGTATTTCTGTAATACTTCCATTTTTCCTTTTCTTTCTCTTACTATTTATCTTTAAATTCTCATGACAACTCCATGAAATACTTCAGTATTTTTCTCATTTTAAGATATTCCAGGGAAGTTCATTTATTTGGCCAGCAGCATACACAGACCAAACAACAGGATGAGGAAGCAAACAGCCTTTGAATTTTTACCCTCTTGACCAACCTGGCTGGACTATTCTAACTTTGTGCTGTGTAGGGAGGTTATAAGTTTGCAGGTGTTCTTTTCACCATTTTTATTTAAAAATTATGTTTACTTTCAAACGCATATATACATTTTAAACAAAACATTTATATTAATTTTAAGTTATCTATCCAATTCAGTAACTAATTTCAGAAGGAATAAAGATAAAAAACTGTTTCATTTTATTTAAAAAAGTAAATATTTGACTTACAGAATTTTTCACTCAGCAGTAATTCAATTTAACTTTGTATATACTGAGTAATAGTAAGAAATTTTTATAGTCATAATCATAAACAATGTGATTAACACAATGCTCGTATGCAAAATGTTCATTAATATTTGTGTTTAGACAGGAAAAACACCCACATCAGTATCAGTTGAGAAAACATTGTTGTGACTCACAATCATAAAAATTTAAAAATCTATACATATAAAAACTGCCACTAACTATATTGTCCAGCTGTCTCTAGTCTACAATTCATACTGATGATAATGGAAAATCTTAATAATTCGTTCATGTATTTGTTATATAACAAAGTGGCTCCCTGAGTAATTTAAAGAAGAAAAGTTTACTTCTCTCTGATAGTCAATGTTTTCAGCCCAAGTGGTGTGATAACTCTATGCCAATAGATGATTAAAGGGCACCAGCTTCTTCCATTTTATGGAAATATCTCATAAGGTCTTATTTTTTTAAATGGTCAAATTTCTATCACTGTATTTCTGCCAGGATATATGCTCCAAAGGGCAGGAAGAAAAAAATTACGGCTGAACATGCGTGTCGTATTGAAAACTTAGATCCAAAAAATAGTAGATAACACACTTCTGCTCATATTCTGTGGCTAAAAATAGCACATGGTTATATCTAGTTGCAAGGGTATATGGCTGCTGACTAATGGTTTGACCTGTGTAACTAGTAGTCTGCCATAGTCATATCTTTGATCATTCATCTATATTCATTCTTCCTCGCATACATAGATACAATGACTCTTATCTCCAAGGAAGACAACCCCATACTGCATCCAGATAATATCTCTGGCTCAAGGTCTGGAATCTGTCCCCATTAATTCAAGATAAGTGAGGCCCCTTATGAATTAGTGACTTCCTAACTAAAATGTATGTTATCTGATTTCCCCCTCCCCCAACATCTCTCTCTCTCTCTCTCTCTCTAATAAATACATATTCAGCAACAGGAGAGGATAATCGTAACAAAATCTTTCATTTAGAAATGAAAATAATGAGAAGTACTAAGTAGTCATGGGTTAATAAGAATAATAGAATCTCACAGGACTGAAATTCCAGCCACCTCCCTTGAGCTGACAGTGAAGAATTTCCTTGATTTGAGCCTGGTGTTCTCTGGGAAGAATTGCCTTCACTGTTACAAGAAGGAAGGACAATATATCATTGTGTCCTTAGCCTTGAAATTAAGGGCAAGAGAAAATACATAAACATGGAAGTTTAGAAATTCCCTCTATGAAGGGATACTTAGGCAGACCATATAATTTGTTATAGAGTAGAGACACGTTTGAGACTGAAAGGTGATATTCAAAATAATTAACAGTTTTTTACCTGATATGTTAGGAGCATTAGCCAGGATGTTTCCTAGGCAACTTATAATGCATGTTCATTCTATTTCAACCTAGAAAAAGTTGCAACCGTGGAAGAAGGCCTGTCTAGTGAGACCTGTGGTCATAGTTAGAGCCCTCCTTCCATGGAGGACGGAATATTATGAAGGTTGGTAACAAATACTTCAATCCGTGGGTCTCTTTTTCAGTCGGTCCTCTTTTTGCCAGTGCTTTCCATTTCATCTCTAGTGTTGTGGTCTCTATCTGTGCGCGGGGTGGTATTGGGGAATTAACTAACACATATTTCCTACTAAAATATATATATACTTTCATCCACTATGTATTCATTTAACAAATATAGCACCTATATAGCTTCATCAACATGTTTTTGGGCAGAAACTCTCTAGTGTCGTAAACTCCCCAGTTCACAGTAATTTCCACATGGGGCTCGTCATTTATTTTAATCACCTGCTTATTAGTCACTATTAGCATCCTTAGGCATACGATTTTTTTTTTTTTTTTTTTTTTTTGAGACGGAGTCTCGCTCTGTCACCTAGGCTGGAGTGCAGTGGCGCGATCTCGGCTCACTGCAAGCTCCGCCTCCCGGATTCACGCCATTCTCCTGCCTCAGCCTCCCGAGTAGCTGGGACTACAGGCGCCCGCCACCTCGCCTGACTAATTTTTTGTATTTTTAGTAGACACGGGATTTCACCGTGGTCTCGATCTCCTGACCTGGTGATCCGCCCGCCTGGGCCTCCCAAAGTGCTGGGATTACAAGGCATATGATATTTTGACCCAGATAGTGAAGGAAAGAATAATTTGGCAGAAAAGAATGTTCAACACAGAAAGGTAGAGAAAAAAATGATTACTGTAATAAAATCTGGAGGTGCTCATTCAGCAAATTCTAGGAAAGGATCATCTAGTCAGTGAATTCACTAACTTGGTCCATTTGACAAGTATATTCTTAATACAGAAATAGGTGCATTAGATCAATTTAGCCTAAAGCCAGTAAACACTTGAATTATATAATTCATATTGTCCTATATTTATATGTAATATAATTATGTATGTAATTATAAGTTGTATAGTTGCCCTCAATTTACATAACTTACATTGCCCTGTATGAAATCACCAAGGAACTTACTATACAGAGGGTCTCCGTAAAATCCTCTAATCCAGCACTGTCAGTAGAAACATAATGTAAGCCATATGTGTGATTTTACATTGTCTGTGTAAGATATTTAATAAAAGGAAAGAAAACAAGTATAATTAATAACTCATTTATATCATCTCAATCTATATAACAGTATTTTAATTTATAATAAATAAAAATTAATAATATATTTGCATGTTTTCTGGTACTAAATATCTGAAATTCAATGTCTATTTTTTACCTATAATTTTGCTGTAACACATCTGACTTTGTAGTAGATGGATTTTAAGTGCTCAGTGGGCACATTTAGCTAGTGGCTATCGTATTAGATCAATAGGCTTAGTCTACTCAAAACTTGTGTTTGTCATTGTAAATTTCAAACTGTGTATCTGTCAAAATCTTGCACATTTATTTGTTGTTAGTCTTTCTTAGTCTAATGTAACATGTATCTCACATAATATGAACATTCTTGGTCTGTTAAGCTAACAACAAGATCCTATTATCCAATAACTCCTGTAGATCTGCCTGAACTACCAGTTTATTGCTAATAAACTACTTCACTCCTATCAGCAATTAGATCTGGAGATACTTTTCTCTTGGAATATTCTCCGATATTATACTTGACCTTTATTTTGTTCATCTGAGGTCATTAATCAAAGAGTAACAAAACTGCTGACCATTTTCCCCAAATCCTACAAAAAATATTCTGGGATCTTTTTTAAAGAGTCTTTCTTTGCCATGATATGTCTTTAAAAGGGTTATGAAGTTGTTCCAGCTGTCTCTTTGACCATCATAGGCTGTTGTGAAAGTTCAAGACAGATGTTTCACTCTCTCTCGTCATTGGTCAAAAGCATTGCCCACAGGTATTTTTCAATGCTTTCTTTATTTAACATTACCATGAAAGGGAAAACGGTGCCTCTTCAACAGCCTTCTCCCTGTCTTGAGTACTTCATGTCACTGATTCTAAAAAAAAAAAAAAAAAAAAAAAAAAATCCAGCCTGTTAAAAGTACATGGCAATATCTAAGTTCTGGTGAATAGCTGCATTTTATATGATGAAATTGTCATTCATCTTGCATTATTTACTGCTTGCATAAATGGGCTCATTTCCAAGATGCTGTCAAAGCTAAAACAATAACAACAACAAAAGTTCTATTAGGAAAAAGAGCCTTCTGGCAATTCTTGCTACACACTCCATTGCTTCCCACCATCAGTAAACTGTGGAGTTTACTAAAAGTAATTTAGACTAATGGCTTGCTGAAAGGCAACCCAAATAATGTGCCATTATAGAATAATGAAAACTGCCTTTATTTCTTGATTAATCACTGGAAGATATCTTGCAGAGATGTTGGAAAGAACCTGTGAACATTTTTCAGGTCTTCCTCAAATAGGCAGCCTGTTGTGTTGGGTGAGGTAGCTAAGTTTCTGTCTGAAGGAAAAGGCTTTGCTATCTAGTGAGAACTGCCATGCCGTAGGGATCACCAGATCTGGATTCCAAATAGATTTATAGTTCCCACTTTAAGGACTATGTTAATTATTAATGATAATTCAAGCAAACAGATATATAAATGTATAAATGCAAATGCCAAATACAATGAGCTATGACATTATAATAAACATAAACAGATTACCCAAAACTATAAAAATTAATGGAGACACAAATGAAAATATGATATAAATAAAAAAAATACTGAATTATTCTAAAAATCTGTGGAAGATTTTACTTTTACTTACAATAAATAATATAATTAAATTATTTACTGAATTCCAATGAATTGAGTCATACAGAGTAAATCTAATTATTTGTCCATTTACTTGACACTAATGTAAAAAGATTGCTTTCATTATTTAAACATGATCAGCTGTTTATGCAAACAATGATAAATAATTTTGATATAATCTATGTCATCTAATAAAAAAGTTATTGAAAGTGATCTCATCTACATAATATAAAATATAATTGAATCAAATTTAGTGTCAAGAATAATATATATTTAATTAGAGAAAACTCAATCATTTGTTACATGGAATATAGACAAAATTATGCCATCAGGCTGATATCATGCTGACATGTTTTTTCTATCATAAAAATGAAACCTGTCAAGTTCATTGCTGGTGGCTTGATAACTAATAGCTTCTGCCTATCAACTGTATCCTTTTTTCCCCAGCTTTACTGAGAAACTGACAAATAAAATTGATAATTGCAATTTACAAATAAAAATTATATATATTAAAAGTGTACAATGAGATGTTTTAATATTTGTATACTCTGTGAAATAATTGACACTATCAAGCTAATCAACATCTTCATCATATCACATCACATCATTATCTTCTTTTGCATGTATGGTATGTATACCTAAAATTACTCTCAGCAAATTTCAAATATACAATATATTATTATTAACTATAATCACCATGCTAGACATTAGGTCTCCAGACTTATTCATATAATAAACACTAGTTTTTAACCTACGACCAACATCTCTCCATTTCCCCCATCCCTGGTAATCACCCTCCTACTCTCTGTTCTGTAAGTTCAACTTTTTATATTCCACATATGAGTGAGATAATACAATATTTACATTTCTGTGTCTGGCTTATTTCTTTTAGCAAAATGTCGTTCAGGTTCATCCATGTTGTTGCAAATGGCAATATTTCCTTCTTTTTTAAGGCTGAATAATATACCATTTTGTAGATATACCACATTTTCTTTCTCCATTTACCCACTGATAGACTCTTAGGTTGTTTCTATGTATTAGATATCATGAGTAATGCTGCAATGAACATGGGTGTGCAGTCATCTCTTTGAAATCTTCCTTTCAATTTGTATGGATATTTACGCCAAAGTGTAATTGCTGGTTCATATGGCAGTTCCATTTTTAACTTTTTGAAGAACCTCCATACTGTTGTCTATATATTTGTGATAGCAGCAGGAGACTGACAAATACCTAGGCAGATAGGGGTGGGTCCCCAGTGAAACTCATCCTTTAAGCCAAGAGCAACCTGAAGTCTGAAAGACTGGATAGCTGGTTCCAGATGAAAGCTGCTACCTATCTCTACTAAAAATACAAAAATTTGCTGGGCATAGTTGCGCATGCCTGTAGTCCCAGCTACATGGAAGGTTGAGGCAGGAGAATTGCTTGAACCCAGGAAGTGGAGGTTGCAGTGAGCTGAGATCGCGCCATCCAGCCTAGGCAACAGGGTGAGACTCCATTTCAAAGAAAAAAAAAAAAAAAAAACCAAACCAAAAAAATGTTGCCTTTTTCAATACCACCTATGGTCTGCCTTCCCTGATCCTGTGCCTATAAAAGCCCCAGACTCAGCCACACTGAAGAGATACCTGACTTCAGGTGAGAGACCATCTTCCCATCCCCTCTCCATTGGAGCTGTTTTGTCACTCAATAAAATTCTCTGTCCTCATCACCCACCAATTGTCAGCATGACCTTGTTCTTCTTGGATGTGGGAAAAGATCTTCTTGAATGCGGGTACTCAGAAAGCTATAATACTGTGACCCTCTGCCCTCCATCATCATAAGGCAGCTGCCCCACTTGATGGGAAGCAGCAGCGGAGCTGAGTCAGCCATAGAGCTGTAGCCCAGAGAGGGGCAAGGGGTTGATTAAGCTGGTAATATGCTGCTCTCTGTTGGGCTGTGGGCAGATAGACTAAAAGAGCTAATTAGCACATTGTAACATTCGTTCTGGGGCTTTGAGGTCATGGACACGCCTGACTGGGGACCACATTTCCCTCAGGGTGACTTGACGGGTTCAGCTGAACACCCTGCACGGAGACTGCCTCTGCCAGCATTTGGAATGGTGGCTGGACTCCACACTCACTCACTCACATACTGCCTCCTGCCAAGGGATGAGTGCACAGTCACTGTGGTCATGGGATTTGTACCAGAGTACAAGCCAGATGTGGCCCAGTACGTCAAGTAGGCAGGATGCCTCCTGCTGTGAGCCCAGAAAAGAAGCCAAGAAAAATCCTGTGTCAGCTGTACCAATTTATATTCCCACTAACAATGCATAAGGGTTTCTTTTTTCCTTCATATCTTCACTAACACTTTTTATGTTTTCACTTTTTGATAATAGTGATCCTAACTGGTATGAGGTGATATCTCATTTTGATTTTGATTTAAGTTTTCCTGATCATTAGTGATGTTGAGCAGATTTTCAAATATATATTGCCAATCTGCATGTCTTCTTTGGAAAAATGTCTATCCCCATCCTTTGCCCATTATTCCTTAACATTACTAGTTTGTTTGTTTGTTTATTTTTGCTACTGCTTTATATCTGCTTTATATGAGTTCCTTGTATAGTTTGAATATTAATCCCTTATTAAATTTGTGATTTTCAAACATCTTCTCCAGTTTTGTGGGTTTCCTTTTCATTTTGTTGATTTATTTTCCTTTTTTAGTTGCTGTGCAGAAACTGTTTAGTTTGATATAGTCTCATTGATTAGTTTGCTTTTGTTGCCTTTGCTTTTGGTACCTGATATAGTTTGGATGTTTGTCCCCTCCAAATTTCAAGCTGAAATATACCCGCTGATGTTGGAAGTGGGGCCTAGTGGAAAGTTTCTGGGTCACAGGGGAGGATCCCTCATGAATGGCTTGGTTCTGTCTTAATAATAATGAGTGAGTTTTTGTGAGATCTGGTTATTTAAAAGTATGTGGCACATCCCCCCTCTCTCTCTTGCTCCTGCTATTGCCATATTAGATGCCTGCTCCCCCTTCACCTTCTGCTATGATTGTAATTTTCCTAAGGCCTTCATAAGAATCAGATGGTGGCATCATACTTCCTGCATAGCCTGCAGAACAGTGAGCCAAAATAAACTTTTTAATAAGTTACTTAGTCTCAGGTATTTCTTTACAGAAATGCAAACATAGCCTTACATAGAAAATTCATACAAGGACTATGGGACAACACTGACCCATTCCTGGTATGAAGGTGCTGAAGAATCTTTGGAACTTGGTAATAGGCAGAGGTTGGCAGAGTTTGGAAGGCTCCGAAGAAGACAGGAAGATAAGAGAAGTTTTGGAATTTCTTAGAGATGGGTAAAATGGCTGTGAGCAAAATATTGGTAGACATATGAACAGGGACCATCAGACCAATAAAGTCTCAGATGGAAATGAGGAAGTTATTGGGAACTGAAGTGAGGGTCACCCCTGTTAAACCCCAGCAAAAAAGCTTGGCTGCATTGTTTTCATGTCCTAGGGATCTTAGATATCTGAACTTAAAGGCGATGACAGTGTATCTGGGGAAGAGATTTCTAAGCAGCAAAGTGTTCAAGAAGTGACCTGTCTGCTTCTAACAACCTATGAGCAGCTATGGGACTTAAAGCTGGAACTTAAAAGAGAAGCAGTATAAAAATTTGGAAAATTTGCCATCTGACCATTTGGCAGCAAGAGAAGCCACGCAGGCTGTGGAGGAATGACTTGCAAGTGAGATTAGCATGGCTACAAGGAAATCAAGTGCTAAAATTCAAGACAATGGGAAAAAGTCCTCAAAGACATTTTAGAGATCTTTAATATAGCCCATCCCATCACAGGCCCAGAGAATTAGGGGAAAATAATGGTTTTGTAGGCCAGTCCCAGGGCCCCACTGCCATACACAGCCTCAGGGTCTGTTCCCTGCATCCCAGCTGCTCCAGCTTCAGGCTTAGTTAAAAGGATACTGGAAACTGCTTGGCCCACTCTTGGAGAGTACAAGCCACCATGATCCTTGGTGGTGTCCATATGGTGTTTGCAGGGGCCTGGAATGCAAGAGTGAAAGAGGCTTGGCAGCTTCCCTTAGATTTCAGAGGGTGTACGAGAAAGCCTGGGTACCCAAATAGAGACTGTTGCAGGGGCAGAATCCTCACAGAGAATTTCTACTAGGCTAGTGTGGAGGGCAAATGTGGGGTTGGAGCCCCCCCACAGAATCCCCATGAGGATACTGCCTAGTGGAGCTGTGGAAATGGGGCCACCATCCTCCAAACTTGAGAATGGTAGGTCCACTGGTAGCTTGCCTCCTGAGCATGAAAAAGCCACCGGAACTCAACTCCAACCCATGAGAGTAGCTGCAAGAGCTGTACCTTGCAAAGCCACAGTGATGGAACAGCTCAAGTGTTTGGGAGCCTACTGCTTGCACCAGTGTGCCCTGGAGGTGGAACATGGAGTCAAAGGAGATTATTTTGGAGCTTTAAGATTTAGTGACTGCCCTGCTGGGTTCTGGAGTTGTGTGGGGTCTATTGCTCCTTTCTTTTGTCCAATTTTTCCCTTTTGGAGCAGTAATGTTTACCTAATGTCTGCATATCTGTTTTATCTTGGAAATAAATAACTTGTTTAGATTTTACAGACTCACAGGTAGAAGGAGATGAGTCTGAGATGAGACTGAAGATTTGGGACTTGATGTTTAAATAAATTAATACTTTGGGGGACTATTAGCAGGGTATGATTATATTTTTCAATGTGAGAAGGACATGAGATTTGAGTGGCAACTCCCACTTCTCTCTTGCCGCTGCTCTCACCATGTGAGATGCTTGTTCCCCTTTCATCCTTCACCATAATTGTAAGCTTCATTAGAAGCAGAGGCTGGTACCACAGTTCCTGTATAGCTTACAGAACCATGAGCCAAATTAAACCTCTTTTCTTTATAAATTACCCAGTCTCAGGTATTTCTGTATAGTAATGCAAAAATAGCCTAATACAGTATCAGATCCAAAAAGTCATTGCCAAGAACACTGTCATAGAACTTTTCTCCTATATTTTCTTCTAGAAGATTTACAATTCCAAGTCTTACAATTAAGTCTTTGAAACAATTTTTAGTTTGTTGTTATTTGTAAGAAGAGGATCCAATTTCATTATTTTTGTTTGTAAAAATTCAGTTTTCCCATCACCATTTATTGAAAAGATCTTCCTTTCATCCTTATGTATTCTTGTCACATTACCAAAGATTACTTAACTATATTTCTGTTAATTTCTAGACTTTCTATTCTGTTCCCTTTGTTTTTATGTCTGCTTTTATGCCAGTACAATATCATTTGATGACTGAACTTTTGTAATATAATTTGAATAGGAGGCTTCTAACTTTGTTCTTCTTTCTCAAAATTGCTTAACTATTCAGTCTCGTGGTTCTTCAACAATTTTACAATTGTGCTTACTCTTTTTACTTTCTAAGAATCACAATTAGAAACAATTAAGGCTCACATAACTGGAGGTGCTGTTTACAGATGGGTTGACTGAGGAATGCTCTTAGGCGGAATCTGGGTTTTCTTTATTTTCCAAGGCAAGAAAAGTTTTACTGAAGTCCTGCGTTGGTGAAGAGGATGCTAACCACAATTTATCTCCCCAGTCTGAGAGGTCTTTTTACTATCTCAGATGTAGCAGTCTGGACCTACTTATGGCCCCAGACACTGTTTCTCTCACTCACTTCTCTTCCTAACTAACATAGAGAAAAAATTCTTTATTTTCAATTGTATAGCTTTTCCAAAAAGAATACATATTTAAAAAGATTGGAGTCTCTAGAGACAAAGTTTCATCAATTTATCATGTATTCATCTTTCCTAGATTCACAAAGGAATTTTCATGTGGTAAGAATCAGGTGGGATGTGTACCAGAACCAGAGCAGATGTCTCATACTGACTTTGAAATTGTTTTTGTACCATCCATGGTCTTATTTTTTTCATTGATTCTTCGTGGTTTCCTCTAGATTGTCTATATTTTCCTTCAGTGTTTATATATTTCATGCAGTTAGATTTTATTTTAGCTTATTGAATGAAGAACACTTTTTCAGCATTTTACTATGAATGTTTCCAAACAAATGGAAAAGTTTTTAAAATTTTACATTGACTGCCCATATATCTATCACAAAGATTGTATAATTAACATTTTAACTATTTTAGATTTATCACATATCTTTGCATCTATTCATTTGGCACTAGATATTTAACTTTGTCTTTTAAAAATTTAATATTAATAAATTTAATATGAATTTTTCTAAATTTGCCGTAAGTTTCATTTTATATTTTGTCATTATTTATTTTCTATCTATTTCTAGGAGCTATATTTTTTTTAATTTTTTATATCCAGCTTTAGAAGGTATACTGATTATAGCTCCTATTCCTCAAAATTATGAGCTATATACTTAAAACTAATAATTCCACATTTATTTTTGTTAGTTAATAAATAATAACTTTTTAGTATAAAAGAGGAGAAAATTTGAACACCCATATTTCAGTCTACCTCTATTTGCCATCTTAACTTTAAATATACCTTGCTCTGGGTGGTAACATTTCTAAATTATTTTAATATTTCTCTCAATTATTTATTCTTAGGTTTTATTAGTGGAATTTCGTGCTTACCATTATTTTTTTAACCTTTACTTCTTTCTCTGTTATGGAGTTCTTCATTTTGATTAATCTCATCTTTGGCTGAATATTTTTGCATATAGTTTGCCTTTTTGTTTTAATAGTTTTCCAAGACTAATTTATTGAGCTGTGATCTATGAATTCTTACATGAAAACATAACACCCTTAGATCATATTTCTTTTTCCCTAGAACTTTACAGACATCAGTATACTTTCTTTTTTCAGGAAATGATGCTCTGGATAATCTGAAATCAGCCTGACTCCCTCTCTGTTAGGTGTCTCTTTACATCAACTGGAGATCTTTGTTGTTGTTTTCCTGAGGTTCGTAATATTTACCAAAGTAAAATGTATGAGAAGTAATTATTAGTAATTTTCCTAGTACACACTGTACATTGTGATTTAAATATTCCATTCTTGACTTGAGAAAACAATTACTGTAAATATTTTTCTTCAACACTGTTCTTTGGTATGGAAATGGTAACTATACAGAACAGATCTCTTTTGACTTTTATATGTATCACCTTTATGCATTATTCCTCTATTGTTTTCTATTTCATTAAATGTGACTTTGCTTATCTGTACCTAACTCAATTTTCAGCAAAATTTATTTTACTCATTTTTCCTTCTAATATGGCTTTAATTTTTGAAATGATTTAATTTTACTGTAATTTTTTTCCAAGTTCTTTTTACTCACTTTGTATTCCCTTTTGTGAAGAGTAATGATCTCTTCTTTCATTTATCATGAGTTATTTTTTAGTTTCTTTAAAATAATTTGTATATTGCTGTTGAGATTATGGGGAAGTATTTTTTGAAAAGTACATATGCAATTCATCTAATTGAAAAGCTTCATCTGTTTTTGGTTTGTTACGTTTTATCCTGTCTCTTTTCACACTTTAAGACTTCATGGGAACTGTGAGGGGTTTTTGTTACTTTTACTATTTTTCTCTTAATTGAAATCATTTTAACAGAGTCAACTGATACTAAAGAGGAGAGTGAGGGTAAGCTAGGGAGGAAAATTTGGGCAGCAGATTACACGTTTATCATCTCTGTGTCCACCTGCACACTTTGCATTACTCTTTAAAGTTCAGCTCACATTTAAACAGTGCATGATTTGAAGGCAAGAGGTCATCATTTATCCTGTTGCAGTCCCAAGTTTTAAAACAGTGTCATTAATTGTGCTTTACCTAAATTAGTCACGTTGACAACCTGGCTCTCAAATCTCATTTTTGAATTCCAAACCCACAAAACCATTGATCCTTGGCCAGTAATTTCAGTTTTTGGTGCATTCCTGTCTTTCCTTTAAACCTAGCTTGCCATAAATGTAAAGGCTGTCATTGATCTTTTTATCTCATTGTGAGAATATCAGTAAGAAAATCATGATAACTATAAATGTCCCTAAGTGAACATAACTACAACAGATTAGAATGTAGTACAATCAACATAATAAAGGAAAAAAGACTGGTAATAAATATACCAGTATGATACCAATAGTCATCAGTAAGTTGAGAGATTATAGATATTTATATTTTGCTAATAATTATATGCTATAATTTTTGTACATATTTGTAGTTTTATTAGCTATAAAATAATCAAAATAAAACACATTTATTTTAAAAGTTCCTGAGGATTGAATTTCTCTTTCCTTTTTAAATTGCTTGAAAATGATTTCATATGAATTTTCATTATTATCGTTATGACAATTAGTGGACAAGTTTTTTGCTGTTTTTATATATTATCAGTACAAACTATTTTCTCAGTCATTTTACCTCATTGGTCAGATTCATTGCTCCTTTATAATTTTTTTCCATTTTTTTTCCCCTTAATTTTTCTAGGTATAGTCAGCAATACTATACATGTAATCAATTTGGAAATAAATGGTGGTTGCTTTATTTTTGTACCCTTTTAAGATATACTTCAAAGTGGGGTTTATCATTAGTTGTATAATACTGTTTTGAAAATAAGATGTTCAGGATTATGTTTTATGTCTAAACCATTCAAAATAAGTTGCACACACAAGTTAAATATTCTATTTTATTAAAAACTGTGGCTAACTTTTGTATTTATAACTCAAATGTAAGAAGTGTCATTTAATTATTTGAAAATATTAAATACCAAGTCCTCTCAAGTTTTCTTAGTGAATTATATTATATTTTGCTGACCGTTTATTTGGTGGATAAGATTATAGATCAAAGTTTTTGCACATGGGCCATATTTAAAGTATTGGCATGGAGTATGGTTGCCTGGAGTGGCTGTCTTCTTAGTCCCTATTTACAATTTTTCACCAACTTTTAGTAGAAAACAAAAGTTTATAAATTCAGAGTCTTTGCTTTTCGCAATATTTGCAAATGGAAATGATTGTAAATGATCATATGAAAAGTTAGACTATCAAAGCAGCAGTTATAAAAAATAATTTATCAAAGAAAGTCTGAAATCAAAATTAAAACATGAGGCAAAATAAGAAAGCAAAATTGATATAAACCAAATAAAAACATATACCTAGAGTTTTCATATGTTTATAGAATAAACACTCAAATTAAAGATGTGAAAAAATTATACATGAAACTACTCTTTATAATACTATAATTAAGGATACATGTCATTATTAATTCACCCAGACTTACAGATTGTACAACAGAAGTGAATCCTAATGTAAACAGTAGACTATGGGTGATGATGAGTTGTCGAAGTAGGTTGTTCATGAATGGTAACAAATGGTGTCTAGCACCATTGTGGTAGACATTGATAACGGTGAATAATGGGGGAGGCTCTGCATGTGTAGGGGAGGAAGTATATGAAAATCTTTGTCCCATCTGCTCAATTTTGTTGGAAACATAAAACTGCTTGAAAAAGTCTATGAAAATTAAATGTAACAAAATTATATTATTTACTACAGTAAGAAAATTATATGTAATGAAATTTACTGTAGTATTTACTGCAGTGAAAATTTTATGTAATGAAATTTACTGTAGCATTTACTACACTGCTTCTAAATTCATATGAAAATACATCAAGTACAAAAGGGTTATTCTATTGTATCAGTCTGTTCTCATGCTGTTATAAAGAACTATTTGAGACTGGGTAATATATAAAGAAAAGAAGTGTAATTGACTGGCAGTTCTACAGACTGTACAGGAAGCATGGCTAGGAGGCCTCAGGAAACTTACAATCATGGCAAAAGGTGAAGAGCAAGCACATCTTGCCATGGTAAAGCAGGAGAGAAAGAGAGCAAACTTGGAGGTTCTGCACACTTTTAAACAACCATATCTCAAGAGAACTCACTCATTATCATGAGAACAACAAAAGGGAAATCTGCCCCCATGATCCAGTCACCTCTCACCAGGCCCCTCCTCCAACGCTGGGAATTACAACTTGACATAAGATTTTGGTGGGGACAAAAACCAAACCATATCATTCTGCCCCTGGCCAAAAACCAAACCATATCATTCTGTCCCGGACCCTCCAAATCTCATGTTCTTCTCACATTTCAAAACATAATCATGCCTTTCTAACAATCCTCCCAATTCTTAACTCATTCAGTATTAACTGCAAAGTACAAGTCCAAAATCTCATCTGGGACAAGACAAGTCTTTTCCACCTATGACCCTGTAAGGTAAAAATAAGTTAGTTAGTTCCAAGATACAATGGACTACAGGCATTGGGTAAATGCTCTCATTCCAAAAGAGAGAAATTGGCCAAAACAAAGTGGCTACAGGCCCCATGCTACTCTAAAACACAGCAGGGCAGTTGTTAAATGTTAAAGTTCCAAAATAATTTTCTTTGACTCCATGTCTCAAATCCAGGGCATGCTGATGCAAGAGGTGGGCTCCCAAGACCTTGGTAGCTCCAACCCTGTAACTCTTCAGGGTACAGCCCCAGTGGCTGCTTTCATGGGCTGGCATTGAGTGTGCTCCTTCTCCAGGTGCACAATGCAAGCTGTTGGTGGATATACCATTCTGGGGTCTGGAGTATGATGACCCTCTTCTCATAGCTCCACTAGGCAGTGTTCCAGTGGGGTTTCTGTGTGGGCGCTCCAACCCCAGATTTCCCTGCCATGTTGTCCTAGTAAAGGTTCTCCATGAGGGCTCTGCCACTGCATCAGACTTCTGCCTGGACATCCAGGCATTTGCATACATCCACTGAAATCTAGGCAGAGGCTCCCAAGCCTCAATTCTTGCCCTCTTCACAATCACAGGCCCAACATCACATGGAAGCCACTAAAGCTTGTGGCTTGCACCCTCTGAAGCAAGGCCCTTAGCTGTACCTTGGACCCTTTTAAACCTGGCTGAAGTTGGAGTGTCTGGGATACAGAGTTCTATGTCCTGAGGCTGTGCAGAGCATTAGGGTCTGGGCCAGGCCCACAAAACCATTTTTCTTGCCTAGACTTCCAGGCCTGTAATGGGAGAGGCTGCTTCAAAAGTCTCTGACATGCCCTGGATGCATTTTCCCCATTGTTTTGGCTACTAATATTCGGCTCTTCTTTACTTATGCAGATTTCTGCAGCCTTGAATTCTTCCCAAGAAAATGTTTGTTTGTTTTTTTTTCTTTTCTACTACATGGCTGAGCTGCAAATATTCCAAACTTTTATGCTGTGCTTCCCTTTTAAATATGAGTTCAAATTTCAGACCATCTTTTTTGTGAACACATATGAGTGTATGTGTTTAGAAGCAGCCAGGCCAATTTGAATGCTTTGCTGCTTAGAAATTTCTTCCACCAGATACCTTAAATCATCTTTCTCAAGTTCAAAGTTCCACAGTTATCTAGTGCAGGTGCATAACACAACCAGTCTCTTTACTAAAGCGTAGCAAGCCTGACATTTACTCCAGTTCCCAATAAGTTCCTCATCTCCATCTGAGATCTCATCAGTCTGGCTTCTCCGTCTATATCACTATCAGCATTTTTGTTGAAACCATTCAACACATCTCTAGGAAGTTCCAAATCTTTCCTGAGCTTCCTGCCTTATTCTGAGTCCTCCGAACTGTTCCAACCTTAGCCAATTACCCAGTTTTGAAGCTGCTTTCACATTTTCAAGTATCTTTATGGCAAAACTCCCCTACTTATTAGCAGTTCATTTTTGCACTGCTATAAAAAGCCACCTGAGACTGGGTTATGAAGAAAAGAGGTTTAATTGACTCACAGTTCCACAGGCTGTAGAGGAAGTATGTCTGGGAGAAAACTTACAATTATGGTGGAAGGTGAAGTGGAAGCAAGGACTTCTTACCATGGTAAAGCAGGAGAGGGAGAGAGAGAAAAAAGGGGGAGATTCTGTACACTTTTAAACAACCACATCTTAGAGAACACACTCATTATCACAAGAACAGCAAGGGAGAAATCTGCCCACATGATCCAATCACCTTCCACTAGGTCCCTCCTCCAACACTAGGAATTACAATTTGACATGAGAGTTCAGTGGAGACACAGAGCCAAACCATATTATACGTGAAGTTGAAGTTTCCTTGCATCATCAATTTTGACTCTTCTCCAAAGCCCTTAAGGCTTCTACTGCTTTAAACCTTAGTTTTCTTTTATTACTCTATACAAATATGTTTATCTTTCATGGCTCAACAAATTTATTTATCTTTGGGCAGTGACTTGAATAAAAATGATGTATGCTATACAATTTTATTCATTATTTTGGGTTTTCTGATTTTCAATTATTTCTTTCAAATTTATTTTTGTTGTATTTAATGTGATCCCTCCTAAAGGCTAGCTCTTCTTTCCACATTCCTTTATCATAACACATCAGAGGTCTATATGAGTGCAACAAAATAATAATTATGTAAACATTATTGTGATCACCTGACAGCCAATAGTGTATTGCTTTGACCATCACCGGCAACATTGTGATAAAATATTAAAAATACCCATCACCTATTTGTTACTTGACATATCTTTTATATAACATTCACTCAACCTTAAAAATTTTTTCATTTCAAAACTCAATAAAATTCCACTTCCTAGAACTTCTGTAAGCTTATGGATTAAAACAAGTGATTCTCCTTTATAATTCCACTTCTTAGAACTTTTATACATCTGTGGATTAAAACAAGTGATTCTCCTTTATGTGTGCACTGTGCTCTATTCTCACCTCTGTCACAATGAGTGTGGTTCAGAATATAAATTCATGCTTCCAATTTAATTTAATTTTCAAGAAACTGGGTCCTCATATAGTTAAGGACTAGACAAGGTGCTAAATATTAAGTGTGGATGAAATGAATATTGTTCATAATTTCTAAGATACATTAGTAAATGTTTGGTGTTTTATATATTGAATTTTTATATGGAAATTCTTTTGAATAAAATAAAACATAGATACTTGTATTTGAAAAATACTAATTTTAATTCTACCACTGTTTCTGATTGTCAGACAACCAATTATCATATATAAGGGTTTAGTAGTGTTCATAAAAGGTTTAAATAGTGTTAATAAAGACACATAAAAAGTAAATATGCCAATAAATTTTCATAAAGAAAACAAAAATATTATTTATTTTTAAAATGAAAGGTCAGATGTATGATCCTTCATACTTACAGTCTTAAAGGGGTTATTCATAAGCCTGAATTGATAATAAACAGTTGTTCTTTACAGGTTTCTATGATTGTCTGTTATGTAAGTAGCGATGCAGATGGCTATTTAGAAAAAGTTATCCAGTAACAGTTTTTTAGACCCTTTCATTTTTATCTGAATTACTGATATTATTCTGTTGTTGCTTTTCTTAGAATCTGATAAGATACTGCATTTTTGAGACAATCCTCAGTATATAATGAAAACCAGGATAATTATAATGACATGTCTGTTAAAGTTAGAAATCATCAAGACTTCAGATCTACAGATATTCCAGATATAAAGAAAAAAACAGAGAGAAAAATGTATGAATATATTTGTATTCTGTAACAATGTAGGTGTTATCTGTTGCCAAATCTGACATCACTAGATGTAGTTGAAGGTACCTAGAATCCTGTTATGTTTCCTGCATTCTCAGACAGTTAGATATGCTTTAAATAACTTCAAAAATTTTCAGAGTAGTAGAAGCAAGGATAATGATTGCTTTATGTTTATGTTTCCTATTCCAGAGAAAAGTATCTTTCATATAAATCTTCCTTATGAGTTTTTAGTGATTTTAAAAGTGAGCAGGGTGTATTTACAATCAAGAGATGATTTGAAAGGTCTGGAATTTTCCTCATCTTTTTACCTAATTGACAATTTTATATCAATCCTGTTTTGTAAAATATTGCCATCTTTAGAAGGAGACATATGTGTAAAAACATATCCACCTTTCCTGAAAAGACATTAACTTAATCTAAGGAAACCTAAAACAAGTTCAAAGAACATAAAAGCAAATGAGTATTCTGCTCCATCATATCTGAATTTTTTAATCAGAAATTATAATAATAAGGAAGAGCTGTCTGTTAAATATGAAAAGCATTGTGATTGAGTACTTGATAGTTACAAAATGATTCTGATTTTATATACAGCCAAAAATTTTAACATTTTAAAAATTCTTATGAGGGATCATTCATAAATTCTTATGAGTAGAAATTTATGTAGGATTTATGGGGGACATCAAATGACATATAATCATTAGTATTGACTTGGATAGTAAGGATATAAAAAGAAATGTTATGAACTAACGAAGATCTGAAAAAGCAAGGTTCTCTAAGTAGACATATTTGTATGAGCAGAAATTTTACAATATTTTAAATTTTTGGTTGATTTTTCTCCAGAAAGAAATTAATTACATATATTCCTTAGAGATTCATAAATGTCTAAATCAATTAACTGACTTAGTCTAACCATCTATTTATACATTCATAAAAAACATGGAAAAATGATAAAGTATAATTTTATTGATCTCACAATCTAGTAATTATTTTGGAAATCTTCATATAGAAATATAATATGTATTTTTTAATTGAGATATTTTTATCATAGTAGAGATATTATTATTTGTGATATAGCAGAAATATTGAAGAATTTGGTATCCTAAAACTTATTCCAGTCCTAGCCATCAAATAATCACTTATTCATCGTGTTCCTTGACCTTAATTGGTCCTTCAGCCTAAACCAATAATTTTTAGTAAACGTTCATAATATTCAGAAGAATGTTTTGCATTAATACAAGCCTCAACTAAATGTAGATGAATTAAGGGCATTGTATTCATGCAGGTGGAAGAGTGCACATCTTCAGCAATTGTATATTAACAGAGAGGAACACTTTAAAACACTTCTTGGAAGAAATCGTGACTATTTTTGGTGAAATTTTATGTGTGTGTGTGTGGGGGGGGGTATCAGTGTGTAGGAAATTTTCCTCAATTGGTTGGTGATCATTGCACAAAGAAATCAAAGAGAAATTATCATCTATTACAGAAAATGGCTAATTGTATTTTAACTGTATTCTCATAGTTGAACATTTCATACAGAACATTTTTGACATTTAGTAACTATGTCATCACATAGGTCATTTTAAAATTAAGATTTAGTGAGATACCATGGTGAGTGCCTGAGTTATCATTAAATATTTTCTGAGGAAACAGTATAAAGGGGAAGCATGTATCTACTATATTCTTTATTTATAGGAGAAAACTGTTTCCTGCCTTTTCAAGTCATTGCTTTTGTCATTATTTTCACTCCGTACAGCAGAAAAGCCATGCTGTGTATAGTTTTCTGACATCTGAACACATAATTTATTTATGCCAAGATGAAAAAAGTTACTTTCTTCCTTTTTACTGATGGGTACAAGAGAAGGTTCATAGTAACATTTTCTTCTTTGGAGTTTACTTCATGTCCTAAGCTCCACTTGCAGTGTTTTAACAAGTGAAATATCTAGTCACAGGTTTAGTGCACCACAACAGATGAAGTTAAAAGACGTATGAAATGTTCACAAGTATTTCTTTGTTTGCAGGTACAGTAGAAAAGATGAAACAAATTTAAATGAACTTCAAAGACTTTACGTACTTTTGGTTATATTTTTACCTTGCTTTTTCAGATATTTGTTAGTTCATCACAGTATTTCTCCTTACACCCTTATTGTCCAGTACAGTAGTAATTATTACATGTCACTTGATGTCCTATAAATCCTACATAAAAGTACTGAATTAGGAAATAAATTTTGACTTTGAAATAAATGACTCATCTAACTTAAATGTGTGAAGTTAACCGTTTATCAGTGGTAACATTCGATTATTTTCTTTCTTTAAAGTCAGTTTACATTCGTTAATGAAGACTTGAAAGGGTACATAAAGGCTTAGGTAGACAGAACGAAGCAGGAACTTCAACTTATTTCTCGTTTCCCTTTAATGGGGATTATTTTAGTATTTGAACGTAATTGACTTCTTCCAGTTTTCATGTTCCCCGTCTGGTTGAGGTATTGCTTACGGTTGTCACATCTCCTACTGTGGCTTTAAAAGTGATTTGAAAAGTCTGTTGTTTAAACCTCTCAGGCAGATGTTACTTTTACCACCACAGTTAAGCATGGCTCCTGTGTGTTTGACTTTCAAAATCCCTGCTAAGTTCCTTGCTGAGATCAAAAATGGTTTGTTTATTAAATCTGTATCTTTACATTGTGTGTGGGGTCTAAAAAGAAATGCCAGCTTTGTGACAGAATCTTAAGGGAATACACACCTACTTAATCTTTCATCCAACACCACTTTCCAGCAACAAAGATGTATGTCTAGAGGTTTAAAATGAACAAGTATTATTTTTGCTTTCCTCAGTATCAAGTTGGTTTATACACTGTCAGGAATTTCCACATAGACTCTATTTTACGTATGAGGTTAGAATATCGCAAATGCCAATTTTTGGTGAATATGTTTAGTTAAGTCTATTTTCTATTGAGTTTTATTATAAATACTTTTCATACCTCATATATGTGAAACACATTAATTTATGACTACACATTTAATTTTAACCATGATTTCAGTATAAAATAATGATGGTTATTTGATGTTATTAAGATATTGATTTACATGCTTTGATCACAGTAAAATTATTCAATTACTTGACACTGAATACAGAGACAATAAAAATCAAATTCCGTGATATAATTCCACAGCCTGCGGTAAAATATATTGTGACCAATGGAATCAAGATGTAGGAAATGCTAATTACATTAATAACTTATTTTCGCTAATTGCTGGTAATGAAGATGTCATCCCTTAATTGATATTTACTTCAAAAATGTAGACAAGACATTCTTATTAGAATAAATATAAGGAGAAACAAGTAAAACATTTGGAAAAAAAAACCGTTTAAATCCCACAAAATTTCATTTCTTAAAGATAATCATATTTTATTTTTTGGTATTCATCTTCTTTCTCTTTAATGAAGTAAATTAATTTTTAAAATTAATATAGCTTTTATTTTCAATTTATTAGCTATCAAAATTAAATACTGTATCAAATTGATAATCAGCCTGATTGATCAATGCAACTAATGCACAATGTTTTCACCTATCGAACTGCATCAAAAGCACCTTAGTTCTAAGCTACTGTACTAGATTTTAGCAAGAATGTTTGCATTTTTAATTAATTTTATCATTTGTAAAATGACTATGGTAACATTTTTATCTAGAGTCTTTATTTGTGATACATGAATGTTTGATGTATATATACATATTGCTTGAAACCATGACTTTCCTTTTTTAAAAGTAATATTGGTCACAGAGCAACTGTTTTTGTTTTTGTTTTGAGACATGGTTTTGTCCTGTCACCCAGACTGGAGTACAGTGGTTCCATCAAGGCCTGCTGCAGCCTCAAACTCTCAGACTCAAGCAATCCTCCCATCTCAGCCTCCCGAGTAGCTGGGACCACAGGTGTGTGATAATGTGCCCAGCTAATTTTTAAACCATCATTCTTAGCAAACTATCACAAGAACAGAAAACCAAACACCGCATGTTCTCACTCATAGGTGGGAACTGAACAATGAGATCACTTGGACTCGGGAAGGGGGACATCACACACCGGGGCCTATTATGAGGAGGGGGGAGGGGGGAGGGATTGCATAGGATTAATATCTGATGTAAATGACGAGTTGAAGGGTGCAGCACAGCAACATGGCACAAGTATACATATGTAACAAACCTGCACGTTATGCACATGTACCCTAGAAGTTAAAGTATAATAATAATAAAAAATAAAAATAAATAAATAAATAAATAAATAAACAAAACAAAACAAAACAAAAATTATTTGTAAAGATAGTGCCTAGGCTGGTCTCAAATTCCAGGGCTTAAGTGATCTTTCCACCTCAGCCTCCCAAAGTGTTAGGATTAATAGGCATGAGCCAATGCACCTGACCTACAGAGTAATCTTCTGCTCTACATTGCATTTGTAAACTACAAACAAAAATCAATAATTTATTTTTCATGCTACATTACTTTCTATTCCCAGAGGGAAATCACCACAGAATTGTCTTATTTACTTAAATAAATGGTCTTCTTTCTCCGATAACAATATGAAAATTTGTTCTTTGTAAACTGCTTAACCTTCCAGTTGTAGTGTAGACTTTTAATCCAATATGACTGACATCCTTACAAGAGAGGAGAGACACAGAGTGGGGCATGTGAAGACAGGCAGAGATTAGAATTATTCTATCACAAATCAACAAATGCTTGAGGCTACCAGAAGCTGGAAGAGACATGATGGATTCTCTCCTAGAAGCTTTAGAGAGTATATGGCCATGTCAACAACTTGATTTCAGACTCTAGACTCCAGAAATGTGAGAGATATATTCCTGTTGCTTTAAGCGACCTTATGGCAGCCATAGGAAACCAATACAAATGCCTAATTTAGGGGGAAATAAAAAAGTTGCCTGGGAGCCGTGGCTCACACCTGTAATCTCAGCACTTTGGGAGGCTGATGTAGGAGGATTACTTGAGGTTAGGAGTTTGAGAGTGCCACAAAGTGAGATCCCATATCTGCAAAAATTTTAAAAACAGCCAGGTATGGTGCTGTGCAACTGTAGTGAGAGGCTGAGACAGGAAGATCTTCTGAACCTCCAAGGTGGAGGCTGCAGTGAGCCATGCTTATATCACTTAACTCCAGCTAAGGCAACAGAGCAAGATTCTGTCACAAAAACAAACAAACAAAATGCTTAAAATCAATTACTGAAGATTGTAGATTTCAACTTAAGAAACCAGGAAAAAGATACAACTCATATAACGTAAACAAGAAAAATAACAAAAATATGAGAAGATATTTTTCCACAAGGAAAGTTTAGGCCTATATGATCTACTTGTGAATTTTATTAAGCATGTAAATAATAACACATTGTAGCATGCACTTATAAAGTGAGTAAAATTCTATTATTACAGCTAATATTGCTGAAAAAATTACAGCAATAGCCCTAATGAACATATACACAAAAATCAATTATAAAATGTTAGTGAATCAAATGCAACAATACGCAAAATGGAACAGAATTATCTTGCCAAAATAAGGCTTATCCCAGTAATACAAGGCTGTCTTAACATTTAAAAATGTATCAGTGTGTTTCACCATATTAACAAAATAAAGAGAAAACTCATATATGATCATTTCAATAGATGCAATTCAACATCCATTCCATAATAAAACACTCAGTTACTATGAATATGGTATACATTGTCCACAATCAGAAGGATGGGTGTGAAAATCTATGAGGAACATCAACCATATTGATATACTATTAATAGTTTTCCCTTTAATTTGGAGGGAAGTCATGGTCACCTGCTCTTCTCATTTCTATTTAACATTGTTTGGAAGTCCTAGCCCAAAAAAATAAATAAAATAAATAAAGAAATATGAAAAATACATAAAAACTAGAGAAAATAATATTAAAATTAAAAAAGGAAAAGTTAGACAGAAATGTAAAATGACTATTTACAGACACAAAATTGTTTACATAGAAAATTCTGAAATATCTACAGCTATAGAATTAATGATTCAAGTTTTCAACATGGAAGATGTTCCACGTTATGTAAAATCAGGGAAATGCAAATTAAAATAACAAGGAGATACCACTGCACTATATTATTTATTTTTTCTATTGATCTATTTAACTTATTGTCATGCCAACACAGTGAGGTTTACCTTAGGTGTGTAGTTTATGGAAAGCCTTGAAGTGAGGCCTTGAACAGCCAAAATCTGCAACACGGACCACCGCAACATTGGTGACGATACAGAGCATCAGCATCTCATTCACTAGTGAGGGGAACGCAAAATGGTACAGCCACTTTGGAAGACAGATTGGCAGCTTTTTACAAAACTAAACATGCTGTTACCATAAGATCCATCAGGTGCACTCCTTGGTATTTATTGAAATAAAATGAAAACTTATGTCCACACAACGAACCTGAACATAGATGTTTAAAGCAGCTTTATTTATAGTCACCCAAATTTAAAAGCAACAAGATGTCCTTCAATAGGTGAACAGATAAACTATGAAACATTCAGATAATAGAATGTTATTCAGTGCTAAAAATAAATGACCTATCAAGTTATGGAAGCCACAGAGGCAACTTACATTTCTAATACTAAGTGAAAGTAGACAATCTGAATAGGCGATACATTGTATGATTCCAAATATATGAATTTTGGGGAAAAAAATCAATAGAGACATTAAAACTGTCAGGCCAAGGGTTGGAAAGTGGAGGATAAATAGGCAAAGTACAAAGAATCCGTGGGGTAGTGAAAATACTTTGTATGATACAAAATGATGGATAAAAGTCATTATACATTGTCCAAACCCACAGAATGTCCAACAGACACCAAGAGTGAATGCTCATGTGAACCACGGACTTTCAGTGATAATAATGTGTCAGTGTAGGCTAACCAATGGTAAAAATGTACGACTCTGGTGACACATTTCACCCCATCCCCTTGGAGGATGCTGATAATGAGAAAGGCTATGCATGTGCATGTGTGTGGGGAGGAGATATAGGGGAAATCTCTATACCTTCCTCTTAATTTTACTGTTTACCTAAAACTGCTCTAAATTTTTTTAAATAATAATTTTAAAAATCAGCAAGGTTGAAAGATTTGTCATCATATAAAATTCAATTACACTTAAATATGACAGTGAAAATATTGAAAAATGAAATTTAAAAACCCAATTCTCAATAACATGCAAAAATAAATGGCAAAAATTCATCTGTCAAATAATTCAAAACACATTCCTATACATTGAAAACTACAAGAGAGTACCAAGAAAAGGTAATGAATACTTTAATAAGTGGATAAATAAATGTATTCCCATGTTAGAAAACTCAAGTTTGTTAAAATTTTCAATTTTGTTAGAAGAATTTTTTATGGAAAATGACAAGTTTTTCTGCAATTCATTCTAACACATGTATGGAAATTTAAAAGATCTACAATAGCCAAACAATCTTGAAAATTCAATTTGGAAGACTTAAAATATCTCACTTCCAGCCAGGTGCAGTGGGTTCTTGAATTGGATATTGGAACTGCAGGAAAAAAAGCTATAGAAGTTATTATAAAAATAGCTATTTGCACAGTTAATGAAATTTGAATTTCAGTTGTAGATTAGGTAATATCATTGTGTAAATGTAAAATTTTCTGATTTTCAAAATGGTATAATTACAATATATAAAACAATGTCCTAATTCGAAGGAAATACACACAAAGGATTTAAGGGGTAAATAGGTGGAATATCTTCAACTTGCTCTCAAAATTTTTAGAAAAAATTACATGTATACATAAAACTCATGTATGTGTGTGTGTGTATATATATATACATGAAAAGAGAAAAATTTGTTGGGCAAATGTAAACATTTGCTCAGTCTAGGTAACGTGTATATGGGAGTTCTTTGAATTCTTATACAATCTTTCTGTAAATTAGAAGATGGGTAAAAATTAAATGCTACAACAAAAATTAAATGATGTTCTTATTTTTTTAGTGGAAATATCAAATTATACCGTTATTATTGATGTGAATAATTTTACTTATTAGAAGAAAATGCAAAGCATATTAAGAACATAAGAACTTTATTTTTCTAGAGACAAAATAAATCTCCAATTTCCAAACCTATCACTGATTTAACAGGTCTCCCAGTAGAAGATCGTATTATTATGGAATGAAAAGGGTGTGGTTGTTTTTTATTTAAAGACAGAAAGAAAGAAAGAAAGAAAGAAAGAAAGAAAGAAAGAAAGAAAGAAAGAAAGAAAGAAAGAAAGAAAGAAAGAAAGAAAGCAGGCTAGACTAATTATCTGCCTTATCAATATAATCCTCTCAAAAATTCAGAAATGGTTTTGTTGACACAATTTTCAGCTAAAAATGAACTCGTAAAGACTGAGAACATTAGCCACATCAATATAGTTTATAAATTAGTTTGAAGCCAGAAATTTAATCCAAGTGTTTCTGACTCCAAAATCTGTGCTCTCTACTCACCCAAAAGAAGATATTTTTAGGCTGGGCATGGTGACTCACGCCTGTAATCCCAGAACTTTGGGAGGCTGAGGCAGGCGGATCACCTGAGGTCAGGAGTTTGAGACCAGCTTGACCAATAGGGTGAAACCCCATCTCTAGTAAACATACAAAATTAACTGGTTGTGGTGACACACGCCTGTAATCCCAGCTACTCAGGAGGCTGAGGCAGGAGAATAGCTTAAACCCGGGAGGTGGAGGTTGTAGTGAGCAGAGATTGCGCCATTGCACTCCAGCCTAGGCAATAAGAGTAAAACAAAACTCCGTCTCAAAAATAAAATAAAATAAAATAAATTTTTAAACTTTTAATTGGTATATTGATTTAAATAACATTTGTAAATTTTATTTATTTGAATACACATTCTATGCTCATATTTTTTCTATAAAGTCAAAAGGTATAAAAATGTTTTCAATGAAAAGTACATCTTATCCTTACCCTGGTCCATATTTCTTACCAATTTATCTCCCCAGTGATAATGTAATTATATGTGAACATATATGCATACATCACTTTTATTTATTTACATAAAAGACAAATCACACAGTTGTTAATCTTATTTTTTTTACTTAACCACATATCTTAACATGTATTTCATGTAGTGTATCTTATAATTTTTGATTAATACATATTATATACTATGTTTTAAAATAGCAGGTCTGTCCATTTTCGTTGTTCCCCACCTTTGAAATCAAACAATACTATAGTCAATATCCTCATATTCACAGGTATTTATATGTGTAGACACATGAGTAAATTTCATAAAATATATTCTACAATTGAAATTTCTTGTTCAAAATAGATTTGCCTTTATAAGTTTGATATTTTCAAATGGCCTGCTAAAGAAAATATATTGACAATATCCAAAAATTAAATTTGAGATAGGGTTTTACCACCACTGAAAACAAAATATTATTAAGCTTATTTTGATGAATTGATATGAATTTTTTAATGTAGTTTTAATTTGCTATTCTTTTTAATTTCGTAAGTAATGCTAATTTTCATTTTATGAATTTAGGAGCTAACATTTCTATTTTGTTTTCAGGAGAATCTTCAGTCATGCCTTTTGCTCATTTTGCATTTTGCTGTTACTTTCTTATTTTCAAACTAGGTTTTAAATGTATTTTACTACGTATATATTGTATATTACCATGCCCATTTTATGATTTTCTTACTAGATTTATACCTGGTCATATCTGGCTTTCTTTATGTTGTTTATAATAGCAGTAGGCTTAACAATTGTCCCTTGAGTTAAATTGCATAGCTTTTTAAAACTTCAGTTCATACTGTTGTACTTGAGTGTGGCATTTGGAAAAGACCCAAATCTGTCAATAGCCATACAAGGCAGATTAGAAGTAAGGAAATTTCGGTTTAGATGGAAGACTCAGTAGCAATATACACAAAAGTTTCACTCCAGGAAAGTTTTTGTTATGTTTTGTTTTAACGTAGCTGACTCCCATAATTAAGAACTAGTTGTGTGTTAAGGATTCAGCCAAAAGGTGTCAGATCCTGAATATGGTTCTAGACTATTAGGCAGCAAGTGTTATAGGAGTTATTAAGAAATTATTTTAGACAGATAGAGAGAAAAAAGTGTCCTTGGGAACTTTTCATTTCTTTTGAAGTAGCTCCAGAAATGTTTCCTGTCTAGCAGGAAAGCCCCAGCTCTTAGAGCTGGCAATCTTTGATATGCAAATACAAGCCATTAGAAACTGGGTCCACCCAAACATGATGATTCCCACCCTCCTCCTCTTGTCCTTGCCTTCACATGTGCCTGGCAACATGGCCGCTCCCACATTTCTCCAAGTGTGTAGAGAGCATCTTAGCTCCCTGCATTTACATATTAAAAGGCTAGGGTGGGAGGGGCAGGTTACATGAATGGTTACACCTGGTCAAACCAGTCCCCTGAGCCCTATGCAAATCAGACACCACCTCCTCCAGTCTCCTTATATAAGCAGCCACTTTTCCGCTGCACGCAGGGTTTCCTCTCTCAACTTTGGATGCCTGCTCCCTCTGTACAGGCAAGCTTCTTCCTTCTTACTTGCCTATTAAACTCTCCACTCCTTAAAACCATTCCACATGTGTCCATGTCGTTTTATCCCATTTGATGTGAGACGATAATCAAAGTCATGATCCCATTTGATGCAAGCATGAAGGTGGTTTTGCTTGCATTTAATGGAGATTCCTGTAATAGACTAGAATTCTGACATAAAGACAGAGAGAGAGAAACATACATATATGTGATATAAAATAAATTAATATATTTTATATGCTATATATTTTATATAACATAAAATATATCAATATATGATATATAAAATATATTAATATATGATATATAAAACATATTAATATATATGTACAATATATAAATATGTTATATATGATATATAAAATATATAAATATGTTATATATATAAAATATGGTGATGGTTAATATTAAGTGTCAACTTGATTGGATTGAAGAATGCCAAGTATTGATCCTGGATGTGCCAATGAGGGTGTTGCCAAAGGAGATTAACATTTGAGTCAGTGGACTGGGAGAGGCAGACCCACCCTCAGTGTGGATGTGCACCATCTAATCAGCTGCCAGTGCAGCTAGAATAAAGCAAGCATAAGAAGGTGGGAGAAGCTGACCTGCTGAGTCTTGTGGCCTTCATCCTTCTCCCATGCTGGACGCTTCCTGCCCTTGAACATCAGACTCCAAGTTTCTCAGCTTTTGTACTCTTGGACTTACACCAGTGGCTCTTGGGCCTTTGGTCACAGACTGAAGGCTGCACTGGCAGCTTCTCTACTTTTGAGGTTTTAGGACTTGCACTGAGCCACTACTGGCTTCCTTGCTCCTCGCTTGCAGATGGCCTATTGGGGGACTTCACCTTGTGATCGTGTAAGTCAATTCTCCTTAATAAACTCCACTTCATATATACATATGTCCGGTTAGTTCTGTTCCTCTAGAGAACCTTGACTAATGCAAAAATATACCATATATAATATATATATCTCTGAATATCAGAATATGACCTCATTTAAACTTTTATTTTAATTTACAAAGATAACAAATTCCTCCACACAGAAGTAAATCGCTTAGCTTATGCTATGTTTTCCAGTTTTCTATGGAAATTAGATATTTTCTTAATACCTAATTCTGACCTTCATGAATGAAGCCATCTGTATAATGCCCTTTTCTTGGGAGAGGCCAATAGTAACAAAGGAGAATAATTTCAGCAATATTCTAAACAAAGAATATAATCAATCCATTTAATAAGTATTTATTGATTCTCTATCACTGATTGTCTATCATTGATTGTACTCATCTGGATTTCAAAGACACAGCATTAAAGATCCAAATATTTGACCCCATGAAGATACATTCTGGTTGGAGTACACATATAATAACATTTTAATTGTTTAAGTATATTATATGTAGGTTACTATGGAGACAAGGGTGGTCAAAGAAGGACTTGGGGGAAATTGATATTTTAAGAAAATCTGAAGGAAGGGAGGAAGTCAGCCTGCAACTAATGAGTCTATCCAGTAGGGAGCCTCCAAAATTTTCTCCAGCAGTTTCATCGCACCTCTGTTCTGATTGACTGATGCCCATGAATTACCAGCTGTTAAATATTTTGGATACTGTTCCTAAACAGAAATCTATTGTCTTGCCAGAAAACATCACCCTCTCCTTTACTTTTCTAGATATAGCAACTCTTCCCTCAGAATCCTAAATCCACCTTTCTGAGTCCAAAAATGATGGGCCCAGGATTCATGGGCTGCCAAAGGCTGTCAATCAAAGGCCTTTCTAAGGCTGCCAATCAAAGGCCCTTCCAAGGCTGCCAATCATAGGCCTTCCCAAGGCATTTTTTTCTAACTTTTATTTTAGGTTCAGGGATACATGTGCATGTTTGTTATATTGGTAAATTGTGTGCCACGGGGATTTGATGTACAGATTATTTCGCCACTCAGGTAAAATGCTTAGTTCCTAATAGGTAGTTTTTTCCTTCTCACTCTCCTCTCAACCTCCACCCTCAAGTAAGCCCCAGTGGCCTACCTGAGGTGAGGACACAGCCAAAACCACGACACTCAGTAATATGAATGAGAGTTTCCATCAGTGTATAGAAGAAAATGTATTAACATATTTAAATGTATTTAAATTATTACTTAAAGCCATTTAGCTGATAAGTGACAGAACGAGGACCATAACCCAAATATTCTCTCAGCATTCTATTTCCTCTACCTAACTGGATACAAATGTGTTATATATAAGAGTCTTGTAAACTTGCTACCTGTCTGTTTTGTTTGGTTTTAAAGTTGCTATCTATTATTTGGTTACTCTTTCAGTAACTATCTTTGAGCAACAGAAGTAGAAAAGATTAGTTAAGAAAAGTTTAGTTAAGGGTCTGTTGTTTCAAGGAAAGGAAACTAAGACCACCCAGATGTAGAATTTATTGACAGAACACTGAGAGTTTCACAGGAAAGACACTTGTGACTTTGGTGATACAGAACAAGGATTTAATGTGTTATCAGGATGGGAGGTGGCTATTCTGCATCTATTCCTCTTGACTTACTACTGGAAGAAATACTGCCTCTCTTTTCTACTTGACTTTCTAATTCAGGAATTTGATGTCTCTGTTGATTCAGAGTCTCTGTTTCTCTTTAACTTTATTAGGCTTATTATGGTACAGTTATAGGCCTTGACTCTAAATGAAACTTTAGTTCCAGAGCTTTCAGTATATGACTCTTGAGTTGAACTGCTTTAAAAGATGGGTCTGCTCCTTAGCTGGCAAATTAGTTGCCCATGTTTAAGTCAAATATATACTCTGGTCCAATCTGACTTGGCCAGAAGCAAGGGTCCAATAATAGAAGTACCGGTGTCCCAGCAGATGTACTACAAATAATTTTATTTTTCAGAGGCAGTTATGTGAATGATTATGAAATTTTGTTAGAGTTGCAGAAAATTTACTTTAGACTTTCATTTTCCACAAGGGTATACATTTCTACCTGCTATCTTCTCTTCACTTTTGCCTCAGTTGATACAGTCTATATGTCAAGATTTCCAGATGAAGGGGCTCAGGAAATGTTTGGTAAATGTGTTCTTCTGGATAAGGTCAAACTATTTTGCACCCAAGGAATTTCTAATAAAATCAATAGTGAGAATAAAATTTTATAGAAACAACAACATGTGAACCATGACTGACAAAATTATGTGAGGTGTGACTGACAAAAACATTAGTCAGGAATTCTTGGGAGCAAAATCAGCAATGTCTGAGCAAAACTACTATGACTACAGTAAATTTAAAAGTGTGGAACTCTCAGGATTCACCACCTACTTGTAATTATTATGAATTTTGAGACTGACTTTGTATTTATTCTCTTAACATTTTATTTTGAAATAATTAGACTTATGACAATATCAGCACCAAGAATTCCTGTGTAAATTTCATGGCTCAGATTCCACAAATGTGAGGAACATTCCATACAGAGTATACATATAAAATATGTATATATGAAATTCTATATATATATATATTTAATGGTTCAGATAATTCTATATACATGTGTATGTGTATGCATATATGTGTGTATATGTATGTATGTATATATACACATATGTAAAGTTTTCTGAAACCTTTGACAATACATTTCAGACATATGCTTTATGCCTTTCTAAATAAGAACTTTCTTATACAAACACAGTATAATGGTAAAAATCAGAAAGTCACCACTGATATAATAAAATTACCTAATCTGTAGCCCTTATCCTAATTTTGATGATCTCTCCTCTAATATCTTTTATGTGGTCTAGGATTAAATCCAGTAGCACATGTTGTATTTAGCTGTCAGATCTTTTTAATACCCTTTAATTTGAAATAGGTCTTTAGTCTTTCTTTGTCTTTCCTAACCTTAACATTTATGAAGGATACAGAATGTCTCTCAGTTTGGCTTTGTATGATATTTTCTCATGGTTACATTCAGCTTTTGTATTTTGATGTAATATTATAGAAGTGATTTTATATTCTTCTCAGTATAACCTATCAGGAGGCACATGATGTTCCTTTGTCCCTTTTCTAGAGATAGTAAATAGGTCACTCGGTAATAGTGGCACTGCAAGATTTCTCTACTGTAAAGTAACTGTATTTCTTTTGCAATAAACATATTGTTGGCAGCTGCTTTGAGACTTTGTAAAGGTCCTGTTTTTCATCAAGCATTCATCACCTAATATTAAGCATCCGATAACAAGAAACAAATATTGTGATGGTTACCAACAGTAATGATGCTAACTTTATTAGACGAAGTGCTTTAAATGTTCTATATTAATCCTATAACCGGGGTAGAATAAATATTTTTAAACTTAAAATATTCAATTCAGCATTTTGTTCCTAAGCAATCTGCCATTCTGCTTTCTCAGTGATGCATACTGCCTTAGTAAACTGCACGTGAGTTTTTTCAAGGGAGGCATTAAAATGACTAAAGGTAATGAAATACTTATCTACAGTGTTTTTTGCGGATTCTAGAGTCTTAAAGATCAATGCATTTGGCATTTTTCTTTAAACTTCATTTTGTGATTCTTGTTTGTTTGGTTTGGTTTGCTTTAGTTTTAGTTTTTCTTTGGTGGAGGGATGTTGTTTACTGCTTTCTTTTTTCCCCTTACAGTTCTTTCTTTTCTTAAGTGACAATTACAGTGCTAGATTTTATCTATTTATTCAAAAATGTCACACCAAGCAATGCTATAGCAACCAGTTCTAAATATAGCAAAGACTTGTTTACTTTAACTTATCATTTTTCCCTGAAAAACATGCAGCTTTTGCGTTTCTGAGTCTGAGTGTCATCCTTGCGTTTGGTCTAACATCATCTTTACATGGGTTCCTTTCTCTCTATACATACAGATGAGAACATAATTTAAACAAACCTCCTGAGTTATTATTTGATGTTAATCTGACAATCTTTGTGTACAGAGCAAAATAATCTATTTTTCTTGACTCACATTTTCCCTGATTCAAAGGCAGTAAACTCTTAAACTCATTATGTCTTTTGAGTCTTTATATTTCTTTTGTCAGTAATATGGCACCATCTTTAAAGATAGATGTAAGCAACATTTTAGGACCAAGATATGGCAACATGTATTAAAAAAAAATTGACCTAATTTGAGAATAAATATGATGTCTTAGAGAGATGTGTCCTATCTTATACTATCATTGCAAATTTTCTAAGCCTATCCCTAGGGCACCACAACCCCTGTTTGTAAAGGTCACGTACGTGGTATTCAGCATGTTCACCAACCTGTTGAGATCAGCATATTTCTGGTGCATTTGGGCTTAGTGTACAGTAGCCAGGAGGTATTTCCATGTTGCTAGGGCTCTGAAGGGGGTCAAGACTGGAAACACACAGAAAATAGTGACAATGGGGTTAAGCAAGTAAGAGCTTACACATTGATGTATTGGGCATTTTGAATATGCTTATTTGTAAGTTTCACTTGAAAAATAAGAACTATGACTGGCTTATCTCACTTTGTATGAATAAACTGTGATTTGTTTATTTAGGAAATAGAGCATAAGCAAAGACAATTGACTTCCCTTGTTGTTCTTTGTATTAATCCACAGAGAACTATTAATAAAACCAAACCAAACAGAATAAACAGAAAAAAACAGCTGTGTATCAAGTTGAGAATGTAAAGGATTTATTGGTGTTCTTACTTGGCATAACAAAAGGCTATTATTCCTTATTTAGGTATTCAGTGTACCTTTAAAATCTAACTAGCCCATTAAAATTTGGAATGACTGGATTAAGCAACATAGGCGCTCGAACTGAAGGAACTTCTTGAAAATAGACTATTTGTGAGCTGAATGTAGAGATTTCATTGACTTAAATCTTCTCAGTACAATGAGAAAATATGCATCTTGGGAAAAGAAATGGAAACATGCCAGTACCTGTTCGACCATAGCAGAATCAAGCAGATTTCTATTTCTCTGGTTTTGTTTCCTTGCCAATAAACAGACCCTTACTGTTTAGAAAATCACATATTAAAAACACTGAAAGACTAGGAATCTCTTGAGACTGATATTAAAATGTAAAATATTTTATCTACTGTCATCGAATCCTAAGAATATATATGATCAACACCCAAAGAGACACTGAAGGCTATTTTATTCCACCCCTCGAGTGGAGATTAAGTTTAGTGCTGCATTACCATGTATACAATTCTCCTGCTGCATTTGTGTGTCCTTTTATTAGCACACTGTTTTCACATCTAAATCAGAATTATATTTTAAAGTGTCTAAACAGGCTTTTGTAGTGTAACGGTTTTTCTCTGTGCTATTATAAAGGAACATTGTGTATTTGTTTTCATTTCACCAGAAGGCCATTAGAATATCTACTTTGTACTGGTTGGAAAAAACAAAAGGTTACTAGCCCTCTTGAATAAGCTAGTATCACCATATTCTTGTCCTGACTGCTTTTCATCTGCTCTTTATGAGCCTGCACATGTAGATCCCTAGATGAAACAAGGAGAAGAATTAATTCCTAGAACATCAATACTGTGATTATTAGTATAATTCCACTTAAACTCTCAGGATGCATTATTTGAATTGACATTGCTTGAAAATGTGATACAGAGAAGGAAAGAAGAATAAAACTGATATCCAGACTGCAAAATTTTATCCTGATAATGGATATTCTTTATCCATATACCTGCATACAGGTATCCTGTATATTCTGATAAGTATAGATTCTAGAAAGAGCTTTATGAAATCCTTCACAATGAGGAAGGTCATCATTTGAAATCTAAAGGAGACTGATAATAAATAGCAAATTGGTCTAGGATGCATTATAATACATGATAATTAATAATGTCTTTCTATCTGTAATGTCTCAAGAAAATCTTTAGCAACCATAACCGACTTTCAGTCCTTTTAAATATTTCTCAAACTACTAACTTTGACAGGGCATTAGTCTGCTGACCGTGTACAGTAAATAACCAAAAGCATGGAATGTATCATTGGAGGATCTACTGTTGATGAAATCATCGTGATTTTTATAGCCTAGCTCACTTTTACAAGCACAGTGCTGCAAGGGTCAAAGCCCTGTTTCATGTCATACGGCAACAGAACAGAGCTGAACACCCACCGTGAGACACTGAGGTGGCCAGCTGGCATGGTGGCAGCTCTAAAATATTATTTTGCCCACCCACACAGTGTGTTTTAAGCCAGTAAATAAAGAACATACAGTAGTTTTAGAAAATTACCAACTATAAACAATTAAATCATTAGCTAAAATATTGATAATTAATAACAAGAAAGGACACAACACATGAAATTTAAATATAATTGAAAAATAAACCCTTTCTAAATGTAATGAACAAGCCAGGAAAAAGAAAAAGTTCTAAAATGCTATACAAGACAATACAGTCTACTATTTCAAGTTTCAGCCAAGAAACTACAGATCAGAACTAAATTTAACTACTAGTTTCAGCCATAATATTAACATGTAACACACTGTAGAATATATCCAGTACTCTTCTTGGCATTCTAAAAAAACAACTACTCTATGAAATAGAACAGACTATATATTAAGTGTTCTGACATGGAACACTATGTCATGTTCCAATTTCGGAACCTAACAAAAAAATCTAACATTCTGATAAATGAAAATTAGTGGACTAATTAGGATGACTTAAATAGGACCTCTGTAATAGTCACTTGTTAAAGCAAAATTTTAATTACACTTATAAAAGAAACTTATTTTCTAAATTACTTGATAAATACCCTAGAAAATTTTTTAGTGCACAATAATAAAATGATTAAATTTTTGAAAAATATTCTAATGAAAATAATGAATATGGATTGAAAGAAAAATTGTATTGGATTATATCAAGGGTGTGTCAAATTTTCTCATATAGAGACTGTATGTTTACCTTGAATAAAATGTCTAGGTAATTCCAAAGATAACATGGTGAAAAATGCTTTTCTTTTGTTCTGCTTTTTACATAAAGAACTCCAATCTTTTACAACTTTAAGTCCCATTTATTCTATGACTCTTTTTCAGCAATCTGTTTATTTTTCATTTGTGGGATATTTCATATGTATCTCTGCATGATATTTTTGCTGATTTACTTTGTAAACTGACTGCAGTTTTTTTTCAGATAAGCTAGAAACTGTTATTCCTGTTGGATGCATGTGAACACTAAGATAAAAGATAATCAGAGAAAATATTATTTTAAAATGGGCCAGACTGTGCTGCAAGAATAAATTGTTATTGACTCATTTATCCTTCTGTTTTGAGGTGTTGTAGATAGCCATAAGGACCCAATGTAATCTAACAGTTTTTAAAATTGTTCTTGATTATAAATGTTTTTCTCTATAGCCATCTTTCAACCAGCCCTTTTTAGGTTACAAGTTGTAACGAGTACAGGAGAGTTACCAAAAAAAAAAAAAGGGAAGGGGTGGGGGTAGAGGAAGGGTGTCTTCCATTACCACATTGTGAATATACTTAGCATGTTATCAAATTTTCTTTTTATAAAATTCCCTTGTAAACACTTTGAAAATGCCCCACCTTCTTCCCAGAAGTGGCCTAGACTTCCGGACTCTCACTTTTAAGGTACAATGGTAGGAACTCACCTGTGGCTGTAGTGAAAGACAAAGGAGAAAGTGAAATGGAATTCCAGATGATGTGACTCCAGAAAGGAAGAAATAGATTGAAATTATCAATGCTTGTGGGAGAAAGCATTGTCTGCAGAGACTCTTCTGAGCATTTCTTGTTCTCATAAGCAAGACGACAAGAAAGTGGCTCTTAGAAATTTTTTCTGAGGAAAGGTTCATAGGGAACAGAAGATTTTGTGGTGTCCTACTTAAGGATTTAAAGAAAAATTCTTTATACAAAATTTGGATTAATAAAGGTGAAACAGAAGGCCTAAGATAATGATGAAGTATGGAAGAGTTAAGGACTACAACCAGCTGAGGTGAAAGGTTCGCATTATATAGAAGAAAAACTGAATTCTACAGAGCTGAGAGGAAATCTGAAAGTGAGGAATTGGAGAAGGCTGGGAAAGTTTGTGTAGGGTAGACCCAGCATGGTTGTGCTGAATGAGAGCTCTGAAAATAATATTGGGACATTTGAATTTTAATCCGGACTTTGAGTTATCTAAAAATAATTTTGGAAAATTTACATCACTGGACTAAGGTATCATCATTTGGAACTCTGATTATATGTAAAAAGATAAATGCTAAGGCATCTGCGGAGGTCAGAGTGCTAATCATTGCACCATAGAACCCCTTTACTAAGGCTTTGTCCACCTCTACATTCAATGTCAATGCAGTGGGGTACAGGAGAGGATGCCTATGTGAATAGCACCAGCTTCACAGTATTGCATGGAATAATTGTGTATTTTGTATATACTTCCCATTTTTAAATCACCCCATCAAAGTACATCATATATTGACATGCTTTAAACTGTGTTGTTTAAAAGCCCTTCTACTATCCTAGTGGAAACAAAGAGCACATTTAAAAAAAAACTGCATAGCATTTGGAGCTGGGCTTTTTTCTTTTTTTTTCGTGATACATATCCTTAAGTAGTTTGAAACAATCATTAGTTCTGATTTATGCCTTGTATATATAGAGAGTAAACTATTCTCTCACTGTGGTAGTTTCCAAGATACCATTTTATAAATGACAAAGTATCTAGTTAACAAAAGAAACTGAAGTCATTAATAAGGAAAACTGCTTTTCTAGAAAAGCAAACATCTGAGCAACCAAGCTCTGAATAGCAATAAGCAATTTAAAATTATATGATAAGACAAATATGTCACTGTGACACCACTGAAGGTACATATGTTGAACTTCAACTTTCCCCTGGCAGCAGAAATTGCCTACAGAGGGAATCCATCAGTCTGGGGTGTAGACTGGGAAGGAGGGTTGGGACGACAGAAAGAATGTTCTCTCCCACTTAGAGGGTGGGAGTTAGGAATGAATCCCATAGCCAGTACAGAAATATTCTGTGGCTAAATAAAAGTTAGGATCATTTGCAATCTATGTTTTTTGAATCCTTCCAGCAGGGTCTCTCTATAGGGTAACCTTGCGGGACATTCCCCCCAAGAAAGAATAACCTTGAAGTATACAGGTGGCTTCACGTAGGAGTCTTTATATTATTGTAAATGAGCTAATCAAAATCCTAGCAATACTTAAAATGTCCACAAAAGATAATTTAGGGAAGTCATCTCCTTCACATACTTCCTGCCAGCTTCCAACAATCGTATTGAACTCAAGAGGTAAACATGTTGTTAAATAGATTTAAGAGATACGTGCAGAAATAAAATTAAGCTGGTATATGTATAATGTATAAAGCAATGCATCACACACCAAGTAACACTAAGAACATTGATTTTGAAATACGTTGATTATGTGAGATACTGTAATTATGACAGTATATTGCTCATTTGGTCAACTGGCTGAAATGATAGGATAATAATTCATCTACTTGATAATTTGTTTTTTCTAAAAAATTTCTATTTTTCCACAATAATAAGTGGAAATTTCTAATAGTGACAGCCACATGATGTTAAAGATATATTTAACAAATATTTGTAAAAAGCTCACACAAGTAATTATAATTCTGTTCTTGTTTATATATGTTCCTTATAGGTGTTTCAATATAAATTTAGAAAACGCATGTAGAAACGTAAACAGTTTTTATCATATTCTTCTGTTTTAGATGTAGTTGGTTTTCTCTCCTGGTATGACATTGTAGCTATGCAAGCATGTTGGATTAAAAGAGGTAGCTGTAGGAAATAAAAATTTAGACCTTCATACGAGAAGCAAACCATTAATTATTCTATTCGACAGTTTATTTTCAGAAGGTTAAGCCCATGAGTTTTTAATTATAATAGTTTGTGAGGAAGAAACATTTCCTGAACAAATAAGAGACAACCCAAATGCTTTATAATTTTCGAGACAACTTCAAAGAATTTATGCAAATGAAAGTACTTGAATAATGATTTTTCAAACTGAAAATTATTTTACAAAACCATCACATGATAGATTTTTCTATTGTTTTGTACTGATGAATCTTTCAGAATTGCCGGAAAATAAAGCTCCTAGGAATTATGGTAGCAGTGATATTTCTATTATTAGTGGCTATCACATAATTTTCAAACAGTAGAATGCAATACAACACTAAAGAAAAATTATCTTCTTGTTATAAACTTATGTACTAATGGATGAAACTCACAGGAGTCTATACAATACTCACAGTCTTAACTTTCATTAGAATTTGGATAATATAGAGAACAAAAATGGGTGCTTTACATTTCATTATATATTATTCTACATATAGTCTACGTAATAATGATCTGGTGTGTATATATCTAAGCATTCTACATTAATCTTAGAAGGCCAGATCTTTAGGCTTTATGCCCCCAGCTTGCTCAGTCCACTGATAAGAATGTGAGCTGCTCTGGAAAGGGAGTATCTGCAAGGCAGTGGCTCACTGCAATGGAGGTACACCCTGAAGCTCCTGACATAAAAAGGCTGTCTGCTGATTGTCCTACCTGACATTAGGAAGTAAGTCTTTCCTTGAACTGGGTTCCATGTGGAGGATCTAACATGTCTATAACTAGGACAGTAACACTGGATAGAGTAGGAAGTGGTCAGAATATGAATATGTTTTGAAGGTAGAGCTGAGGGAATTTTCTGATCTTTAGTCATAAAGATGTGCAAGTAGAAACAGTAGTTGATATAAAATGTCCTCGTTTTTTTTTTTTTTTTTTTTTTAACCAGAATAAATGCATGAATGGTGAACCATTTTTCTGAAGTGAAAAGAGTGAATTTGAAGGCTGGGGAACAGAAAAATTTTGTTTGGGTGTAAGTTTGAGCTATACAATATTTCTGAGTAGATATCAAGTATGGAGGTAGATGTGTATAGTTAGTGGGGATACTAGGGCTGTAAAATTACATTTGGAAATCTTTGCACTCAAAGAACTGGACAGAAGTGACAAGACAAAATGAGAAAGGTAAGGATGGAAACAACATTTAGAGTTAATCCAGTAATTAGATATTGAAATGTTGAAGTGGATCCACAAAGGATGCTAACCAAAATTTCCAGTGAGATGACAGAGAACAAGAGAGAGAACTAACTGAAGATGATGTTTCAGGTTTCAGAGACAGAGATCAAGATATTTTCCAAATCTCTGAATCTGAATATTTTTATGTTATGATGGAAAAACTCCCTGTATTAAAAAGGAACACAGCTGACTTTTGAATAGTGCAATGTTGTTGAAGTAAGACATTTTCTGTATAAAAACAAATGACTAAGCAATAGTATTGACTTTCATAAAGTTGTATTTAACTAGAAAGATGTTTTTTGAAGTGAAATAGAAATTAACTTTGACAAAAAAGGAGAAAGAGTTTAATATGCTTAATTATAATGGTTGCCCAGAAAAACATTTCAAATCCCAGTTAAATATGTTTTCTCCTAAATACACAAAAGCTGTACCCTCTGCATAAGTTTCTGCTTCGTCAGTAGCTAATTTTACACAGGTCTTTGCTTAGGAAGGAATTTTTTGGATTGGTATAACTAAAATATATTGTTAGCTTAGATTTTCTCTTGTGCTTTCGTTTTGTTGTGATAACTGCATATGTAAAACTGAGTCTCAAAGCAAACTTGTAGACACAATTACATTATTTTTTTAATGATAAATTGTTTTTACAGTTTATTTATTTAAAAAACAAAAATGAACATGAAATTCATTTGAGATGTCTTAAGATAATTTAAGCTTTTATTGCAAACATTAAATAATTTACCCATTCAGTACCTGGGCAAATGTTGTAATGCAATTCTATCACATCAATCAATTAATGTTGTTTTATATATACTGAAAGTATAACAGCAGTTTACATTTGGAACAAACATTTTAAACGTGTAACTAATGTGTGATAAAAGCATAATAAAAATTTTTGTTTATGTAGAAAAAATACCCACCTGTATATTTCTTCTGTGCCCATTGGTTTATTTTCCTTTAATGATCTTCAAGGATAGAATTAAAGTTTTTATCATTCAGTCTTCCATGCTGATATGTGGATTTAAGACTCCTGAAATTTATATTTTATATACTCTCATATACAATTAGATTTTTAAATTCTTACTCTTCCAGTAATATAATATTTTTGAAAAGAAGTCCTCATTATGAAGAACCGTGTTATATTTTAATTACTATATGACCACATGTGCCCTGGAAAATATTTGTGAATTAAAATATTTGTTTAAGTAAACCAAAATTATATTTGGGTACATTCACTCAAACTAGTGTTTGTTTCTGGTAGAAATACTTGTTTACATTTCAATTTGTTAAAGGTTGTTTCAATCATAGTATTGTTTACGTCTAAGACATTCAGGATGATATGAAATTTTTGTAATTTGCAAAGAGAGAATTGCAAGTTAAAACATAGCTTACCCATGAAATTAGCAGAGATTCCCAATGATTAAAATTTACTTTAAATTAGGTAAATGGTGAAACTCTGCCATAATTGAATAAGTTTCAAATATTCAATTGTACAGAATGTGGGGTAGTGGTATCACAAGGTTAACAAAACCAATACTTTTTTAGTTCGTTTTTTAGTTACTACGTTGTAAAAGGAAAGGGGGAAATAAATTGTTTATTTGTTTTTATTTATCAGACCAAGTAGAAAGAGGACTGATCATTATAAAGAAAGTACACCCCTTATACTGAACTCAGAATTACCCACATGATCAGGAGACAGTCACTTTTTTTTTTTTTTTTTTTTTTTTGAGACGGAGTCTCGTTCTGTCGCCCAAACTGGAGTGCAGTGGCCGGATCTTGGCTCACTGTAAGCTCCGCCTCCCGGGTTCACGCCATTCTCCTGCCTCAGCCTCCCGAGTAGCTGGGACTACAGGCGCCTGGCACCTCGCCCGTCTATTTTTTTTTTTGTATTTTTTTAGTAGAGATGGGGTTTCACCGTGTTAGCCAGGATGGTCTCGATCTCCTGACCTTGTGATCCGCCCGTCTTGGCCTCCCAAACTGCTGGGATTACTGGCTTGAGCCACCGCGCCAGGCCGACAGTCACTTCTTAATGCTTTTTTCTGTCTCCCCCTTCACCACCAAGAAGAAATTAGCTTTCACTTGCCCTGTCTCTTTTTGAGAACTTGAGCTGTCCAGAATATTGGCACTATTTACCAATACCACGTAATCTGTATTTTGGTACTGTGAGCATTTTACTGTAATTTGAAATATCATCTACTCAATAAATTTTTATTCATGGGTACATTCATCAACTTGTTTATTGTCAAAGGTAATTTAGTTTATCTAATTGAATATTGGTTATAATATTGCCTTCCTCATAGCCTTCCAGAGAGTATTTGTTTAATTAACAAGAACAGATATAGAAGGGCTATTCTATGCCTTAATTCTAATTAAGGGTAGTCATTCCCAAAAGAATGTAAATAGAGTAGTTGCAGTTCTCTAAGAAAAATCCTAGGCACCTTGTGTGTGTTTTTCAGTCATTTGTGGGGTATATAAAACTGCATGTTTTGCTCAAAAGTAAATTTTATTTACAAAATTTTCTTTAAAAGTGAGAGCTCTAGCTCAACCCACAATTTATTTCTACATTTACTTTTTCTTCAGTATCTGCTGGGGTTTGTGGTAGCTCATAAAGATACAAATGTGAATAATTTACAGTTTTGTGCCTAAGCCATGGCAGTGAAAAACAAGTAAAGAAAAACCATAATATGTGTGATAAAAGCTATAAAGGAATACTCAAGAGATTTAACAGTACCACAAAGAAGCAAGCAGATTTGAAGGCCAAACATTCCTAAATACAGTGTTTTGAAAGAGTATGGAAAACTTAAAAGCTAAGAAGTAATAAAATAGATTAAAAATGTAGCATTCTTTTTTCAAGTTACATTCACACTAGAGCAGAAATTCTTTTCAAAGACTGGCAAAAGAGAATCCTTAGCACCCTTACTGTAAAGAGATTAAGGAAAAGAGAGAAACTTATTTTGAGTAAAAATATTCCAGTTAGTTATCTCTAATATAGGGCTCTAGAATACTTATACTAGGGATCCATAAGACATAAAACCTGAAACCCCATAATGAAAAGATGATTATATTTCATATATGCCTCCCTTAGGGAAGAAAAGTTGTTATTTAAAATGAGGTTAGCCAGCAAATACAATTGTTTAATTTCAGCATGGGGTCGGATCCCAGGCATAGCTTTATAGCCATATTAGCAAGCATTAGTTTTCATGTGTTTTTATACTAAATCTTTTTAACATTACTTTTGGGAGATAAAAATAAAGATTATCAGAGTTCTTTTAATGCCTTCATCCACCATCTCTATGACCAATTCCAAGATGAAAATGAAAAAGAGACTTGACAATAAATAACACTTCAGTGCTCTGGGGTATTATACCCTCAGCAGCTCCATTTTTTGTTATTATAATTCTACTAGCCTCTAGCACTTAAGACACTAAACAGAAGTAAATAAAAGAGTGTCCAAAGGACTGAGACTATTGATAATTCCAATCTATTCGGGATTTTCTTATGTCTCAATGTTCAATTTGGAGACTTTTTTATTCAAGGGAAAAAAATCTTAAGAAAAGTATTCAATATGTTCTTTTTAAATCATTTTGAACACAATATTACTGCATTATCTACATATGTTCTTGTTTCAGATATATATTCTTTGCCTAAAAATATGTAATTATCATTCTATTTTATTTTTTCCATTTAAATTAACTAATTGTACTATATCCCATACAAATTCTCTTAATATAATGTTAGTAAAGACTGCTGATAAAGATTTAAATTACTAATTGAATAGTTATCGATTTTCTTGGAAATTTGCTTCCTTATAATACTTAACACTTTGTAATTCCTTCCTACAATTATCTTACCAATTAGCGTGCAATTAACACCTTCTCCTGGTGCTTCTACCTTCTTACCTACCCTTTTTCATTGTGTTTTATAATTTCCTTTCCCTGCTTAGCTTGTAAATATTAGTATTCCCTGTGGTGTTTTGCTTTGCCTTATAATTATATCTCTGCTCTCATTTTGTCTGCTCGCATAGTTTCGATATATGTCAGTATGTCAGCCTATCATCCCCAGAATTCAACAGATTCTCTCCTAAAATCTTACATTGCCATATAACTCAACTGATATTTAAATAAAATATTTTATAGCATGTTTGAAAAATGTTTTCTTCATTTTCCAATTTGATTTTCAAAATCTGTCTATGTCTAATTGCCACTCATTAATTGAAATATGTTCTGAAGATATAAAATTAGGAATGTAGCACTGAAGGAAAAATATCTGGGTCTCAAAAGTATGTACTTTGTGTATACTTGACTCTACCGCAACCAAATGTCACCCATTTTAACCATCAGTCAATAACTGAGTTGTGAAACTTTTTTTTTTTTTTTGGTAGTTATTACCTTCAAGAAATATTGTTGTTTTCTTTATTGCATATTTGAGATACCTGACCAAGGTAAACTATGTATGTTTATTTCCTGGCAATTATAAAGGAGAGTCTTAAAAAGTGAAAGATGGGCTTGGCACGGTGGCTCACGCCTGTAATCCCAGCACTTTGGGAGGCCGAGGCGGGCGGATCACGAGGTCAGGAGATCCAGACCTTCCTGGCTAACAGGGTGAAACCCCATCTCTACTGAAAATACAAAAAATAAGCCGGGCTTGGTAGTCCCAGCTACTCGGGAGGCTAAGGCAGGAGAATGGCATGAACACAGGAGGAAGAGCTTGCAGTGAGCCAAGATGGCGCCATTGCACTCCAACCTGGGCGACAGAGCGAGACTCTGTCTCAAAATAAAAAAAAAAAAAAAAGTGAAAAATGGTTTCATTTTTTCTAGTGGATGCTTTATGAACTATCACAAGGAGAAATGAAGTTAATTTATGTATCAATATAGTTTGTAAGTTGATATTGATGTAAGTTTTCCTTAACATGAGTTCTTTCAACCAGAATTAACAAAGAACAAATCATATATTGAAATCTTTTAGAATGATTTAATTTTATAGTATATTGGACATATTCTTCATAAGCAGATAGACCGTCATTGCTCAGTGAAGATCATCCTCTGAACATACAAGAGGTGGTTACTTGTTGAAAATTACTGAATGCATTAACCCGGAGAAATGTCGTTGAAATGTAATTGCTTTTGAAACAGAAGACAGAGATCTCTTACAAAGGAAGTGAGGACATTTTGAACTTCATTATTTCTGCTGTATTCTCAATTGAGCTTTCCCAGAATAAGCTTTCAGATTCCTTTGAAGATATTAATCATTTGATTACAGATTCTTCTATCAAAAAAAATTTTTGTTTGTGTGGTTCTGACTTTAATTAAGCCCTCTGGGTCAATATTGGAAAATGTATTCTCATGTAGTTTTACCTAGGAAAGAGCATAACCTAATTTCAGTTTATTTATTTATTAAAACCAGTTTGTTCCAAGGGCACTTTATCTATGATACTAATAGTGATATACACCATGTATATTATTGCCCTTCTATCTTTGTCCCTTCAGAGTAGATATTCAGAAATGAGTTTCTAGTTATATTTCAGCATGTAGTTGTAGAATGAGAATGAGAGAGACATATGAAATGTGAACACCGTGAAACAGAGTAAAACAATAAAGTACCATTTAATTTAGATATCTAATGTGAAAAATTGTATTGTTTCATTTTTTGTAGTTATTACAAATTTAGAATAAATGTAATAAGTTACAAAGGAGATGCTTACAGCTTATAATTTAAAAATAAGTATAATTTTTATAGTCTAAAATACAATAAAGATCACATAAAAATCCCATTGAGCAGGACACCAGGAAAGAATGTTCTCCTGCTCTTTTGTCTGTCTACTCTTTAAATATTGCTAAAGTTTATTATAATAATACCTTAAAGAGACATTCAGCAAAATCCAGAAAGAAGTAGAGACGGTTACACCAAAGGACTCTCATATCAGTCACACTCCAGTGAAGAGATGTAACTACGCCAATTCTTTTAACAAAGAGAACCTAACATAAAGAATATGTAAGTAGATAGTAAAAATTGAAACATTATGAAAGAGAAAATAAGGAACCACATTGGAAGCAACTGTTGGAAGCATATGTCACCCCTAGAACTTGGAGAATGAAAAGAAGAGGTTGGGAACACTAAAGCTTTAAAGTCTGGAGGAGGGGACCCTGTCATGGTAAATGGAACTCTAGTCTCCCAGGGTCCCTGTTTGGCTAGCAGGAATATCTCAGAGCTTGCAGAGGGTGCCCTCAGGGGCTGGGACTCAGACTCGGGAGGAAGGAAAGCTGGCTGGCTCCTGCCAGTGTCATTGAGAAGTCACCAGCGGAAGTATTGAAAAAACTCCAGATTGTTGTAACTGAAATGAATCACCACTGTTGAGCTGAAGAAGGAAAGCTGTGCGACACTGAATGGAAAAGGAAGTCAAAGAAAGCAGAGAAAGGAATAATTTCCGCCTGTCTCTTTCAGCCCTCCATTCTCTTTTTAACTCTCTGTATTATTTGATCCTAAGAGGAATCCAACTAACAATGGATTGTGGTTTACAGAGTCCCAGCTCCAGGATCATAGATCATTTTGTAGAAAGATGAGTTAAAAATGAGAAAAAAACAAACAACTCCATCAAAAAGTGGGCAAAGGATATGAACAGACATTTCTCAAAAGAAGACATTCATACAGCCAACAGACACATGAAAAAATGCTCATCATCACTGGCCATCAGAGAAATGCAAATCAAAACCACAATGAGATACCATCTCACACCAGTTAGAATGGCGATCATTAAAAAGTCAGGAAACAACAGGTGCTGGAGAGGATGTGGAGAAATAGGAACACTTTTACACTGTTGGTGGGATTGTAAACTAGTTCAACCATTATGGAAGACAGTATGGCGATTCCTCAAGGATCTAGAACTAGATGTACCATATGACCCAGCCATCCCATTACTGGGTATATACCCAAAGGATTATAAATCATGCTGCTATAAAGACACATGCACACATATGTTTATTGCGGCACTATTCACAATAGCAAAGACTTGGAATCAACCCATATGTCCATCAGTGGCAGACTGGATTAAGAAAATGTGGCACATATACACCATGGAATACTATGCAGCCATAAAAAAGGATGAGTTTGTGTCCTTTGTAGGGACATGGATGCAGCTGGACACCATCATTCTTAGCAAACTATCACAAGAACAGAAAACCAAACACCGCATGTTCTCACTCATAGATGGGAACTGAGCAATGAGATCACTTGGACTTGGAAAGGGGAACATCACACACCGGGGCCTATCATGGGGAGGGGGGACGGGGGAGGGATTGCACTGAGAGTTATACCTGATGTAAATGACGAGTTGATGGGTGCTGACGAGTTGATGGGTGTAGCACACCAACATGGCACAAGTATACATATGTAACAAACCTGCACGTTATGCACATGTACCCTAGAACTTACAGTATAATAAAAAAATAAAAAATAAATTAAAAAAATGATAAGAATAGCTTAATAACTACTAATGTATACAACTATTCATAATTGATTCACAATTGAATCTTAAAGATGGCAATGTTTTGAAGGTGAATTTTAAAATCATAACATCAAATTTAGTCAGCAAGTTTTGCTGATTTGCTTCATATCCCCAAAGTGACAAAACATAGTGGGATTTAGAGAAAATTTAAGGAAGTTCCTGATTTCTCCTCTTAAATAACTCCTTGTGAGAGATAGGACAAAACTGCACCTTACGGGGAGAAAGGAAAATATGAGCAAAACTATAAAAAATAATACTCATTCATACCTCTCTCCCAAGAGCATAAAACTTACTTCTATGAACAAGGTAACCAAATGAATTACCAAAAGGATGGCTTTACAATCTGACCATCAGAAAAAGAAAAAAGTCAGCTTTCTCAAGAAGTATATGTATAAGATATATTTATGGTCCCAAGGAGAGTACCTTGTTCTTACAATTGTTTATAAAGAGAAAAGTTATGCTATATAGAATAAGAACCAATTATTTATTTTCCCCACAACTCCCTAAAATCACTAGTTCTCATTTTCTGTATTTATCTAGAATATATTTCGTTTTTAACTTTTAAAACACAATCTAGAAAAGCAGTCACATTTGCTCATTAGCTATCAAAATGTTTTTTATACTTTTTACTTATGTTTTTGAAAATAAACTCCCAGAATTTTTACCAAAAATCATGGTTCTTAGTTTTGAGTGGAAGGAAATTGAATGAGAAAGAAAATGAGAATCGCTGCAGAGCAAATTGTTTTCAGTGCTTACCTTTGTGTTAAAATGGGAATGATTATACTATACTCATCTCTAATGGCTAGTAAAAAGTTAAACATAAATAACTGTTTCTAATTCGTCCTGTTAGAGCTAAAGTAAAAGAGTGCATTCCCTAAGTGTGGATGCACCTCGATTTTTCTCTTCTTGATATACATAATTATAAGAAATTCATTAAAATATCAAAGATACATATTTATTTATATCAATTTTATTGCTCAGTATCATAAATCTAGAAAAAATATATAAATTATTTTAGCAAAAGCTTTTAAAAAGTGGCTAACTTTTCTTGTGTACCTTCTACCTATCCTGAGCTATTGTATGAAATGCAGAAAAATTGGCAAAGAAATAGATACAATTCCATGCCCTCATGCAGCTTATATTCTAGTGAAAAGCAATAGTCAAAAAGCAGGTACAGTATGTTATGCAATAATACATTGGCATGGTGAGAAATAAAACAGGAAAGAAGTATAGAATCTATTAGCAAAGGGAGAGGTTATTATAATCTAGAATTATGAAGGAAGCCTCACTGAAAGAGTGCCTTAGAATATAGATAAAAAGGGGGAAAATGATAGTGAACATTGATTGTTTGGGCAACACCATTCAAGATAGTGAGAGGTAAGTGCAAAAACCCCAAGACTGCAGCACATCTGGATGTTCAAGTAACTGCAAGGAGACTGTTGTAACAAAATTAGCAAGGGTAGAAGAAGCAAAACAAGAGACTATGTAAGTAAGGGAAAGCAGAAGATATAGGACCTTGTAGAGACTGGCCTTGCTACTGTAGTTCAAGTGAGGTATAGCAACAGCAGCATTAACGCTGGCACTAACACTGAACTTCTTTACATATTTTCCACAACTTACTTTCGTAAACTTATTTTATCAATTATGAGTTCTGCAATTATATAGAAATTTTGCAAGAGGCACAAATCAAAGAGCCCATCACAGCTATTCTGAGTTGAACTTGTAACAAAGAAGAATAGCTTAGGTTAAATAGCTTTTTAGGTTAAGCAGAATTGAAATCTTCATGCATAGATTGATCCAATGGTACACAGGAATAGATCATAGAAAATATCAGTTAACTGTAATCTTTGCATTAAATAAAATGCTATATTTTTCTCTCTTGATTATGTCTCATGCCTGCATTCTCCCTTCTCTAAAAGTTATTTTGTAAAAGTGGTAAACAAATTTTACCCATGTCAGTTTTAAGTAAAAGGGAAGAATCATCAATAATAATAGTCTTAAAGCCTGAATGAGTAACTTACATGAAAAAACAACATTTGCTCACTTATACTTTTGAAATATATGTTATGTAAATTAGTTATTGAATAAATCAATATGGGAGAAGAGACAAATCTTCTTTATAGACAAATATTTAACGGAGATAATTTTAAACTTTTCTTAAAGTACATAGAAAAAATTTGAATAAGCAGAAATACATAAAATGTTCATGAATAGGACAATATTGTTAATACTTTATTTGAAAATTAATCTAGATATTAAGTACAAAAGGAGGAAACTGTTTACTTGGACATTTTGAGGAACTCTGAATCTTAAATAATAAGAGTTGACAGATATGTAAAATGTAGAAAAGGAGAGTACAGAGGAGAAATTGACCTCTCATTTATGAAAACCTCTCATTTATAACAGGACAGAAAACACAATAATAGAAACAAAAACAGACCCGTGGAAGAGGCTCAGATTTATATGAAAATATGTCAATATTAATATGAAATGACAAATTAATGTTGAAAAGATACACTGAAAACTAAGACTTAGCTCAACTGGCTTACTCAATAGAAAAAAAATAAAATATTTCTTAATACAACATATAGATGAGAAATCATGGTAGATTAAAAGCCTAAGTATTAAAAGTGAAGTTTTGTGGTTAAATGTTCTTTTTTTTTTTTTTTTTTTTGAGACGGAGTCTCGCTCTGTCGCCCAGGCTGGAGTGCAGTGGCCGGATCTCAGCTCACTGCAAGCTCCGCCTCCCGGGTTTACGCCATTCTCCCGCCTCAGCCTCCCGAATAGCTGGGACAGTGATTTAAGATCGCTGTGAAATGTGAAAAAGTACATTAAAAAGTGCTCAACATAATTAACCATTAGGGAAATGCAAATATTAAGCCATGATGAGGTATTACTATGTACCTTCTAGAATAACTAAACTTTAACAATGACAACACCACCTGGCTGTGAAGGACATGGAGAAAATATGTCAATCTTACATTGCTGGTTGGTATGTGAAATCGTACGGTCATTCTGGATAAAAGCTTGCCTGTTTCTTATAAGAGTAAACATGTAAATATATAACTTAAAAATTGCACTCTTGGGCAGTAGCTTCATTTGTAATAATCCAAACTGGAGATAACCCAAATGTTCTTCAGTGGATGAATAGTTAAATAAATTGTGGTACATCCATATTATGGAATACTACCCAGCAATACATAGGAACAAACTATTGATACATGTAGCAAATTGCATGAATCTCTTGACCATTACGCTGAGTGAAAAAACACAATCCTACAAAGTTTCATACCATGATTCCACTATATAACATTTGTTTTTGATGTTGGTGGTGGTGAATATTTGGGTTGTTTCTGTCTTTTGGCTACTGTGATTAACACTGCTATGAACATTGATATCAACATATTTTTTTGAGTCCAGTCTTTCAAGTGCTTTGGGAATATATCCAGAAGTTGAATTTCTGGATTTTGTAGTAACATCATGTTTAATTTTTTGTTTTGCTTTTATTATCATTTTGATATATAATAATTATACATATTTATGGAGTACTGAGTGATATTTCAATATAGGTATACAATGGGCAATGATGAAATTGAGAGTATTAGCATAACCGTCACCTCAAGCATTTATAATTTGTTTGCACTGGGAACATTCAAAATCTGTGCTTCTAGCCATTTGAAAATGTACAATAAATTGTTGTTAAATGCAGCCACCCTATAGCGCAATAAAACACTAGAATTTCATGTATTTGCTATTGTGAAGAGTGCTACAATAAATATGGAAGTGAAAATATCTTAACTGTCTAATATACTGATTTTCTTTGTTCTTGATTACTAATTTACATACCCATCAACAGTGTATAAGGCTTTCCCTTTCTCTGCATCCATATCAGCATTTGTTATTTTTCATCATTTTGATAATAACCATTCTAACTGGAGTGAGAAGGTATCTCATGGTTTTTATTTGAATTTCTCTCAGAATTAGTGATGTTGAGCATTTCTTCATAGACCTGTTGTCCACTTTTAAGTCTTTTTGAGAAATATCTGTTCAGATACTTTGCCCACTTTTTAATTTCATTATTTGCTTTTTTGCTGTTTAGCTCTTTGAGTTCCTTGTGTATTTTGCATATTAGTCCTTTGTTGCTTGAATAAATTACAAATATTTTCCCCTATTTTATAGGTTGTCTTTTCACTCTGTTGATTATTTCCCTTGCTGTGCAGAAGCTCTTTAGTTTGATATAATCTCTCTCATTTGTGTATTTTTGCTTTTGTTGCTTGTACTTTTGTGTTTTTGTTGCTTGAGGTCATCTCTGTAAAATATTTGCCCAGATCAATATCCTGAATCATTTCCCCTATGATTTTTTTAGTAGTTTCAAACCTAACATTTACATCTTCAATCCATTTAATTTGATTTTTGTACATGGGGACAGATACGGGTCTAGTTTCATTTGTATGCATATGGTTATTTGTTTTTTTCAGCACCATTTGTTGAAGATTGTTTCTTTCTCAATGAAAGTTCTTGGCACCATTGTTGAAAATCAGTTGACTATAATAGATTATATACACACAAACATGTAGATTTATTTCTGAGTTTCCTATTTTGTTTCATTGTCTACATGTCTGTTTTTAGGCCTGTAGCATGCTGTTTTGGTTACTATAGCTCTATAGTATAATTTTGAAGTCAGATTATGTGATGACTCTAGCTTTGTTATTTTTGCTCAAGATTTCATTGACTATCTTGGATCTTTACCATTACCATATGAATTTTAAGATTTTTTTTTTTAATTCCAACTTTTATTTTAGATTCAGGGATACATGTGTAGGGTGTGCAGGTTTGTTACATAGGTACATAGGTAATGTGTGCCATAGTGGTTTGCTACACAGATCATCCCATCACCCAGGTATTAAGCCCAGCATCAATTAGCTATTATTCTTGATCTCTCTGCTTTCAACGCTCACCCAATTCTGCAGTCGAAAAATTTAATGAATGAAATAAAAAAACACAATAGAGAGTTTCAACAGCAGACTTGATCAAGCAGAAGAAAGAAGCTGTGAATTTGAAGATAGACCATTTGAAATTACCCACTGAGAGAAAGGATAAAATTGTATGAAGAAAGCCTACAAGTTTTATGAGACAGCACAAACAACTACGCATATTATGAGAATTACAGAAGAAGAAGATAAGGGAAAAGGCATAACACACATTTAATAAGATAATAGCTGAAAACTTTCCAAGTCTGAGGTGAGATATTGAATTCCAGATGTAGTAATTGCAAAAGTTTCCAAATATATTTTACCCAAAAAGGTCCAACTCAAGAAACATTACAGTGAAATTGTCAAAAGTCAAAGATAAAGAGAAAACAGCAAGAAGAAAATGCCCAGTCTCAAATAAGGGAATCCTCACTAGACTTATAACGCATGTCTCTGCTGAAACTTTACAGGCCTGTAGAGAATGGGATGACATATTCAATGTACTAAAAATAAAAATTAACCAGGAATACTATACTCAGCAAAACTTCAGTAATGAAGTTCTTTAGAAATGAGCAAGGAATAAATTCCTTCCCAGATAAACAAAAGCTGAGGGAATTCATCTATATAGCATTCTTAAAATGAGAAAATTACAGAAATGGAAAAAGACTAGTAACTCCAAGGGTTAAGATTGTGGAAATGGGTGCAGCACTAAAAGGGTAACAGACTGGATCCTTCTGATGATGAAACTCTTTTGTAGATAAAATGTTTTTATGCCAATATTCTGGTGGTAATTTTGTAAGATAGTTATGCAAGATTTTATTGTCAAGTGAAACTAGATTACTTTGTATTATTTCTTTTTCTTTTTCTTTTCTTTTTTTTTTTTTTTTTTTTTAATTTGAGACAGGCTTTCACTTTATCACCCTGGCTGAAGTGCACTGGCATAATCATAGTTAACTGAAGCTTTGACCTTCTGGACGAAAGCAATCCTTTTGCCTCAGTCTAGGAGTGGCTAGGACTATAGGTGCATACCTCCACTCCTGGATAGTTTTTAAAGATTTCTGTAGAGATGGGGTCTTCTATGTTGCCCAGGCTGGTCTTAAACTCCTGACCTCAAGTGATCCTCCTGTGTCAGCCTCCCAATGTGCTGACATTACAGGCATGAGCCACTATATACAGTTTGCATTATTTCTTTCTTTCTTTCTTTCTTTCTTTCTTTCTTTCTTTCTTTCTTTCTTTCTTTCTTTCTTTCTTTTTTTGAGATGGGGTCTCACTCTGTTGCCCATGTTGGAGGGCAGTGGTGTAACCTCGACTCATTGCAACCTCCACCTCCCGGGTTCAAGCAATTCTTATGCCTCAGCCTCCTGAGTAGCTGGGATTACAGATGCATGCCACCATGCTGGCTAATTTTTTGTATTTTTAGTAGAGACAGGGTCTCACTGTGTTAGCCAGGATGGTTTTGATCTCCTGACCTCGTGATCCACCCACCACGGCCTCCCAAAGTGCTAGGATTACAGGCCTGAGCCACTGTACCTGGCTTGTATTATTTCTTAATAAGACAAATGAATCTGCAATTATCTAAAAAACAGTTAAACTAAGAAATAAGCATATTTTTTAATATGGCCATTGTAGATGTTAAGATTCAGCTGACATTGTAAGATTATTCTTACACTCTCTTAATCTGACAAAAGTTAATATATTTTACAAAAAATTATTGTAATATATAGAAATAAGTAATCTGTAGGTACATAAGCAGAAAATTAAGAGATAGTTCATAGACTACAATACTCAAAGGGGTAACAAGTATGTGGGGAGATAAGGAACTTCGCTGGGAATCAGGTACAAGAGCATAATAAAACTACCTACCAGGTCTGAAAATATTAAAAATGCAAACTTCAATAAGAGTTTAGAGATGTGCAGAATGCCTGATGGATTTGTATTTTATAGGCAAGCATATTAGTATAGCCTTCCTAGAGAGCACTCTTACAGTGCTTGGTCAAATTTAACTTATATACCTGTATGTACCCATACCCATACCCATCACAAACACGCACACTCACAGAACCTATGATCTTGCAATTCTTCTTCTTTGTACATAGCACAGTATCATTCACACACTATGCCATTAGAAGACATACATACAGATATTAATTTCCATGCATTTTGGGGTAAGGAAAAATTCAAGATAACTTGTATGTCTGTTAATGCAGACATAGGTAACAAAATATGATGATATACAGTAAAGAATATTATGCAACCATTGGAAGCATCAAACAAGATGTAGACACAGAATTGTAGACAAATTTTAATATTATGGAAAGAAAATGTTGCCACTAACAAGAAAAGTTTTATGAATTTTTACAGAACATGTTTCTACAAATATACAGGACCAAATCAGTGCTGTGTATTTATAAGGTAACATGCAATTATAAGGATATATATGTAACATATTGAAAGCTTGCCAATGTGTGGTGAGGGGTTAAAGTAAATAATAAAATAAAGTAGTATTATTAAAAAATTAAATTTTTTAATGATATACTAGGGCATTTTTTTTCTGTATTTTTCCTCCTACTCTAATAATAGTGAGCAGAGTCAAACTCCAAAAACAAAAAGGTCTTAATTACTTGGTATTCTAAAGTGACCTGCCAGTAACTGAGGCCAGTTATCTCTCTCAGGGCTTATTAAATATTAAGAGGTGACTGAACCAGCTGGACTACCTCCAATCATCACCCTGGCAACTACTTATCCCTCAATTCACAGTTCCTAAAACATTTAAGAAAGAAAGAAAGAAAGAAAGAAAGAAAGAAAGAAAGAAAGAAAGAAAGAAAGAAAGAAAGAAAGAAAGAAAGAGAAAGAAAGAAAGAACAGATCCTCTGCCTAATACAGGTTGTAGTAACTCTGTCATGATTCACCCCACCAAGTGATGAGACATTTCCACCGCATAAGCCAAGTGCCTAATGAAAATCCCAAAATAATCACTTGTTGAGCTCGAAAGAGCTGAAGTATCTATACCACAAAATCTGTAGGATTTAGTTTTTACATTGGAGATTAGATCCAGAGGCAGAGATAGAGTGGAGACCCAGGGACAACTTTGGGCCAGTCAATCTGAATCTGCCAGGGTATCCTGGAGAAATGACTGTGCATTTCTTAACTCGACACGCTGCATGAAGATTGGGACTGAGCCACACATTTGTTCGTGTGAAGTCCAGAATTGTGCAATGCATGGTCATATGGATCAAAATGCGTTAAACATTATTCTGATTCTTCTTTTGTTGGAAGAGCCTTCATTGTGACAATTTCCTCCGAAAGATGATAAGTATAACGTCAAGTTTTCTACTAAAAAGATATACTCACAATTTAAAACAGACTGCCGAATGGGGGGCTACCCTGGGATATCATTTCTGTTTTGTCATCATGTTTCAAAAGTGATAGATACTTTTTAGGATTATGTAAGTTAGAAATCAAGGATACATCTTGGGCACCCTACTTTCTTTTACCTATCTTATTTGATCACAATACTCTATTTATCTTATGGATTATTTATTGTTTTGAAACTGTCCATTTCTAATAATATCAACTTTCATCATCTTAAACTAAGCTGCCATAATCTATAAACCTCATTGATGTAATTGTCTCTAGACTTCCATAATTTATCCTGACTCCAATCAGTTTATTACACTGAAGCTAGGGTGGTTATTTAAAAATGCAGTTCTAGTCATATTACTATTCCAGTGCTACCCTCCATCTTCTAACTGAAAACATTTCACAAGTTTTATGTTGTATATAGGTTAGGAGGTTGGACTAAACAATTAGTAAAAAACCCTCATGTGGCCTACAAGTGGCTGCATTTATGGCCTCCTACTAAAATGGTCACTAATACAACCTGTTGATGAAAGTTAAGTTTATTAGATGTATTGGAAAGGTACCACTTGAACAATAGATCTAAGGGAAGATACCACCTTGACAGTCTTAGTAGTATCTCAGAAGAAAAAAGTTAGGAGACGATATTTATCAAGTTTTGAAATATGAACTTAAATGGTGTAAAGACAGTATTTCAAGTTAGGAAAACTACCAGGATTGAGCATATTTTGTATCATAATAAAAGCTTAGTATTTAGTGACTCAGGTTAGAAGTGAACTTTGTTAAGTAAATTGTTGTTTGATAAATGTGCCGGTTGTCCAAGATAGCAATGCATTCTTCTGATCAATGAACTACTTTCCCAGAGGAGTAACTGATTATTCAGATAGATCGACATGTGGGAACTTCACAGAAGAACCAGAGATGGCATCTATTGGCTTACAGACTAATTTCCAAGGCAAGAATTCCTTTAAACCACTAGAAAAATCTGTTGAATCACTGATTCATAGTTGTCCCTGGTGGCTTCAGTTCTTAGTCCTTAATAATTAAACTACCTGGATGGGAAGGTCTCAGTTCTCATTCTTCAGCTTGAGGCTTATACCAACTCTTCTCTATCTTCTCCAGCCATAGTCCCTTGTTCCAGGGACTTGTATCAGGGATTTAAATATACTTTGGCCCTTCTTTCAGCAATGTTTTCAAATACGTATTTTCCTCCACATAGAATACTCTTAACATAGTTAACTCCTATTTTTTTTTCACAGTGCTGTCATGACTTCCTAAGAGAAGTCTTTCCTGACACCTCTGCCTAGGCGAAATCACCTTATGCTGTGCTTTCATAGTTCCACCAATTTCTTATTTGTAACACTTGTTATAGTTGTAATTGTATTTTGTTGCTTGATTATTTGATGAAGAGGCACTTCCTCCACCAGACTAAATTTTAAGAGGTAAGGTTCCATATTGCTCTGGCTCACTCTTAGACTCTCATTTTCTATTACAGCATCAGTCACGTATTAGATATTAAAATATTTGGATGGAGAGATCAATGGAAAACAACTCTCTACCTAAACAATATATCTGATTTTATTTGATATATACAGAATATTTTCCCAACAAACATGCCAGAGACTCAGTATCATATAATTTAAATATTTAAAAAATATGACCCTTTTAAAAAAATCTAAAATTTCAGAATTAGGCATTATAATTTATGAAATATGTTAATCAAAGTGATTCACGGCAATTAGGATTATTCAAAGCACTTTAATACATGAGAAAAAAATTTTCAAAACAGCAAAATTTTTTCACTTTTTATTTTATAGTATTTTCTCAGAAGATATTATGTAACCAAACTTAAATATGGAAAATAGAATTTTAACATCTGTGAACAATAACAAAATGTTTTATTCATTATCATCTTAGATGGTGGGAAAATTAAACATAAGACTAATATTTTAAATTGATGTATTTTTTCATATTTTTTCTCAAATTAATTTTAATTTTATGTCACAAGGGAAATGATTGATCGAGCATACATACACATTCTCTCACACACAGAATTATGAGGGAAAATGAAAAAAATAATTTAAAAACAAGCCATTTACTTTTCTTTTTTCTTTTTTTTTTATCTACACAGGCTATAGACTAAACTTAAGTGAACATGAAATTAAATAACATTTATTAATCATCTACTAAAGGCCTCTCACTGGAAGGTAGTATGGGAAAGAAATAGAGAATAAAATGGGTAAATTCCCTTTCTTGTTTCTAAACTAGAGGAGATAAATAAGCAACTGAAATAAATATATTTATATAAGTCCAAACGGTAAAATAATATAATATATTTGGAGATTAGCATAACAGACATGCCAATGAAGTAGACAGATTTACAAATGATTTGGATATTAAGGAAAACTTAAAAACAGAGGAAGAAACACAATAGGGGTCTTTATAATAACAGAGCTTAAAGAGATACTGTTACACATTTGGTTATATTCACTTAAGCATTTTCTTTCTAGGTCAACTTGTTTGAATGTAGTCTCCTGAGAAGAATAATCCACTGTCAAATCATACCATACTGTTTATATGAATGTGCTGATCGTGAAGACTTAATTTGTGTAATTAAAGGAGCAGAACACAAAAATAAGGCTACATCAAAATTGCATTGACATCATGAAATGGCAAGAATGAATCTCTTAATTCTGAGGCCAGCCTCATTAGAGACCCAAGCACCAAAATTGGAAAACATTTCTTCACAGGGCCCTATCATTTCTGCACGTCTTGTGAGAAGAGGTACTAAGGGCATTTTGTTGTAGATTGTCTTTTCAAGGATATTTGTGTAAGGAACAAGTTTGAACAATGTCTCCTTCTAGAGCAAAAGATAGGCATGCTTTCTTCCCATTATAAAAATGCAGATTCTTTTAACTCAAGGTTCCTTTTGTTTAATTCAACCACACTGCATGTGCTAGCATCCATCTAGTCTCTTCTGCACCATCCCATGGGATGGAGGGGTAAGGGAAACTGATGCAAATTTGTGCATGTTCCTGCTGCTTGTTGTATACTGACCCAGAAATTGTCTACCTTATAGTAGTATCCACAGAGCTTGTTAGATGTCAACTTAGGTAACATCTCAAACCTTTCATACTTCTGCACAGTTTTGGGAATGAAGATGGGATGCTGATAGAAAAACAGCTTTCTGAAAGAAAACATAAGGGCGTGGTAGGCCAATTAACCTAATTTGAAGGGACACCATCAGAATAAATAGCAAATGCATTGACAAAACTGCATGGTAAATTGGGCAAAATAGTCCTCTTCTTTATTGCCTGTCAGTGAGAAAAAAACAGGACAGTAGTCATAAGATGAGTACTTGAAATAGTTTCAGAGACAACTTCCTGAACAATATCCTTATTGTTTACTATCCTTTAGGCAGGAGGCTTTCTTAAAGAACTGGTGGTCAGCCTTGTTCCATTTGATCGCAACAACTAGTCCTAAGATATGTCCTCGATATACAAGAGGTCACTCTCTCTTTCAGACAATAGTCAGAAAAGCATGTGCCTAAGCTGAATGAGAACAAAATAAAATTCACCAGTATGATGGGTCACTTTGAGTACTTTCTTTCTCTTGAAAGTGGAGGGAATACATCACCTATTGCTTGTCAAAAAAAAAAAAAAAAGGCAAAACTTGGACTGTCTTAGAGCTTAGCTCTCCTGGAGCTATTATGCCAACCTCAGATCCATTGAAAGTCCTCAGGTTATTACCATGATGTTATCACATCTCTGCTATCAGGGACAATAGTTAAATACTGAAAACTTCAGTTCACCAAGTAAAGTTTCTAGGAACTATGTAAACAGATTAACAATGCTCAACCCCTCTGGCATTCAATGAAATTTGCAATTTATTTGGATGGCTGCCTAGCCAAAAAAAAAAAAAAAAAAAAAAAAAAAAAAAAAAAAAAAAAAAGGGGGGGGGTGGTTAGGACTTTATTGGAGTCTTTAAGTATTGAAGATAGTACATGGTGAATTTATGCATTCTTTTTGATCTTTTATATTGGCTGTCCTACAAAGAAGCATTCTTTCAGTGGTGCCTAAAATTAATATACTGTTTCAGAAATTGTCCATCCAGTTGTGGCAAGTTCTTTATTTTTGTGGTGCCCCAACAAAAATTACCATTTTGGGCTATGAGTCTCTGTGATTGATAATCTTGCTGACTAGAGTCTTGAGCAAAGAGAGGCAGCTTCCCCATCCAAAGGTACTCCCTAGGATTTTGGACTTACTGCTTTCCTGACATGGCTCTCACATACACTCCTTTTGAAGGCAGCCATCAGATTGCTATGAGGTTCTCATCAAAACTGAATGCCTAACCAAGGGATGTGGTGACTCTCTTGCCAGATATTCTCATGTCGGAGTAGGCACATTTGTACTAAATAACTAACGAACTAGTAAGAACCCAACAAGTTTTATTTGCCTAATGGAAATGATCTATTCAAAAATAAACTCATCTTAACCCTAATAGCATTTTGGCATTACATGAAAAAATTGCAGTAATCTTCCACTCTGCCACCTGGAGCAAAGCTTCTGGCTCATTAGGGCCCTCAATCCACCAAGGCACCCTTAGTGCCTGGGCTTGATTCAATGATGATTCAGCTAAATTAAAAGCCATTATTGTCATTGGACTAGTGAGTTGTTCAGAATTGAACTAAGTATAATCAAAAGCAAACACGGTCACTCTGCCTACTGAGCAGAACTAAAAGCCATTCTCACAGCTCTGGCCAATCCCTTGATGGTCCTTGCCATCTTTTACTGACTCTTGGTCTGTTGCCACTGCCCTAGGTGTTTCATCTGCCACTTTGAAAACTTCAGACTGGCAGATTAGATACCCCTTTTTGGAATTATTAACTATGGAAACAAATATTGGCTGCTTATCAAAACATCTAGGTAACTTAAGTAGATACTCAGAGTAAGAGCCAGTTCTATGGTAAGTCAAACAGAAAATAAGATGTTTCTCAAGGATACACTGCCCAGATTAATACCATTACTGTCAGAAACCATCATTATAGTGAATATGCAACATATTCTACACTATATCTGGTTACAGTGTGAAGGACTCCATATATTTCTTTTGCTTTTGACCTCGGAGTCTTTTGTCTTCTACCAATATCCATGGAACTTTAGCAGACTAACTTGTTCACTTGTAATTTGTGTAAAATTTCAGACTGTTCACAATTGTTGATGCTTATGGCTAAACATTTTAAAACTTGGGATTTAGCAGGTATAATACTCGTGTGTAGTATTTGAATTGTGGAATGTGTGTATAAGAATGTTCATGTGCATATGAATATCTCCATTTCTCACTTAATAAAATGTACTTACAAAATTTCATCGTGTGTATGAAAATGGGAAGTTTTAGACTATTTTGAAGAGTGGTTTTCCAGATATGCTTTGTAGAGACAATGCCAACTGAAGTGTTAATCTGAGTATTTTTCCAAGTAAAACTCCTACATGAACAAATGCTGCATCTTTAAAATTATAATTATTTTAAAACCAAAATATTTCAACTACTCAATATTTATATCAGCAACAAGTAGGAATAGGTTAAAAGTTGTGTTATTATAATACAGAGGACACTGTGTTATTGCTATTTTTTACTTTTCAGATGTTTATTTGTAGAAATGGTCAACTTAGTAGTTTTATTATGCACTAAATTCATTTTTTAATGGAAAAAACTCACCCAAAATACTGTAAGTAAATTAGTGAAAGTAAAATATTGAATTCCAAGAATGAATGGTAGGATTTGAAAAGCAAATATTTAAATTATTATTAAGATCATGAAGCATTCTCCCCACAGTTGTATTTCTGTTTCCATGAGGAACTAGGTTTATTAGATCTATTGCCATGCAAGCTAATGCGTTACATTCCACCAGAACAAATGATAACTGTGGACTGGTTTTCATTGCCACAGAAAGCAGATATAAATTTCAAAGCTCGTTCTTCTGGATTGGCTCCTACATATACAGTACCAACTGAAAAATCCCCTCATGATTAAAAATGGGAAGATAAACATTCCCTGCACATTTGGTAGACTTTTTTTTTTTTTTTTTTAATCAGTAAATACAGTCATGGATAAGAGAATAAGTGTTTTACAGACACAAATACTGTTTTTTTCCTGGAAGAGGATATGAACCACCTAACACAATCATCCATTCCGAGATTCAATGTCAGACAAACCATTGCCAGAAAAGTTTTACCTAACAGAGTTTTATGAAAAAAAACTATCCTTTGACTTTTTTGTTAAATGTTTGGAAATCATTTTCTATTTTGGCCTCTTTAGTCTCCCAGGAGCTGGTTACATAAAAAAGTATGTTCTCACATTTAGTGATTCTAGCATTGCTAATGAATATTGTTTTTGCCATTATTTTGGTGCCTTGTTACTGAGTTTTAGCAACCACCATATAAATTTAGACAGCATCATAAAATTCCTTCTGGAAAAAGGACATGTCTGGTATACTATAACTCTATTTCAACTTTGTATGAGAGAGTAGCAAAGTAGCGATTCACTGCATAGCTCTCTGAAGTCTATACTATTTTGTTTTCTGCATATATCCAATATACCAAGTAAAATGGCAAAATTATCTATTTATTTCTCATTTATGTAATAGAAACTTTTTTTTTTTTTTTTTCATATGGGAGAGTTTAAAGGCCTTACTGACATGAAGTCATTTTCAGCAAACCTTATAAAATTCCCAGTTATTAGACCAAGGTCGTGACCTACTCTATCTACTGTTAAATGGCCATCATACTTTAAATAAGTTAATATTTGTAGATGTGTGGTTTAAATATGATTGAATATGTTGCATTCTTTAGGGAAGTAGTAGAAAAGTTTGAAAACACTGGACTGTCAAAACTTGATTATTTGTATTCTGTTTTTATATGCCCTTCACCCTGGAATGCAAGCTGCCTGTGGGCTGAGTTTTCTCTGCTGATTTAACTCAACTTCAGAATAACTACATTATTTAGTATCTAAACCAGAACACTTTTGAAAGAAAACAAAAAGTAGCAATGTTAATAATTTCGTTGTGAAAATAAGTGTAAACCAGGACTGTCCTAACAAACGTGGGCGTTTATTCACACTATTTGTAATAAACCACAGGTTTGATAAACCTCTCTTCCCTATACCAGCCTGTGCTGAATGATCCCAGGCCTCTCCTTTGGAAGCAAACCATTTTTAATTCAAACTGGAAAGTAGAGAAGAACACATATTTCAGCAGGCAGATTTGCTACCAAGAAGTAAAGGAAAGAATTGAGCCAGGCTCAAATGATTAGTTTGTTCTCCCCATATTTATTATGTCAAGCCTTTAATCTTGGAAGAAACTGATGGTGGGGGACAGCAAAAGGTCAAGGGTTTCATACCACTGTACATCTCTTTATATGGAAAAAATACGTCAGAGTCAGAGGTGTTTATTCCCTACCACTTAAAACTTGCACTAGTTTCTAAGCACAGTCCTACAATTGGGGCATGGACGTACAGTTGTTGAGATAATGTATGTTTTAGCAGAAAAGCAAAGTTAGTGTAAGTTCTTAGCTCTTGTGTTTTCAAAGACTAACCTAGAAAGAAATAGTGTAAAGTTTATGCCAAAATTATTTTTAAATAGATGACCAGTTAGGGACTCTTTTTATAACCCAGTGGCCACAAATTAGAAAGGTAGAATAGTAATGTAACAAGATGGTTAGATGTGGATCTACGACCATGAGAAACTCAAGAAACATGTATAGAGTGTGATCCTGGTTGTGAGAGTGAGAGCTTAGACTAGGAGAGAAGAATGTTAAACCCCAGATAGGCTTATGTACATGAGGGCAGATAAGACTATGTCTTATTTCTCAAATGAGGGGTTGGTGAATCCCTGTGCCCAGTATTTAGATTAAAAATAATGCATGATGGTGAAACCCCGTCTCTACTAAAAATACAAAAAAATTCTCCTGGCATGGTGACATGCGCCTGTAATCCCAGCTACTCCGGAGGCTGAGGCAGAGAATTGCTTAAACCTGGAGGGGCGGAGGTTGCAGTGAGCCGAGATTGTGCCACTACATGCCAGCCTGGGCAACAGAGGGAGACTCCGTCTCAAAAATAAAATAAATAAATAAATAAATAAATAAATAAATAAAATTAAAAAATGCATGATAAATCTATGTTATGCATAATATAGGACTTAAAGTGGTATATATCTTTTTTTCTTTAAACTGCAATATATCACAGGGACCCAGTGGAATAATGGGAATTATATTTGGGAATAATGAGGTAAGGACAGCAGCGAGGAGACTGGACCAGAATGCAGAATTAAGGTTCCATAGCCTTCTGTTGCTTCCCAAAATGCCAATATATTACATTAGTCCTTAGAACTTACAGCAATCTCACAGAGGTGACAAACTACAAACTACTGAGACAACCATTCTGGCATTCAGGAAAAAAAAAATAGAGTAGGGGAGAAATAGAGCCATAAAAACACAAACTTATATTCATAGATAAATGTATATTTATTGTACAAAAATTGTTGATGGTTTGAATGCTTGACACCTTTTGAACACTCTTCCTATGTTTGGATAATGCATTTGTACAATTTTTATAATTCATACCAAGGAGAAGTGCAAGATTACATTGTTGGCAGGGTTTGCTCCTTCTGAGCGTTGTGAGGAAGAATCTGTTCCATGCCTCTCCTCTGGCTCCTGGTGGTTTAATGGTAGTCTTCAGGTTTCCTTGGCTTATAGATGCATCATCATAATCTTCGCCTTTGTCTTCATATGGCAATCTCCTTGTGTGCTTATGCAAATAAAGGCACTTTCTGTGTTATTGGGGGTTAGGACTTCAATACATGAAGTTGGGACACAACCCAATCCATAACACTAGTACACTGATATGTGTTTCACTGTCTATGTTACAAAGGCCAAAAAATGGATATTTCTGCTAATGATTCCCTGTGGCGAAGTCGAGATATCACTGGCAATATAGCTTATGAGCTCAGTTTGGGGACATTGTAAATATTCTCAGGCCTACTTAAATTATGCTTTTCTTGCTACACTAGAATCCACCTTATATACTTATAAATATGCAAGTAAACATGACCAAAGGTGCACACATGCATACACACACACACACAACCCAATTCAACTTTGACATTTTTGAATGCAAATATCCAAATCTAGCTTAAGTTTGTTTCCTTTCAATGTATCAGCTAAAGGAGTACTACATACTTTGTAGGATTTCAATAAATATTTCTCGAATGAAAATGTAAATATTTAGAATGTTGTGTTAGAATTAGTCAATACCTAAATAATCCTGAAAAATGTATTTGTTGGCTGAGATCTGTAATTCGAGGACCAAACCATTTTCTTAGACACATCTTTCTTTAAGATTTCCTTCACTTATGCAACCAAAGAACTTTCCTTTTGGAGGAAGTTATAAACATGAAGATAAATGTCATCTTTGTGCCCATATTCCTGCTCGCTCTCATCAGTTTTCACAGAGTAATAAACCTTTTCAGGTTACCTTACTAGCTCAATTTACCCAAAAGAATCATTCCATATTTCAATTCTGCTTTTGGTTTATTTAAATTTGGGTAAAATCCTGGTTGATTTTGCTTGTTATTATACATGTTTAGTTTCAACCATTGTCAACTCAGTTTAACAACTGGATTATTGACAGTTGTTCCACTTCTATTTAAAGATTGGTTTGCAGTATCAGTCCAAGAAACATTTTTTTCAGTTATATTAAACCATATATGATGATTACATAAACAGATGTTTTATGTAATCATTATATATTATTCAGTTCAAATGTATTATAACAAGTGTGACCTTTACTCCAGTTCCCAATAAGTTTGGAAAATTTTCAGCCTGACCATGTGGTAGAAAAAAACAAAACAAAACATTTTCTTGGGAGGAATTCAAAGCTGCCAAAATATGCATAAAGAAGAGCCAAACGTCAATAGGCAAAACAATGGGAAAATGCCTGCAGGACATGTCAGATATCTTCGAAGCAGCCCCTCCCGTTACAGGCTTAAAGGCCTAGCAAAGAAAAATGGTTTCATGGGCCAGGCCCAGGGCCCCATCGCTCTGTGCAGCCTCAGGACATGGTACCCTGTGTCCCAGCCATTCCAACTCGAGCCATGCCTATGGGTCCAAGGCACAGATCCGACCCTTGATTCAGAGGGTGCAAACACAAGTGTTGGTGGGTTCCACATGGCATTGGTCCTATGGTTGTGGAGAGGACAAGAATTGAGGCTTGGGCACCTCCACCTAGATTTCAGAGGATGTATGGAAATGCCTGGATGTTTCTATACATCCTCTGAATATATACATTCAGAAGTCTGCTGCAGCGACAGAGCCCTCATGAAGAACCTTTACCAGGACAATTTGGAGGGGAAATGTAGGGTTGGAGTCCCCATAGAGAGGCCCCACTGGAGCACTGCCTAGTGGACTTGTGAGAAGAGGGCCACCATTTTCCAGACCCCAGAATGGTAGATCCACCAATCGCTTGCATCGTGCACCTGGAAAAGCCATAAGCACTCAATGCCAGCCCGTGAAAGCAGCCACAGGGGCTGTGCCTTAAAGAGTCAGAGGGGTGGAGCTACCTAAGGTCTTGGAAGCCCACTTCTTGCATTAGCATGCCCCAGATGTGAGACATGGAGTTAAATGAGATTATTTTGTTGTTTTAAGATTTAATATATTATAATGCCAAACCTGCTGGGTTTTAGGATTGTATGGGGTCTGTAGTCCCTCTCTTTTGTCTGATTTCTCTCTTATGGAAAGGGAATAGTTACCCAATAATTATACCCCCATTGTATCTTGGAAGTTACTAACTTGTTTTTGATTTTACAGGCTCACAGGCTGAAGGGACTTGTCTCAGTTGAGACTCTGGACTGTGGAATTTTGAGTTAATACTGAAATGAGTTAAGACTTGGGGGACTGTTGAAAAGGGATGATTGTGTTTTGCAATGTGAATAGGATATGAAATTCGGGATGGGCCAGGGGCAGAATAATATGGTTTGGATTTGTTTCCCCATCTAAATTTCATGTTGACTTGTAATCTCCAGTTTTGGAGGACGGGCCTGGTGGGAGGTGATTGGATCATGGGGATGGCTTTCCCCCTTGCTGTTCCCATGAGAGTGAATGAGTTCACCTGAGTTCTGCTTGTTTAACAATGTGTAGTACTCCCCACCTTTTCTCCTTCTCCTGCTCTGACCATGTCAGATGAGCCTGCTTCCCCTTCACCTTTTGCCATAACTGTAAGTTTCCTGAGGCCTTCCCAGCCATACTTCCTATATAGTTTGTGGAACCATGAGCCAATTAAATCTCTTTTATGTATAAATTACCCAGTCTCAGGTATTTCTTTATAGCAGTGTGAAAACAAACTAGTACAGGTACCAACATTCAAACCATAGCAATGACCCAGAGGTAAATCTAGCAAAAATAAAAATAAATAAAATAATCCATTGCTATGTTTGTAATAAATCAAAAATGAATGCCTTAGGGTTAAACAGATCTTCATCAATTTTAGCATGTATCTGACATTGGAGAGCTTGTTTAAAAACAGATTATTGGGTATCACTTCCAGAGTTTCTGAATAGTTCTGGGGAAGGGCTGAGAATTTGTATTTCTGAGAAGTCTCTAGATAATAATGATGATAATTGGTCTGGGGATCACATTTTGACATTCACTGAGATAGAATAATTATTTTGCCTCTGTCCCCAGCACTGCCTTACATATTCATTTTACCTTTTTGATCTCTAATGGTATTTGAATTATCTTTTCATTATATATATATATATATATATATATATACACACACATATATATATATATATAAAATAAACATTATAGAGAAAAATACTTGGGATTCATAATAATCATTTTAGGAGAGAGACCTCTAATGCAAACATGGACAATATCTGAGAAGTTACTGGTTAGTCTGAAGAGAGAGAAGTTTTTTTGGATGAGAGTATGATTCTATTTTTCATTTCTGAACTAGAGATCAAGACTTGGTCTGAACTAAGTTACAACACAACAGACAGCAAAGGAGGTGGGAAAGAACAATATTGTAGTATTGCTTGGGAACTTTACTACCTACTCAGACTGCCCATCTGAAGTTGGCCTTCCTGGTGTGAAACAATGCCAGACAGAGATGACAGGAAAAAATCAAATTCCAAGTCTATAAAAGCTGGTGAGACGAATTAATCTGTGGTTTAGGCTTCAGCTACCTTCAGAGAAGGGAATCTGTATGTAAACACATCTGTGTCTAGATTTTATATTTTATTATTTCTTCATTTTCCTTTTCTTAATAAACTTGGTTTGGAATGTTGGTCCACCTAAGCCAAGACAACTGAAGAAGGGAAGTTCCTTTAGAAACTGATTGTGGTACCAGCCATAAAATTCATCTGCCAAGAGGAAAGGAGATTTGGTAAAGCTGTGATATTTCATTCTGGTAAAACTTAGGAACCTGGACAATTATGGCCATCTATGATAACTTTTCTTCTCCATATGGCAATTCATAGTGAAAGTAATCTAGAAAAATCACTAAACATCTTATTTTTCAGAGGCAGATTCACAATCTGTCAGATAGTAACATTACCATATATATCCTTGTAAAAGATTACAAATAATAGAATCTGTCTATTCTCCATAACAAATATTGCCAAGGTTATGGAATTAATTGTGATTCGGTGTCTCAGATATCAGATACAAGAATGACTATTATAGACATCATTTGGTATGCACACACAGAAGAGGGGACAATAAGTCTTTAACAATTGCTAAAATAATATCATGGCCTTTTTAAAACTTGAGATAATTTGAAGGAGAAAACGCTTCTTCAGAAATAATTTAGTTCATCATTTGTAGAGATGTTTTTCTACAAAAGACTCTGGTAAAAGGGCAAAAAAGAAAAGAAAGATAGCTTTGTTAAATGTCAGTGATATGTATCTGTTATTCTTCTGCTTTGCAGACTAATAAACTGAAAACCATTTGCTTTAGAAACAGAGTTGCTATTAGCTCCATATAGAAATTAATGCACTGTAGGGAATTTCTGCTGTTAAAAAAAAAAAAAAAAGGTGTTCTTAAGAATTTGGAGTCATCTGAGCCACCCAGATTGAGTGTTTTCTGGCACCTAAGGTGTTATGATTGCTATGGTCCTGTCACATGATGCTATTTTGTCTAGCAAACATAGTTTTAAAATGCCATAAAGAACTTTGCCCAAATGCTTCAGCTATAAGCCAAGGCATTTCCCCCTCTCAGCTTGATGAGGACAGCATCTGCCATTAAAAATAAATAAATAAAACAATTAATATACTTCTACAACCTCAAAGTTAATTTGAAAAAAAAAAAAATGCCAATTGTAACCATATATAATATTAAGGGCCGTGAAAGAATACTTCACAATCAACAAAACCGATACTATCATTTTGCAATTACAATACTGTCATTAGAGTGATATTTGCTGTACGGGAGAGTAAAGGGAGGTAAATGGTTTATTCCTTATATTCTACCTACTTCCTCTTGAAATAGTATGAGGGGGTAGAGAGCTAGTAGAATTCAAAAAGGAGAGGATATGGTATGAGTTTTAATTTACTGACTGGTAAAATCAAAACTCTTCAAGGAGTAATGTTTCCTAGTTATCTGTCTGATATCAGTTGCAGGCAGGAGTTAGAGGCAGTGGGGCTATAGATAAGTAACATTTAAAAAATGTGGATAGATAAATTTTATATATGCATAGATGTTAATACTTTATGAATACATAGATATAGGTATAAAGAGATATAGATCAATTTTTTTCCAAATGGGTGTATATATTGTTTGTTCTTGGAATGCTAAACATAGGAGAATTAGAGAAATTCTAGAGGTAAAAGTAGAATAAAAAAATATTTGTTATAATACATATCTTTCTTTGTACACTAAAAGATTAGGGAAGTGTTTTTGAAAGTATCTTATTTATCTGACTTTGTGATTCTCAGAATTCCACAATAGATAATTCAGGATTGAAATACATGCTGACCACGTTCAAAGTAGAAAAATAGAAGCATAGGTTTGTATGTAATTTTAGGTTATTCTATGTCTCTGACTAGTCAAAAATAATTTCTAGCTAGAACAATGCATGGTTTACACCATCTTCATAAAATACAATTTTGTGTTAGAGCATAATGTTCTAATTAATTTCTAAGCACTCATGGTTTACATTACAACCCTGATGATTGCATTTAAGGTCATTTAGCACAACAGACTTTACATTGTAACAGAGAGGAGCCCAGAGTTCCTTGACTGTAAGCATTAATGTTAAACACTTTAGGGGAAGATCTATGCTGTCTACTTTAGTTGACCAATCTAAGGTGAAACCCTTGGAATCAGCCCAACGTAGTGTGTATGCTTTAGTGAAATGCTTTAGATAAGTTGTTCAGCTCTGAATCTGTTTCTCCACACAAAAAGTCATAGTTTGTTATAACTCTTAGACTTAGGAAGCAATTCCTGTGGCTTCTCAGAAGGCTGATCTTTCAAACTTTACATTTGGAATAACTGAGCATCTCTGACAGCTGTGCATGACTGGAAGGGAACTGTTAAAGATATGAAGATCACAGCTGTGCTTATTTTGGAAGATCCACGGTTCACAGTCAATTGTTGTGCTTAGATTAAAATGCATAGCTGAGATTTCCAAACGTGCAATGATGGGCCAGCATTGGCTATCTTAAGAGCACATTGGCATCTATGAAATTAAAGAGAATGATCAAAATTAAAGTCTGTACCTATACTTAAACAAGCGATTATATTGCCTCAGGGATCCAAGTTGTTAACCTCATCAATTGGTTTGAAGGTAAAATACTTCCGCTATTTTTTCTTTTTATCTTTCCCATTTATTAACGTAAAACAAAATGGAAAAAAAAATGGAAAAAGATAATTTGGGGGCCACATAAAAATAAAACTTCTTTAATTTCAGAAAATGGTATCTTGTTTTATGCAAAATTGTGATTTTTAAAATTAGGCTTATATTTAAAAAATAGAAATATTAAATAAACACATATTTTTCAATGAGCTACATTAGTGAAAGGCTTAAAAACCTTGAGGCCATTAATACTTTCTGTTAAATATAAATGACTGATCACACACTTCTAGTTCCCTGTATGTAATTTTTATATTATTTTCAGATAAAATGCTTAATAAAATAAAGCATATTTTGAAAGATTTGCTTTTAGGTGACTTCATTCCCTATCAGCAACCTGTAATATTTATAGCTTAATGAATATCCTAGACTTACTGTTCTCTTAAATAGTTTGAGGAGTGAGGATATAAGCAAAGGAACAATTATGTGTTGCTCCCTAATATGTCCTTTCTCTACTGCTTCAGTAAACCCAGAGCTATGAAAAATATTATTTAAAAATGAATAGATTAATACGGAGTTTTTCACAATAAAAGCAAAATCTCAAACAAAGAATAAAATGAACAGAAAAGGAGTTCAGAAAAAACAAAGTCTTGGTGAATATTAAAAAATAATAGTAATATGGGTCAAAACTATGTTTTTAGCAAGACAGGAAAATAAACCAGAAACTGTAGTTTTAAGACATTTATTAAAAATATAATATTTTCATATTATTTATTTTGGATGATCCAGGCTATTTAGCCTAATGTTTACTAATACATTTCTTAAAATAAAACTGCTTGGGGCTAGTTTCCCAGAAAGTGTAGACTTCAAAATTATTTTGTAAATGTGTGTGTGAGGAAGCTCCAGTTCACCAAAGAATAGGGTAGGCGGTAATATCTGTGAAGGGAGTAATAAAGGAAGAAAGGAAGGGAGGAAGCAAGGAAAGAAGGAGAGAAGGAAGGAAAGAGGGAAGGAAGGAAGGAGGAAGCAAGGAGGGAAGGAAGGAGCAAGAAAAATAAAACTCATTACGATTACTTCTGCTTGTAAGTTGCTTTAAGGTAAATTTTTAAAAAAGACCTATATTTTTTAACATTCACTAGAATCTAAAATATATTTTGCTGAATACTGTGCTCTTGATTTTAAAAAACAAAATAAAGAGTTTAATGGAATATATAATGCATCTGTTTCTGATTGTTTTGCACTTAAATCATTAAAATCTTGCTTTCTTTGTCTCAATTTGTTATGCAAAATCATTTTCCACAATTTCAATAATCATTTTAAGTGCATTTTTTCTTAAGCACAGGCCTATTTTCCAAGTACAAATAAATTTGAACAAAAGATTTGATTTTTGTTAGAAACTTCTGCAGATGGGAATTTTGAAATATTGCTCATGTTATTATCCTGGTTTGGAATAAAATATGAATTAGGGCAAAAAAATAAAATGCCTGGTAAATAAATACATATTTAAACTTTGTTTACCATTCCATTCACAGATTTTGATGTCTGCCAGAACATAATATTGGCTTGAAAGACGGGTTGTTGGTTAAGTTGAAGCCAAACAATTCAAGATTTAGGAAAACAATAACTGAACTTAGTTGAAAAACAAGTTATTGCAGACTCCACTTAAGTCCCATTGCCACTTAAATCCCATTGTGTTTTTGCATGTCTGGACTACATGATGTAATGATGCTAAGCTGAACTGTAGTATTTTAGCCTTATGTCTGTCCTTTAAACCATCTTCAGTCATAGATAAGCACTATGACCAAGTTAATCTGCTGAATAGTTCAAATTATAGTTTAAATTGAAGCAGCTCAAATTAAAAACATTTTTCATTGTTATATCAGCTTATTATAACTTCATATTGTCAGACTGACACAATCTACATACCAGTATTTTGTGCTATCATGTTTTAAAATGTAGCTAATTTCACACACACTTGTTGGTAAAATGTAAGTATTGATACAGATATAGACAATATTTATCCATTATATATCTGAGTGGTTAAAATTAAATATCATCTAGATATCACTGCATCTTTGATACACTTCTGTTCCAGCAATACAGAATTTCCAATTAATATGTTACATTGATATTCTTTTCATCCATCAGAATGGCAAGCAATTTAATTTTTTTTTAACATTCTGTGCAGAGATGAAGGGAACAGGGCACTCACATCCTCCTGGTGAGTGTAATATTTGCTAACAACAGTCTTTCCTGGGAAAAATTTTTCAGTGTACATTAAGTTTTAATTATGCACAGGAAGCTTTTTTACAGAAATTGTGATACAGATGTTCGCAGCAGCACTGCTAGTAAGAGTACAGCAATGAACATGACTTACTTTTCTATCAATAAAAGAGCAGCTATAAAATGATAGACCCATAAAAGTGAATACAGTGCAGCCATGAAAAAGAAAGAGAATATATTGAATGCTATAGAAAGATGTGCATTATATGTTAATTTGTAAGACAAAAAAAGATGAATAATTTGTACAACGCTGCTCAATTTTCTATAAATAATAATAGCCAAATATATTTCTGCATATCAGTAAGAAATACACCTGGAAGAATAATCATCAAACTAAGACAGATGGTTGTAAAGTGGACATTAGGAGGGTTTGACTTCATGCTTTTTATATTTATGCTTCCATATTTTCAGAGTTATTTTTTCAAAAGAATAAATAAAACCCTAAAACAAAGAAAACAGTGTAAGATAATACTTCCTAATAAAGATACAGGGCTAGAAAATGCTGCTAACATCCAGTTTCTGAAACCAGCACTTATTCCCCTTGGTCAGCATTTTTTTGTTTTCCTGAACACTACTCTCCATCCAAAGTAAATATTTCTACTGTGCCACAAAACAAATTATTCAGCCTTAAAACTGCAGAGCCTTTGCCATCTAGTGCTTTCCACTAAGCCACAGCAGAACTCCATATCTAATTCAGAAAACGTTTATGTTTGACCAGTGGGAATGATGATAAATTGTTTATGTTACTCTGTCTTCTGGACAAATGTTTTCATTAAGTCTGAATGCTATTTAATGATTAAGACAGGATAGTTTGAGAAAAGCGACTATTGTTATTCAATCACTACATACAGAACACATTAAGATAGAGTCATGACAAGGAGGGAAAAAATGGCAATGCTCTTTGCTCCTGGGCTCCAGTGCCACCCGTTCTCCTACTGCAATAAGTGGGAGTGAACCATCTTTCTCACTGACAAGTGACTTTCTCCCTCTCTTGCAGGAATATCTGTGATACTCTGTTGTTGAGTGGGTGTTTTTAGTGTTTTGAATGTGTGTGTGTGTGTTAATACTACCATTTACAAGAAACTGCAAGGCTTAGATAGATGTCTAAGAAATATGTGCTTTTTGCTTCCCCTATTATTGTCCTAACTCAAATTAATTTAAATAATTTAATTGCTGCAAACAATTCTGTCAAGTCCATTTCTTGCATAGCTTCAACATTTTAAAGTATTCTAATAATATAAAATATTATAAATTATGAAATAGACATGCAATCGCATATTCTACTTTTTAAATTAACATGTTTATATACAAACATGGCTGAATAATATTAAATCAAGAAAAGGTGTTATTACATACTTAATCACAACCAATCTAACATTTAATGTACTTTAATTTTGAATATTTTCTATAATGCTATGACAATATGTGTTTATATTTGGATTTTCCTGATTTTAAATTATTATCTTTGAAGTCATTCCTGAAAATAAAATTACTATGCTGAACTATATGACTTGAGATATACAGCTAAATTGTCTTAAATTTAGCCTTGCATATTTAGCAAAATATCAACGATATGCTCAATCAGGTCTTGAATATTTACATGAACTATAGGTCAAATAGTAATATTGAGTAGCCAGTCTAAATCAATTTGAATTTGTTTTATGTTTTCAGTAAGCCATGTGTGGTTTTTTTTTTTCATAATAACTTTAAGTTCCTATTTACCTGGCTGATGAAAAATTCAGTTTAGTTTTATTTTAAGGACATTTCCTCTCTCTAGCTTTCTATAGCTTTATACAGTCCAGTAATTCAGGGTAAGTATCTCTGGTCTTTAGTCTATTATGGTCTCCACTGAATTGCTCATTATCTACATCAACTGGACTCTTTCTGATTTGCTAAATTCAACTAACTGTATACCTAAGTTTCTAAGGTCACAACAATTACAATTAGGCCCCTCTAATGTATGCAGGCCTTCCTCAGTCGAGCCTAACCATCCTCTGAAATGTTGGATTTAACTACATAACTGTATCACGGATCCTCAAGACCTCTCTTAGATTTAATGATTCACTAGAAGGACTCACAGGAATCAAGAAACCATTATACTTACAGTCACAGTTTATTACAGCAAAAAGGATGCAAATTAAAATCAGCAGAAGTAAGCGGGCTAAGGGCAGAGTCCCTAGTAGGACCAGGCACAAGTTTCCACGTGTCTTCTCCTGGTAGAATCTTAAAGACAGTGCTTAATTCTACCAAAAATGATGTGTAGTGATACTTACAAAGTATTGTCATTCCAGGAAGCTCACCTGAACCTTGGTGTCCAGGGATTTTTTTTTTTTGAGATGGAGTTTCTCTCTTGTTGCCCAGGCTTCAGTGCAATGTCTCCATCTCAGTTCACCACAACCTCCTCCCTGCTGGTTCAAGAGAGTTTCCTACCTCAGCCTCCCAAGCAGCTGGAATTACAGGCGTGCACCACCATGCTTGGCTAATTTTTTGTATTTTTGGTAGAGAAGGGGTTTCTCCATAGTGTTCAGACAAGTCTAGAACTCCCAACCTCAGGTGATCCGCCCACCTCGGCCTTCCAAAGTGCTGGGATTACAGGCGTGAGCCACTGTACCTGGCCAGTGTCCAGGGATTTTACTGGGTATTATTAGGTAGGCACGGCTGAATATCTGCTTGGCTTATCTTAGTCACTCAGTCTCCAGAACCTAAAAAGGACAAACTGATAAAATGCAGCCAAAGACCTCAGTAAAGCAAAGACACCCTTATCAGGTAGCACAATCTAAAGGCTTAGAGGTTACCTTCCAGGAGCCCTTCAAGGGCCAAACCTTTTATTAAAAATGTGCAAAGTATGGACAACCCACGCATCCTGAGTTAATCCTATACTGCTAAGTTACTCACCATATTTGTTGCACTTGAGTTTTTCAGTGTGATGGTTAATATTGAGTGTCAACTTGATTGGATTGAAGGATACAAAGTATTGATCCTGGGTGTGTCTTTGAGAGTGTTGCCAAAAGAGATTAACTTTTGATCTGGGAAAGGCAGACCCACCCTTAATCTTCGTGGGCACAATCAAATCGGCTGCCAGCATGATTAGAATACAAGCAGGAAGAAAAATGTGAAAAGAGAGACTGGCCTAGCCTCCCAGGCTACATCTTTCTCCCGTGCTGGATGCTTCCTGCTCTTGAACATTGCACTCCAAGTTCTTTAGTTTTGGAACTCGGACTGGCTCTCCTTGCTCTTCGGCCTGCAGATGGCCTATTGTGGGACATGGTGATCATGTGAGTTAATACTTAATGAACTCCCCTTTATATAGATCTAGCTATTCCACTAGTTCTGTCCCCTTAGAGAACCCTAATACATTCAGTGTAGAATTATCCTATACTTTCTTAGTGTATGGCTACTCCCAACTCTTTAAAAGACCCTGGAATTTGAAAAGCTAGAATTTTCTTTGAAGATGTGACCCACAGTGCAGGGTGTCTGAGACCTTCAGAAGCAAACAATCAAAATGACTTCCTTGTTCTCTTTTGGGGAATCAAGAAAAAATACCTCTCCTTCTTTTCACATACATTTAGAAGAAAAAATATAATTCTTGATGTGGTTACTCTGTGACAGATTCTATATATTCTCAGAGTCATTTTTATTGTTTTAAAATATCAAGTTATGAGGGTAATTTGTTGCACAGCAAGAGTGACCAAAAGTTAAATTTACACATACAGTTTGTCTGTTATAAGCGAATCAGTTTATGATGGTGTTGGCTTTCTATTTGGATAGTCAAATTCTGCTATATAAACTAAAATGTAAGTTGTTCAGAAAATTTTAGATGTAATAAACAACACTGAAATTATTTATACAACACAGATACAATTATACATTTTCTACTCATAGATTCTTAGGCTGAGCTCCTTTTATTTAGGTATGTCACAAAGCAGTGATTATTTTGTTACTCAAAGTATATGCAAATAAATTTGCATATATACATGTTCAGTAATATGATATTTTCAAATGATGTATATAATAACTAAATGCAATATAAAACATTTTCAAACAAGCATCATTTTATTCATTTGCTTATGGTCCTCACATCTATAGCTACTTTAGCACATTTGTTTATTGTTGTGGAACTTAAAATAGTTGTGCTATTTTAACACTAAGAATAAAAACTATATATTTTTTGAATGACTTCAGATTGATGGAATAATATTGCACACACTATGACTTCCCTCCTCATAAAACAGACATGTGGTGCTCCAGAGGTTAAACCCCTACTGTGTACTAGATCCCAAATCCCCCACTCACAGAGAATGATGCTCCTGCAATTATATCCTTTCTCTCCTAGACCAATATTCCTTATGTACTGAATCATTTTTGTTGATGTCACACATTCTGAAACATGTCCAAGCCTGGATATGCCCTCTGAGGGCTGACATCAGAGGTCTCACAATATAGGATAAAGATTGTTAACACAGTCCAACAGAGTCTAAACAAATAAGCATGCAAGCAAACAAACAAAATAACATGACAGTAACAACCCCTGGAGAAGCTTAATTAATATCTAAACTTAATATCTAAACTTGCTAAAACATATTATCGAAAGTCCAGTTTTCGACAAAAGTTTATAATGCATGAAAAGAAACAGGAAGGTGTGACCCATACGCAGAAAAAAAAAATAAAATCAGTCAACAAAAACTTCCTATGAGAGGGCTCAGATGTTACAATTAACAGACAAAAACTTAAAGCAACCTTTACAAATATGTTCAAAGAAATAAAGGAGATCATGCTGAAAGAAGTAAAGAACGATATCATGACAATGTCTCACAAAATAAATCATATCTATAAATGAATAGAAATGACAAAGAAGAACTAGATGGTGTTGAGCATTTTTTATGTTTGTTGGCCATTTATGTATCTTCTTTTGAGACTTGTGTATTCATGTCTTTCCCACTTTTTTGTGGGATTATTTGTTTTTATCTTGCTGATTTGTTTGAATTCCTTGTAGATTCTGGGTATTAGTCCTTTGTCAGATGAGTAGTTTGTGAATATTTTCTCCTATTCCATGGGTTATTTGTTTACTCTGCTGATTATTTCTTTCACAGTTCGGAAGCTTTTTAGTTTAATGAAGTCCCATCTATTTATCTTTGTTTTGGTTGCATTTGTATTTGGGTTCTTGGTCATGAACGCTTGCTTAAGGCAATATCTAGAATAGTTTTTCTGATGTTATATTCTAGAATTTGTATGGTTTCAAGTATTAGATTTAAGTCTTTAATCTATCTTGAGTTGATTTTTGTTTAAGGTGAGAGATGAAGTTTCAGTTTCAGTCTCCTACATGTGGTTAGCCAATTATCCCAGCATCATTTGTTGAATAGGGTGTCCTTGCCCCACTTTATGTTTTTGTTTGCTTTGTTGAAAATCAGTTGGCTGAAAATCATTTGGCTTTATTTCTGGGTTCTCTATTCTGTTCCACTGGTCTATGTGCCTGTTTTTATACCAGCACCATGTAGAATAAAGTCATTATATGAATAAGACACTTGCACACACGTTTATAGAAGCACAATTGCAATATGGAACCAGCCTAAATATCCATCAACCAACGAGTGGATAAAGAAAAAAAAAAAATATATATATACACACACACACACACACACACACACACACACACATATATATATATATATATATATATATATATATATGAAAGGAATGGAATAATGGCATTTGCAGCAACTTGTATGGAGTTGGAGAGCATTTTTCTAAGTGAAGTAACTCAGGAATGGAAAACCAAACATCGTATGTTCTCACTTATATGTGAGAGCTAAGCTAGTAGGATGCAAATTCATTAAAATGATATAATGGACTCTGGGGACTTGGGGATTGGGTGGGAGGCTGGTGAGGGATAAAAGAGTACACACTAGGCATAGTGTACACTGCTTGGGTGATGGATACACCAAAGTCTCAGAAATCACCACTAAGGAACTTATCCATGTAACCAAATGCCACCTGTTCCTGAAAATTATTTTGAAATAATAAATAAATAAATGTAATTTGATAAAAGAACTAGAAGGAAATTCTGAAATTGAAAGGTAAAATAACTGAAATAAAACTTTCACTACAGGAGCACAGCAGTAGACTTGAACAGGCAGAAGCTAGTAAACTTGAAAGTAAGTTCATAGCAATTGTGCAACACAACTAACAAGAGAAAAATCATTAGGAAAAATAAACAAAGCTTCAGATAAATGTGGAACATCAACATGCACCTTAGAGTACCAGAAGTGGAGGGGAGAGTGAGAAAAGGATAGAAATATATTTGAAGAAATAATGCCTGAAAACATACCATATTTTATGAAAAACACTAGCCTACACATCCAAGAAACTCAAGGAACTCCAACTAGTATTCAGGCTAGAAAGATTCAAACCCAGACACATCATGTTCAAAACAGTGAAAGAAAGAACAATGAGAAAATATTTAAAGTACCAAAAGAAAGTTACTCATAACAGACAAGAAAATTATAATAAAAGTAACTGATATTGCATCAAAAATAATGAAGGTCATTTATTGAAGAGACTGTCCTTTCCCAGTATACATTCTTGGCAAATTTGTTGAGAATGAGTTGACTGGGAAAACTATATGTCCATATGCAGACAAATTAAACTAGGCCCCTATCTCTCACCATATACACACAAAAAAATAAAAAATAAATCAAAATAGATTGAAAACTTACATATAAGACCTGAAACTATTAAATTACTAGAAGAAAACATTGAGGAAACATTCCAGGACATTGGTTTCAACAAAGATTTCTCGAGTAAGACCTCAAAAGCTCAGACAATCAAAGCAAAAATGGACAAATGGGATTACATAAAGGTAAAACTTCTTCTACAGATCAATCAATCAAGTGAAGAGACAATACACAGAATGAGAGAAAAACTATCACTCTGACAAGGGATTAATAACCTGACTATATAAAAAGCTTAAACAACAGAATAGAAAAAACAAAAAACAAATAATCTGGTTAAAAATGGACAAAAGATCTGAATATACGTTTCTCAAAAGAAGACATACAAACGCCCAACAAGTTTGTAAAAAATTCTCAACATCACTAATCATCAGAGAAATGCAAATCCAAACTACAAGATATGACCTCACTCTAGTTAAAATGTCTTTTATTTAAAAACAGGCAACAATAAATGCTGATGAGGTTGTGAAGGAAGGGGAACCCTCATACACTGTTGGTGGGAATGTAAATTAGTACATGGAGCATTCTCCAGGATAGATTTTATGCTAGACCATAAAACAAGTTTCAATACATTTAAATGGATTGAAATAGTACAAAGTATTTTCTCTGACCTCATTTAAATGAAAATAACAGAAACAAATTTAGAGAATTTCCAGATGGGTTCAAATTAAATAACTTACTAATAACCAATTACTGAAGAAGAAATCACAAGAAATTAGAAATTTTTAGATTACTGAAAATAAACACAATATACTCAAGCTTATGGATGCTGTTAAAGCAGTTCATGGAGGAATTCACGGTTGTTACTGCCTGTATTAAATATATATATATATATCTTAAATAATAATATAACTTTCCACTTAAGACATTAGAAAAAAGAGCAAATTAAACCTGAAACAAGCAGAAAGGAAAAAAGAATAACTATTAACAAGCAGAAAGGAAAAAAGGATAACTATATACAGTGAAATTAAGAAAATGGGGAATAGATGAGAGATAATGTTAGCAAAACCAAAGGTTTAAATGTGGCCATCCAGTCATCCCAGCCCCAGTTGGTGAAAACACTGTTCAATCTTTCCCCCATTGAATTACCGTAGCACCTTTGTTAAAAACTTATTGACTTTAATGAGAGGGCTTTTTTTTTTTTTGACGTTTTAATTTTATTCCATTTATCTGTATGTCGGTCTCTAGGCCAGTACCCCACTGTATTGATTACAATAGCTTCGACAACTGCATAAACACAGGCAAACGAGTAAAAATGAACTCCTTTCTTATTCATTATACAAAAATGAACTCAAAATTAATCAAATCACCTAAATGTGAGAGCTAAAGCTATAAAACTCTGAGAAGAAAATATAGGAACAAATTTTATGGCTTTGGGTTAGACAAAGCCTTCTTAGATGTGACACTAACAACACAAGAGACAAAATAAAGCAAACAAATAAATCAATAAAAAAGAAAGGATAATTCGAACTTCAAAATTAAAAGCTTTTGTGCTGCAAAGGTTACCATCAAGACAATGAAAAGAAAACTCACAGAATGGGAGAAAAGATTTGTAAATTATGTATCTTGATATGGACTTCTCTCTAGAATATAGGAAAATTTTTAAAACTCAAAAATATAACTCAGTAATAGGCAAAATCTTGAACAGAAATTTCTTTATTTTAATTTTTATTATTCATTTATTTATTTATTTATTTTTATTATTATTATACTTTAAGTTCTAGGGTGCATGTGCACAACGTGCAGGTTTGTTACATATGTATACATGTGCCATGTTGGTGTGCTCGTCATTTACATTAGGTATATCTCCTAATGCTATCCCTCCCCCGTGTCCCCACAATAGGCCCCCGTGTGTGATGTTCCCCTTCCTGTGTCCAAGTGATCTAATTGTTCAATTCCCACCTATGAGTGAGAACATGTGGTGTTTGGTTTTCTGTTCTTGCGATAGTTTGCTGACAATGATGGTTTCCAGCGGCATCCATGTCCCTACAAAGGACATTAACTCATCCTTTTTATGGCTGCATAGTATTTCATGGGGTATATGTGCCACATTTTCTTAATCCAGTCTGTCACTGATGGACATTTGGGTTGATTCCAAGTCTTTGCTATTGTGAATAGTGCCACAATAAACATATGTGTGCATGTGTCTTTATAGCAGCCTGATTTATAATCCTTTGGGTATATACCCAGTAATGGGATGGCTGGGTCAAACAGTATTTCTAGTTCTAGATTCTTGAGGAATCGCCACACTGTTTTCCACAATGGTTGAACTAGTTTATGGTCCCACCAACAGTGTAAAAGTGTTCCTATTTCTCCACATCCTCTCCAACACCTGTTGTTTCCTGACTTTTTAATGATTGCCATTCTAACTGGTGTGAGATGGTATCTCATTGTGGTTTTGATTTGCATTTCTCTGATGGCCAGTGATGATGAGCATTTTTTCATGTATCTGTTGGCTGTATGAATGTCTTCTTTTGAGAAGTGTCTGTTCATATCCTTTGCCCACTTTTTGATGGGGTTGTTTGTTTTTTTCTTGTAATTGAACAGGCATTTCTTAAAAGAAGGTATACAAATAGTCATTAAGCACATAAAAATGCTCAATATTGTTAGCCATCAGAGAAATCTAAATCCGAACCATAATGCAATACCACATACACCCACCAGTATGATTGTTATTAAAATGACAGACATGTTAGGGAGATGTGGAAAGTTTGGAGCCCTTACACATGATTGTTGGGAATGTAATTTGGTATGGGCACTTTAGACATGGTCTAGCCATTCCTCAAAGGTTTAAATTTGTAGTTATCTTATGACCCAACAATTCCACTCCTATGTATAGAATAAAAAGAATTAAAACCACATATCTACAAAAAGCCTTGTACAAAAAAAGTTCACAGCAGCATTACGTATAATAGTCCAAAAGTGGAAATGGCCAAAATGTCCATCAAGTGATAAATAGAAAAATAAAATGTTCTACATCCATCAAATGGAATTTATTTTGACAAAAGAAATAAATGAGGTATTGCTACATACTACAACATGAATGAACCTTAAAAAAATTGTGCTGAAAGAAGCCACTCACAAGAGGTCATATACTGTATGATTTCATTTATTTAAAATGACCAGAATAGGCAAATCTAAAAAGATAGAGAGTAGATTAGTGTTTGCATAGCACTGGGAGTGTTGGGAGAGAAATAAGAATGAATGTTAATGGCTATAAGGATTTCTAGCGGGAAAATGACTAAATTGTAAAATTGATTGCAGTGATGGTTGCACAACTCTGAGGATATAACACAAGCATTGAATTTTACACTTTAAATGTGTGAAATGTATGGTACATGAATATGTGAATCATATCTCAATAGAGATGTTACATTTTTTTTAAAGGATAATCATAGACCTCAAGTGGCTCAGAGTCTACTGAGGAAATTTAATTTATTTAGTTACCACCCAATAGATTGGCTAACAATAGTTTAGACAATCATTCAAGAAATCTAATAAAAATATGTGACATGGTAATACATGATTTCTATTTCTGGCTTGTCAAGATTTGGATTGTATAGAGTATAACAAGTCTTAAAGCCGTTTATTACCTACTACATGACATTCAGTCATGGAGGCCTGCCTGAACTTAAATCTTCATGGATGGCAAGAGGTTGGTTAATTCCCTACAGCCAAGTACTAAGTCCTCATATATGCTTGCAATGCTGCTGGTGTTTGTCTGCCTTAGAGTGATCACGAGTCTTTTTGAGCACTCTCATGTATTATAAGAGAATAAATAGCATTAGGTTTTAACAATAAAGATAAAGTTACCTTCTCTTTTTTCCAGATTTCCTGTGTAACATCGGAATTAAACTGTTGCAACATTCAGCACATTTTTATCCAGATAAATATTGAAAACATATTTAATGCAGTGTTGGAGGGATTATAGCATTCAGAAAAGGGAAAGTCTGACTAATGCAGCAGCTGCACTGCATTCCAGCACACTCAAGACATTGCCAGCATTTATTAGGCAGTCAAGTCTTTGACAATAAACAATCTACAGTCCGGGCTCATGCTCTCTAGTGGATAGTTGTTGGAACTTTGTTTTCATGACCGCATTAATAGCTCTTGTTTCTGTAGGCTGCCTATTGTTAACTGCTTAATTCATATCAGAAAGATTTTAATGAAGCTTTAAATGTACTTTTAATTGCATTCTAGTAGATGGTATTTTTATGATAATGATCCACTTTGTAAAAAGTAAATAAATATATAATTAAAACAGGAATTCCAATAGAAAATAGAGTTTCTATTAACCATAAAAATTGAGTTGGTTGTTTCTTAGCCACTTTATTTCTAAAATCTTGTATCTAAAAATAAAACAAAAGATTGTTAGTTTTTTCTGTTTTCTTCTCAATGTAATGTCCCTTTCTATGTCTCTTTATAACATATAATCTCATGAGGCTATTAAAATCAGGCCAGATTGTCAACAAGACACTTTTTCATACTGGAAAGGCCACAGTGGTTGAAGAAATGGTTTCATTCCTAATTGGATGACTTTTCCCTCTGCATTGTCTGTTCCCAGGTCATATTTGTTGTTCAATATTTTGAATAACATCTTAGGTTATAATAGATCGTTAATGTAGCCAAAACCCATTTTTTGATGGTTTAGATTGGAAGGTATCCAAATTACGTTCTAAAAAAGTAATTAAAATCAAAAAAATGTAGGCTACATAGGATGGAAAAGGCTAACAGTAACACATTACAAATTCTTGGTCTAGTCTCATTTTGATAAATAATAAATATTTATGAAGTATTCAGCAAAGTTTGTGAATACAGTTTACATTTGCAGAATAAGGTAAAGTGATGCAATAAATTGCTAAAAATACGTATATATTACATATACATATTCTATATTTTGATCAAAGCAACCAGTCTCACAAGTGAAAATATCAAAAAGAAATGAAAAACTTTCTAGATGTGTGTTTCATTGCATTATTCAGATCAGTAATAACATTTTTCACTTTTATTTGTATTACAGCAAGTATGTTTGAATTGTAGTTTGAATAATTCTCTAATACAATAATATATATATATTAAATGTTTTTATCAAAGAGCTTTGGTGAATAGGTAGAAATATAATATTTGTAGTTTGTGCAAAAGTCTTACTAGTTGTGTACAACTCTGTAGAAATTTATTCTGTGGGGTCTTGAAAACTCCTAATACTGTACACTGTTTAACAACTAGTATTTGGAAAAATTGTTTTTTCAAATACTTAATAGTTATTTTTCGAGATTCAGACCAAATCCTTCATGTATAAAGAAGCCTTGATCCCTTTCTGTGAAGACTTCCCCAGTCCTTCTTTTGTGCCTTATTAATTCTTATTAAAGCAACTTAAAATTTGTTAACCTTTTTTTAGATTTTCTTATTTTATATAAAATATAAGCTACTCAAGAAAAGACAGCCATAAAAACTTAACATAATATATACTACCAACTAAGAGAAAAGCTTTATATGTAAAGAATACTACTCATTCCCTTGTATAATCATGTAACCCATGCTTTAAAAAATTGCTTTTAATTTAAATCAGTATAGGTTCAATAACTGTACTATTGAATACTAAACCTAAACCTTTTCAGTATTCTATACATTAAATAATTTCAAAATAAAAATTTTAAAATTTAATAAAATAAAACAGAGGAGCATGTTTCAATATGAGTAACTCTTAAAAATGTAATGTTGATAATATACAATAACTTTTTTAAACATGAAAACTTGTATATATATTGGTTTTACAGTATATACATCTAATAGGGAAGAAACATACAGAAATGGAACCACCTACTACTTTAGTTCAGAGTTGACCCACAGAGTTCTGAGGTCATGGTGACTATGTGGCTAAAAAGAGAACAATTTGAAATTTAAATTTAGAAATATTTAGATCTACTCATGTTTTTCTTGTACCCCTTAAAGCTGGGACTGATCCTGTTGTATCTCGGCAGAAGTTGGAGATTTACTCCATGGAAAGAACAGAACAAGGTGTCTCTGGACTTGAGTACAACAGGCAAATTGAGAATGCAATACAGAAAATGTGGGATTAAGTGAAAGTTTACCCTGTTGATACTGAAACCACCCCCCTCCCCACAACCTCTTTCATACCAGTTCCCAAAATGAAGGTATTCCATATTATACTCTATAATCAGGAGACTGAAAAAAAATCTATGGAACGTTCAGCCAGCCAATTGAAGAGACTTACAGAAGCTGACATGATAGCAATCAAGCCAGTCAAGCCAGAGTACTGTAAAAATTTAACCAAAACTTATCAACCAGAGAGGGCCACAGTTCACATTTCTTATACAGACAAAGTTTCAAATCAGATTTACATGTCCTAATTTTAAAGACAAGAAGACAGCCATAATAAAGACATACCTCGGGAGGCCTGCAATACAAAATAAACGGATCATAACAAATAAGCAAGAAAAAAAAAGAAACTTGAAGAAAAGACACTAGACAGGAAGAAATAATAACTATCATTAATATTCTCAGAGAGATGAAAGAAAGAAGTATCTCTCTGTTAGAAGACCAACGTAATGAAAAAGAGAAATTCAGGAAACAAAAAATAACTTGAAATGTAAACTATATAGCAGAAATGAAAATTTGATATATTAATTAGAAATTTAAATAATTTTTCCCCCAAATCAAGAAAAATACAAATTTATGGAAACATGGGAGGAAAGTTCAGAAAATCAGAGGATCAGGTCTGGAGTCTCAACATCTGAATAAAAGGAGTTCCTGCAAGACAGAACAGAGGAAAAGGGGGTGAGAAAATTAAAAAAAAAATCAGTAAATTATTCCTAGAATAAGGAAATTAGTTTCTTCAGTGAATAGATTCACCAAATGCCTAGAAAAGTTGGTGAAGATAAATCTACATGTACATATTTTACTAAAATTTCTACATATTGTTATCAAGAACAGCATGATTTTCAGGGAGAAAAAAATAAAAGAATTTTTCTTTAAGCAAAGAATCACAAATTATATTTGGAACTAGACGATAATGGAGCCTTAAAATATCAAGAAAATCTGTTTGAATGTAGTATTCTATTCCTAAAAGAACTATCAACTAAGTGTGATTATAGACGCTTTGACATGCAAAGCGTTGAAAACCTATTTATCTTTATGCAGTCATTCTCAAAAAGGTACTGTGGATAGGCTTAAAAGAAAATTATGTAATTAACTAATTAAAGCTAGAGGAGTTTCAGATCTCCTAAGATCTAGAAAGCAAACAATCCAGATCAGAACAAGTGAGAAATCACTGGGAGATATTTCCCTAACAAGATGACATTTGTTGGACATTTTATGCATATGAATGTATCAATATTTAGAGAAATATTTTATTGCTGGAGAAAAACTTAGAGAAAAACTGGTGACTAATATATTTAAATAAAAACTAAGCAAAGAAAAAAGACAATTAGTAACTCCAAGGGAAATAAGAAGTTGTTCAAGAAAAAAATAACAATATTCTACAAGGCTCAGATGTGAATAATATCTTGTCATGATAATGTAAATACAGACTATTGACCTAACCAGAACTGGAAGTACATTTAGTAATGGATAGAAAGGAAGTGTATTTTTTGGATGTGGTGAGGAAGGAAGTTAAATTCCTAAGATATAGAGATAAATAACAACTGCGACGTTACATAATTAAAAGTAATTGCCTCTGGGAAGCAGTGAATGATAAAGCTATTTTTGAAGAGGGGCTAAGAGACTAACACTTTTCCTAAAGAAAAGCTTGACACTTTAAGTGACATATGAGTTTGAGAAAATACAATATAATTTTGACAACAAAAATCATTTAAAAAAGAGATTGTATGAAATGGGAGAATAAAGTATAATACTGTCTAAGAGAAGAAACAATATTCTCGCATGGGTAAAACATGTAGAGAACAACCATACTGACAGCAAAAGTAACTGGAAATCACTGAGTGGTAGTTTCTATATGACCTATACAAGTGCATGTCTTCAGTCTTGTTTGTTGCTTAATTCCACTGAGACTGCTTGCAAATTACTTGTAATTCTCTCTCAATGCTCACCAGATGGAATATTTATCATGTATTCCATTCTTTTCTTTGATCTGATAGAATACAGTTTACACTTAAATCTAATCCAATTTTATGCAGAAAATGTCTAATGTTAAAGAAAATTACAAAATGCTAAAAGAACATTTACAGTACAATAAAATGTATGATTATAAACACTGGTACAATCACACCATACATAAAACCACTTTAACTTTTAACCAGATTATCATCTGAAAGGCAGTGTACACACTCTGAGACCAGGGCCAATGATCAAATGTTTTAGATTAAAATGGAAGAGATTCAGAAGAAAAAAAAAAAAAAAAGGAAAACTTACCCAAGAAACCAAAATCCAAAAGAATGAACACAAAGAATAAACAGAATAAACCTAAAAATTATCAAGACAAATTTAATATAATGTTTTAAGAAAGTTATAACTTGAAATTAAGTACTCTTTGATTTATTAAAAGTCAGAGTACTAAATGATAGATAAATTCATATATTCATTTTGGAACTTTCCTGCAGAAAGCATCAGATAAGAAGTGTATTACAGTGGCCTAAAGAATGACATCACAAATGAGTACATCCATCTTGCAGACTGTTGGTGAAACAATGACATATTTTGGCAGCACAAGCAAGTAAGGGAAAAGGAGTATGCGTTTAAAATTTCTCCAAAACATTCTTGTTAAACCCAACTCATGATCTCAGATCATGTACAGCCCAGGGTTAAAAGGAACAAGAATCAAGTTAGACTCAGACTAAATTTGTGTCAAATTGATAGAAGTAAATATTATGAATGTTAGTAGTCAACATAGGTGATTATAAATAAAATTATTTTCAAAAATGAACTATTGTGTTTCCCAAGGAAAATTTTATTAATAAAATGGAAATAGATTTTTTAAGGTGCTTAGTTTATTAGTCCAAAAATAATAATTAAACCCAAACTGCCAAACAAATTGTTTTGTAAAGTAGAACACGGATTCATTTTTGCATGTTTAGGGGTGTGTATGTGTGTTTTAAGGTGTAAGGAGTAGCATTTTAACATTTCTATAACTTCTTTTGTTCAAATAGAATTCTATTATAAAATGGAATTTATCTTTAGTTCAGATATTTAAAAAACACAATGGTATACTATATGTAACTGACTATAACCAAATAAAGAAATTTATTTCAGCTTAGGAGAGATTATCAAATACTTAGGAGCTTCGTAAAGCTCAGGCACTGCAATCCATAACAAGGCATGGAAGTCTGATTCAGTCAATATGTTTACCCAAGAAACCTAGAGCATGAAGGTAAGCCTGGACCTGAATAAATGCATTTTTTATTTATAAGATCATGATTGCTATTATATTCTAAGACAAGCTTTTACCAAAATTATTCCCCTTTTTTGGTTTGTGGCTAAAGTACTCTTGATATTATCCTCTCAAAGATCTAGAGGGATAGAAATTGTTTGAAATGATATTCCCAGAGCATAAGCTCTGAATTTCATAATCCCAGAGTAGTAAAAATGTCCACTGTTAAATAAAACTTGGGGGATAGAAAAAATGGGGTTTGTTAAACTTTCCTGACCTGCATTGTTATTGTTCTTTGGCGTTGCTTTACCTGTGGCAACATTATGCTTTGCTTCCCTCTGTGTGTGCTTGTGCATGTATGTTTGTATATATGTGTTCTATTTAAATCAAATGGATTAAAATTATAGTATTGAGTTAAATCAAAAACCTCAGTTACACCTTCCCTATTGCCAGCTTCACACTATGTCAACAAACTTTTATATTCAACAATTGACCAATTCAGTCAATCACATTTTTTATTCAGTCAAAAGCTTAAGCAAATTTATTTGATTACAGTAGTTCTGTGTGAATAATCAGATTGCTGGTCCCTTATGAATGAAGCATATTTGAAAATAGAAGAGCAAAGAATGGGGGAAAAAAGTCCAGAAATTTAGGAATGTCTTTTACATATTTTTTAAGGTATAAACTTCAAAGCCAGGTAATCTGTGTTCTTTACTGGTCTAGAAAAAAAAAATAAATTTGCTCTGTAGCTCTCTAATCTGTGAAATGGGATAGATAGCATTTATGAAAGTTTTTTTCAAAGTGTGGCCTTCTAAAAGCCCATCTGTATCAGAATCACCTGAGATTTAGATGAAACACATATTCTTGGGCCTTACTTCTGATCCTGGTGATGAGTATAGGATCTGCATTATCAGCCCAGCAGATTTTACATACCCTAAAATTGAAGAGCCACTGACTGAACCTTCAGGGCTAGTGTGTAGATTAAGAGTAGCAACCAAGGCATGTAAGGCCTTGGCAAACTGAGCTAGCTCTGAACCTGATTTAATAAAACAACAACAACAACAACAACACAACATAATTCAAGATGCAAGATTGCCCACATTTTTGTGACAGGGGAGAAGGAAGACTCCAGTTAGGGCTGCTGTAGCAGAGTGCAGCAGCCTACTGGGGTGGAACTGGAAAGAGCCCAGGATTTTATGTTGAGCCCAATACTGCAAGAGCACCAGAGCTGTTGTAATGCCCAGCCCTGAATGTTTGTGGGATAAGCTCAATCTCTTCTGGCAACACCCTTACAAACACACCTAGAAACAGTATTTCCCCAGTCATCTAGGCATCCTTTAATCCAGTCCAGTTAACACCTAATATTAACCATGATAAGTTGACCTCTTGTTAACTGGGCATCCATACACATGCCCTCAAATCATACTTAATCTCCAAGTAAAGACAATAACAAAGTCATAAGTCCATCTAACATAATACAACTATCATTTGTACAACTGAAAATGCAACTATCCTTAACCTAAATACTATTATATAAAATTAAGAACACTTAAGTGCTGATATAAAGTCAATAAATCTTAGGTTACCTAATAAAGAATAAGAAATAAAATAAAGACTTTGCTTAATACAATGGTGTATATGGGCAAATATATTCTTAACAAAATAAGGAGGAAATACTAATGACTGGTACAGTCCTTATGTCAGTAACTGGTCACGTAGTCACAGCTGGTATTGATAACTACCTTCTTCTACTACTCATTTGCCTTCAGCAAGCATCTTAGCTGGTCATTTTGTTATTTTTGTTTTTGTTTTGCTTTGTTTTACCTGATGGAGTGACCCAACCCTCAATTCCTGAAGGATCTGGGCCATTTGTATTCTGAGCCTGAATTGGGTTGTTGTAGTTTCCCATTGACTTTAATTACAGGGCCAGGTAATACTAAGGGAAGCCCTAAGGGATCTCTTGTATTCCAAACATATGATTCCTTACCTCCATTGTGGAGCAGTAGTCTGATTTTATTTTGAAATCAGGTCAGTCAGTCCAGCCAACATTGTAACTCCATTCTTACCCTGTTGACTTAGAGACAGGAGTCCAAAGTGGCCAGGTGGTAATCTTAAGTTCCAGTTCAATGGAATCACTGTTGTGTCTCCTGGAGGCTGCATTCTTCCTTCTGGAACTCAGACCTCTAGGCCAGCAGAACATAATGTTGTGGGAATAGGAAGAAAAAATTTTGCTACTGGGTCACTAGAGGTGATGGTGAGTGATAAGTGATACCACTTCCACTTCCACCCCTTGATTCCCAGATCTGTGAATCCTGGCAATGAGAGAAAATAGTACCATATTTTGGGTGCTGATTTGGAGCACATACAGTCATCTGGAGAACTTGGCCCCAGACCTGAAAACTGTTATCACCTAGTTGGTATTGTAATTGTGACTTCAAAAGGCCATTCAATTGTTTTATGAAACCAGCTGCTTCAGGTTGACAGGGAACATGGTTCGACAAGTGAATGCCACGGGCATAAGCCCACTGCCATACATCCTTGGTTGTGAAGTGAGTTCTTTGGTCAGAAGCAATACTGTGTGGGATACCATGACAGTAGATAAGGCATTCTTTGAGTCCACAGATGGCAGTCTTGGAAGATGTATTGTGTGTAGGAAAGGCAAATGCATATCTGGAGTAAATGTCTACTCCAGTAAGTACAAACCACTGCCCTTTCCATGATACAAGAAGCCCAAAGTAATAAATCTGCCACCAAGTGGTTAACTGATCACCATAAGGAATGGTGCCATACTGAGGCTCAGTGTTGTTTGCTGTTGACTGATTGGAAACTCAGCAATGGCTGTAGCCAAGTCAGCCTTGGTGAGTGGAAGTCCGTTTTACTGAGCCCCATGCATAAGCTCCATTCCTGACACCATGGCCACTTTTTTCATGAGTCCATTGAGTGATGACATGGGTGGCTGGGGAAAGAGGCTGAGTGGTGTCCACAGAATGGGTAATCCTATCCACTTGATTATTAAAAATCTTCACTACTGAGGTCACCTCTGGTGAACATTCACAAGGGACACACATATATTTACATTTTTTTAAACACTTAGGTTCATCCACATACTTCTTCCCTAAATTTGTCACCAATTTTCTAATCATGCTCTTTCCAAGTCCCTGACCATCCAACCAAACCATTGGCTACCACCCATAAGTCAGTATATAATTGCACATCTGGCTATATCTCCTTCCAAGCAAAGTGCACAACCAGGTACACTGCTTGCAGTTCTGCACACTGGAAAGATTGCCCTCTACTACTGTCCTTCAGGGATGTCCCAGAAATGGTCTGTAGTGCTGCAGTTGTCCACTTTGGGGGGGTGCCTGCCCATCATGCAGAACCATCTGTAAACCAGGCCCTAGCCTTCTCTTTTCCTATCAAATGATGATAAGGAACTCCCCAAGAGGCCAGAGGTGCAGTTCAGAAGAGAGAAGGCAGGGCAGAAGGAGTTGGGACTATGGGCATTTGGGCCATTTCCTCATGTAACTTACTCATGCCTTTATGACATGCTCAAGACTGATAGGGTATATACCACTTTTATCTGATGATGAAATGTTGCTGTGCATGCCCAACTTTATGACTAGATGGGTCCGAAAACACCCAGTTTTGATAGGCAGCTCAGGTCACATGGTAACTTGGTGACCCATAGCCAAACATTCAGTTTTCACCAAGGCCCAGTAGCAGGCCAAGGGCTCTCTCTCAAAAGAAGAGTAGCTACCTGCAGAAGATTGTCAGGCCTTGATTGAAAATCCTAAAGACCCTCACTGTGAGTAACCTATGGGGGCCTAGCAAAGGCTCCAATCAGCATTCCCATCTGGCACTGACACCTTAAACATTATTGGATCTGCTGGATCATATGAACCAAGTGGCAGGGCAGCTTGCACAGCAGACTGGACCTGTTGCAGAGCCTTCTCTTGTTTTGGGCCCCATTCAAAACTAGCAGCTTTATGGGTCACTGGATAAATGGTCTGGTGTAGACAACTTATACTTCATCTTAGAAGAAATATCTAGACAGGCTCCGTACCACTGGAGACCCAGAAATTTCACTGAGGTAGAAGGCCTCTGAATTTAGTTCCAATTTATTTCCCACCCCTGACATTCAAATCTTGCACCAGTAAGTCAAGAGTGGTTGCTACTTCTCTCTCACTAGGTCCAATCAGCATAATGCCATCATATTGTTTTTTATTTACTATTTTCCTAGGTAGAGGAACTTATAACAGCTTCAATTTGGCTTATCCCATTATAATAGCCCTCATCCCATAGGTCAGGGAACCAATGTGGGGATTCTCCCAGCTGCTAAGTATGTCTATTCCAATTTTGCATACTGGCACAGGAGAAATGGCGGATGGGTTCAGGAACCTAATGGACCCACTCTAAGTCAGACCTGAGCTAAAACTCCATTAATTACCTGACTTCCATAAGCCTCTACTCTAACCACCACAATGACATTTTGGGTACCGTGGAATCAATGTCAGTTCAGAGCCAGTGTCCAGTAGGCCCTGAAAGGTCTAATTATTTCCCTTTCACCAATGCACAGTTACACTAGTAAAAGGCTGGAGTGCCCTTGAGAGGCATTGAAGAAAGATTAACAGCAAAAACTTTTGGTGGTATACTGAGGCCCTTCCTCAAGGGGACTCAACCTCCCCTTCATTCAAGGGGTTCTGGGTCTGTAAACTATCTCAAGTCTGGAAATTGATTGAGGGGTCATGATTCTCTGTTTTTGTAATTCCAGTTAGACCTTCTGTTAAACTTCTTACTGGAAGTTTTCTGCTTATAGGGATCAAATAAGAATGTAGTAGACTTCCTGTCTATTTCACTTCTAGGAACACCACGACAAATTAGCCAATGCCAGAGCTCTACATGAGTCAGAATGTTTGAAATGCTTGTTTCCCAATGCTGTAAAGAAATAGCACTTGAACATAAATTTAATTTACTCAGCAAGGCCATTTTTACTTCCTGCAGAAAGGGTACACTCACCAGCAATTTTGCCATTAGAGTACACGAAACAAAGAAGACAGGGTCATTTATAACCTGATGTGTCCACCCTACTGCTGTGTCCGGTTTCCATTGGCTGGAATGGGAACTCACATTCTGTATTGGTCCCGATTGGCTAGCAATTTAGAACTTTTTAAAAGAGGCAAAGGCAGAGGAGAAAAAAGGAAAGAGGAAGTAACTGGTGGAATGCTGAGAAAAGTAAAAACACCTTTAAATAAGGAAAGAGAACAGGATATAGCCTAATGCTTGCTTGGACCAGTATAAGCATGCCAGGGCAAATATTTAGGCTAAATTGAGGGAGCTAAGAACAAAAGTACATTGATTTCTTTACAACGACTAGCAGATATTTAAGAATGTTAGCACAGGTCTTTGAATAAGTTTTGCTTCTAAGAGAAGTTACTACTTATTCCTAATTAAATGGGGAGGAAAGTCTTTGAAGAGGAACCTCTACTTTACTTTTTACAACAGTGCTCTGATTGTTGCTTTGCCTCGGTTGTCCATTACAGCAATTGTGCCCACCTTGCTTTTGATGTTTGAGTGCCTCCACTTGGCCTCTGCCACCTTAGGATCCAATTATTCTCATTGCATTTAGGTTTTCCAATTGAGGGACTGCAGTTCCCACTCTAAAATCAGGCATACAGGAGAGCAATCACACAGCTCTTCAAGGATACTGGTGCTCCCCTCACAAATGTATTTCAAAAAGTATTGGCGAAGGGTATGTGTTCTGAATCCTCCCAGTTGAGATGAGTAGGTCTTTTAAGTGACGTATCCACTCTAGCATTCCAATCTCTCTAAGGTTTTGGAGCCCTTCCTCTACATTAAACCAAGGGAGATCAGTCCTTTCCAGCTTGCTCACAGTGGGCTATATTTTGATCCGTGCTTCAATTAACCAAGTAGATGAACGATTAGTTCTTTTTCAATTCCTCATGTTGCAACATTAACACTAAATGCAGAATCTCTTCTTAGTGGTCCTTCATCCATAAATTCAGCCTGATCCAACTTTATGTTCCTACCTCCATTATCCCACACCCTTACTATCCTTTCGCATACTTGCCTCCTGGATTTCTGCTTACATACATTAGAAAACTTAAGTAGTTCTTTGGGAGTGTAGTTACACCTTCTAGTGGGTCACACTCTGTACCTCACCTCTAGGGGCATGCCAGGACTTGAATCTAATTACAGGTCTAGAAGCACAATGGGGTCCTGGGGATGGATCCTGAGGAGAATCAGTGTTGTTTTGCCTGGCAACTGCTTTAGGGAGGCCATCACTGTTTCCTCAGGCAATGCAGGGTTAATTTCCTCAGACAAAGGCTGAAAGGCTCATATTACTGTGAGTAGGGGAGGAAATGTTGCTAGGAAGGAGAGGAGGTGGGGAGACCACTTCCTCTGACAAAACAGTCTCATCAGAATTAGGAACTCAGTGTCCCCCGCTTCATCAGCATCCTCCCACATGTTCTGATTCTAAGTTGCAGGGTTTTACTCTTTCCTAATCAATACCCTTAGTTTAACAGTAGACACCTCGTGAGGCTGAGAGTGCACCTTTTCTTGTAGGTTAGCCACTGGCATAATAAGAGTCTGTGTTTCATTTTCAGCAATTTCAGCCCTTTGTCTACTGAAGAGAAGATTCTCACCCAGGACACACTTGGAAACTTTTAGGTTATGTATGTGCTTCTGGAGCCAGGAGCTAGAATCCCTAAATTCACCACTTTGTCCAGCATACATGGGAGCCATCAACCAACTTCATTATATTCTTTGGTTCTCCACAAATGTTCAAAGGTATCCTGTATAGAATCACTAAACTCCTTGTCTCTCAGGAGCAGTGAATCAGCAGTATCAAATGCATTTATTTATTTTTACTATCAGTGCTCTCCTTACTATTAGAAGTAGAGTTCTCGGCATTTTTAGGACTAATCAGATTAGAGAGGCAACTTCAGAAACCCCGAAATCAACTAAAGAAATTCATTCTTAAAATTCCGTTCCTTTAAAATCACTCCTGATACCAAAACCTGCATTAAGGTTCTCCAGAGGGGCAAAACCAATAGGATATACGCATATATACAAGGGATTTTATTAGGGAGAATTTGCTCACATGATTACAATGTGAAATCTCCTGATAGTCTGTTGGCAAACTGGGGATAGCCTGTATTGGAGTTCAGTACAAGTCCAAAAGTCTCAAAACCAGGGAAGCCAACGGTGCAGCACTCAGTCAGAGCCCAAAGGCCTGAGAGCCTCCAGGTGGTTGCTGGTACAAGCCCTGGAGTCCAAAGCCCAAAGAACCTAGAATCTGATGTCCAAGGGCAGGAGCAGAGGAAGCAAGCATCTGGCACAGGAAGAAGGAGAAAATCAGAAAACTGAACCAACTGTTTATCTCCCTTCTTTTGCCTGCTGTGTTCTAGCCCCACTGGCAACCACTGGATGGAGCCCACCCACATTGAGGGTGTGGTCCCAGTCCAGACTCCTCTAGTAACAACCTCACAGCCATGCCCAGAAAAATTGGCTCACCAGCCGTTTAGGCATTCCTCAATTCCAGTCACGTTCACATCTAATATTAACTATCACAAATATCAAGGCTCATTTAAGAAAATGAGCAAACTATACTATAAATATTCTACAAATTCCATAACTAAGTTTATTTTTAAGAGAAAGTTATTAAAATTAGCTTCAAAGCAGTGTTTTATCTTGTTCTGGATTAAGCAAATTGGCTAGTGGAAATGCATTTTTCCCAGGTGTCTGAGAATAACAGCAATGTGGTCTCAAGTTTAAAATAATTATCTGAACAACTCCATGGATATTGATAATAATTTATCTTTTTATTGTTCTCTATATGCAAAATATAAATGTGTTCTAAGACTTTGAAAATCAATTAAAATTTATTATGCAGGAGAAATGTGCATGAGGTATAAAAATGATTAAAGGGAATATTTGGCCGGGCGCGGTGGCTCAAGCCTGTAATCCCAGCACTTTGGGAGGCCGAGGCGGGCGGATCACGAGGTCAGGAGATCGAGACCATCCTGGCTAACACAATGAAACCCCGTCTCCACTAAAAATACAAAAAAATTAGCCGGGTGTGGTGGTGGCGCCTGTAGTCCCAGCTACTCGGGAGGCTGAGGCAGGAGAATGGCGGGAACCCGGGAGGCGGAGCTTGCAGTGAGCCGAGATCGCGCCACTGCACTCCAGCCTGGGCGAGAGAGCGAGACTCTGCCTCAAAAAATAAATAAATAAATAAATAAATAAATGGAATATTTATGGGAGGGGTGATATGAAAAGGCTCATCTCTTATTGTTCCCTACATAATACATACCTAGGGATATATAAATGAGAATCAAATTACATATTGGGGGTTAAGGAGCTCACATAGCTCTTTATATACTGGTTCAACAAGAATTTCTTCAGTAAGTTTATAGAAAACTTGCGCCACATTTGGGGAAAAAAAATTCCATGTATATATTGGAGCTAAAACAATGAAAGCCTAGTTGTTTGAGCCTGGTTAGGTGTTCCCCTTCAGTTTATGGATTTGTTGAATCCAAATTTCTGAATTTTAGATAGCTTTGGGGTATGAAGTGTATGTAGGATTTGTCCATATGTATATCATTTACATAAACAATTCTCTTATTCACTGTACAGAAGAAGGAGAGGTATATGGTCCCTTTAGGCAAATTGGTTATGTTTAATGGTTCAAGAACAACAAAGGGCAGATAATCTTTACCTAGAGGAATAAAGCTCTGACAGGGAAGAGTGAGTATAGCATTTCTTATAGGACTACTGGCATTAAGTTTGAAAGGAAAATAAAGAGAGTTAAATGAGCCCCCATTCTTTGTGAAATAATTAAATAGAATTAATTTTAAAAGGTAATGCTAAAAAATGTTGAAAATTAAATCAGAAGAATTTCCAAGGAACTCAGTAAAAATAAGCTTCATGAGAGGGGAGAAAAAAAGTTAAAAAGAAAAACATAAGTAAATAACACATCTTATATTACTACATATTACTGTTACTGTATAAAATAATATATGTTTTTTCAGCATTATAAAGCTAGAAAAAAAGTTCTGCAGCAAAACTTACATACTAAGAGCTAAATACATCTTAGAATATTGCTATACTGAATCCTAACCTCTCCATAGAAGAGTTGTTTTGTAGGACTTACAGCTACATAGCTCATATATGCCAGCAACCAAAGGCTTATATTTACACTTGGTCAGTCTGTGAAATATTTTTGATTGGCCTATTTATGATTTAGCACTGGTTATGATTTAGGTGACCTACAACTCAGGTTTCATGTTAGGTTTGACAATTTTTCCTTCATGTCACAAACTTTTCTTTTTTTTTTTGAGACGGAGTCTTGCTCTGTCACCCAGGCTGGAGTGCAGTGGCCGGATCTCAGCTCACTGCAAGCTCCGCCTCCCGGGTTTACGCCATTCTCCTGCCTCAGCCTCCCGAGTAGCTGGGACTACAGGCGCCCGCCACCTCGCCCGGCTTTTTTTTTTTTTTTTTTTTTTTTTGTATTTTTTAGTAGAGACGGGGTTTCACCGTGTTAGCCGGGATCGTCTCTCGATCTCCTGACCTCGTGATCAGCCCGTCTCGGCCTCCCAAAGTGCTGGGATTACAGGCTTGAGCCACCGCGCCCGGCCTACAAACTTTTCATGTTGAATGAAGCCTCATAAAATCATTGGCAGGGGAGCATGTTCACACACATGCACACACATGTACTCAGATACAGCCATAAAACAAAGCAAAACAAAAAAAAACAAGGCACTTGCCTTGCTCTATTTCCCCGTGCTTTCTCCAAGAACACCAAAGGTGGTCTTTAGTATCTGAAGGCTAAAAGATTATGAAACTGTGCTCCATCTACCCTCCACATCAATTTCTCAATTATATAAAGCATGCTGCAAGTAAAATGATTTTTTGAAGTAACTTTTTATTTCAAAAGGCATCCTCTTAATCACATACACTCAGCAGATCTTTGACTTGGCCAATGTAATTTCTTAAAGTTCTTCCTAAACTTTATCTGTAGTATTGTAAAGTTGACAACCACAGTAGTTGTCAACTTGTAGGGTCAAATTTTTACAGATGTTGACATATGATAATAGACTCTTAGGCAGTGAAGATACTTTAGGATACTTTCTCTCCCATGTCTCATTTTGGAGTTCAATAAACTGAGACAAAGAGAAGTGAACTGTTCACACAACATCAACATGCAAATAGCACCTCTAGTTCCTAATGTAGTCTAATGCCATTTGGTTTTTTTTTTTAATTGTTAAAAAAAAACACAATAATTATTACAAATAAGATGTATATAGGTACACTGAATAAAATTTTTATATTTTAAATACACCGAACTTGAAAAAAAAATTGGCATATTTGGGTCCCAGGGACATCTCATAAATGGAATACTTTTGAGAGACTTAATTTTATTTAACAAAGACTGAAAGACATGCCTCATAAACATTAAAAATCTAAAATGTATCATTTGCCAGACACCTACAAAGTCAAGCATTACAGAAAACACCAAGAATGCAAAAAGAAAAACGTCAAAGGTTTGGTCTAGAGAATAGTGCACTCTCATATGATAGCACATTGTCTCCACAATGCACAGGTTATTAAAGGAGGAATATCACAAGAAAGCAAATGTTCAATAAATACTTGATAGTTGGATTATTTTTATTAGCTAAATAAATTGGAGTTTTAAATTTAATACTTTGCATATTTTAACAATGAAATTAATTTTTATTGTCATAAATCCTTGGGAGAATTCATTACTAACACAATAGATGAAAAGTATTGTTTTCCTCACTGAGCCCTTTAAAGTTTGTAACATCTGAATCATTTTTTTATCCTCTTACCAATGCTTTATTATACTTTTCCAAAAGGTTAAGTCATGACTTAGGTAAATATAAAGTGAATATCTTTCAATGATCTTTACTTAACTCATTAATTGATAAATCAGTGAGATGATAAAACTAGTTCAAAGAAGAATACTAGTGCAAGCTTTTTTAAGCAACATAAAGGAGTGTCTAGGCAAGATTGCTGGGTTAAATACAAAATCAGTTAATGTCCAACAGGGCCATGAACCATGACGTTTGAGATTATCTTTTCCACAGGACAGAAACTATTGCAAACCTGCCAGAAGAAGAATATGTTGGCCTCTGCCCCTACAGATCTGTAGAATAGCCCAGTCAATCAAATGTTAATCAAAGAGGCAAGCCCATGGCTGCCCTGGAAAATGACCTAGTAATTCATCTCTTTGGCCTAGTTTGAAGTTTGAGACATCTTTTATTCACACCAGTATGCCTTGATTATTAAGACACTCTCAAATAATTTCTCTTCTCTACTTTCTACGTCACTCACTTGCAGAATCTATTTGACCTAAGTTAGTCTTATCATATTTTTAAAAGTAAGTCCATGAGTCAGTTGCTCAACTTCTATGGCAGAGAAAATAAAAAAGAAAATGTCTGAGTGGGAAGCTTTATTTACTTGGAGAACAACAACTTCTGAAGTTTCTACTATCTAGAATAGTTTCAACCTACAGTTTGTTTAAATGCCTGTTTGAGATCAAGAACATTTAAAGTACTCACACATTTTCAGTGCGTACATGGAAGCATTATATCTGGCTGTTTAAACACATTGAAAAAGCAGATAATATGTGATTTCTGAGTCAGTTGATCTCGAGTGTCCCTGAAGAATTTAATAAGTCTGTTAAGCCCTCAAAAGCAATGCTTTTGGAAATGTTTTTACATTAGGGTTTTGACTCAGGAGCATCTAATAATTTCCTTGTATTTATAAGACATAAATATAGAGGCATTGTTGCCATTATTTCCATAACTGCTTATGTGACCATAAGGGAAAAGAAAGTCTGCAAACCTCGTTGGGGAAATTAAAAAAAAAAATGGGTTTCAAATGTAGATTATAGAAGAAAATCTTAAATTTTTGAAGTAATATGTGATAGAAATTAATTCATTATTAAAATATTACTAAAATTATGCAATATGATAGCATATGATACAGTCTGCTATAATATCGTATGATTTGAAAATAGTATATGAAAATGTTTCAAAAAGCATAAGAACTATAGCTATATATGTTTTTCCTTTTTTTGATAACCTCTTAATGTTAAATTGTACTGAAATATCCTTTGTGCAGTCTTTGACTTTTTATATTTTAAAAAGTTAAATTTGCTGTTCTAAAAAGGCTGTTAGCCAAGAAAAAATATGATCGATGTTGAGCTTAGTTTTAAAATATCAGCCTCATAAGCTATTGAATAATTTTCATGAGGAATATTTATTAACATCAAGATTTATTTTAATCTTTTCATTATTTAACAGTAGAAGAAGCCATTTAGATTTTACAGAAATGTAGCTCCTCATACATTATATTGTTCCTATGAAGAATTAGATTGAATAAAGCTGGTTGGAATAAAGCTCATATTACCAGGTATGTACTTCAAGAATTTTTAAATGGACTATTATGTTGACATATTTAGTTTCTGAACAAGATCTTAAATTTAAAAATTGTAGAAATCATGAAAAATGTGTAGTCCAAAGCAATATAATAAAATTTTATAACTTAATTTTCTTTAGTTGTATTTTCATAAATAATTCAGATTTTCATTAGTTTATTATTACTGATGTTTCACAGAGCTACAAAATGTGTGCTACATGATCTAGAAAAAAATCATGCTAGCAACTAAAAACTTAACTGTGAAAAGTTTTGCCTTTTTCTCTAAAATCTCCTAAAAATCTCATGTGATTTGTGAGTACTCTTCCTGATAATATAGAAAGGAAAATAATTCAGCTGTGAAAACAAGCAAAATTTTTTCTAATATACAACAACTGAGTGCATCACTGTCTTTACAAAGAATCCATTCCTTCTCTAGTCACAGGTATTTTTTAAAATCAAGTTTCTATTATGGGTACATTGTGGTTGAGTAAAGGTTCTCCTTTCTTATAGAAGAAAAATTGGAAAAATGAAAAGGCAGATGGAGCCTAAAATTGTTTTAGTTTATATTATATTGTCCTTGAAAATAAAGAAAAGAGGATAATTTAGCCAAAAACAACAAACATCCAGTTACCACAAATTCCAGCTTCTCAGGTTCAGGGTAAAGGAGACCAGTTAACTCAGGGATATCAAGCTGCTGGTGAAATTAAATACAAAAATATACTGTCCTTTGAGCTGCCATACTTAGTTTCCTTTAATAGATAGCGTTTGGGGGAATCTCCATGCTTGCTATTTAAGCCTTTTGTAAAACAATGGAAAGTGGTGGAGATGGTAGAATCACATTTTCTACAGTACACATGCATTCATTCAGAACCTCAACAAAGAGGATAAACTCTGGCTGCTAAGAGAAAAATATAAGTAACAGTTTCCTGAGAATTGTTAAGCCAACACACTATTAAATATACCACCTAACATTGTTCTTTTCCTCTCTTTTCACTCTTGCAGCTACCACATGTGATGGAAAGAATCCAAGTTAAACACTCTCACCAGAGCATGCTCCAAGACAGATGACTGAGCCTCAGGCTTGGCCAATACAATGCACTTCTATTCTCTATTTATTTTTGTAGTTCAAAGACCTGGCAGTAACCCACTTGCTGCCTGCCATAAGGACCAGTACAGTCCTGATTACTGCCCAGCGATTTTATATCTGTATGCCAGTTACTCAGACCACGTATAAAGAGTAGGGGGATTTTTTGAAAGGAAAAGAAACCCCGCTTCCACTTACACTTTGAAATTTCAGATGATATACTGCCAACTTACAGACCTTGCTTTAATCAGCAGCCACATGAAAAGGCTGTTTCTATTTACTCTAGGTCATTTAGGAAACCAGCAATAAGTAGGCCGTGCAAAATTTGAACTTCTCTTAAAGTTGGCATGTTTTCCTCAAATAGAGTTGAGTCTTGATTTCATTTTCTGAGTAGAAATATTTATAATCCTGTCAGACGTGAATTTTAGCCTTCCTTCTGTCTACCAACAAATAGGCTTTTTAAAGAATGCTTAGGGTTAAACTGGAGGCTGTTTTGTAAGGATGAGTCCATATAGATTTGAATAATGACTACGCTGCTTTACTGCTCTAGTTAAAATTTCATCAAATACTGATTTTAGCTGGAAAAAGATAATTTAAGGCCATTCTATTTTAGTTTTCAATTGTGTATATATAAAAAGGTAATCTTGCAGAACATAAAGTAACAACTGCAATATTCAGGAATTCATTAATATTAGAAAGAGAAAAAATGATTAGGGTACCAATATATTCATTGGTCCATAATGAATTTCTTTTCTCTTGGTTGTTCATACTATTTTGATGATCAGTGTAATGAAGAGATTTTGTGTAGTCCTTAATATTGTGACAAAGTACCATATTTGTATTATCAATTCTTAAAAAAATTTTTTCTTCCTTTATTATGTAGAGTCAATATTATACCATTTTGCACTGTAAACTTACAACTTGGTATCTGACACTTCACACTTCACAATTGTAATAGCCTTACAACAATACAATTTCACCGATACCCTCACCATCTACTACGGACTACATTGCATCCACCCAAATATTCATATGCTGAAGCCCTACCCTAAAAGTGACTATTTAAAGATTGGGCCTACACAAAGGTAGTTAAGATTAAATAAGGTAATAAGGATAAGGCCCTGATCCCATGGGATTAGTATCCTTATAGGAAGAGAGAACAGAGAAGGTGGGCTCTCTCACCCTTACTCTTGCTGTCTCTTTTTATTCTCTCTGTCTGCCATGTAAGGACACAGAGGGAAGACATCTGTCTAAAAGCCAGGATGAGAGCCTGCATCAGAACAAAAATGGCCAGCATTTGGTGCCTTAACTTAAACTTCTCAGCCTCCAGAACTAGGAGAAAATGAATTTCTGTTACACCAATTTATGGTGTTTTGTTATGGCAGCTTGAGCTAACTGAAACACTATTTTTCATCTTTTGTGCTACTGTTGTAATATTTTAAGTTTTATTATAACTATATAACTACATTTAACAATTTGTATTTGTTTTATTTTTCTTATTTGTTTTAAACAGTCTGTTTTATTTTTTTAAGGGAAATTGAGACACTTAAAAAAACCCTTTTATGTTTACTGTCCCCTCTTCTGCCCCTTGTTTTTAACAATTTCTAGTATCTTCATTCCTAATAATAGAGCCAAGTTTCCATCTGATGTCATTTACTATCAGTGTAATGAACATTCTTTAGCATTTCTTTTAGCACAAGTCTACTTGTGGTATTTTCAGTTATTACTTATCTGAAAATGTTTTCATTTCATTCTTGTTTCTAAAAAATGTTTTCACTGGAAATAGAAGATTAGGATTTTGTTTTGTTTTGTTTTTGTTTTTTGTAGACGGAATCTCTCTCTGTAGCCCGTGCTGGAGTGCCCTGGTGTGATCTCGGCTCACTGCAAGCTCCACCTCCTGGGTTCACGCCATTCTCCTGCCTCAACCTCCCGAGTAGCTGGGACTACAGGCGCCCGCCACCACACCTGACTACTGACTATCTATTTTTTTTTTTTTTTTTTTTTTGTATTTTTAGTAAAGACAGTGTTTCACCATGTTAGCAAGGATGGTCTCGATCTCCTGACCTCGTGATCCACCAGCTTGGCCTCCCAAAGTGCTGGAATTACAGGTATGAGCCACGGCGCCTGGCTGGAAGATTGGTTCTTAAGCATTTTAAATAAATCTTTCTATAGCTCTAGGCCTCCATGGCTTCAGATGAGAAATTAGCCATAATCTATATTATGTTTTCTGTGTGAGTACTACATCTATTTCTTTTCTCCTTGAGCTAATGGCTTCACTTTCTCTTGATTTTGATTTTTAGCCTGAAGCTGAGCTTTCTTGAATCTATCAGTGGATAGTAAATATTTATTATTATTATTATTATTATTTTTTTTTTTTTTTTTTTTTGAGGCGGAGTCTCGCTCTGTCACCCAGGCTGGAGTGCAGTGGTGCGATCTCGGCTCACTGCAAGCTCCGCCTCCCGGGTTCCCGCCATTCTCCTGCCTCAGCCTCCCGAGTAGCTGGGACTACAGGCGCCGCCACCACTCCTGGCTAATTTTTTTGTATTTTTAGTGGTGACGGGGTTTCATTGTGTTAGCCAGGATGGTCTCGATCTCCTGACCTCGTGATCCGCCCGCCTCGGCCTCCCAAAGTGCTGGGATTACAGGCTTGAGCCACCGCGCCCGGCCATATTTATTATTAAATCTAGAAAAATTATTGCTATTATGTCTTCAAATGTTTACTGGTCATATTCTCATTGTCTTCTTTTTCTGGGATCCTAATTACACACATAAGATTGCTTGAGAGTGACTCTTAGTTCTCTGAGGCTCTGATAATTTTTCTTACATTTTTTCTCTTTGTTTATATTGAACAATTTCTATTATTTAGTTTGCTGACCTCTTTTTCCTGTCATCCTCAATCTGCTATTAATTCCATCAGAATTTTTTTTCATTTTAGACATTGCAATTTTTAGTTTCAGAATTTCCATATGGTTCTGCTTCTTTTTTCCCCACAGTTTTCATTTCTCTACCAAGCTTCTCTATATCTTTAGATAAACCCCATTTTCCTTCAAATCCATGAAAATATTTATATTAGCACTAAAAAGTCTTGATCTGCTAAATCCAGTATCTGGGCCATCTTGAGGTCAGTTTCTACTCATTGCGTTTTTTTTTTTTCTTAACTGTGGGTCATATTTTTTTTAAAAAATGTCTAGTAAGTTTAGATTTAACACTGAACTTTGTGGATGTTATGTTATATATACTCCTAATTCTGGTACATACTTCTGAAGAGTTTTTCTTTTAATTCTAGTAAGGAGTGCAATTCCTAACTGATAACCTTAAAGTTTTTGTTTTCACTTTGTTAACATGCCTCTGTGGAAAGACTGTTTTCCAAGACTCCTTTATTTGTTGGAATTCAACCTCCAAACCCTGACTTTCATCTAAAGGTATCATTGAGGCTTGGTTTTAGGCTTTAGAAGGCTGCACTTTGAGTGGATTTTACTCTATGGCAGAGTCCTAAATCCAAAGACATGACTTTTCTGGAGTGCTTATGGTATTTAGAAGTGTGTGGACTGAAAAGTCTCCCAGTGTAGTTCTACCTCTGGTGTCTTATATCTGTTCTTAACCCCACAGCAGCTTCTCTCAAGATAATCACTATATAGTTTATTTTCATACATATATAGTCCAGCCCTTAGCCAATAACTTACGTTGTATCCTCAGTCAGTCTTCTTTTTCCCTCTTCATTGTTCCCCCTCTCTGTTGTTTCAGCTCCCTGCAGTGAAATTAAAAAATAAAAAATTCATCCAAGCAGAGATACATGAGAGCTAAAATCTTCATATAAAACCCATTTATTAGCATGAGGTAAAGAATGAAGTCATATTCCTTTTAATCCTTAATGAGGTTACTTCATTCATATTGTTCACATAATGTAAATATCTGTCTTTATTTTTTACCTGACAATTTTGCCTCCTGGGAAAACTCTAAATATTACTAGAAGTTACTCAACCCAAGAGGTTACACCATTGTACTTTCACCTCTAGGAAATAAAACCTAAGGAATGCTTTCTTTGGAAGTCATGGATCTCTTACTGCTCTTTCGGTTGGTCTGCACGGTATCGTTGGTCATACTAACATCAGATGCTATCATCTTCGTTGAGGCTTGTTTAGGTAGAATTATCTCTGGAGAAATTGCTTAGAGGGAAGATGAGGAACTCAGCTGCTCTCTTTGGAGATGGGTGATAATACCACTGCCTCGAGCCTGGCTACTGACTCCACCAAGTACTATGGGCTGAGTAGTCAGTGGTGCAGCTCATCCCAGCCCGCCTGTCTGAGACCACTCAGAGAGTGGTCTACTCTCATCATTAAATTGTGTTGTCCACTTAACTGTACATCCTGGAGTAGATCTGAGGCGTAAGGAATTTCTTTCCACCTCTATTCTTAAATTCTAATTTTTTTTTCTTTAATGGCATTGCGTACCTTATCATCAGAGATATCCCAAAAAAGTCACTAAATAATCTCATTTTGGCATACTTTCCTAATTTTAGCTGCTCATTCTGATCCACAGATACAAGTGATGTTCATATATTTGGAAAACTATCTGCGGTTGTTCAACATCTTCACTTTATGCTAATCACTCCCTTTTCTGAGATTCATGCATTCAACCCACATTGACATCTAGTCATACCTCTCCCTCTGTCTCTGGCCCTCTCTTTCCAGCACCAGTGTAAATAAGAATCTGAAGCCCATGACCACACATTTGAGATGTGCTCCCTTTTTTGATTGTCTTCACTATATTTATTCCCTGTCTCTTGGTCAATTTTAATACTGCACAGAATACTATGGTTCCCATTCCAGGTCCCTCCTTTACAACTAAATCACTAAATTTCCTAAATGCTGGAAATGTTGCCTCATCATGTTTGAAAGCTGAGTCTACACTAGCAAAATCAATCTTTAAGTTCTACCTAACTGACCTAGTGTCTGCATTTTTTTTCTTATATCTGAAATCAGGTTACTCAGAAAAGGAGTCTATGGGCCAGGCACAGTGGCTCATGTCTATAATCCCAGCACTTTGAGGGGAGCCCGAGGTGGGCGCATCACCTGAGTTCAGGAGGTCGAGACCAGCCTGGCCAACATGGTGAAACCCTGTCTCTACTAAAAATACAAAATAATTAGCCAGGTGTGATTGTGTGCACCTGTAGTCCCAGATACTTGGGAGGCTGAGGTAGGAGAATTGCTTGAACCTGAAGGCAAAGGTTGCGGTGAGCGGAGATTGCACCACTGTACTCCAGCCTGGGTGACAGAGCAAGACTCTGTCTCAGAAAAAAAAAAAAAAGAGAGGAACCTATGCAGAAAAGCTTTATTAGCTGATGTGCTAATAAAGCAAACAAATAACAAACAACAAACCCTGGGACTTTTATAACTATCTACACTCTAGACCCATTACTTTCATCATTCAAGTAAAGATAAGAGTCAGGTAGGCAGCAAGACTCTCTTCTGTGGTTGTGCAGGTGGTGCCCTTCAAAACCCTAAGTAACAAATTTGCATTGCAGCCTCTCAGAATAGTGCCCTCAGAATCTTGGTGTGCACAAGCTGCAGAGACATATGTGCAGCCCCACTAGACAGGGTTGTGTTTTTCTCTTCAAAACTGCATTATATGTTTCTTTAACATGATTTCTCTAATGTAAAACTACTCATGACAGTTGGTGGTATCAACAAATGGGCACAAGAAAGTAACTGCAGGTCATAACTCTACCACAATTCACACTTGTGGGTTGGAGTGTTCTTGCAAATGCTTTCTAGCAAGTCTATGGCCTGATTGTTGAAACTTGAATTTTCTCTTAAAAACTGTACTAGGTGATCAGAATTCCTATTCACCAAGGTTAATTAAATCTTAATCTATAGCTTAACCTAAGTAGAAAAATAATAATTATTTTAATTAAGAGACAAATCATCATTTATTTCATTATGGTGACTGGCTCATGTCTGCTACACAAGAAATATACATTGAATGGTAGATAAATTAACAAATGTGTTTACAACATTGCTTCTATGGAAACATGTTTAAAATTCTGATTCAGGTCACAATTCAGACACTTGTATCCTCTATACATCCTTTCATTTCTCCAATCCTAGCAGCTGGATCAATATTCTATCCCTTTCTAGGCATCAGTGGAAGAAGACATAGGGTACAGAGATTTCTATCTCCTCAATCCCTCCAGAAGCCTGCAGATAATAATCTGGGAGGAGCAACCTGATAGAGGATTATCTATGATGACAGTGTCTTGGGAGACAGAGTGGATTGGGAAAGCTGTGGAAGAGGGGCAGGAACCATAGCTCTCCACAGTGACTGTCTACGCAGAGCTTCCTCCTGTGGTGTTGTGGGAGGGCAGCTCCTTTAGCTGCAGAATTTCCAATTCATAATCCCAGTGATGCCAGCGGAACATGGTGGCTCCTTGGGGGCAATGGGAAAATGACCTCAGGTATGCATATGCTCTAAGTGGCCTAAAATTGTACATCTTCAGAAGGGATGATATTCTCAGACTGGACCCAGATGAATACTCAAATGGAACAAGTCTTTGAAGACAGATGCAATTTCAGGTAGAAATTGATCTGGCAGTCAGGATAGAGCATTTAATATAACTGGCAACAGAATTTGGCATCAGAGAGGCATGAACAAGGGATTTTTCACAGTGTTGACTAGAGATTTAGGACTATGTGATATTAAAATTATACAGAGAAGAGAAGAGGGAGAGAAGAAACAGGCAGGTTTCTTATATTAGTATTTGCTGATTAGCAGGTGTCAATTACAGGGGCAGGCAAAGCCCTGGTGCCCCAGATATATAAAATAATTGACATTAGACAAAGAAATAGAGAGTGCCTACCACACCATGGGGAAAATACAAGGACTAGGAATATGGTAGAAATCTCTTTGCAGAACTGAGTCAAAAAATAAGAGTCAGATAACTTTTTTTTTTTTCCTGAAAAATTAGAGCTCCTTTACTTAATATATAAGATCAAGGTGAGTGCCAGAGACTTCAGAGACTAAATCTGTTCTTGGGAGCACATTTCAGGATTGAGAAAACAAAGGGCTGAAGATGCTCAAGCCAGCAAGCTAAACAATCCAGGGAAGGGCTGACTGTGTCAGGCCATCTGTAAAGCAGATTGACCTAATTTTCATTTTCTTCCGATTTCATCCCAGTTTTTTATTTTTATTTTTATCTTTTGATATTAATGTATTTCTGTGCTTCAAACCTCCTTTAATTTTATGGTGTATAGGCTGCATTTCTTAAGCTCCTTTCACATGTAAATGGGATGTTTTGCTGTCCCTATCTTTTCATCCTGTGTAGGTATCTCTACATGCTATCCTAGTATATGTTGTCTGTCTCTCTGTTTCTGTCTTTGATTTTTAGGCTTTCAAAGAGCAGTTCTGTTTCTCTTTGCCCAATATCTGATGTACCACTTTGCACTGTTAGATAGAGTGTATTCTAAATAGAATTTCATATTGGTAAATATGAACTAAAAGACAAAAAGAGTATTTAGCTTGATTCCAAGTGCGACCATGAATAAACCACGAAAATCACCAAAGTCCATTTGGAAGTGGCAATTAATAGCACTTATGAAAAACTCTAAAATGATGATACATAATTCTTTAATAGAGTTTGGTGATCACATATGGTTTTGGATTTATCAGAGTAGAATTACTGACAAGAGTATATAAAGCATTTTTCTTTGAATTTCATAATAAATTAAGCCTTTCATGATTAATCTGAAAGGAGAGTAAATTCAAGTTCAGGAATAGAGATGAACTATGTCCTGAACATGTTGAAAACTCAAGACACATTCATCTCAATATTCATGATTACTTTGAACAGAAACTATAAAGAAAACTAAATGGTAAACAATCACAGTCAGTGTATTCTCTAGGTCCCAGGTGTGTCAACAGTTTTCTTATGGTAAGTGAAGTCATTAAATTAAGAATCAAAGCCACTTTTAATATGTTTCTGCTGTTGTAAAGATTTGTTGACGACTAATGAAATAAGAAAAAGTCTATTAAAAATGAAATATAGTGCTTGCTTTGGCAGCACATATGCTAAAATTAGAATGATACAGAGATTAGCGTGACCCCTGCGCAAGGATGACACACAGATTCGTGAAGCATTCCTTATTTTTTTTTTTTTTTTTTTTTTTTTTTTTTGAGATGGAGTCTCACTCTGCCGCCCAAGCTGGAGTGCAGTGGCTGGATCTCGGCTCACTGTAAGCTCCGCCTCCCCAGTTTACAGCCATTCTCCTGCCTCGGCCTCCCAAGTAGCTGGGACTACAGGCGCCCGCCACCTCGCTCGGCTAATTTTTTGTATTTTTTAGTAGAGACGGGGTTCCACCGTGTTAGCCAGGATAGTCTCGATCTCCTGACCTCATGATCCGCCCGTCTCTGCCTCCCAAAGTGCTGGGATTACAGGCTTGAGCCACCGCGCCCGGCCTAGCATTCCTTATTTTTTTGTTTTGGGGTAGGGAGAGAGGGGAGGGATAGTATTAGGAGATATACCTAATGTAAATGACGAGTTAATGGGTGCAGCACACCAGCACATGTGTACATATGTAACAAACCTACACATTGTGCACATGTTCCCTAGAACTCACAGTATAATAAAAAATATTAAAAAATGAAATATAGGTGAATTAAGGAAAAAAGTCCTCCTAATCATTTATATTTGACAATATTCTAGTAAATTTACATAATTTACTCTATATCAATAAGTTTTTAAGAAAACAAAATACAAATTTCGTATTTGAACTAAGGCAACAATAAATGGATTCAATGCAATCTCAGAAGAATCAAGAAAGCAAGAAAATATAGGTAGAGGAGTCATTCTACTTTCTGAAACTCACCACATTATGTATAGAATGGAAGTATATAATTCCACCTATAAATTATTATTGCCAAATTCCAAACCAGAATGAGATCAAGCCTCCAAATCTAACTACCAATTTATAAGAAATATAGAAAGCAGAATACAAGTTAAATGTTACCAAAGGGATACAATTAGAAAATATCATATTCTGGGAAATTATATAGGACAAATGGCCTTGCTCCTCAGCAAATAAACATTAAGAAAAGAAACGTTTAGAGGAGGGAGGTTCAGAAATTATAGGAAAATTTTCATTTTAACCCACTGTAACATATGGATCTTATTTGTATCTTGATTCTAATAAACATTCTATAAAAATATTTGAGGCCTTCGGGGAATTTGAACACTAATTGATTACATCATAATATTAAGCATTATTCTTAAGTTAAATATTATCATAGAAATATTGTTATGTTTCAAGATGAACACTAATTATTTAGAGAAACACACTGAAATATTAAAAGTAAAATAATGTAATTTTCAAAACAAACCAGAAGCAGCAGGAATTAGCAAGAGCTGTAGGCAAATTAGTCATGAGTTGATAAGGACAGATGGTACATGGGTTTTTTTATTATCATAGTTTCTATATTTGTATATATTTAAAATTTTCCATATAAAGCAATTGAAAAGATAGCAGTCCCAGAAATTATATTTACTAAATATTTATTGCTCAGTATAAAAGGATAATTAATCATTTTCAGATTAACTATATGTATTTGTATATGTATATATGTTTATATTTATGTGTGTGTATATATAACTAGCTTACTAAACTTATCCTCTAAATCTAATAATTTGTCTATAAATTCATTTTAGGTTTTCCCTTAATAAAACCTGTCGTGATCTCTGTTTGCAACTGTCTTCTAAAATAGTGGTGCTAGTCATTAAGATTATCATTAAATGCTTGCTTAAGATGGTAATAATAAGAGATTTAATATAATAGGGTTCCTATTTCTAAATTTAAGAAAATTATTTTGATAGCCACTCCCCAGTTTTATCCAATTTAGTGCAAGTTAATACAATAAGCCAGGTTATGCTTACTCATGAATATGTTGAGGAGTTTTCCTTTAGGTTAGTACCCCTGCTGCTTAAACATTTTATGGGAAATAAAACCTAAGTCTTACCTGTGAGAGGCACTGTCAATCACATCTGTTAACTCTTGTTCTAGGATGTAAGCAAAAATTAACTATGAAATTACGTATATGTGTATAATTTATATATATATAATTACACAAAATAATGTGTTTAAAATTAGTTAGAAAATCACCTATACAGAATGTGCCTTGATAAGATACAAACACATACTGAAACCAATAAAGGACAAAAATTTTGATGAAAAACTGTAGCCTCAGAAATAAATTTATATCATATGATGCTCACGGAAGTTTGTCTGAGATTTACTTTGGTAATCAATCAACACTGACCCCTGTCAAAAACGTTTCTCCTAATATATGTAGGGGGAGAAAAAGAAATTGGTCTTATAGTGAGGAAGACTATATAATGAACTAACGACACAGAGCAGAGGCTCTGGAGGCAGATGACCTGAGTCTGTTCTTATTCGTGAGTGAGACAAGCTGCTCAACATGTTAGTGCCTTGGTCACTCCTGTCTAAAATTCAAATGATAATAGTTCATAAACTCAGAAGATTGAATAAATGAGTTACTACTACTTATTAAATTACAATAATGCCAGCAAAAGGCAAATGTGCAATAGGTCATTGGCATTATTATTATTCTTAAATAAGTTATTAGAGTCATAAAAATGAAGTTAACTCGTAGAAATCTTTAGCTTTAGGTTTTCACTCATATATCAAGAGGAGAATATTAGTCATATGTTGCTTATTTCTATTTATGCATTGATTTAAAAAATAGTCAATAAGTGCCTAGTGTGTGCCAAGAATTGTGTGAATAAAGTCGTCCCCTGTCCACAGGATACTTTTGGACATAGAAAGTACTGTAGACACCTAAGTATCCCAGGAGATATGAAAGAAGAATGCAGAGGTTACAGTAGATGAGCCAAGGAAAGGGTGGGTAGTTTGATCTGATGAGTGTGACAGAAAAGCTCTAGGAAAGAGGACAATATTCTAAACTCTCCAGTAAGGTAGCTGAAGGTTTGTTCACTAGATAGCCAGGACCCAGGAGACTATAAGACTTCCAGGCAGCAGGAAAAGCTGGCAGAGAGACACAAAGATCTGAAACAGCCTCTGGGCATGATGCGTTCCTTTATTTCTTCGTTCATTCAGCAAATGGTTTTTGAATGCCAGAACTTGCAGATGTTGTACTGAACAAAACAGAAAACATACCCATTTTCGTAAAATTTGTATGTTAGAAAAAGAAAATAAATAAACTAATAAGCATAATATCTCAGGTAGTGATTAATTCTGTTTAAAACAACAAAGCAGAGTATAAGGGTAGAGAGGGGCTGGAGAAGCGGAACCTTTTTAGAAAGCCAGTCCATTAATAACATTTGAGTAAAGACCTGGGAGAAGTGAGAAACCAAGTAGGGTCGAATAACTTTTCAAGTAGAAGAAACAGCAAGGGCAAAGACTCTGAGGCAGGAACTAATTTGTTTGAGAAACAGCAAAAAGGCCAGTATGGTTGATACGCAGTGGTTTAGAGGGAGAGAGTTAAGGCCCGAAATCAGAATGAAGGGAGGTGGAAAAAACAACATATGGCCTTTCAGGGCATGGTAACAACTTTAGATTTTATGTTGACTAGAGGATTTTGAAAAAAGATAAACTTTAAAGTTTTAAAGAAATCTAGATGATGTATGATATGATTGTAGAAGGCAGGAATGGAAACAGGGATACAAGATGTGGAATTTTCACAGTGATCTACATGACGGATGTTGATGCATAGAACCGGGGTAGTAGCATTTAAAAGTGAGAGTCCATCAGATTCTGAATGTGTTTTGAAGGTAGTATCTACAGAATTGGGTAATTAACCTAGAGAAAGAAAGAAAGAATTCAAAACTGATTCTAAATTTTAGGTCCTGAGCAATGGAAATATGGTATTTCCATTTACTCAGATGATAGGATTGCTACTGAGAAATTAGGTTTCTCTTGACCTGTTAAATTCAGGATGCCTTAGTACATGTCAGTAGGGATGAAGTATGCACTAGTACCTGCAAGATGTTTGATATCACTGGAGCATCAGACTCAATCGAGGCACGGTGATAATATTGAGAAAATATGGGGAATTCCTTCTCTGTTCTCTGCAAGAGATGCCATGTTTGTATAAAAACAAAAACAACAACAACAAAAAACCCTTCAATACTTCCAATGGCAAGACTATCTACATTTCCTTTTCATTTTTCTTTTCCAAAAAAATAATAATTGGAAAAAAATGCTTCATTTTTTACTCTGCTATTGACGTTAGTACAATAAGAAATATCACATATTTTAATATTTATTTTCAAATGTTTTCCTTATAAAAAAATCAACATTTCGTCCAGGTGCGGTAGGTCACACCTGTAATCCCAGCACTTTGGGGGGCCGAGGCGGGCAGATCCATGAGGACAGGAGATCAAGACCATCCTGACCAACATGGTGAAACCCTGTCTCTACTAAAAATACAAAAATTAGCCAGGCATGGTGGTGTTTGCTTATAATTCCAGCAACTTGGGAGGCTGAGGCAGGAGGATCACTTGAACCCAGGAGGCAGAGGTTGCGGTGAGCTGAAATCTCACCACTGCACTCCAGCCTGAGTGACAGAGCAAGACTCCATCTAAAAAAAAATAGTAATAGTAATAATCAACATTTAGATATAATTGCTATTAATTATAAACCCCTATAATTATAATTATAATTTTAAAAAATGATAAACCTCTCTATTAATTATATAGGGGTCTATTATTTTGAATAATATTATTTTATTATTTTGAGTAATATTGATTTAACAAACAGTCATTAATTGCCTACTACGTGCCAAGAATTGTGCTTTGTGGGTGCAGGTGTAAATAAAATCATCCCTGTTGAAGGGTTTATTACTCTGAGTAATAAAATAGGTGGTTTATTAATTTATTATTCTAAGTAATTTACACATGAAAGATAACTCGCATTTTTTATCAAAGATAGTCACAGAAAATCTCAAGATTCTATTTCTTTTTCTTGATAATTGTATGTAAATCTGAGACATACCTTATACATCAGAATTTCAGACACAGTTGTTTGGAAAAAGTATTGATGAAGTGTCTTACTTCGCTAGTCATCAATAATAGAAAAAAGTATAAATTTTGCAACTGCTAAACAGTGTTTTGAGTGAATGAGTATAAATATCATTGACAACTTTATGCAGCTGCTTTCTTTGGTGAATTCTAGCATGAGTTATAGTTTAAAAAACAATGAAGTGGGCTGGGTGTGGTGGCTCATGCCTGTAATCCCAGTATTTTGGGAGGCTGAGGTGGGTGGATCACCTGAGGTCAGGTGTTCCCATCTCTACTAAAAATACAAAAATTAGCCAGGCATGGAGGCGGGTGCCTGTAATCCCAGATACTTGGGAGGCTGAGACAGGAGAATCGCTTGAACCCAGGATGTGGAGTTTACAGTGAGCCAAGACCAAGCCATTGCACTCCAGCCTGGGCAACCAGAGCAAAACTCTGTCCCCCACCCCCAAAATAAATAAAAATAATAATAATAAAAGAAACGAGGTGAACAAAAATGGCAAGTGAGTATAGTGGTGGATATATATAATAAAATATTGCAAATATTCACATTTGAAACATTAGTACATTTGGAAAACTTATAGCATGTAATTGGAATATAATTATGAACAAACATTGAAGAGATGCTTATACTCTAAAAAGAAGTGAAGTTTTTTATGGTTTTGTAAATATGAATTTTATCTTCTTTTGTTGAAAAATTAGCCAATAGTTATAGTTTGTCTTTGACAATTTTTGTTTTACCTATAGATCAGTTTTAAATTTGTCATTTATCTCTGCTCAAACATAATTATAAATAATGTAATACAATTTAAAATATTAATAAAACCATATAAAATACTACATTTCTCCAAATGATATTTTGATAACAGTTCTTATAGCTTCTCTAGTAAATCTGTGTTCAGAAATAAACTAAAACTAGTAGTCCTTAATTCTTTCCAGGCTGCCTGTGAATTTAATGCTGGTTCACTGGGAAATAGATTAAAATGTATGCGGCAATACCATTAGCACTTTTGAGAATACCAGACTGCTTATATTTTAAGAAAGTAAAGCATAACAGAAATAAAAGACAGAGAAAGAAGGAAACAAAAATGATCTTTCATTCCTCTTTCTCACTGTGGAAACAATTGTAAAGAATCATGTCTGTAATTTACAAATATTCTTTATACACATTAGATGGTAGCACTTTGAGTATTGGAGTGTTATAAACAAGTAAGTGGTCATTTTGTTAAACTCTGAAGAAACCCGACAGTCATCAGTGGGTGAAGACTGCTAACTTTCTTTGTACTCATTCTCTTCGTTTTCCTCTCTGTAGTGAAACTCTTGAATTTTTGCTGGGCATATGTTGATCCAATGAGGGGCTGTATTTTCTAATCTGACTTGTAGGCAGATGTGGCCTTTGTGTGTATGTTTAGGCTGATAATGTCAGGAAAAAATGTTGTGAGCAACTTCAATGTGTTACCAGCTTAAAAACAAAGCTGTTCTCACTGGATTGCTCTTTTCCCTTCCCACTGCTTGAAGAATGGCAAGGCCCAAAGCAACACTGGAAATCTGGTAGTGAAGATGGCACAATTGTTCCCTCAGACAGGCTTGCTCAATTTAGACTATTATATTAGAGTGAAATATCTTTCTGTCATATGTGAGCACAGTATTCTAGAATCTCCTTGTTACAACAGCTTAACTTATGTTCAACCTAACAGAGTATTCAAGTGTTATTAATAGTGGAGAAAAATCTTTACAAATATTGGCCAGGCATGGTGGCTTACACCTGTAATCTCATCACTTTGGGAACCCAAGGCAGGCGGATCTCTTGAGGCCAGGAGTTCAAGACCAGCCTGGCCAACATAGCAAAACCCTGGCTCTATTAAAAAATACAAAAATTAGTTTAGTGTGGTGATGCACGCCTATAATCCCAGCTACTCTAGAGACTGAGGCAGGAGAATCACTTGAACCCGGGAGGTGGAGGTTGTAAAGAGACAAGATCATGCCACTGTACTCTAGCCTGCACAACAGAGCAAGACTCTGTCTCAAAATAAAAATAAATAAATGAATGAATAAAAACTTTACAAATATTTAGTGTACATGGTATAAAATAATACAAATATCTTGAAAGTTGCTGACTCCCTGTTTGCATAATGCTAAAGCTTTGTCTACATTGCAAGTATAGGTTGCCTTAAAAGAAGGTCAAAAATGAAAAGGAAAGAAAAAATGAAAATATGGAGGAAATAGAGTCTAATTAGAAAAAAAAAAAACAAAAAACAAAGAGCTAAAGGATATGTAATTTTGAAACTTCAGCAATAAGAGAAGATAATATAAAATTGTTATGTGACCAGAAATAGTTCAAATAAAACTTATTTTAACAAAAAATATTTCATATACACCTAAGATCCTTTATCATCTTTTCCCCAATATAAGCAGAAAATTACTCCTGTGTAATCCAGAGGGGGGAAAAACCCACTGTACCTCAACAAATGAGCAAACTTATAGCTATTAAAGAAACCTATGCTGAATGTGCATGAAAGCAGGCATAAGTCAAACTGATTTTCAGAAATAAATGTCCATTACTTTGAAAATGTCTTTTTATGTTATTGAATATCTGAATACTATTTTATTTTTTACTGCATGTTTGAAATAGTGATGTGTTCAAGTAAACTGACAAGCTTCCATGAGCTCTTCATAGGTTTTCAAATTTTAAATAAACTTGAAATTATTAATTTCACCTATAAGTAAACAGTCTGAATAAGAAATCCAGAGGAGTTGCAGTCTATAAGATTCCCATCAGCCAAGTATTGAACCATTGCCTATTTAAAATGTGATGTAAAGATGAGATCTTGGGACTCTACCCTCCTCTTCTCTGTGCACATTTTCTAATGCTAAAGCCAAATTTTTAAAAATCCTACTTTCTTTTCATCATATAATTTTTCATGAATAATGGCAAAAATCACAGTTCTGAGTTTCTTTTTTATTTTTCTTGCAGAAAATTCATAAAACAAAACCAGATTGCTTTAAAGAACCCATGATCAATTTTTAGAAGAGAAGTGAAAAATCTCTAGTTTGGCTACCATAATAATTATTGGCAGCCACTAAATTCTATATGCAACATGAGGCGTAAATTAGCTGATAATCAACATATGTGTTGCCACAAGGTAGCAAATACTAAACTTGCAGGAAAAAAACAGAAAAGGAAATAAATTAATGCATGATGACAAAAAGATAACATGTTTAGTTATATGTTGATTGGGTTTTGCCAGGTCACTTGTTTTAGCCCTCAGTGATAGTTGTTAACATTTTTATGAAAAAGAGCCATTTTATGATGTCTTCATTTTATTTATAGGTAAACCTCTGAATTTTAGCAAGAAAAAAAGAAAATAGCAACAAATGCAAATAGGGCTACATTTTTCTGAGAGCATAAAAGTAATGTAAGTCAACCTGTCAACATAGATTCAGAGCCAAAATGGAAAAAAAAGAGTAAAATGCCTTATGTGATTTGTTCCACTGTCCAATTTTACTGAAGACTACAGTTCCACAATTAGAAGCTGATGACAGCTAACCATATTTAACTTGAATGTGTAGGTTATTCTAACAAATTTGTGGGAAAAAAACACTGATGGAGATTTTCACATTTCACAGAGTACAATGCTCAAGTACTAAAGTTTCAGAGTTATTAAAGAAAAACTGGATAGAAAAATATAAAACATTGAATAATATCTATCCTTCATACATAAATATAATGTTAACAGCCCACTGCCAATACAGCATACACCACTAAATTTCTTTCAATTGGCGATGATGGATTTACATTCATAAATTCACAACTCACTTATTCTTCAGTGATCAGCCACACACAAGATACCTGATGGGAACTGTGGTCATGGAAGAGGAAAATGCATGGGAATTCATGAAACCCAATTACATCACTTACAGTTACTAGTATGATAAAGAAACCAACTAGAGACTAAAAAGGAGAGAGAAAAAGAGAAAAGAAAAAAAGCATTAATGGAAAAGACAACAAGAAATGAATTTTAACTAATAATCACTGACTTTTCTATATTTACAGGTTGTAAATAAATTTTATATTCATTTTCTTATTCAAAACTTAATGTTCTTCTCAGCAAGTAGGGTTTATAATCATACTCATAGATATGAAATTATCACAAAGAGGAGTGATGTAGTGAAAAGTCAGATTCAGGAGATAGAACTACCTGGTGGCTAAGGCCTAGGCTCTGGTCCAAATTCAAGTCCAAGGTTGACCTTGAAAGAAGCTTTATGACCTTCCTTAAAGAATTTAAGGTCTTTGAACCTAAGTGTCTTTATCTATCAAATAGCATCTGCCTGATGATAATGTTGAGAAAATTACATAACATAATCACATAAAATGCCTAGTATTATGCCTAGCATTAATAAATGTTAATCTTGTTTTTTTGTTAGTTTTATTATCATTCCAAGTGTTCATGGCTATTTCAGTGCCTCCTGCTTGAGATTGTAATCAGGGTATATATCTTAAATAAGAATATTTTACATAAAATAACAATAATACAGAATTCCAGAGAAATGAAATTCAGCTATAAATATTCTTATTCATTGAAGTCAAAGAGGTGGGTTCTGACTCTGGCTTTGCCACTTTTCACTGTGATATTGGGCCCATCAGTTAACTTCATTGAGTCTACATTTCTGCATTTGTTATATTGGTTGATAAAATGTTCTCTGCTGCACTTACTGAGTTACAAGGATCAAATGCTAAAGGACATTGGAAACGAGAAAGCATGGCACAAGTGTAAAGTATTTTTAGTACTTAGGGAATAATTGTTGGTGAAGTCTATTATCACTATGAAGCTCCTCTGGCTTCTCCACCATCTGGTATTACCTCGCCAATCTTCAACTGAATTATGACTTAACAACAATTTCAAAAATAGGCAAAAGAACATGACTTTCACACTTGACACTTTGTGTTTGCAACCATTTTCCTCTCAAGGTGATATTATCAAAATTAGAGACACCATTAGTTAATTACCAAGCAAAATACTGATGTATCTAATTTACTCTATCATATTCAGTGTGATGGTAGCAGTCAAAGTGAGGAGACAAAATGGAAACTTTTAGCCAGCACATGTGTTTCATTGTGTTTTGGGTTATAAAATCCTGATCTCTGATTTTTTAAGTAATTTCTCTTTTGACTCTTCTCAGCAAAAGTATGTTTGAATATGTGCTAAAGTGTAAAATGATACAGCTTTGGAGGGATTGTGATTAATTCCACCCTGCCTTGTGATTTGTTAGCAAATATGTCAACTCCATTTTGATTTGGACCTTTTCAATTTATAAGAGCTAAAAAGATATGGTTTGGATTTCTAGTCACTGCATGAGAAATTAGGACTTCAATGAGGGAAAAAGCAACGTTGCTAATAGATTGTGTTTGTTTGGAATATTTACTCAAGAGTAGAGAAGCAACATAAAACATAACATCATTTAATGGATATTTATTTTACATCATCTCTGTAACACATACTCTTTAGATATTATGAATAAAGGAGTGAACAAAACGACGATTGATTTCCCTATTAGGTTTACATTCTCAATGTATTATGCAAGGTACAGAAAAGACAGATAAAAATATTGTCATGGTTATAAATGGACATGACTGAAACCTTTAAACTCTCTATGTGTGAGTTTTCTCAGGGATGTTTATTAAATGCTGTTTGTAAAAGGTGAATGAAACCATTGAGTTTATTTAAAGATCACTGAAGGAAGTATTTCTGTTGATCTCTTAAAGCAGATAAAACTAAAACACTTTCAGTAAATTTGGAATTCAGGAGTACACCACATGGATGATTCTTAGTTCCTTTATCATTGGTGAATAACCATTACTTTTATGTCAGAATAAAGTATCCTCAGCTTCTACACCATGTTCTGCAGTTTGCTCCGGGGCCCCACTCTGTCTCTAAATTCTACTGGCATTCTAGTGTGTGTTGTAGGGGAAGGAGTCACACTTGATAAAGATCTCTGAAACTGCTGAATTCTTGATCCTGATCTTCTACTCACTGTCGGTTTGCTCTACTCTGGACCACACCCAGAATCTTTTATTCACACATACCTGCCTTACTCAATTATGCTCTGCATTTACCCCCAGGATTCCTGACTTAAAATACATTATTCCTGACACTTTTTCACACAAACTATTTTAACTTTATCCAAACTCTTTTTATTTAGGAACCTCCAGGCCCACTCAGGGACATCATTCTCTTCAGAAATAAGAAAGTAAATAAATAAATACATAAATAAGAGTCAATCAAGGAATCTGCTTCCAGAAAGAGCCAGGATTGTTGCTTGTCCTCCTGTAGGAAAAAAAAAAAAATTATGTGCAAAATATCCACACATACAGATTCACATACACGTGTACATATACATGCACATATACATACACATACATAAACATATGCATATACTTCTTAGTAGAAAATAACCCATTTTCATCTACTTAGATTATTGTCTTCATTTCTATTCAGTTGCTAGGTCCCAGGACACAGCTATAAGTTCTTTCTTCACTACTATTTTTCAGTTGATTAAGTAAACTGGTATTAAACTTAGATTAATCAACTAAGAAAGCAGCCGGGCGCGGTGGCTCAAGCCTGTAATCCCAGCACTTTGGGAGGCCGAGACGGGCGGATCACGAGGTCAGGAGCTCGAGACCATCCTGGCTAACACAATGAAACCCCGTCTCCACTAAAAATACAAAAAAATTAGCCGGGCGTGATGGCGGCGCCTGTAGTCCCAGCTACTCGGGAGGCTGAGGCAGGAGAATGGCGGGAACCCGGGAGGCGGAGCTTGCAGTGAGCCGAGATCGCGCCACTGCACTCCAGCCTGGGCGACAGAGCGAGACTCCGCCTCAAAAAAAAAAAAAAAAAAAAAAAAAAAAAAAAAAAAAAAGAAATCAGAAATATACTATGTCAGAGGATTGTTGGGAGAATTAAATGAGCTGATATATATGAAACGTAGATGTTGTATTTATTTGTAATCACTCCTCTTGAGGAAGGTATATTTCTCTTTGAGGATCTCTGAATTCTTACTTACCTCTGCCCTATGTTTGGTCCTGCTCTTCTGGGAACCTGTTTCTTCACTCTAAACTTTGGATGCGCTAGGTCCTTTTAGCCCTCCTGCCTTCAATGCTTTCTTTATTTTAAATTTAATAAATTTAGTTAGTGCAATTTTAGATTTACAGTTAGTGCAATTTTAGATTTACAGGACAGATAGTACAGAAAATTTGTATATACTTTCCCACTTTTCACTCTCCCCTCACTCCCTGACAGTTTCCTCTATTATTAACACTTTCCATTAGTGGAGCATATGTGTTGCAATTGATGAACCAATACTGATAACTTATTATTAGCTAGAGTCCATAGTATATATCAGGGTTTTCTCTTACTGTTGTACAGTTCTATGAATTTTGACCAATGCATAATGTTATTTATCTACCATATGGTATCAGACAGAATAGTTTGACCTGTTCACCCATTTCTTTACTACCCTTGAACCTTGGAAACTGCTCATCTTTTTATTTTCTCTATAGATTTTTTTTTTTTCCCAGAACATCATCTAGTTGGAGTAATAGAGTATACACTCATTACTGACTTCTTTCACTAATAAATACACTTAAATTTTGTCCATGTCTTTTTGTGGATTAGTAGCTTATTTCTTTTTAGCACTGAATAATATTTTATTATATGGATGCATCAGAGTTTGTTTTTCTATTTGACTATTTAAGGACATCTTGGTAGATTCCAATTTTTGGACATTATGAATAAAGTTTCTATAAATACTAACGTGCAAGGTTTTGAGTGGACATAAATATTCAACTCATTTGGGTGAATACCCAAAACAAGATTGTTGGATTATTTGGCAAAAGTAGATTTTAGCCTTGTAAACACTTGTCAAAATCCCTCACAAGGTTACTAGAGCAATTTTATTTCCACCAGGAATAAGTTAAGAGTTGCAACGGGGTTTTCATTTCAAAATGTGCCTAGTGGTATCACACTGTTGTTTGAATTTTTCCGTTCTCTAATATTGAGCACCTTTTCATGTGATTATTTTATGTCTCTGTATCTTCTCTGGTGAGATTTCTGTTCAGATATTTTGACCATTTTAAAATTGGATTGTTTGTTTTCTTATTAAGTCTTATGAATTATTTGTATATTTGGATATAAGTCCTCTATTAGATATTTGTTTTGCAAATATTTTCCCCCAGCTTGAGCCTTGTCTTTTCATTTTCTTAATGGAGTCTTTTAAGATCAGATGTTTTAAATCCTAATAAAATCCAACTTATTATTTTCTCTCACAGATCATGCTTTTGGTGTTATATGCCTGAAACTCATTGCCAGTTTCAAGATCACATAGATTTTGTCTTATATTTTACATTTTTGTATTTTTTTCTGTGTCTATTTATTCACTCATAACAATTTATTTTATTTTATTTAATGGAAGGGCCAGAGATTTATTTGAGGAGCCATATCATGAAGCACAGGGCATTCAGTAATGTCCTTTCCATTCCATACCCTGCTGCTCTTCTCCTGTGACTGTTAGGAGTAATAATTATAATTCATTAAATGACATTTCTAGACTAATTAGACATTGAGCTTTGTTCTTCAGGATTGTGTTGGCTATTCTGGGTCTTTCGTTTTTTAATATAAGCTTTAGAATACATTTTTCCATATCCGCAAAATTACCTGCTTAAATTTTTACAGGGATAGTGTTGACTCTATAGATCAAGTTGGAGGAAATGACATCTTAAAAATGAGTGTTCCTGTCCATGAACATGGACTATCTCTCCATTTATGTAGATTCTTTGATTTCTTTCAACAGACTTTTGTATTTTTTCTTATATAGATCTTCTACATCTTTATTAAATTGATATCTACTAACAATTTGCATGATTACACGCACATTGTTTTGCATGTTCGAATTAACTGCATTGCGTTTTTAACCTCAAATATCAATTGTTTATTTGGTAGTATATACGAAGGCAATAAGCATCCATGTATATTCATCTTGTATCCTGGCACTTTGTTATAACAATTGATTAGTTATAGGAGTTTTATGGTCAATTATTTGGGAATTTTTGTATAAACAATCATGTCACTTGTGAATAAAAATAGTTTTAGTTCTTCTTTTCCAATCTGCATATTTTTATTCCTTTTTATGCCTTATTGCTTTAAGTAGGGCCTCCAGTACAATATTCAATAAGAGCATAAGAGAAAATGCCTTTGTCTTTTTCTCAGTTTTAGAGGGAAAGCATCATTTTTTCCTCACCATTAGCTATAATGCTAGTTGTAGGGTTTTTTTGTAGATGATCTTTATCAATTTAAGCAAGTTCTATTTTTTTTTCTTTATTTTTATTTATTTATTTATTTTTTGAGACAGTGTCTCGCTCTGTCGCCCTGGCTGGAGTGCACTGGCATGATCTCGGCTCACTGTTGTAGCCTCCGCCTTCCAAATTCAAGCGATTCTCCTGCCTCACCCTTCCGGGTAGCTGGGACTGCAGGCATGCACCACCACACTTGGCTAATTTTTGCATTTTCAGTAGAGATGGGGTTTCACCATGTTGACCAGGAGGGTCTTGATCTCCTGACTTCGTGATCCGCTGGCCTTGGCCTCTCAAAGTTGCTGGGAGCTTTGATCATAAATGGATGTTGGATTTGTCAAATGATTCTTTTTCTGCATGTATTGATATTGTATGATTGATTCTTCGTCCTGTTGATATGATAGATTAACTGATTTTCAAATGTTGAATCAGGTTTTTTTGAAAATTTCTGCGACAAATCACACTTGACTATACTTGTAATTCAATTAATGACAAAATGTTAATTTTGTCAAAGATTTATGCATGTATGTTCATAAGAGATATTTACTTATAGTATTTCTTTCTTGTACTTTTTATAATTTGTGTATTAATTTAATGCTGGTGTCATAAAATGAGTTAGGAAGTATTCTCTTTGTTTCTATTTTCTGGAACTGAGTGTATAGAATTTGTATAATTTCTTTCTTAAATGTTTGTCAGATTTGCAGGTGAAGCCATCTGGCTCTGATGCTTTCTGCTTTGGAAGATTATTATTTGATTATTTTTTAAAAATAGATATTGCAATATTAAGAGAGTCTATTTCTCCTTGTTTAAATTTTAAGACATTGTTCTTGTAAAAATTGGTCATTTTTACATAAGTTAAATGATTTGTGGACATAGGGTACTTTGTTTCCTTATTATTCTTTTAATGTGTATGAGATCAGTAATGAAGTTCCTTCTCTATTCCTGATATTAGTTATTTATATCTTTTCTCCTTCTCTTTTTATCTTGGTTAACCTTGCTAGAAATTTACTAATCTTACTGATCATCTCAAAGAACAAACTCTTGGCTTTGTTGATATTCTCTATGAGTTTTCTATTTTCATTTTCATTAATGTCTGCTCTAATTTTTATTTATTTAATTCTGCCTAAATTTACATTGATTTTATTTCCTTAGTTTCCTAAAAGGAGCATTTAGGCCATTGATTTTTAGATCTTTCTTCTTTTCTAATATATGTAGTTAGTTATTTAAATTTCTAACTAGCATTGCATTTGCTGCATCTCATAAGTTATTATAAGTTGCATTTGGTGTTCGTTCATTCAGTTAAAATATTTTTAATTTATTTTGAGACTTCATTCTTGATCCACATATTATTTAGAAATGTGGTATTTAATCACTAAGTATTTTGAAGTTTTCCAGCAATCTGTCTGTTATCCATTTCCAGTTTAATTTTATTATGGTCTGAGGACATACTTTGCATGATTTCTTTTCTTTTAAATTTGTTAGCTCAGAATGTGGTCTATCTTAGTGAATATTCCATATGAGAACAATGTGTATTTTGCTGCTGTTCAAAGAAGTATTCTGTAGATGTTAATTAGATCCAGTCAATGTATAATGTTGTTCAGTTAAACTATGTCCTTACTGATTCTTGTCAATTATTGATAGAGTTATGTTGAAGTCTCCAACTGTAATAATGGATTTCTGTCTTTCTCTTAGTAGTTAGATCACTTTTGCCTCATATATTTTGATGCTCTATTGTTACGTGCATACACATTAAGAATTTTAATGGATTTTGGATAACCCACTTATCATAATGTAATGCTTTTCTAATCCCTTGTAAATGTTTTTGCTCTGAAGTCACCTTTGTCTGAGATTAATACAGTTTCTCTAGCTTTCTTTTGATTTGTAATAGCATATCAAATATTTTTTCCATTCATTTATTTTAAATCTGTGTCTATGTTTAAAGTGGATTTCTTATAGACATCCTATGGTTGTGTTTTTAAAAGTAATTATCTTGCTGGTCTCTGTATTTTGTTGGTATATTTAGATTGGCATTTTTCTGGCGTATGTAAATAATCACTTTAAATGGATAATGACATTTAAAGTATTTATTGATATAGGTATATTGATACCTAATGTATTTGTTATTGTTTTCACTTTATTGCCTTCATTCTTAAAAAAGAATCTTCCCCTCTTTGTCTATCTTCTCTGGCTTTATATCATTACATTGTATCTCCTCTTTTTGCATCAATTACACTTTTAAAAATTGTAAGTGTTTGCTCTAGAATTTGTGGTATATTTCTACAACTAATTTCAAACAATACTATACAACTTCACAAATAGTGCAGGAACCATATACCAAGGTAGTCTCATTTCTTCTCTCTTATTCCTAATAATATTGTTGGTATTCATTTTACTAAATACACTGCAACTGTTATTATTTTGGACTGTGATCTATTAACTCAATACAAAATAAGAAAAATAGAAGGTTTTATTTCACCTTTATTTATTTATTTTCAAATGTTGTTTCCTTCTTTATGTAGAACCAAGTTTCTGACCTCTATTATTTTCTTCCTATATTAGTTCATTCTTGCATTGTTATAAAAAATACCTGAGACTGGGTAATGTATAAGAAAATAGGTTTAATTGGCTTATAGCTTTGCAAGATGTACAGGAAGCATAATGTCATTTGCTTTTGGGGAGGCCTCAGGAAGCTTCCAGTCATGGTGGAAGGCAAAGGGGTAGCAGGCATATCACATGGCAAGAACAGAAGCAAGAATGAGAGAGAGAGGAGGCAGAGGTGCCACACCTTGTAAATGACCAGATTTCACAAAAACTTACTCACTATCCTGAAGACAGCACCAAGCCCTGAGGGATCTGTCACTAACACTCAAACACCTCCAACCAGGATCTCTCCTCTTCAAACACCAGGGAGGTGTTTGGGTCATTATATTCCCCACCTTAAGCGTTTAGGATTCTAATTCGACATGAAATTTGGGTGGGGACAAATATCCAAACTATATCATCTTCTCTCTGAAAAACTTATTTTAACATTTCTTACAAGTCAAGTCTAACAATATGTTCCTTCAGTTTCTGTCTGAGAAAGTCTTTATTGTTTCTTCAATTCTGAAGGATAAATTTTCTGAATTCAGACTTCTAGGTTGACTTTTTCCTTTTAATACTTTAAATATTTCATTCTACTTCCTTTTCATTTGCACAGTTTGTAAGCAGAAATCCCATGTGATTCTTATTTTCTTTCTCTATAGGTAATATTTTATCTTTTTCTGGTTTTTTTGTTTGTTTGGTTTTTTTTTTTTTTTTTTTTTTTTTCAGTTGGGATATGATATGCCTACGAGCTGATTTTTGAAATTTATCATGCTTTTTTCTTTCTGGGTATCCTTGGTCTGGCTGTCATTAATTTTAGAAAATACTCAGTCATTATTACTTCAGTATTTTTCTGCATTTTTTTCTTTTTTCATCTGACACTGCCATTATGTATATGATGCACCTTTTGTAATCACCCCACAGGTTTTGACTATTTGCTCGTTTATATTTTTTTTTCTCTTTGAATTTTGTCTTGGAAGGTTTTTATTAACATACTTTTAAACTCACTTATCCTTTTCTAGACTAAGTCCAGTTCAGCAGTGAGCACATCAAAGGCATTCTTCACTTCTGTTACAAGTGTTTTTCATCTTTAGCAATTCTTTTTGATTCTATCTTAGTTTCAATGTCTGTTCATGGATTATCCATCTGTTCTTGGTGTTTATGCACTTTTTCCCCATAAGAGCCCTGAGCATGTTAATTATTGTTATCTTAAATACCCTGTATGATGACGCCAAAATTATCTACCATATTTGAGTATGTTTAAAATGCTTTCTTTGTGTCTTCACATTATGACTTTTTTCCTATTTTTCTTAACCATGACTAGTTATGTTTTGTCCAAAGCTAAACACGATGTATCAGGTAGTACAAACTGACATAAATAGGCATTTGGTGTGCAATTTTTATGTTTATCTTGTATATTAATCTGCTAGGGACCCCATAACAATATGCTGTAGACTGAGTAGCTTCAGCAACAGAAACCAACGATTTTTCTTGGAGTAATAGAGGCTAGACATCCAAGATCAAGGTGTTGACAAGTTTGGTTTCTTCAGAGACCTCCCTTTTTGTCTTGCAGATAGCTACCTTCTTACTGAGTCCTTATGTGGTCCTTCCTCTCTGAGTGCACATCCGGGGAGTCTCCCCCTCTTCATATAAGGGCACCAGTCATATTGGAATAGGGGTCCAGCTTTGTGTCCTCATTTAACGTTAATAACCTACATAGGCCCTTTCACCAAACACAGTCACATTGGGAGTGACACAATTCAGTCCATAACTGGCAGCTAGGGGTTAGGCTCTGTTAAATATTTCCTGTATCTGTAGGTGTTAGAGACTTCAGTTTCCCTGGTTCCTTGTATTTTTCACCGCTGTCATCTCTGGGTTTCCCTGGGAATCTTTTCTTAAATGGAGTCTGTGTTACACAGCACTCTCAGTTGTAATACACTCTTGTCATCCTGGAGACATCTTGTGGTAGCAAGGTAAGTACAAAAAGTGCTCTTATGATTAAAGCTCTATTTGTTTTCCTGCTTGCTTGTTATTTTGGAGGACCAGGGTATTTGAGCCGTGACCTTCAAAAGCGTTCCTGGCCCTTTCGTTTTTATCTCCTTGTGTGAAGTGTAGAGGGGCTACAGCTGGCTATTTGCCCTTTCCCATCTCATACAAGGGTTTGCTAAACAGTTCCTTTTGTGGGCTGACCTTTACAGAGAACAGAAGAATGGAATGGAGAGCATAGCATAGAGAGCTCTGGGCTTATTTTAAAAGAGTTGCTTTTCACCTCTTACTGTCAGAAATATAAGTGAATTTACCTTAGACTTTCACAGTAAAGACCTGGTGGGGCTCCTAGAGGTAAAACTCTTGAAAGCATGGGGTTGGCGAGAAAACTAAGATATGCCTCTCCCCTGTAGATTTTAGCTCTCAAACTAAGGCTGAACTGCCGGAAATTCATCAGTTTGGTGTTCCTACTGACCCTGGCTTCAGGACTTGCTTCTGCTCTCAGTAAGCTATGATTCTCTGCAATTCTGCCCCTTTCTTCAGTTTTCTGGGAAGCAGTTTGCACGATGACTTCAATTTCATGATTATTCTAAGAGTAATTTTGTTTCTTAGTTTATTTAACTTATTCTCTTTCTGTGAGAATGGAAGGGGGACTTCAAACTCTTTACTTGTTGGAATGAAAATGTAAGTGTGGAAATACTTGGTTTTTGTTTGTTTGTTTGCTTTGTTTTGTTTTTGTTTTTGCTTTTTTTTTTTTTTTTGAGAGATAGGGTCTCGCTCTGTTGCCCAGGCTAGAGTGCAGTGGCATGGTCATGGTGACTCACTGCAGGCTGGACATCCTCAGCTCAACTGATCCTCTCGTCAACCTCCTAAGCAGCTGGAACTACAGCGCGTGCCACCATGCCTGGCTAGTTTTCAATTTTTTGTGGACATGGAGTACCACTATGTTGCTTAGGCTGGTCTCAAACTCCTGGCCTTAACAATCCCACTTTGGCCTCTCAAAGTGTTGGAATTACACGTGTGAGCCACCACACCTGTCCTCAAACACATTTCGTTACCTCCAGAAATTTTCCTACAGTCTAAATTTAATGACTCTCTCATTTTCTATCACAATTTGGCTGCATACTCTCCCATTATCACAAAGCCATATTCTATTTTTCTAAAATGAATGATAAGCACATGATCCAAAAATTGGTATGAAAGCTAATGCTTGATAATAGTGTAATGCATGGGCTTTCTGAGAGGTATTTAATGAGACATTTAGGAATGATACCAGCAGACAGAGACAGACAATATAAATTTCCTTAATACAAGCAAAGAACATGATTTATTAGAGACACCAGCTTCCCAGAGCAGAAGACAGACATTTCCTCAGTTACAGGGTCTCCCTAGCAAACAAAGCAATACAGGTGTTCCACTGCTAATGATATCATCTGATGAAATCAGTTATGATGTCTTGCTTCATAGTTTATGCTTTTATCTGTTTTAATATAATGATTTTGTATGCAAATGAACACTGTGAAAAGATAGCAGGGAATAGAAAGTGGCATTCCATTAGGAGATTATCTTACAGAAAAAGTCACGAGGAACCTGGAAATAGTGATGGTAATAGTCTTTGAAACTTTTCTTTTTTACAGTGTACAATATTTTCCTTATATTATTCTTATTGTTTCCTCTAAGCATTCTTTAGTGAAGACTGGACATAAATTACTAGTCTTATGTGGAGATGAGGAACTGAAGTACATGTTGCCAAGGGATTTACTCAGGTCTTCAAATTAGCAATCCAAATAAAAAACTTGCACAGAAGGCCCGGTGTATGTCTGTCAATCTCTGATGGATTGTGTAGCCTCTGAATGTAGAAAAGAAAAGGAAAAGGAAATAAAAAGAAGGAAAGGAAAAGGAAGGGAGGGAAGAAAGAAAATAGGGAAACAAAGAAAGAGATAAAGAGAAAAAATGAGCTAATTATATTATTAAATGTTCCAAATGCTGAACATTATTCCATGTTCCAGCTGCTGAAAGGATTCTGAGGCCAATAGCACAACTGAAAACTGCTGTTGCAGTGTTCATTTTCATTTTAGTTCAGCAGGATAGGTTCATTCTGTTTCTGGTTATCTACTGAAGCTTTGCAAGTATAGGTATTTCATATAGGCTTTAAATAAATATGACTTGTAATAACTAATTTTTCTATATATGCTTTAAAGATTACTAGTGAAGCAAAGCATTTAACACAGTATGTGATGTTAATGTTATAGATGCGATTTAGTATTTCCCTGAAGTAAATCACTGAGGGTGATTTCCACCCAAAATTCTTGACAATTCTGGGATGCATAATGGCAATTCAGATTGAACATCAGTTAAAAGAGTCTTGCGTTATACTCTTACTAAAATAAACCTTAGATGGCACAACCTAAGTAATAAAAATCTAGGTTTAGAGTAACTATCAGATTAATGGCTTATGAATGTTAAAACTTCTCTTCAGAATGAATATAGAAAAAGTAGACAGAATGTTGGCCTTTATCTTTGACAAGAGATCTTATATATTACCTTCCATTATTAACATTTAAAATACTTATGTTCTCCTATTTTTAAACTAGATACTATAATGCAAACACCTGTACTTTTGAACAGCTATATTGTAGGGCTTAAAAATATTTATCACATTCTTAGTACATCAGATGAGGATGCTATGTGATGTTTACAATTTTTAAATAACACCATGTACTAAAGCTCTGGCCATTTGCTTGATTCCAAGTGTCTTTGTAAATCTACATGAAATATAAGATCACATGCCATCCTTATCGTGTATCAGATGTGGAGAAAATACTGCACACTGAGGAAATACTGCTCTCCACTTCCTATACTTACAAATAAAAGTTTTCAGGAGCACAGCAAACATTCCTTCATGTATGTATCATTTGTAGCTGCTGTTCCTCTACAAAGCAGAGTGGAATAGTGGTGATAGAGATGATATGGAGCTCAAAGCCTGAACTTTTTACTATTTGACCATTTACAGAAAAGGTTCCCAGCCTAAGTCTTATGTTTTCACTACTATTTACCATTTCCGACCTTTGTTCAAGGTTTTCATTGTATTTAAAATATTTTCATCCTTCAAGAAAAGCAAATACATAAACGAACCTCCTGAAATAGAAAGCAAAGCATGGTACTTTCTCCTTTGTGTTGTTTTCTACTATACACATGACTAATGATTCAATAGTTCACTTTTTGAGCACTCCTTCTATGTTAGAGTCCATGATAGGTATGTTACATATATTCTTTTTTATCCTCAAGCTAGAATGAGATAAGCAGAAAACAAAATCTACTTTCATGTGGTAAAGTAGTAAAAAATAATATAGGCCCACCTAGAAAAATATTTTTTCTCTTTATAGAAGACAATAAGAACATATTTATATATGTCTTCTATTTTATATGTGCAAGCATTATTCATATATATATATATAGATAGATAGATATAGATATATAGAATTGCAATGCTCCAATTCTTGCCTAGATATGGTTTTGTACCCTTATTTCAGTACTGTACAGGGCATTAACATTAACCTGTTTCCCAAAGCCAGAAGTACAGGTTATTATTTTAACTGCATTTCCCAAACACCTCTCATATCATATTATCTTTCATGTCTTATTAATTTTATCTTTTAAAGCTTTTTTTCCCCCCCACTTCAACTACTGCCATTGCTCAGATGCTAGGGAAGGCTTATGGATTTCCATAGCATTTGTTGTTGGTCGTGGTGGTGTTTGATCTAGTCTTATTCTCCCATCAATACTATGGGTACAGCAACCACTTCCCTTTTGGGAGATGTTCTCTTTCTCTCTCCTCTTATTTTCACGCTTTGAAGTTCATTTGAGAGCTGCTATCTTCCTACATAACTTTGTCTTCCTGGCCTCAGTAATTGGACGAGAAATGAGAAAAGGACCCAATCTGAAGCTATCACAGTGTGCTAAATCCTTACTCATCACAGGAGCTTGAAGAGTGGTCATGGAACAATGTAAGATTCTTTCTTTTTAACTTTCTGACCTGACTTGAGTTATTCCCAACTGGCAAAGTTAGCGAGACACTGGACAAGACTCTGTTGTCAACATTGATTCCGGCCTTTGGAAAAAAGGTCTGCAGTAAGACCACCTGAAGCTTGCCTGTAGAGACTAGCAGAAGTAATGCATTTGATTATCTAAGTTCCCTCCCACATCAGCCCTGCCTTATTTCTTCTTTTCTCGAAGTTTGATTATAAGGGTGTAAAATATTCCCATCATTTGCTTAAACTATCTCAAATTTTAAATAGTTTTTCATAATAGAAAATAAGGGAAGAGAACTAGCTTCTATTCAAATTTGGTTTGTATAACTTGCACCTGAAAGGATTCAAATTTATATTTTCTTCATTATTGCTCTGAATTTGCATAAATCCACCCTAAATGTTGTTGTTAAGGTTTTCTATCTGATTTCCTATTGAAATATTCAATGCTGCATTAAAATTGTCAGATAAAGTTATATTCTGTGGTTTATAGACTTTCCAATATTTCACCTTATTTTCAGCCACTTTTGCCTGAACATTTTACAGGTTGTAGTTTCCAAAATACATTATGCTATTTTATACCAGTTTTTCTAAATTAAAATACCTTTTTTTTTTTTTTTACCTTCTTAAAACTAATTCCTACTCATCCTCCAAAACTCAGTTCAGTGTCCACTTCTCTAGGAAGATTCTCATGACCTTCCCTATTTTAAGTCGCGCTACATACCTCCTAATATGTGTATGTATTCCATAGGAAACTGTACATATATGTACATATATGCATATATGCTGGCTGCATCAGTTAGAATGCCACTTAATTCTAGTATCTCCCCATGACTTATTCATCTTCGGCATGATAGCCTGAACTTGAGACTGAGATGACATTTATTCTGCTTATTGAAGTAAACTGAGTGTGTGTAAGTGTCCCCAAGGATACTGTTCTAAAATTCAGCTTCTGATGTTTCATTTTTTTACATGCTGGTTTAGTAGGTGCGGGTTGGAATTCAAGAATAGATATTTTCTACAAGTACGATAAAGTACTTGTTCTGAAGGTTATTATTTACAATATTAAAAAGAGAATGATAAAATAGATCATGCAACTGAAATCTTCTCTTAACCATCAAACTGGGCCACATTATGACACAAAATAAGGAACAGAACCACTTTTAATTGGAAATCATGCTATGTAAATTTACCAGGCTAAATTACATCTTTCACTGTAGAATATGTTTCTGATATTAAAAGTTGTTCATTATATGAGTTCAAATTGTTTTATTACATTTATGAAAATCTAAGCACATAGATGTATCAAAAAAGTAATTTAGAAAAATCCCAAAGTGAGAGTATTGACATTGATAACTTGAGTAAATATATCTTTTCTCACATAACATCAAGATATTTCATTAACCAATTAACCGTTTTCTTGGGAAAAATAAGTTTTTTGACTTATATGTGTATCTATTTAACATATCTAAACAGCAAATTATACTTTTGGTGAAGATATATGGAACTTGCTAAAATATAAATTTTATTTCTCAGAAGTTCATAAAGTTCAAATTCAAGAGGGAAGTGATACATATACAGAAGATTAACTTAATTAACCTGTCCAAGCACGAAGTCTTGTTAAACCTTGACATAAAAGTAAATCAATGAACAAGTAGAACACAGAGGATGTTTAGGACAGATAACTTACTCCATATACCGTAATGGTGAATCCATGTCATTATAAATTTGTCTAAATCCATACAATGTATAACAACAAAAGTGAATCCTAATGTAAAGTATGAACTTTGGGTGATCATGCTTCATCAGTATAGGTTCGTCAATAATAGTAAAGATAACGATCTGGTGAAGGATGTTGACGATGGAGAGTTTATGCATTTGTGGGGGCCAGGAATGTATAGGAAACTCTGTACCTTCCACTCAATTTTCTGTTAACCTAAAACTGCTCTAAAAATAAAGTCTACTAAAAAAAAAAAAAAAGAAACAGATTTTTTGGCTTTTTTATTTCTGTAATAATGCTATTATACTCAACCCAAAAAACAGGGTACATATTTGGTTTAAGAAGGACTTGGTAATAAGTACACTGCATGTAGTCAAAACTTAGTTCGTGGTAGTAAATTAACTTTTAAAAATCTTAATTATAATAAATTCAATGTTATAGAAATACATTTGCTAAACTTTTATTTCCTTTGGTGAGCAATTTTTATAGTTGACAGAATTAGCTAAATGTATTGTAAATTATGTGTTTGATATGTTGTCAAACATTATCACAGGTCTTCTAACATAATATTAGTCACAACACTTACAATTTAAAAGAGAATTTTTAGTAATACTTTGTCCGTAAACTAGAGTACACACATCCTATGTTGAAGGCACAGACATGACCCAGAAAACACATGTTGATATATTTCTGGAGCTAAGGCCTAGAGTTTAGGTGGCAATTACATATCTAAAATATCTTTGGTCTGACCTTGTCAAGACTGATCCAGAAAAGTCAATCTTCCTCTGGAGCAAATATCTTAAAACCACAGATCAGAAAATACTTTACATTCATATAGGCTTAGATTTAAATATTACCTCTATTAATTACTAGCTGATTAATTAACCTCCTCAGGCTTTTCCCATCTGAAAATAATATTTGCTTTCTTGCTGAGATCTTGCAAACATCACATACATCTAGTATAAAACATGGCCCAAAGCCCTGCAAATACTAGACACAGTCAGAGTAACCCTAGTTGTTTTTTTTTTTTTCTATCTTAGTAATCCACTATACATTAACATAGCTTAAAAAAAAGTAAGAAATGTTATAAGAATTATTACATGTATCTTTATAACTTGTTTTTGAATTCACTTGTCTTTTAGAGTCATGAATCACCTAATATGATTGCAGCTGTTTCATTTCACTCTGCTGTAAGATATATTATAATCAATCAAATTGACAACCTGAACTCTGTCTTGTTGTTCTTTGGGCCTGAAATCCACCTGGTGTCCTGTTGGCATTAAAGCTGTCATGCTAGATACCCATAAAAACTGTTCAACTAAAAGCTATAAAAGATAGCCGCAATGTTGATGCCTCTAAGAAAACTGTGTGCCTCCATTTAGCTATTTTGTTTTGTTTTGTTTTTGTATTCGGTCCAGTTTCTTGTTGTTATCTACTGGAGGTTGGGTCTGATAGGATTTCACTCATATGTATTACAAGCGCAACTTTAGTGAAATTGTAAAGATAATTTAAAATACACACATATTGTTTGGAAAAATTAATTGATGTTATCTGAGAAAAACTGAATTTTAAAATCACTGCTGCATCTGATGAGAATAAACAATTACCATCGCTTCTACAATTTCAAATAAAGAATAAAAAGATAAATAAGATGGATGGTTGAAAAAATAAAATAAACCCTCTGCATCTAATTAATGATGTTAAAACATGACAGGTACACTGAAAGCCCAAACTTCACCACTATACAATTCATCCATGTTACTAAAAGCCAATTGTATCCCTAACGCTATTGAAATTTTTTTAAATGTTGGTATAAGCTATTTTTCTTTCAAGAAGTTCTTGGAAAATATTAAAATTCCATTTTGTTATAGTTTGATGTATTTTAATAGCAAACTTACAAGAACAGCACAGAAGACAGACAACATTAAAAACATGTACTTGCATTTAGGACAGCTCAGTCAGAAAAGTATAGTGAATGGTTGGAATTCATTGTATGATAAAAATGCTACAAACCCCGTTTTGTTGCTGCCAATAAAATATTTACTTAAAAAAAAATTCAAATCCTGGAATTGTTCAGAAAAATGTAACAGGTTTATTTATAATTATTATAAAGTTGAAACACTGAAACTTGTTCACTAAAATATTTTGACTTGCATCAATGTTTTATACCTCTGCATTTATATTAAAAATTCACACACAAATGAAAATGGAAAAATTGCCAATATGTGATTTCTGTCCCCTATTTTTCCACTCACCTTTTGACCCCACGGGAAAAAATATCTAACATTCAGAACTACCAAAAAGAGGAAGATTATTATTATTATTTTTTTATTTTTATTTTTTTTTATTTTTTTAGAATGCAATGTTTCCCTTCATAGCAGGTACTTAAGCACATTCTCCACGTGTGTGGTGTGCTAGCTGATTGTCTTTTGGTGCAATTGTTACACATGTGGCATGGATAAATAGCACACAGGTTTGTATCTTCAAAAAGGCTAACCAGATACACTTCAATTGCCTCCTGCAAAACACCAATAGCTGGGCTCTGGAAGGGTAGATCTGTTTTAAAGCTCTGAGCTCCTGAGCTATTTCTTCCAGCACTATATGGTTTGGCTGTGTCCCCACCCAAATCTCATCTTGAATTGTAGCTCCCACAATTCCCTCAGTTATGGGAGGGACCCAGTGGGAGATAATGGAATCCTGGGGGCAGCTTCCACCATACTGTTCTCTTGTAGTGAATGAGTTTTAGGAGACCTGATGGTTTTATATGGTTTGTTTGTTTTTGTTTTTGTTTTGTTTAGGCTGGGGTGCAATAGTCCAATCTTGGCTCACTGCAACCTCTGCCTCCCAGGTTCAAGCAATTCTCCTGTCTCAACCTCACAAGTAGCTGGGATTATAGGCGCCCACCACTACATCTGACTAATTTTGTATTTTTAGTAGAGGTGGAGTTTCTCCATGTTGATCAGGTTAGTCTTCAACTCCTGACCTCAGGTGATCCACCTGCCTCGGCCTCCCAAAGTGCTGGGATTACAGGCGTGAGCCACCACACCCAACACAGGTTATATATCCTCTTAAAATACATTTGTTAACTTTTTAAGACTTTTTATTTTTCTGTTTAGGATCTGTTTATGATGTTTTATTTAAATGTGCTGTACATTTTGGAATTTTAGCAAATATTATTACAGTTCTCCTCTTCAACTATAAGTGGACATTATTTGGAAGTTTTGGAAACAGAAATTAAAATACCATCAATTACTTTGTCAGTTAATAGATTATGAATTACTTAGTCAGTTAATAGATTATGAAGGTTTTTGCTTGCTGTTCTTTCCATTTTACCTACTGTTCATTTTGAACTCTGGCGTTTTTTTTGTAGTCAAGTGTTTAATTTTCACTCCATCCTAAAAAATGAAATAATTTTGTGTGTCTATGCCTTTTTTTCTAAATAATTGCATTTTTATTATTTTTAAATTCTCCCATAGGCACTCCAGATTATTATGACCAGACTTGAAAGTAGACGTAGAAATAATTTTCCATTTGTAAGAAGTTCAGCAATTTTATGAGTGTGAGTACATACAATTCTTTAAGAAAATATAATAACAAAATGCACCCAGTACATTTTTAATCATAGAGATCATTACAAATATAAAATTTGGACAATTTGGAGGCCTGCAAAAATATTGGCTCCAATCGATTATATTTTGTACATAGTAGGTATCTGATTGTTCTACTAGCAGCTAAAGTAAGAGCCTGTGCTTTTGATTAGATCCTTTTAAATATCTTTGACGCAGCTTAATAATTAAGCAAAAATAAGCTTATGGACTATATTGACTGCTAGATTCTTTGCAAAAAAAAATCTTCATTTTATCACACCAATTAGCCCTATATTTTACATTATTTATGATTAACATTAAAACTAAGTATGACATTTGATAAGAACTACAACTTCTTGTATAGGTAGGTGTACCTCTCTTCCACATCTTGACATAGTTTGATGCTTTACTAATTGTGAAAGTACATACTAACATTCAACTTATTTCTTAAATTATCTACTTCAAAAGGTTTAAGTAAGTACCCCATTTGGTATTTGGTAATGATATAGTAGTGAAGTCTTCCCAGGATAATACTTATTTATATGTAGCAGCCCTATCAAGAAATGTCTAAGTATGTGAAAATGGTCTGCTAGAATTCTCTTTCTTATTCTTACATATGTAAGAGTTCTGTGGAATAAACACTTGTAGTATTGGGAATTGTCCTTAGAAATAGAATCATAGTTGGTAACTTTAATTGACATATTTTAGTCATCTTCCATTCAAGAGGAATAATTTAAAGACATTTTCACTTTCTATTGTGAAGAAGCAGAATCCTAAATAATAGTATCTTAGTAGTAATACTTACAAAAATCTCAGAAATATTTTAGAAATCTCAGTGACATTTTCAGAAAAGTATTTCAAGATATCCTATTTGGGTGAGTGGGTTAGTATTCTGTTTAGTTGAATATAGAAGGGATTTTATCAGTACAATAACTTCTTGTATTAGGAAATTAACCTGGCTTGTAGAGCCTTCAATATTTTGGAATTTAAAAAGAGTAAAGGAAACAATTACATGGATTTAGGAAAACTTAACTGCTATGACTTTCTGTTACCAACAGATACTTTACAAATTTTCAGTGTTCCATGTGTGTTCGCATGATTTATGGGCAGTATTTCCTCTTAGCAATTAGGTTACTGTACACTGTATTAAATTTCAAAGTTAAAAACAGTGGTAGTTGACACAGTTATTTTGGATTCATGAACGATGATTCATGAGAACAGTATAATAAGTTTAGCTTCAACTATATTCTATAGATATGAGTAAATGAGATATAGTCTATATTGGGATGCTCATGTGTGGCTTTGAGATCCTCATTATTAAGTAGTTTCTTTTGCTCAAACATGTACTCAAGTGTAGTCTCTAAACACACAGCCTTTATCAATTGTTGTCTACAGAAGTTACTATTTTTCAAATATTAACTATGCAATAAGACTACAAATATTTGTGTATAGGTATATACATACAGAGTTTTATAGACTACATAGAATTTAAATAATGTATATAGTTTTTATGTATATATATCTCTCATATTATATATTTACTATGTAAGTAAAATTAAATTAAATTTTAGAACCATTTTATATTTACAGAAAAATTACAAAACTTATAAAATTACAGATAGTAATAAAAATTCCCATATACCTTACCCTAGTGTTCTCTATTGTTGACATATTTTATTATATGGTATATTTGTTATAATTAATGAACTAATATTGATAAAAAATTATTACTTAAAAGTCTGTATTAGTCTGTTTTCATGCTGCTGATAAAGACATACCTGAGACTGTGAAGAAAAAGAGATTTAATTGGACTTACAGTTTCACATGACTGGGGAGGTTTCAGAATCATGGCAGGAGGCAAAAGGTGCTTCTTACATGGCAGCAAGAGAAAATGAGAGAAGATGCAAGAGTGGAAACACCTGATAAAACCATTAGATCTTGTGAGACTTATTCACTACCATGAGAACAGCATGGGAGAAACTGACACCATGATTCAAATTATTTCTCACTAGGTCTCTCACACAGCACATGGGAATTATGGGAGTACATTTCAAGATGAGATTTGGGTGGGGACACAGAGCCAACCCATATCAAATTCCATTATTTTTTCTGATTTTCTCGTTTTTTACCTAAGATTCTTTTTGTATTCCAAGATCCCATCCTGGACACTATCACATATAATTATTATATTTCCTTAGGCTTCACTTAACATGTTATAGTTTCTCACATGTTCCCTGTTTTTGATGACCTTGACAGTTTTGTGGACTACTCCTCAGGAATTTTAAACAATGTTCCTTTACTGAAATTTGCCTGGTGTTTTTCTCATAATTAGAGTAGAGTTGTGGGTTTTCAGAGGATGAACAGAGGTAAAGTGCCATTTCCATTGCACTATAGCAAGCTTATATACTTTCAACACGACTTATGACGGTTGATATTGATTTGATTACCTAGCTGAGGTAGTGTTTGTATAAGTAAAATTATCTTTGTTTTTTGTTTTTTGTTTTTTGTTTTCTACTTTTGAGACGGAGTCTTGCTCTGGCCAGGCTGGAGTGCTGTGCTGCGATCTTGGCTCACTGCAAGCTCTGCCTCCCAGGTTCACGCCATTCTCCTGCCTCAGCCTCCTGAGTAGCTGGGACTACAGGTACCTGCCACCACTCCCAGCTAATATTTTGTATTTTGTTTAGTAGAGACAGGGTCTCACCGTGTTAGCCAGGATGGTCTTAATCTGCTGACCTCGTGATCTGCCCGCCTCTGACTCAAAAATGTTGGGATTACAAGCATGAGCCACCACACCCACCCTAAAATGCTCTTTTTTCCTCATAATTCCATACCATACTATTTGGGAAGAAGTCACTATATGCAGTCCACATTTAAATAGTGGAGAGTTATGTTTAACCTCTTTGAGGGTGAAGTTTCTACATAAATTATTTGAAATTCTGCATAAGAATTTCTCTATTTGTTTATTTATCAAGCATTTATTTATACCAGTGTAGAATTAAAAAAATGTATTTTATACTGTGGATTATAACTCAATACTTAACGTATTGTCTTGTTCAAATTGTCTGGCTTTTACTACTGGTAATTTTTCCATCATCTTTTGTGTCTCTCTTAAGTAGAACCCCATTCATACATTTTTATTATTTTTTAAAAACTATCTTTTTTTTATACTTCATGACACTCCAGTCTTACACATTCTCTGTCCTATCTTAGATTTAGCCATTTCTCCAAAGAGCTCTGATTTATTTCACTGAAGAATAGTATTAGAAACCAACGTCAAAGTACTGGGTATGCTTTCTGCTACTAGGATGTCATTGCTTCTAGACCCTTGCCACTGACACAGAAAAGAAAAATATGTGTGCATATCAGAGTTTGTACATATACATACTTAAAAATATTTCTATGCATAACCATTTGTACCTATATTAAGTTAAACATGAGCTCATACTTATGTCACTAGGTCTAATACATCACCACATAAATCATTCTAGTTGTCTTTCTTCACTTATTTGTAAACACCCACCCCAATATTTAGAAATCTGCTTTTGTTTTATCTATTTACTTAATTGTTCAAGTCCAATCTCCATGTATACCAGTTCAAGCATTGTTAACCTATTCCCTCTTGGGCAACAGCTTTATAAACCAGTTTCTTTTGCCATTCATTTTACAGATTCCACACATTTCCAGTGTCACTTAGTTCAGCACCTTTTTCTCTACCCCTTTTAGTGAGGTTGTCTCATATATTTACAATACAATGAAATTGTTTTGGTTTTTTTTGTTTTTTTTTTTTTTTTTTTTTTTTTTTTTTGAGACGGAGTCTCGCTCTGTCGCCCAGGCTGGAGTGCAGTGGCGCGATCTCGGCTCACTGCAAGCTCCGCCTCCCGGGTTCACGCCATTCTCCTGCCTCAGCCTCCCGAGTAGCTGGGACTACAGGCGCCCACAACCGCGCCCGGCTAATTTTTTGTATTTTTAGTAGAGACGGGGTTTCACCGTGGTCTCGATCTCCTGACCTTGTGATCCGCCCGCCTCGGCCTCCCAAAGCGCTGGGATTACAGGCGTGAGCCACCGCGCCCGGCCTAATTGTTTTGTTATATTCTGCATTTCAACTGAGGATTCCTAAGACCTCCTAATTTTTTGAAAATGTCATACATTAAGTGTTACTATTTTTGCTATAAAGCTAAATGGATTTTGACTTATGTATAATGTAATGTAGGCAAAATTATAGTATCATATACAATAGTTTCATTTTCCTAAAAATTCCATTTGCTTTACCTATTTGAATGTTTTTTCCCCATTTCCAAAACCACTAGGAGCCACTGATTTTTTTTATTACCTCTAAAGCATTGCTTTTTCAAATAGGTCATGTAATTGGAACCATACAATACATAATATTTTAGGTTGTAATATTTCAGTTGAAAACATATTTAAGATTTACCCATATCTTTTTGTGGCTTGATAATTTCCTTCTTTTTATTGTTAAATAATATTTCATTGTATAGATATGTCACTATCTGTGATATCTTGGTCACTTCAGGTTTTTTGGTGATTATGTATGAAGTTATTATAAAAGTTTGTGTTATCAGTTTTTGTGTGGACATGTTTTTAAATCTGTTGGGTAAATCAGGAATACAATTTCTAGATTGTGTGGTAAGACTATGTTTAGCTTTGTAAGAAATTTCAAAAATGTCTTCCAAAGTGGTTATGCCATTTCCATTCTCGTTAACAATGGAGAGCTCCTGAGGTTCTGCATCCTAGTCATCAACTGGTATTTTAAATATTTGAAATTTTAGCCATCCTAATAGGTATGTAGTGACAACTTGTTCTAATTTACAATAACTTAAGAACAAATAATGTTGAGCATCTTTTCCTATGCTTATTTTCCATTTATATATATTATTTGTTGAAGTGTCTGTCCAGATCTTTTACATTTTTTGGGGGGGGTGGGATACGGAATCTCACTCTGTCACCCAGGCTGGAGTGCAGTGGTGCAATCTCAGCTCACTGCAACTTCCAGTTCCTGGGTTCAAGGGATTCTCCTGCCTCAGCCTCCTGAGTGCCTGAGATTACAGGCGCTTGCTACCACGCCCGGCTAATTTTTGTATTTTTAGTAGAGGTGGAGTTTCACCATGTTGGTCAGGCTGGTCTCGAACTCCTGACCTCAGGTGATCCGCCCACCTCGGCCTCCCAAAATGCTGGGATTACAGGTGTGAGCTACCATGCCCAGCCCTCTTTTGCACGTTTTCAAATTCGATTATTTTCTTATGATTGAGTGTTAAGTGGTCTTTGTATATTTTAGATGCAAGCTGTTTACCATATATGTGTTTTCCAAATATTTTCTCCCAGACTTTGGTTTGTCTTTTTGTCTTCCTAACAGTGCCTTTCAAGGAGCAGAGGTTTTCAATTTTAACAAAGTCCAATTTATTAATTTTTTTCTTTCATGGGTAGTGTTTTTAGTTAGTGTTGTGACTAAAAACTCAACTATAATGCAGAAGTCACTTAGATTTTCTTCTGTTTTTCTTTTAGAAATTTTTTAGTTTTGTGTTTTACATTACATGTAATATGTATTTTGATCTAAGATTTCTGAAAATTGCAAGGTTATGTGTCTATGTTCATTTTTTGTGTGTGTATGTCTATTTTCCTGTTATTATCTTCTAAAAAGATTATTCTTTCTACTTGGAATTGCCATTGCTACTTTGTCTAAGATCATTTGACTATATTTTTTCATGGATCTATTTCTTGGCACTGTATTTTGTTTTACTAACCTCTGTTCCTATTCTTTTGGAAAAAGCACACTTTCTTAAGTATTGTAGCTTTATACTAAGGCTAAATGTCAGTGTGAATCCTCTAAATGTGTTTCTTTTTCAACCTGTTGGCTATTTGAGGTCTTTTGCCTTTCCATATAATGTTTTAAATCAGTATTTTTATATCTCCAAAATAGATTGTATGGTTTTAATTGAGTTTCATAAAATCTATAGATCAAATTGTGACAAATTGACATCTTAAACTATTAAGTATTCTAATGAATGATATGGAATATTTTTCCAATTATTTAAAACATTTTTGAAATCTTTCATTGAGGTTTATTATATTTCACATAGAGAAAATTTTCTTATATTGTTTTATTTTTACCTAAATATTTCATTTTTGGTGTCAGTATAAATGGTATTTTTAAATTCTAAATTTAAGTTTTTATTGCCAGTATGTAGAATGCAAACTGACTTTTTTGTTGTTACTAAAAATTTGTTTTATTTTTTAAATTTGTTTGGGTACATAGTAGTGGGTATATATTTATGGGATGCATGAGATGTTTCAATACATGCATACAATGTGTAATAGTCACATCAGGGTAAATGGGATACTCATCACCTCAAGCATTTATCTTGTGTTACAAACAATCAAATTTTAATTATTTTAAAACATACAATTTATTATTCACTCTTGTCACCCTGTGTGCTATCAAATACTAGATGTTATTCATTCTAAATACTTTTTGTACGTGTTAACCATTCCCATTTCCTTTCCACTCCCTCTACTACCCTTTCCAGCCTCTGGTAACCATCCTTCTGCTGTCTACCTCCATGAGTTCAATTGCTTTAATTTTTACATCAACAAATAAGTGAGAACATGTAAAATTTGTCTTTCCGTGCCCGGCTTATTTCACTTAACATAATGACATGCAGTTTCATCCATGTTGTTGCAAATGATAGAATCTGATTGTTTTTGGTGGTTGAATAGTACTCCATTGTATACTTACCACATTTTCTTTATCCTTCATCTGTTGATGGACACTTCTGTTGTTTCCAAATCTTGGCTATTGTGAATAGTGTTGCAGTAAACAAAGGAATACAGATCTCTTTCATATAGTGATTTTCTGTTTGGGGGCTATATACTTAGCAGTGGGATTGGTGGATCACATGGTAGCTCTACTTTTAGTTTTCTGAGGAACCGCCAAACTGTTATCCATAGTGGTTATACTAATTTACATTCCCACCAACAATGTAGGAGGATTCCCCTTTCTCCTCATCCTCACCAGCATTTGTTATGTCCTGTCTTTTGGATAACAGCCATTTTAACTGGGGTGAGATTACATCTTATTATGGTTTTGATTTTCATTTATCTGATGACCAATGATATTGTGCACCTTTTCATATACCTGTTTGCACTTTGCCTGTCTTCTTAATTTCTATTCAGATCTTTTGTCCATTTTAAATCAGATTATTAGATTTCTTCCTATACAGTTGTTTGAGCTCCTTTTCCTTGTATATTCTGGTTACTAATTCCTTTTCAGATGGTTGGTTTGCAAATATTTTCTCCCATAGAGTAGGTTGTGTCTTTATTTTGTTGTTTCCTTTTTTGTACAGATGCTTTTTAACTAAATGTGATCCATTTGTTCATTTTTGCCTTAGTTACCTGTGCTTATGGGGTATTACCCAAGAAATATTTGGCCAATGCAATGTCCTGGAGAGTTTCCCCAATTTTTCTTGTAGTAGTTCCATAGTTTGAAGTTTTAGGTTTAATTCTTTAATTTATTTTGATTTTATTTTTGTATATTGTGAGAGATGTGGGTCTAGTTCCATTCTTTTCATATGGATACTCAGTTTTCTCAGCACAATTTACTGAAGAGACTGCCCTTTTCCCAATATGTGTTCTTGATACCCTGTTCAAAACTGAGTTAAGTAGAGATATATGAATTTATTTCTGGGTTCTCTTTCTGTTCCATTGGTCTATATGTCTATTTTATGTTAATGCAATGCCATTTTGGTTGCTATAGCTCTGTAGTACAATTTAAAGTCCAGTAATGTGAATCTTCCAGTTTTGCTCCTTTTGCTTAGGATAGCTTTGGCTCTTCTGGGTCTTTCATGGTTCCATGTAAATTTAAGGAAGTTTTTTCTGTTTCTGTAAAATATGTCATTGGTATTTTGATAGGGATTGCGTTGAATCTGTAGATTGCTTTGGGTAGTATGGACATTTTAACAATATTGGTTCTTAAAATCCATAAACATGGAATATCTATCCTTTTGTGTATTAGTGTCCTCTTCAATTTCTTGCATCAATGTTTTATAGTTCTCATTGTAGAGATATTTTACTTTGGTTAATTCCTAGGTATTTTATTGTGTTTGTAGGTACTGTAAATATAATTACTTTCTCAACTTCTTGTTCAGATTGTTTACTGTTGGCATGTAGAAATGGGAAATATTTGGCAGAAATGCCAAATTGTTTACTGCTGGCATTTTTGTATGTTAATTTTGTATCCTGCAATTTTACTTAATTTGTTTATCAATTCTAATAGTTTTCTTGTGGTGTCTTGAGTTTTTTTCAAATGTAAGATCATATTGTCTGCAAACAAGGATAATTTTTCTTCCCTTCTAATTTGGATGTCATTTATTTCTTTCTCCTGTCCAATTTGCTCCAGCTAAGATTTCCAGTACTATGTTCAATAACAGTAGTGGAAGTGGTCATCTTTGTTGCATTCCAAATCTTAGTGGTAAGCTCTTCAGTTTTTCCCCATTCAGTATAATACTAGGTATGGGTTTGTCTTATGTGGTTTTGATTATGTTGAGGTAAGTTATTTCGATACCCTGTCTTTTTAGGGTGTTTATCTTGAAGAGATGTTGAATTTTATCAGATTTTTTCAGCATTAATTGAAACAATAATATGGTTTAGATCCTTGATTCTATTAATTTGATATATCACATTGATTTATTTGTGTATGTTGAACCATCCTTGGGAAAAGTTCCACTTGGTCATGGTGAATGATCTTTTTAATATGTTGTTGACATCAGTTTGCTAATATTTTGTTGAAGGTTTATGTGTCATTATTAATCGATGATTTGACCTGTAGTTTTCTTTTTTGGATGAGTCTTTGTCTGGTTTTGGTATCAGGGTAGTAGTGGCTTTATAGAATGAGATTGGAAATATTCCCTCCTCTTCTATTTTTTTGGAATAGTTTGAGTATGACTGGTATTAGTTCTTCTTTATATGTTTTGTAGAATTCAGCGGTGAAGCCATCAAGTCCTGGGCTTTTCTTCAGTGTAAGACTTTTAGTTATCACTTTGATCTAATTACATTGCATTAGTTGGTTCAGGGTTTGTATTACTTCATGGTTCAATCTAGGCACATTGCAGGTGGTGTCTAGGAATTTATCTGTGATTTTATTTATTTGGGTCCTTTCTCTCTCTCTCTTTTTTTTTCTTAGTCTGGCTACAGGTTTGTCAATTTTACTTATCTTTTCAAAAGACCAACTTTTTGTTCCATTGATCTTTTGTATTGTTTTTTAAATTTGTTTCATTTATTTCTGTTTTCATGTTTATATATTTTTTTCCACTTATTTCAAGTATGGTGTTCTTTTGACTTATTAGTTTTTGTAAGATTCCCCATTTGGTTGTTTATTACAAATTTTTCTTATTTTTTTGATATAGAAACAGCTATAAACTTCCCTCTTAAGGCCATTTCACTGTATCCCATACATTTTGATATGTTGTGTTTCCATTGTCATTTGTTTCAATAAATTTTTCAGTTTCCTTAATTTCTTGATTGATCCACTGATCATTCAGCGCATACTGTTTAATTTCCATGTTTTTATATAGTCTCCAAAATTCCTCTTGGTATGATTTCCAGTATCTTTCATTGTGGTCAGAGAAGATGCTTGATATTATTTTAGTTTTATTCGTGGAATGTTTTAAGACTTGCTCTTTAACTTAACATATGACTTATCCTTGACAGTGACAGTCATTTATATACTGAGGAGAAGAATATGTATTTTGTAGTTGTTAGAGTTGTTAAGTTCAAAGTTTCTTCATTGATTTTCTGTCTGAAAGATCTGTTCAATGCTGAAAGTGGGGTGTTGAAGTCTATAGTTATTATTGTGTTGGGGCATATCTCTCTTTTTGGCTCTAATAATATTTGCTTTCTATATCTGGGTGCTCCAGTGTTGGATGCATATATATTTACAATTGTTATATTCTCTTGCTGGATTGACCCCTTTATCAGTATATATTGACATTCTTTGCCTCTTAGTTTTTATCTTGAAATATATTTCGTCTAATATAAGTATAGCCACTCCTGCTCTTTTGTTTCCATTGGCATGGAAAGTCTTTTCCATCCCTTTGTTTTCAGTTTGTGTGTTTCTTTATAGGTGTAATGTATTTCTTGTAGACAACAGATCACTGAGTCTTGTTTATAATCTATTCAGCCAGTCTATGTCTTTTGATTCGAGAGTTTTAGTCCATTGACAGTCAATGTTATTATTGATAAGTAGGGACTTAATCCTGCCATTTTGCTATTTGTTTTCTGGTTGTTTTATAACATTATCTTTTTTTCTTTCCTTCCTTCCTGTCTTCCTTTTAGTGAAAAGGATTTTCTCTGGTCGTATACTTTAATTTTTTGATTTTATTTCTTTATGTATCTGTTGTTGGTTTTTCAATTTGAGATTACCATGAGGCTTGAAAATACTATCTTATAACTCATTATTTTAAAAAGATGACAACTTAACACTGATTGCATACACAAACAAAGATGAAAAAGAAAACAAACAAAATCTCTATGCTTTAACTTCATATCCCTGCATTTTAACTTTTTATTGTTTCTTTTTCATCTTATTGTACTATATCTTGAAATGTTGTTGTAGCTATTATTTTTGATTGATTCATCATTTAGTCTTTCTACTCAAGATAAGATCAGTTTACACACCACGGTTAAAGTGTTATAATATTCTATGTTTTTCTATGTACTTACTATTACCAGTGAGTTTTATACCATCAGATAATTTATTATTGCCCATTAACATCCTTTTCTTTCTGACTGAAGTGCTTCCTTTAGTACTTCTTATAGGACAGGTTTGGTATTGAAATCCCTCAGCTTTTGTTTGTCTGAGGAAGTCCTTATTTCTCTCTAATGTTTGAAGGTTACTTTCACTGAATGTACTCTTCAATAGTAAAAGGTGTTTTTTCTTTTTTTTCCTTCAGCACTTTAAATATGTCATACTACTCTCTTGGTCTGTAAGGTTTCCACTGAAAAGTCCACTGCCAGATGTATTGGAGCCCCATTGTACATTATTTGTTTGTTTGTTTCTTGTTGCTTTTAGCATCCCTTCTTTATCGTTGGCCTTTGTGAATTTGATTATTTAATGCCTTCCAGTAGTCTTCTTTGGGTTAAATCTGTTTAGTGTCCTATAAATTTCTTGTACTTGAATATTGATATATTTCTCTAGGTTTGGCAAATTCTTTGTTATTAACCCTCTGAATAAATATTATACACCTATCTCTTTCTCTACCTCATCTTTAAGGCCAATAATTATTGAATTTTCCCTTTCGAGTCTATTTTCTAGATCTTGTAGGCATGCTTCACTGCTTTTTATTCATTTTTCTTTTGTCTCTTCTGACTGTGTATTTTCAAATAGCCTGTCTTCAAGGTCACAAATTCTTTCTTCTGCTTTGTCAATTCTGCTACTAAATGATTCTGATGCATTCTTCAGTATGTCGATTGCATTTTTCAACTCCAAAATTTCTCCTTGATTCTTTTTATTTATTTTAATCTCTTCATTACATTTATCTGATGGAATTCTGAATTCCTCCTCTGTGTTACCTTGAATTTTTTTGTTTCCACAAAGCAGCTATTTTGAATTGTCTGTCTGAAAGGTCACGTATCTGTTTCTCCAGGATTGTTTCTGGTGTCTTATTTAGTTCATTTGATGAGGTCATGTTTTCATGTTTTCCTGGATGGCCTTGATGCTTGTGGATTTTCCTTGGTGTCTGAGCATTGAATAGTTAGGTATTTATTGTAGCTCTTTGCAGTCTGGACTTGCCTGTACCCACCCTTCTTGGGAAGGCTTTTCAGGTATACAAAAGCACCTGGGTTTTGTGATCTAAACCATGTCTGCATTAGGAGGCACCCCAAGCTCAGTAACACTGTGGCTCCTGAGGCTCATAGAAGTATCACTTTTGTAGTCTTGAATAAGATCCAGAAGGATTCTCTGGATTACCAGGTGGAGATTCTTGTTCCCTTCCTTTACTTTCTCCCAAACAGATGGAGTGTCTCTCTGTGCTTAGCCACTTGGAGCTGGGAGTGGGGTGACACAAGCACCCCTGTGTTCACTACCACTGGCATTATGCTGGATCAGCCCTGAAGCAAGAATGGCACAGAGTTTTGTCCAAGGCTCACTATAACTACCAGGTTACTGCCTATGTTCGGTCAAGGCCCTAGACCTCTACAAACAACCAGTGGCAAACCTAGCCAGATTTGTCCTTCCCTTCAGGGTAGCAAGTTCCCCCAGGCCATGGGTGAGTCCAGGAATGCTAGTGGGGAGCCAGGAACTGAAGTAAAAAATCTCAGAAATCAACTTGATGTTCGATTCTACTATATGCAGTAATTTTTAATAAGTTCTATTTGTGATATTATACCACATATTTCTGGAAACTAGTAAACATCCACTCATCAAATAGTTTTTAGGTACCAACTATAGGCCAGAATAATAATATGGATACATAGGCAAGTAAATCCTGTCTTCACAGAACTTATAATTCTCTACAGGTGGCAGAACATGGAGAAAAACAAAAGTGAGACTTAAGAACTCTAAAAAACAGAGATGTTATGAATGTTTAGAAAAAAAGATGAGTTTTTCTTTAATTTCAGAATTAGTGATGACTTTTTGAACTATGTGGTATGTAGAGTGGATTTTAAAGAATACATAGAATGTGGGCATCTGGAATATGATGACAGAACCTGATAAACAGGCAAAAAAAAGGTGGTAGTATCTAGATATAAACAAGATATTTGATTTTGTAGAAGTCCTGGCTATATTAAGGAGAGAAAGTATTCATAGTTCTAAATTTTTAAATGATATAATTCATGTAGATGTCAGGGTGTGTAGTATACAGAAAGATGCACAGCTTTTTGAGGAAGAAAGAGTTAGCTTTAAATGCAAGTTTTATCACTGATATTTGTATTATGTTGTAATAACCTGGTTAAGATTTTCTGAGTCCTATATTTCACCTGCAGAATGCAAACCATAACAAGTAATTCACTGAACTCCTTATGAGGATGAATTAGAAGGGGAATGTTTCAGAGTTAGAGTGAGGGTGATAACAAAAACAACGAAAAACCTTGGAGTTTGACAGAACTGTTATAAATTTGAGTTTCTTAAATTGTGAGCTGTGACCTTTGACAAATTAATATTACCAAGCTTCAATGTATTTATCATTAAAATAGCAATAACTATACTCTCTGAGGGGTATCAGGAGGATGTAATTCAATCATGGAACAAGCTGATACCCCAGAAATCATAGCTATTTTAGAAATTTAGACTTAGCAAAAAGAAAAAAAAATATATAAAACATAAAAATGTTCTGAACCATGAGATAACATGATCAAAGTTATATTTTAGGGAGATTTATTTGTTACAAGTATGCAGTTTATAACTAAAATAATGTAACAAATGAGGTAGAGGAAAGAGTAAGGTGACTAAGTCAATTTTTCAATTATAAGTAAAAGAAGATAAGTAACTAAATGTAGTTAGTGGTAAAGTACAAAGAAGAACTAGATAGATATTGATGTTGCAAAAGCAATAAGACTTAATGGTTGTAGACTTTGCTCCAAAGGAAAAGTTAGAATTCACTTAAAGATATTGTACATAATTTTTCTAAAAGTTGCTAGATTATTGAATAAATAAGAAAATCAGTAAAATAATTAGCTTTAAAAAGAAAATTCATTAATATATTTACTTTGTCATTATGTCTTAACAGGGAATGTTGGCAGAAATAAGAAAATAATCATGTGAAACATTTATCTTGAGGGTAAAGGGATAAATTTGGAGAAAAAAGAAAATGTTTTATTAGTATATATCTAAGAGTATGTAATATGGTTTGGCTGGGTTTCCACCCAAATTTCATCTTGAATTGTAGTTCCCATAATCCCACGTCATGGGAGGAACCTGGTGGGAGGTACTTGAATCATGGTTGAGGCGGAGTTACCTCCATGCTCTTCTCATGATAGGGAGTTAGTTCTCACAAGATCTGGTGGTTTTGGCTGGGTGTGGTGGCTCATGCCTGTAATCCCAGCACTTTGGGAGGTCGAGGTGGGCAGATCACCTGCGGTCAGGAGTTTGAGACCATCCTGGCCAACATGGTAAAACCCCATCTCTACTAAAAATATAAAAATTAGCCGGGTGTGGTGGCAGGCACCTGTAATCCCAGCTACTTGGGAGGCTGAGGCATGAGAATTGCTTGAACCCAAGTGGCGGAGGTTGCAGTGAGCTGAGACTGTGCCATTGCACTCCAGCCTGGGTAACAAGAGCGAAACTGTCTCAAAATAAAAAAAGAAAAGAAAGAAAGAAAGTCATGTTTTCTTCCCCATCTGCCATTATTGTAAGTTTCCTGAGGACTCCCCAGCCATGCTGAACTATGAGTCAATTAAACCTCTTTCCTTAATAAATTACCAGTCACATGTATGCCTTTATTAGCAGCATGAGAATACACTAATACAATATGGATATTGGTAATCTGATGTGCAGATTTAAAATGTTGAAAATGAATTATATCTTACTTGTAAAAGCTGATTTTTGAGTTTTCTCTGACCAACGTAGGGACACTTGTGTAGGCTGCAAGTTCCATACACATCAGAATTTTTTTTGTCTGTCTGATAGAGAATCCCACTCTCAAAGACTATAGGACTGGGGACAAACATCAATTTAATGATTATCTGAGCAAAAGTTTCTTTATTCACAACTAACATTCTTTATTCATATAAAATATGTTAACGGTCAAAGTCTAGCTAGCCTTCTTTAACCTTAAACAATTGGTTTTTAGAAATACATTATGACAAACAGGTTTAAGAAAATAGAAGAAGATATGGCAAATAAATGAGAAGATGAAGTCTTTCAACCAAGAATGGGAAACCAGTGAAGGAGAATTAAAAAAGGCATTCTAGTACTGAAACATCCAGAGTCTGAAATTACTAAAGAAATAATTAGAATGGTTAGTAAATTGGAAGAAAGATTATTGGAATATAATTATATTGAAGGCAAGAAAAAATAATAGGTAAACAAGAAAGAGCAATGGAGACAAGTGGGCCCTAAAGATTTGAAGTGTCACATTAGAGATGCCTTACATAATATCCAACACTAACAGCGTCATTGCCCAAACTGGTGTTTGCCAACCATATAATATCTGATATTTCAATTATGTGAGGTCTATGTATCATTTCTTTATATATGTAGTTAAGTGCAACTTTGGCAACATAAACTGTGACGAGATAAGCTGTCATTGATCTAAGAATAGTTTTGAAATACCTTCACTGTTTGGCTATGTTTCTTTCTTTCTTTTTTTTTTTTTTCTTTTTGAGATGGAGTCTCACTCTGTCACTAGGCTGGAGTGCAATGGCACGATCTCGGCTCACTGCATCCTCTGCCTTCCAGGTTCAAGTGATTCTCCTGCCTCAGGCTCCTGAGTAGCTGGGACTACAGGCAAGTGCCGCCAGGCCCAGCTAATTTTTGTATTTTTAGTAGAAAGGGAGTTTCACCATTTTGGCCAGGATTGTCTCAATCTCTTGAACTCATGATCCACCTGCCTCAGCTTCCCAAAGTGCTGGGATTACAGGCGCAAGCCACCGCACACAACCGTTTGACTACCTTTCACAATATCCTATAAACTCCATCTTCATCATTGTATGGATATCATCAGTTGCAAAAATTGAAGTCAAATACTTGGGATTTACACCAATCTCCTCTAAGGCCAACTTGATCATGCCGGTAGGTTTCTGGTTTGACTTGCTCATGCTTGATCCAAAAACAATGATTTAAAATAATGGCATATTACTATCAATAGAAATCTTCTGTTTAACAATGTGTTCTTACAGTTATTATTTTATGTAATCCATGAATATTTTGTGTTAAAATTAGAGACATTCATACATATATATGAAGAATTTGACGAACCCTATATAGAAAACTCTAGATTTAAGTGCCAGGTACTAGATTGACCTTCTTAGCTCTCTATACACATCGGAAAAAAAAGGGTATTTGAACAAAACTTTTATTTTAGTAGAATGTAATAGATCATTCCAAATAAAAGATTTGATCAAAAGTTTTGCTAGAAAGATCCATTATTTCATTAGACATTACCACCTACCACCGTATGCAACAATTTGGTCTTTGACAAAAGAATGTTTATAGTTACTGCAGTATAAGTTAGGTATACTGTTCTGAAACAATGGAGTTGTTTAAGACCATTAATCAGTGAAACAAACCAAACAAAGCGTTTTGGAGTTATGTAGACATAGCTATAAGCATAGCCAAAGAATGAGGTCAATATGTGGTTACATTGTTTTCATGATGAAATATTTAATGTCACTCTATACAATCTACTTCAAAGGAATATATACTGATGTTGTATGCTAGTTATTAAAACAAACAGTAAATTCAGTTCTAGTTGTTTCTTCTTTCTTTATCTAATTTCCAATACAAATTTGAATTTCTTCATTTCCATGGCTTAACAGAAACTTATCTTTAGAGAACTAGAGCTAGAAATGTCTGAAACAAAAGCCTGTGGATCTGGTGGATAAGAAACAAAATAAAGTGAAAAAAAAAAAATGAGTACCACTCTGATGACTGTTTTCTGTAAAATGTCTTTGAGTGATGAACATACTGCTAATGTGTGTCTGGAAACAGAAAGTAAATATAACTGAATCCTCAATGTCATCCTTTAGAAAGGAAAACAAACTATTTAGAAAGTGTAAAGTGAAGTAATGTTTAAGCTGCTTTGTCCAAGTAAGTGGCCTGGGCCAGGGAACATTTTCTTCACGAAAAAAAAAAATGATTTCTCATAGCAGAAAATTATTTGCTTTCCTTAGATTATTTTCCATTAAAAAAACAGATATTTAAAAAAAAAAACTTTACCCCCCGTTCTCCTTATCAGACTTCAGAGTCAGAGATGTACAAACAGTTTTCTTAGCTTTTTTATAATCATCTTTTCCTGAAGAAGAATGATAAATGCACACTTTCCTCAGTAGAATTTCTGAGTTATCATTGAAAAGTTAACTTAAAAAATATATTCATCAAAGATATATACTTATTTGTATATATCTGTAGACAAATTCTTGCACAGCCTTAGTAATAACTAATCTCCAATAGCTGAATATTTTTCTAGAGACTCTTTATAATCACCATCATCGTCAACAACTAAATAGTTAATGATTTAAATTTAAATAATAGTATGTTTCCTCCCTTGACTAGACTGATGAGCAAGACAAGGTTTTCATCCTAATGCTGTGGGTACTTTGGGGCACTTATATTTCTGATAAAGAATGTAATATGTAACTAACAATCTAATTTCAAGAAAGAATCTAGAGGACAGCTGGTGTTAACACATTAATAAGAGATTTACTACATAAAATTTTTGGCCATATTTTAAACTGAAGAATCAAGGCTGGTTCTAATAAAAATCATCCTATACTTCCTATGTGTGTGCCAGTGTTATTAAAATTTCAGGTATTTGAAAATTGTTAAAACTGAATACTTAGCATTCATAAAAACAATAGGGAAAGATTGAGCAAGAGTCTTCAGGAAGTAAACTGATTCAGTGACATGTGCCAGGATTAAGTTGAAGAACATTGTGCCAATTATTTCTGCTTTAAAAATAATACCTCAACTGAGAAATATTAATTCAGAGAAAAAATCTAGAAATCTATGTGGATTTTTGGATGTCTGTATGTTTATACATTTGCACATGTTAATGTTTGTGTTTTCATTTAACAAATGTTGCATAGACATTGAAGAACATGAGGAAAATACGGAAAAAAAAGTAAACACACAAAAATTATTCTACTTCATCTGGTAATATATATTTCTTTCCAATCTTATTTTTATTTTTAAAAATCCTTCATAAAAACTGTCATTATAAGATACATTTCTAGCATTTTAAAATTCATTATTTTAGAATTGATTTAGATTTATGTAACAGTTCCAAAGATAATATAGAGTATCTATCCCACACATCCTTTTTCTAGCTTTCTCTAATATTAACCTCTTACCAAACAATGCTACATGTGTCTAATTGTACGGCACCATTAACACTGGTGCCGTACAATTAACTGAACTACCTATTTAGTCAGCATCCAGTATTTTCTTCCACTAATGTTCTCTTTCTGTTTGGGATTCAACAGAAGATACTGCATTAAATTTAGCCCACATTTTTCGTTTTTTAAAAAACTAACATTATATTGTGTTTTCTTTTGTTTGTGGCCTCTAAAAGTAAAGCTACAGATGTCCTCTCAGAGGGAAGAGTGCTTGTTATATAGCCAAGAGAGTCTTATTAGTGAGACAACTCAAGTCATAGACCTTTAAAAAAATTATAGCAAAAAAGCTGACCTCTGTTAAATGAAAAAACTAAGTTTAACATTAAAAAATGAATATGCTTCAGTCAAATCAAAGAGGACACATACAAATTGGTCAGCCCCAAGGGATTGCTTGGAGAGCTCCAGAAATATAACACACTTTTGGGTTCCTGGAAATTTACCTGAAGATGAAAGAACAATCTTGTACTTACCCTGAGATGAACAGAATGAGGAGGAAAAAAATAATAGGGAAATTTACTTTTTCTGTTAAGAAGATTAGTTTGTCTATATTGTCAGAGTTACACCCCAAAACACTTAGAGATGAAGCTGGGAGCTGTGTTAAACTATAGCAATGGCATTATAATATGAATTCACATTAATTCAATTTGTCTGTAAGTAAAATCCTATTGCAAATCCCAGAGCATGGATTCTTAATCTTTTCTTCCAATATCTTTCACAACAAGTTCTATATTTCCAACAGAACATATTGCTTTCTACTAACTTAAGATAATTCAAGATGCAAAACCAAGAAAGAAAGCCATTTAATCAAAGGAGAAACCTCCGGTGGCTCACGCCTGTAATCCAGCACTTTGGGAGGCCGAGGCAGATGAATCAGGAGGTCAGGAGATAGAGATCACCCAGGCTAAAACGGTGAAATCCCGTCTCTACTAAAAATATAAAAAATTAGCCGGGCGTGGTGGCGGCGCCTACAGTCCCAGTTACTTGACAGGCTGACACAGGAGAATGGCGTAAACCCGGGAGGCGGAGCTTGCAGTGAGCCGAGATCGCGCCACTGCACTCTTGCACTCTGTCCTGGGCGACACAGAGAGACTCCATCTCAAAAAAAAAAAAAAAAAAAAAAAAAAAAAGAGAAACCTCTTAATTAGAAGGGAAACAAAAATATAACTGCCTGGCAGAATTTATGTCCTACTCGCAGATCAAGTTAATGATTTTAGAGTGAAATTAGCCAATATGATTCTGTTTGCATGTTTTTTTGTTTTACCGTTTTTGTGTAGTGTTAATCATACAGAGAAAATTCACACATTATAAAAGTACAGCTCAATAAATTATCACAAAGCAAATACCTCTACAACCAAAACCAGGTCAAGAAGCAGAATACTGACCACATTCTGTTAGTTTCATCTGGGCCACCTCCCAGTCAATATCCTCATTAGTCCTCAAAGTTAATTGCGATCTTGACTTCTATTATGCCAATTTGCTACTTTTTGGAATGAATATAATTGGAATCATTCAGTATGTATTCTCTTGTGTCTGGCTTGTTTCTCTTTATTATGACTACGGTATTCCCCTGTGCTGTTACATATAGCTATAATAAATTCATTTTCATTGCTGTATGGTATTAATATTTTAGGATTTTTTTCTTTGTTTATTTTCCCATTCAGCTAATGTGATTATGTGGGCAGTTACTAATTTCAGCTATTAAAGTAATACTACTGTGAATATTTTTATGCCTGTGTTTGCTTTTACATGTATATGCATTTCTGTTAACACATTCTTTTTGGTGGAATTTCTTGTTTTATTATGACTATGTTCAGCTTAATAGAAAATGTCAAACATTTTTCTGGAGGTAATGATGCTAATTTATTCACTCAAAAGCAGTATATGAAAATGCCTGTTGCTCCATATTCCTACCACCACTGGTATTGTTAGTCTTCATAATTATTTTATTTCTGTGGGGGTATAAACATGTTACTGTGTTTCAATGACCTTTTTCATGATTAGTAATGGTATTGTGCAAATTTTCATGTTTAGTTGTCAATTAGACATGCTTTCAGTGAAATGTTGTACAATAAGTTCTTCAAATATCTTCTCCCAGATTAAGGTTCCCTTTTCTTATTCCTTTTTTTTTTTTTTGAGACAGAGTCTCGCTCTGTCCCCCAGGCTGGAGTGCAGTGGTGCGATCTCCACTCACTGCAAGCTCCACTGCCTCCCGGGCTAACGCCATTCTCCTGCCTCAGCCTCCCTAGAAGCTGGGACTACAGGTGCCCACCACCACGCCCAGTTAATTTTTTTGTATTTTCAGTGAAGATGAGGTTTCACCGTGTTCGCCAGGATGGTCTTGATCTCCTTACCTCGTGATCCGCCCACTTCGGCCTCCCAAAGTGCTGGGATTACAGGCGTGAGCCACCATGCCCGGCCCCCTTTTCTTATTCTTAACAATGTTTTGATGTAGTAAATGTTATCAACCATTTTCTTAAAGCTTGTTTTTTCTTTTCTTTTTTCTGTGTCCTCTTTAAGAATTTTTTTCTATCATAAAATCATGAATATATTCTATTACATTAATATCTAGAACGTTTATAATTTGCTTTAAAATTCAAGTGTACAGTCCACTTGGAGTTTGTGTAATCCTAGAGTTTTATTCAGTGTTCTTTTCAGTGTTAATATTGGTTCAATAAGATGTAGAGACTTCAGGAGTCAGAGATTCCAAGGTGAATTATTAAAGAGCAAGCTAGCAAAATAGAAAAAGATGACCACAGAGTAGTATGCATGAAATCAACATAATGCAGGGGTTCTTGTCTTTGGAAATGTCAAAGACTAGGGTTAGACTGTGGAAATAAGTTGCAATGGTAGAGTAAAGGGGAAGAGTTGGAATTAGCTAAGAAAATGTTAAAGAATTTAGAGAATCTGATGTTTTAGATTCATTTATGTTGGCAATCTGTCTTCTTAGATCAACCTACTAACTGACAGTCTTTATTGTCATGCTCTTCAAACACTCTCAGCATCTTAGCTACTTCTCTTTGGTAAGCACTCTTGCCCCTGACTACCTGTCTAGAGTGCCATTGGTTATTCATATTTAGAGCTATTTTCCAGATCCTACCTTCTCTAAAGAGAATCTTCTCAGTTGTCTACTTAGCCCTGGTTTTCCTTTCTACTATCTATATGAAGTAGCCCCAGATCCTCAAAACTAGAAGAGTTATTTTCTTTGTGTAAATAGAATTCCTTAACTTTATTTGAAGCAACTGTATGTCACATAAAAGTTACTGCCTTCTATTATCATAGTTGTGAACACATCTATATATTTGTGGGTAATTTATGCAATATAATTATGAACTCCTTTAAGTAAGCACTTTTGTCTCCCTACTAGAAGATAAGTTCTATGAAGGAAAAAAACCTCTATTTTTGCTCCCTGGGAACCAAAAGAGTGTTCAGACCTACAATAAATAAATGAATGTCACAAATAATGACTTCTACATTTGTTGAATAAAATTAAAAATAGTAAAATGAAGCAAGACCATAAAGTACGGATAAGACCTATCTAGATAAAAGGAAAAAAAGACACTATTTTTTGACATAGAAGAAAGCTTAAATGATATTATTGAAATCAGAATAAAGATAGTATGCCACAAAAATGGGAAATGATTTAGTTTTCCCATCCAATGTAACTGATTTTGTAATAGGTGAAATACTTGCTTGAATTGTTTTATGGAGAACACATTATGAAAGTAGAAAATAAGTAATGGGTGGGAAGGTTTCAAACATTCTGCCAAATAGGTGGGCAGAGAGATTACAAAGTATGAATAAATATTCAGTGACTTAGAAAAAATTAACACACCAAAGAATATTGGATAAAACTCTATGCACTCTGGAGTGACTTTCAGGGAGTTTATAAAATGATAAGCGAGAGGGTTCAGGTCTTTATTCATAAATTGTTGCAAACAGTAGACATCTAGCACAGTAGTTTATCTCGCAAATGCCTGTGATGCATTTTGCTGTCTTGTACATTAAGCTGATCATTTCTGTTTGAAAAAACTTTGTTACTATTCCTTGATACTTAAGATTAGTTCTGTCACAGTGAGTCAATATCCTGCAAAAATGGAAATATACAGGGGAATCAGAATATGTTAGAGTATACAGAGGCTCAGAGCTTCTGACTGACTTCCTGTGGTTGTTATGCACATATTTTTGGGTAGTTCAGGGAAGGAACTTCACCACAAGGACTCTGGCAATAAGTCAGTCTTGGAGATTAAGCAAAACGGAAGCATTCGATGGAAATAAAATTCAAACATGACAGATTTTAACTATACAGTTCTACATAATTGATAAAATCTGAACAAAGGAGTGTTTACCTGGGACCACAGACTTCCCTTGTGTTACTAAAAACAGTTTTCTGTAATATCTAATACTATATCCAAGTATGTATATCAAACAGTATAATTATTATTTGTTGGGAAGAGGTCCCCCAAAATCTGGCCACAAACTGGCCCCAAAACTGGTCATAAACAAAATCTCTGCAGCACTGTGAATGTTTGTGACGGCCATGATGCCCACACTGGAAGGTTGTGGGTTTACAGGAATGAGGGCAAGGAACACCTGGTCCACCCAGGGTGGAAAACAGCTTAAAGGAGTTCTGAAACCACAAACAATAGCATGAGCGATCTGTGCCTTAAGGACATGCTCCTGCTGCAGATGACTAGCCAAACCCATCTCTTTATTTCGGCTCATCCTTTTATTTCCCATAAGGAATATTTTAGTTAATCTATAATCTGTAGAAACAATGTTTAGCACTGGCTTGCTATCAGTAAATATGTGGGTAAATCTCTGTTCGAGGCTCTCAACTCTGAAGGCTGTGAGACCCCTGATTTCCCATTCTGCACCTCTATATTTCTGTGTGGTGTCTTTAATTTCTCTAGTGCTGCTGTGTTAGGATCTCCCCAGCCCAGCTGGTCTTGGCATTATTCACAGATAGTCTCTTATTTATATAAAGTAAAAATAATTATGAAATCATTTTTGATCTTAGGGTATGAATTCCAAATAAATAACAAGACAATTAGTTCTGAATTACACACTCATTCTCTGTTATAAGATCACTGATATAGCTAGGCTTTGTACCCCCACCCAAATCTCATCTTGAATTACAATCCTCAGAATCCCCATGTGTCAAAGGAGTGACCAGGTGGAGGTAATTGGATTATGGGGGCATTTACCCCCATGCTGTTCTCCTGTTAGTGAGTGAGTTTTCATGAGATATGATGGTTTTATAGAGAGCTCTTCCCCCTTCGCTCTGCACTGCTTCCTTCCACCTTGTGAAGAAGGTGCCTTGCTTCCCCTTTGCCTTACGTCATAACTGTATTTTCTGAGGCCTCCCCAGCCATGCCGAACTGTGAGTCAATGAAACCACTTTCTTTATAAATTACCCAGTCTCTAGCGGTTCTTTATAGCAGTGTGAAAATGGGCTAATATAATCACCAACAGTGGTTTCTTAGTATTGGCTGAAAAGTTTTTAGAGAGAAAGCTAAATCTGAAATTCATAGCAAAAAAATTTGCTAGAAAAACTTAGTGTGATCACTTGATTAGCATTCCTTTTTTATTTGCCTACAATAGAAAAATAAACATTTTAGTGGATTAATATTGTTTTCCTTCAATAAGGAAAAATCATTTGAATGTATTTTAAAAGTTAGCTTGACAGAAGTTTAAGAATATCTGATGTTAGAATTTGGCTTATGAAATTCATTTGAAAATCTAAGTTCTGGCCGTGAGTGGTGGCTCATGCCTGTAATCCCAGCACTTGGGGAGGCTGAAGTGAGCAGATCACGAAGTCAGAAGATCGCGACCATCCTGGCTAACACGGTGAAACCCCGTCTCTACTAAAAATACAAAAAATTAGCCAGGCATGTTGGCAGGCGCCTGTAGTCCCAGCTACTCAATGAGGCTGAGGCAGGAGAATGGCCTGAACATGGGAGGCAGAGCATACAGTGAGCAGAGATCAGGCCACTGCACACCAGCCTGGGTGACAGAGTGAGACTCCGTCTCAAAAAAAAAAAAAAAAAAAAAAAAAAACTAAGTTCTTATTTTAGTCTTAATACTGCCTTTAATGCAATGTAGCTAAGATGTATTAGAAAACAATAAAGAGTTTACTGCCAGGAGCGGTGGCTCACGCCTGTAATCCCAGCACTTTGGGGGGCCGAGGCAGGTAGATCACGAGGTCAGGAGATCCAGACCATCCTGGCTAACATGGTGAAACCCCATCTCTACTAAAAATACAAGACATTAGCTGGGCGTGGTGGCGGGCGCCCGTAGTCCCAGCTACTTAGGAGGCTGAGGCAGGAGAATGGTGTGAACCCGGGAGGCGGAGCTTGCAGTGAGCCGAGATCGCGCCATTGCACTCCAGCCTGGGCGGCAGAGTGAGACTCCGTCTCAAAAAAAAAAAAAAAAATGTTGACTTTTGCATTAGATAGACTGTAAATTCAGATGCGTGGGCCAGAGACCAAAAATAAATAGTGAATGAAACAGGATTTAAGTTTATCGTTCTTCAACATAAACGTCCAAGTGGGAAGGGGCTTCTGCTTCACAGAATCATCATAGGCCTGAGGTTCTTCTATACTGCAGTGTCAGCACACCTAAGAGATTGCCCTCGCTATATGGCCTCAGATTATCTGCCTCCTTTTCAACATCCCACAAAATGAGAAGTACAAAGGTAGAGATATCACAGAATTTTTGTTCAAACTGAGAATGGAAAGTGTGTCTGTTAATAATTACTGTAAAAAATCATGTAAACGAATCATATCCAGGATAACCTTGGATATATGACACTGTAGAGAAAAGAGAAGTAGATGGCAAGTCTCTGTCTCCAAAGGTATAGCCCACAAGTTGCACACGTTGTTTTTCTTCACAAGTGCTTGCCTGCAAATTATTCCATTGCCATATATATCTTAAAACTAGGCTGCAAAAAATCATATTTTTATGCTGGAAAACTTAATATTCAGCTAACAATCCTACTTAAAAATCTCTAAAAAGGAGAAAAAATGGATGTGGGCTGGCAACTGGCAGGGTCTGCTACGTCATCAGAAAGTACGCATGGCCAATCATCACATCCCGCCTTTAACAACAAAAACGTCCTTTAAAAATTCATTCTCTCCCTTATTAAGGAAATGACATTATAAATAGATACGCGTATCCAATGATTTACTTTTCCATTTTCCTTTAAACCCTATACATCTGGCTTGTAATTCAGCAGTGATTTATTGCACATAAGCATGTGTGACCACGAAAGCAAGTTTTATTTCGGGAACAATTTTCAGTTTTGTTCATTATCCATTTTTATTAAAGATACTTTAGGTGGCCTGAGTGACATAAGAACATGTTTTACACTGGTATCATTATATGCAAAGCTCTTTGCTAAGAAAAATAAATGAAGATGAGACATGATGGTTAAGACCAAGTTACATTGGCATAAGGAAAATTAATGAAATACTGAGCCAAGGATTTTTTTTTTATAAATCAGTTAGGAATCAAAGTATAGAATATAATTTAGAGTTAAGTCTTAGTTCCTGATTGTACAGAATGGAAAAATAAAAGTTTCTAAAGCCACATACCAAATAGTAAAGTAGACCAAGAATAATAAGCCATGATTTTCAGAACAGAGGCTAATTGACAGGGGTGAATCACCAGTGAAAGTTTCCTTACTTATGAACTCAAGCCCTCTGCTCTCTATCATGATGTCTTTCTTAATTTAAGGTGAAATAAATTTCATGATTAGTACACTAGATAGTATATGAAATCATCCTTCCTTTTTACTCATTCCTCTTAAATTATGAAACAATTTTTTAAACAATTTTAGTCCTTTTATTTAGTTGATAATTTCTCAATTAATTTATACTGTGTATTTGAATTTCTATTCTGGTTAAAAAGTACTCAGAAAATATTCATAGTTAATGCCTGTAGGCATTCCAGTCAAAATAAGTTAATTAATCCTATAGAAATACTATAAAATATGAAGAAAGAAAAATATATAGGTCCTGCCACTTAAATAGTTACAGTCTAGTAAAAGATATGATGTCACTGAATAATCCAAGAATTATTGGATTAACAACAACCGTACTCATTAGTCAGCCAAGCATCTAGAGTGCCTAGCCCTGAGAAATTTTATACAAGGCCTGAGACTGAAAAACAAAAAGTGAGGACCATAAACTATTTTACATTTCTGCTAGAAAGTCCTTTTTGGATTGTTTGCTTATAAAATCATGCTTTCCAGTGGCAATGATAATTTTCTAAAGTTAATTAGCCATCACAGAGACATAGTAAGTTTTAAACAATGCTGCTGACTTCTTTCAGATACTAGTGTCTATTTCTGCATTAGCTCCTCTGAAGCTTAGCTGTTACAAACTCAACATTATGGTAAGTTCTAAGGCCCTGTATGTGATTAGGAAAATATTCTCAGTGAAGGGCAGGCCTCACACTATTGGACAAATGTATGCCAATATGATTCAGTAGTGGTAAGGTCAAGTTGATTGAGAATACTGACTGTTACATTGAGGAGGCTGATTTATTTCTATTGTTACCAGTGGCCACAATAAATTTTAAATGAAAATAATGCCATAAATGAGATTATATTTTAAACATAAGATTTAGTCATCTTTTCTCTGAGAAATCTCCCAGCATTCTTCTTTCATTTTTAATCCATACATTTGTCTATAAATCTTATACTGTATTCATAATCATTTTAATAGCTTTACAAACTATTCTACAGTAAAAGATAATTATTGATATAAACTTTGCAAATAGTATGTCTAGTGCTCGCTTCGGCAGCACATATACTAAAATTGGAACGATACAGAGAAGATTAGCATGGCCCCTGCGCAAGGATGACACGCAAATTCGTGAAGCGTTCCATATTTTTTTATGCACATGTACCCTACAACTTAAAGTATAATAATAATAAATAAATTTAAAAAAAATAAAAAATAAATAAATTATCCACCTCAAAAAAAAATAGTATGTCTAATGCCTCAAAAATATTGCAATGCAGATTTTATTACCCTATTTTAAATATGAGAAAACAGGTGTTTCTGAGAATTTAAGTGATTTGTCTTACTTGTGAGAGAAGAGGTGGGGTAACTCAGCAAAAGGTAACTTCTTGCCAAATCTGATTATTTATTACTTTATTCTACAATACCAATTGCCTGGTGAGTGTAATGGTTTAGGGGTGAAATAAAAGATTAGGATATTTATTTATTTATTTTTGTTGGTTGATTCAGAAGAGGAACAACAGTTAGCAAAAAATAAGACTTTTAACTACCAAAATAATTAAGCATAAACCAAAGCAGAGAAGCAGAGATGATCAGGAACAGTAAATCCAATTCCATCACATACATCATTTTTACACTTAAATTACATAGAGATGCATTTATTTATTCTAGTTTTCTTTGGAGTTTTTTTGTTAATCATAAAGATACTTTGATAAATGTATTAATAAGAATAAGAAATATGGATGAGAAATAAATTTCATTTTGCCTACAGATATTTATTACCTGACCAGTAAATAAATGTTTCCATATTGCCAATACATAGTTTGATATATTAAAAATTATAGTCTTTGATATAGATATTTTTGAAGTTCTGTACTAACAACAGTACTGCTTTTTTAAGAGCAATTTTAAAAGATACTTATTTTGCATTAGAAAGAATCAGAAGTACAGTTTGTATTAAAGCTATGTTTTGGTATCAAAATAGTTTTTGCTGCAAATTTTATTATCATATATATTATTTTCAAAAAAGATTAATTCACTCTGAGTAAAATATAATAAACTCACAATTTCATAAATGCAGTCATACAATTTATTTCTATAATGGCATTCTATGTAAGTGCTTTCTATAAAATAATGCAAAAATCAACAAAATATTGTATTAAAATTTAAACATAAAATAACACTCAATCCAGAAGTCTTGAGAATAAGTTTTAACTAAGTGTAGACACACACACACACACACACAGAGAGAGAGAGACAGAGAGACAGAGACATGGCCTAGACATTCATTAGGAAAAATAGTTTTGATAAGAACCATGAATGCCTCCCATACTCGGGAGTATGCCATGCGGGATTGAGGTAATGGTGAGGTAGGAGCTTTTTTGACTCAAACCCTACCTGTTTAAGCGGCAACATAGGTTAGAACTACAGTATCTAGGTTTAGTATTTTAGTTCAACACTTACTAGATCTGTGATTTTTGGAGAAATTATTTAACCACCTTCTGCCTCATTTTGCTCGTTTTAACAATAGGGACAATAACAGTGTCAATTCATACAGTTGTTGTGAAGAAAATAAGATTAGTATTTCAAATATTAGTTCTTTTTATTCTTTTTCATGGTTTGTCTATTCTGAGAAACATTCCTAGATTACTTCCGCACACACTGATTTCCCTTTTATTAACAATAATAAGTATTTGTATTAAATATATAGTACCTGACGTTTTTGCTTAACTCTTCACATGATTGTATTAGCATTAGAAATGAAGGCAGAGATCTAATAATGTATAGAGCACATGCCATACATATGTGCACTTCTTATCTTTAACCTAGTATTTAAAAGGTTTTGGCAGTTAGTTGCTTTTCTTGGATAAAATCAAATAACTAAAACTCCATGAAGGGTAAATTTAAAATGAAAAAATCACTGACTCCCCACAAGAAAGTTAGACTATAAAATAAAATGATGACAAGTTTTTCTATATTTTGCCTGCTTAGTGTAGTGACATTTATGGGAAAGTCAAAACTTTTAATTTTTCTATTTTTTAATTTATTAAATTTATAAATATAGTCTGATTTAAATTAACACAAAATGAGAAATAAAGTATCAATTAATAATTATTAATAATCGAACCAATTATTTGTCCTTAATATTTATATTTGGGTGAATGCAAAATATAAAAAGAGCTAAAAATAAAATAACAAAAAATGTAGATTTAGTGACAACTAAGAAAAATTATGTAAGAGCATAGAGAGCATTACATTTCATCAAGTATGAAATAACTTTGCAATATATACAAATACTTCTTATTTCCATGTAGGTTTAATGTCCTGTAACATAGAAGTTCTCACTCATTGAAATATTATTTTACAAAATTAAGGATTGTTACATTACTAAAATGACTTGTTTACTTTATTTCAAAGGGCACCAGAAATCCAGACATTGACTTTTTTTATTCTTAAATTAAATGTACATCATTTAGTAATACTATGGAATATATGTGTAATGAAAATTGGAAGAAATAAGAGGCTCTTTTTAGGCTGCTGGATAATTGTTTCATGCCCTGGCAGTTATTTTAAAAATACATTTGTTTTACCACAATCAAACATAGTTTCATATTACATTGAGTTCTTATTTGTAAGCAGAATCTAACATTTACCATGTACAATATACTACATTTTCTTTATCTATGGGCTTCTTGAGGTGACATTGAAAAGGATGACCTGGAACTAAATGAAGTAACTAAATCTTTTTACATTTAATATCTGTACAAGGCTAATGTCATGAATAAAAATATTCATCATAGGTTGGCCCTAATAAAATTGCAAAGCTCTATTATGAAGTCTCAATCATGAGCATGCTAATCTTTTGCCAATGGCCAATTTTTTCGATCACACAGAAATGACACCTGATTGCCAGAAATGGAATTGTAGAAAATAAATTTTCACTTGTAGAAAATCATTAAAAAAAGCTTTAAGACTCCTACATGGGAAAGTAGGTGTTACAGCAAGCAACACACATGAAACGGCATGTTGGAAGATCTTGCATTCAGGGCAAATATTGTTGTCAAGAATTTAAAACATTTACCACCTTATAATATATTATGATCAAATTAAGATGATTTCAAATTTGGGTAGTGTTATTACAGAATCATTTTAATTAACAAATTATTTATACAAAATTTCTAGGGAAAATTTATTGCTAGCCTTCCAGTTCTGTTAAAGAATGTCCAAAATCCATATGACCTGATTTAAAATGTCACATAAAGCATGCTAACACATGAACATGTGATTCACAATTCTTCTCACAATAAAAAGGGAAGAAAGAATATAATATTAATAGCAAATATTACCATTTGTATCTAAGAATACTCTAGTGTTTGTCGAGAAACCTCTCCCTCACCAGTGTATTTCTAATTATTTGAAGATTCGAACATGCAAATATGGCTGAAATGAGTCTCACTTTAATAAAAGAATAGAAAAAGAAATTGCATTCGAAGTGATGGTGATATAGATGGCTACTTCTTTCAGTGTAAAATAGTATAGGTAAGAATATTCTTTTTTATTATAACAGATTCAAGCAGTAAAGTAAAACAACCTTGTGTAAATTGTGTTTTATAAGTAAGGATGTAAAATAGGGAATGAATGCATGCAGTTTAATGGAAATGCTATCATTAATGGTATAGATGGCCAAATAGAGTTCTCTAGTCTCCAGAAGCTGTGTTTACTACCTTTTCCAAAGTGACTTAATGGATTTTTAAAACCATGTCTTCAGTTACATTGGTCTTGTTAAATGGAAAGTTTAATTTTAAGCTTCTCCTGATTCCACTTAATGGAAAAATCTCGTTTGCATAATCCCACAGCTTTTCTTTATCGGAAATATCTTCTGTAAAACCTGGTTATTTGAGTTTCTCTGTACTTACATTTGCTCGAGGAATTAAAAATAAATGAAAATGCACAGTTCGACCTTAAGGCTTGCACATTATTTAGGTACATTACTGGAATTGCCTCTAAACAGCTCCAGACCTTCTCAGACTGTATAAGAATTAATTAAAAGAAGAAAGAGCATTATGATATAAAAGAATTTTTAAAATATATCTTCTAAAATGATATTACCACATATTTTTATTTATTCAGTAGATATTTACTGAATGCCTGTTGTCTATTAGGCAAATAATCAGAAATTGGGATTACACATTTTGTATACCATTTTTATACACATTTTGAATACCAGATTCCTAAGATTGCATCGGCATAGACTATTCTGTGTTATATGCTTTGAGAAGTTTTGTATGAAGAAATTACTTCGTCTTCTGAGCTGTAGTATTTGTATTATTATTAAGTCATTTCAAAACAATAAAAAAATCAAAAAAAGTCAGTAAATATAGCATGAATGTTTCTGATCCCAACAGCAAACATACTATCCCTTCTCTCATATGAAACATACAAAAAATGACAGAAATGAATAAAAATGGTAATTATAGGAATTGAATATACAACTAAGAAGAGAACTGAATAGAAGTCATCTGCTATGAGATTTTTTTTTCTTTTTCATTAATACAGAAAAAGAATGGAGTTGTATAGAAAGACGAGGAGACATGGTTACTGAAGGAAAGTGTGGAAGAAACCACAGTTACAAAGAGGAAGAAGGGACTATGACTTGAAAGGAAAGAATCTGTCTGGAAAAAGCTCTAAATGTTTTTTTCCCCCTGAATAAATCTTGACTCAAATGGTAAATGTGATGGATTTCTGAAGTGAGCTAATGGGTCTGAAAGCTTAGGAATTAATTGAAGGGTTGCAATTAACAGCTGACCGTGCCCACTATTTCCCCCAAACTTAACCCTCAGTCTTAACTAGCAGCACCTATCAACTCCCAGACCAAAAAAAAAAAAAAAAGTCACAGATTTACTGAAAATAACTAAGGGTTTCTACTGTGTATTTGATGTGCTATACCAAAATCTCTACATTTATTTACAAATTAGCTACTAAAATTAGCTAGTTTTGAGCCAAAGATACAAGTTGCAGCTCCCTTTTCACTTACTCTAAAAAGAAGACTACCTACCAGTCAAGAAACCTAACCAGCAGAAATAGTTCAAAGTAAGTTTTTATGTTGTATTATTAACAAATATGAAGGCCAAACAATGATTACCAGATCTTGAGAAAGTTTAAAGACCATGTGAAGCAGCAGCGACCAAAATATGACTTCAAAGGAAACGGAATTCAGAAAAGAGAAATACATTTAAAAATCTTTAAAATAATGAAAATTGATAACTTCATGGACATTTGAGGTTTTTATTTCCTTGCTTCTCTATATGTACACGAACAAAAATCATTAGGAGCTTAAAGTAATTCCCACTGGGAATATTACTGGAGATGAGGACAGATGAAGGCCAGAGACAGTATTTTTCATTGCAGTCTCATCTGTGCTATTTAATTTTGATTAGATGTATGTATTAATTTGACTTAAAATTAAGTAACTACCAATAATATCCCCATAACAAATTCTTGCACATTTCAAGCTATTTTTCATATTAATTGAAATAATTAAAATATTGTAGATATGCCAAATTTAAATTAATAATGTCCTGCTGCTCATTAAAAATCTCCAAATTGGATATTTCAAAGGCAGGTTATTGTAACCATTTACCACTCTACTGACTCTCCCTTAAAACCTGTTTCTTTTCAAAGTTCTGTACCAAGTGAAATATTTCCACTGCTTAGTCAATGTCCAAATGATAAATGAGAAGCTTAGGAAACATCCTTAACCTACTCTCCCAATCACTGTTGCACAGTCAATCCATCATCAGGTACAATTCATCTTTTCTCCTACAATTTGGAGATAAGAAATTTGGATATTTCTTATCCAAATATCTCTACACAAGATAAAGCCATCACAGAGACAATTGCCACGCCCTCTTATTTTGTTTATTAGCATCCTTTCATACTTCTCTCCAATTGCATTCCTGTTGCAGCCACAGTCATCATTTCAGAATGTAAAAGTACTTATTGATGTTATTTCTATGTAATCATCTAAGATAAAATTTCCTTAGCTCCTAGGTGAAAGGTTGACCCCATTCACATGACCCATAAAGCACTTCCTTTCATGACTCTCCATTCCATCTCATCTCATAGAGTTCTCACACCTACTCCCACTCTCTATCTTCTAGCCACGAAGGCCTTTTCACTTTCCATGTTGCCTGAATCCCTCTTAACTGAAAGAATTTGTATATGTTGCTTCATTCTTGTAAATCTATCTCCTCCCTTCTCACCTTGTTAATGCTGACACATATCCTCAATAAAGGGTCTTCGATGTTTCTTCACACTAAAGCCAGAGCTAGTATTCTGATACTTTCCTCGTAAGTACTTACCTGTGGGTATTCTGGTGATAATTTAATTATTATCCCTTTACCAGCTACCCTGTACACTTCACAAAACAAAGGATGATATAAAATCGGTTCATCACTTTGTTCCTAGTTTTCATAAAATGTCTTCTTTATAATAACTGCTGAAGAAACATTATTGAATAAGATAACTACTTATGAAGGATAGAGTTAGGGCTTCAAGAAGGTACAATAAACAATCTATGGTTCCTGCCATTAACTTTCCCAATTTATAAAGTGAAAATCTATTTGAGAATGTTCTGAGATTTTTTAAAAATCTAAATTTTTATCTTATTATAAGAGAATACTGTATTTTGTGTTTTCTGGAAAACAATTCATTTCTGCCAAGCATTCAAATTTATTAGTAAGAAATAAGTATTTAGTTTTCTTTATTTTTGTGGTTGTGATTTTCTCTTCCTCTTTCTGCCCTTTAAAAACGTTTCTCTTTCTTCCTTCCTCCCGTAAAGTTGTAGGAATTAGTTTCATAATGTTCATTAAGAGAAAAAGTCATTGATATCCTGTTAGGAAAATTTTCAAGTTTACAAAAAGTTGAAAGAATTGTACATGAAAATTTTAATTATACAATTAAAGTTTTATTATATTTGCTTGTAACCAGTTAACCAAATCTGAATCTCTTTATTCACCCAACAATTCATCTTACTTTTATTGTATTTCAAAGTAAGTTGCAGGCATCAGTAAATTTCTCCCCGAAACAAATCATCAGGGCTATCATTAAGTAGAATTAAATATTTTACCTATTTGAAGTAAAATTTACTTGTGTATTTCCATGTACATCTAAGTTTACCACTAAATATATGTTAGCAATTTCATATACCTGTATAAAACAAATTCTCATTGACTTATAAAGCATTCTCAACATCCCAGAAAGCTTTCTCACACCCTTTTTAGTCAATTAACGCCTTCACCCTCATCCCTCCAGAAACCACTCTGCTGCTTTCTCTCACCATACATTAGTTTTGCCTTTCCTACAAATTTATATAAATAAAATCAATAATGTATAATCTTTTGTATGTCTTCTTTCACTTACCATATTATTTGAGATTAACATGTGGTGTTGCATATTGAGCATTTCACTTTTCATTGATGAATAGTATTTCATTGGATGAATACACCCAAATTTATTGATTTTGCTGTTGGTAGACACCTGGTCTGATACTAAGTTTGCTAATTATGAGTAAACCTTTTCTATATATATACTTACACAATTAATTTCATGAGCACTTTTTTTTTCTTTGGTGAATAAGTAGGATTGAAATTACTCGATTATTGGATAGATATATGTTTGTGTATACAGAACTTTTTATAAAATAATTGTATAAATTTACATTGCGATGAAAAAATGTTTATTTCCATTGCTCCACATTCTTGACAAAATGTGGTACTGTCAGTCTTAATTAGAGTTTTTCTGAGGAATGTGCAGTGATATTTCATTGTGATTTCAAGTTGTATTTCTCTAATGACTAATGAGAAATTAAACATATTTCCATGTATGTATTATCCTTTGTAAAGTGTCCTTTTAAATCTTTACTCATTTTATTATTGGGCAGTTTGTGTTTTTATTGTTAAATTATCAGAGTTACTTATATATCATAGATAATAGTTCTTTATTAGATAATATATATTATTTGGGGAATTTTTCACCAGTGTGTTGCCTGTTCATTTCATTTGAAAGATGTTTTTGATGAGGAGATTAATTTTATTTGCTTGTTTTTGATGATACCTACCTTATCATTTTTTATGGTAATTGCTTAACATATATTGTATTAGAAACCTTGACCTACTGTCAAGTGTGATACTTAATTTTATTTCAACTTGACTAGGTCATAGTATTCCCAGACACTTGATTAAATATTATTTTTGCCTGCCTCTGTGGTGGTGTTTCTAGAAGAGATTAGCACTTGAACTGCTAGGCTAAGTAAAGCAGAATGCCCTTCTCAATATAAGTGAGCATCATCCAACTTTTTAAAGGTCTGAATAGAATTAAAAGGCAAAGGAAAGTGTAAATCTGTCTCTCTACGTAAATGCCTGAGATAAGACATCAGTCTTCTCCTGTCTAGAACTGGGATTTATACCATCTGTGTTTCTGCTTCTCAGGCCTTTGGACTTGTGCTAGAATTTACACCAGGTTTTCTGGGTTTCATGCTTGCAGAAGGTAGATCACTGGACTTTACAGTCTCCATAATCATGTAGGCCAATTCCTTATAATAAATCTCATCATACGTATAGGCATACATCACTGTATTGTGTTTCGCTTAATTGTACTTTGCAGATATTGCACTTTTTATATATTGAAGGTTTGTGGCAACTCTTGGTCAAATGAGTCTATCAGGACCATTTTCCCAATAGCATGTGCTTACTTTGTGTCTGTGTCACATTTTATTAAGTTGTGCAATATTTCAAACTTTTTCATTATTATTATATCTGTTGTGGTGATGTGTGATCAGTGATCTTTGATGTTATTATTGTAATTGTTTTGGGGTACCACAAATCACATCCACATTAGATGGCAAACTTAATCAATAAATGCTGCATGTATTCTGACTGCTCCCAGACTGGCAATTCCCCCACCTGTCTTTCTCTCTTTCTCTCTGTCTCTTTGTGCTTCCCTATTCCCTGTGACACAATAATATTGAGATTAGGCCAATTCATAACCTTAAATGGCCTCTAAGTGTTCACATGAAGAGCCATATGTCTCTCATTTTTGAGCGAAAACTAAAAATAATTAAGCTTGTGAGGAAGGCATGTTGAAAGCCAAGATAGATTGAAAGTTACATCACTTGAGCTAAATAGTTACCCAAGTTGAGGATACGAAGGAAAAGTTTTTGAAATACATTAAAAATTCTACCCCAGTAAACGCACAACTGATTAGAAAGCAAAACTGCTGATATGGAGTATGTTTTAGTAGCCTGGATCGAAGATCAAATCAGTCACAACATTTGCTTAAACCAAAGTCCAATCCAGATGAGACTCTAACTCTTTTCAATTCTTAGAAGCCTGGGAGAGGTCAGGAAACTGCAGAAGAAAAATTGAAAGCTAACAGAGGTTGATTCATGAGGTTTAAAAAAGAAGCCATCTCCATTACATAAAAGTCTATGTGAAGCAGCAAGTGCTAACATAGTTATCCAGAAGATCTAGCTAAGATAATAGATGAAGGTGGCCATACTGAACAACAGACTTTTAATGTAGACAAAATAGCCTTGTTTAGAAAGAAGATGCCATCTATGACTTTTAAAGCTAGAGAAGAAATATCAATGCCTGGCTTCAAAGCTTCAAAGAACAGGCTAACTTTCTCGTTGGGGGCTAATGCAGGTGACTTTAAGTTAAAGCCAATGATCATTTGCCATTTCAAACCTCTTAGGACCCTTAAGAATTACGCTAAATATACTCTCCCTGTGCTCTATAAATGAAACAACAAAGTCTGGTCTAGAGAACATTTGTTTACAGCATGTTTTACTGAATATTTTATGCCCACCATTGAGACCTACTGCTCAGATAAAAAGATTCCTTTCAACATATTACTGCTCATTAACAATGCACCTAGTCACTCTAGAGCACTGAAGACATTAATCTTGTTTTTCTTCCTACTAACCCATGTATTCTGCAGCTCATGGATCAAGGAATGCTTTAAATATTCAAGTCTTACTGTTTAAGAAATTCATTTTGTAAGACTATAGCTGCTATAGCTAGTAATTTTTCTGATGAATCTGGGCAAATTGTAAACCTTCTGGAGAGGAATCACTAATCTAGATGTCACTAAGAACATTTGTGTTTCAGGGAAGGAGTTTAAACTGCAACACTAACAGGAGTGTGGAATAAATTGATTCCAACTCTCATGGATGACTTTGAAGGATTCAAGACTTCAGTGGAGAGTGTAATGTTCTTGCATGCTCAATTGACTAGAGTACGGTGTAGACGTAACTTATGTATACACTGGGAAAGGAAAAATAAACAACTGTGAGACTTGCATTATTGCAATATTTATTTTACTACAGTAGAGCAGAACCAAACATGCAATGACTCTGAAATACACCTGTGTGTATCTGTGTGTATACACACACACACGCACGCACACACACACACACACATGCATTTAGGTCTATGATCCAAATCAAATTATTTTGGAGGAGTATGGTGTAAAATAAGAATTGAGGTTTTTTTTTTTTTTTTGTACAAGGTCTAAGAAATTTTTTGTAAATGTCCTGTATAATATTGAGAAACTTTCATTTTGTTACTTATTTGTGAGAATTGTCATTAATTTTGAAAAGTGACTTTTTATCAATTGAAATATTCTACTTTTAATGTGAAAAATTACATAGCTGGTTTTCTGAATGGTAAACTAACCTAATAATCCTGAAATTAAACCTACTTGGCCATCATGTGTTGGCCATTCTTCACATTATCTCTATTAATATTTAATTAAGAAATTGTATGTATGTGTTTATGAAGAATACTGGTCTTTAGTTGTCTTTTTTTAATGTTTTGTCAGACTTTAATATCAAAGTTTTGCTGTGCCTTAGAAAAGATTTGGGAAATATTTTCTTCTCTTCAATTTTCTGAAAATATTGTGTAAGGTTCTTGTCACATTTCCTTAAGTATTTGGTTGAATTCACTGGTAAAAAAAATATAAGTTTACTTATGCTTCCTTCCTTATGTTTTCCAGTTATCAGTCTCCAATAAACATTTAAAAACTTAACTTTGTTTCAGCATATGCTTCCCATTAAAACCTTAGGCCAACTAATTCAATTTCTGAATAAATTATAAGAATATTCACATTTTCTATTTCTTTTACATTTGGATTTTAAAGATGAGAATTCATAAGAATTTGTCATATTAATCAAAATGTTTAATATTTGTGGCTTAATATTGTTAATATTCATAAAATCCCTTCATAAGATCTGAAGTAATATAGCATTTTTAGTATTTCTCACTCTCAATATGTCAATCAATCTCTCTAGATGTCTATCAATTTTGTCTTTATAAACTGTCAACTTTTGATTTAGCTAATTTTCTTCTTATCCTTTGTCTTTATCATTGCTTTTGCTTTATAAACTTATCTTTATTATTATCATATAACTTCTGAGGTTTTTAATTTGTTATTCTTTCCTTTATTTTACACAATAGATCATAGTTTATATGCAGTTTAGGATCTATATGTGCTTGTAAGCAAAACCTTAATTCAGACCAAAAAGTTTGTATGTCTTGTATTTGTCATCATTCACTGTAAATGCCTTCTTACTTCCTTTGTAATTTTTCTCCCTTCCTATCATTTATTTAAAATTTACAAATGTCTAAATACTGAAGTAAAATGCAGTTACACTTTTGCTTTTATTTACACATATATTTCCAAATTTCCACCTTAGTTACACAGTAGTCAGAAAAACAAATACTTTAATAGTTTCAGTGCTTTGAAATGTATTGAGTTACCTCAAGCCAAAGCATGTAATCAATCTTGTCAAAGTTTTCATGTGTATATGAAAATCATGTGAATTCTGTAATTTCTTGATGAAGTGTTTTAATATATCAGTTGGATCAAATTTGTCATCTTTATTTTTTAGATCTTAATGCTTGCACAGAAAATCTTTAACCTCCCTTTAACTTAAATCCTTTATTGACCTAATATTTATGAAGAACTCATGAAAACAGCATTCAGGAGTTACAATTATTTATCACTTATTTTTAAAATGGCAATCTGTCTGTTCTTCAATCAACTTTCTTGCAATGTGCAAGCTGTAAGTGGGTCTATTATTCTGAGGTCTGGAGGATAGTGGCCCTCTTCTCACAGCTCCACTAGGTAGTGCCCCAGTGGAGACTCTACATGTGGGATTGCACCCCACATTTTCCTTTCACACTGTCCTAGCAGAGGTTCTCCATGAGGGTTCCACCCCTGCAGCACACCTCTGCCTGGACATCCAGACATTTCCATACATCCTCTGAAATCTAGGTGGAGGTTCCCAGGTTCCCAAACCTTAGTTCTTGACTTCTATGCATCCACAGGCTTGAACACCATGTGGAAGCTGCCAAGGCTTGGGACTTACACTTTCTGAAGCCACAGCCTGAGCTGTACCTTGGACCCTTTTAGCCATGGCTGGAGCAACTGGGATGCAAGGCACCAAGTCCCCAGGCTGCACCAGGGGGACCCTGGACCCAGCCCACAAAACCATTTTTTTCCCTCCTAGGCCTCCAGGCCAGTGATGGGAGGGGTTGCCATGAATGTCTCTGACATGCCCTGGAGACGTTTTTCCCATTGTCTTACCATTTTTTTCCTCCTAGGCCTCCAGGCCTGTGATGGGAGGGGCTGCCATGAATTCTCTGGCATACCCTGGAGACATTTTCCCCATTGTCTTGGTGATTAACATTTGACTCCTCAATATCTATGTAAATTTCTGCAGCCAACTTGAATTTTTCTCAGAAAATGGAGTTTTCTTTTCTAGGCATCATCAGGCTGCGCTGCACATTTTCCAAACTTTTAAGCTCTGCTTCTTATTAAATGCTTTGCTGGTTAGACATTTCTTCCACTAAATACCCTAACTAATTTCACTGAATTCAAAGTTCCACAGATCTCTAGGGTAGGAGCTAATTTTTACCAGTCTCTTTGCATAACAAGAGTGTTCTTTAATCCCCTTTCCAACAAGTTCCTCATCTTTATTTGAGACCACTTCAGCCTGGACTTTACAGTTCATATCATTATCAGTATTTTGGTAAAGGCCATTCAATAAGTATCTAGGAAGTTCCAGACTTTCCTACATCTTCCTGTGTTTTGAGCCCTCCAAGTCTCTAAGAAATTCCAGACTTTCCCACATTTTCTTATCTTCTTCTGAGCTCTCCCAAATGGTTCCAACCTCTGCCTGTTACCCAGTTCCAAAGTCGTTTCAATACTTTCAGGTATCTTTAAAGTAGCACCCACTACCTGGTACCAATTTACTGTATTAGTCCATTCTCATGCTGCTAATAAAAACATACCCAAGATTGGGTAATTTATAAAAGAAAGAGCTTAATGGACTCACAGTTCCACATGGCTGGGGAGGCTTCACAATCTTGGTAGGAGGCAAAGGAGAAGCAGTCATGTCTTGCATGTTGACAGGTAAGAGAGCATGTGCAGGGAACTCCCATTTGTAAAACTATCAGCTCTTGTGAGACTTGTTCTCTACCACAAGAACACTGTAAGGAAAACCACCCTCGTTATTCAATTATCTCCACCCGGCCTGTCTCTTGACACATGAGGATTACTACAATTCAAGGTGGGATTTGGGTGGGGACATAGCCAAACCATATCAGGGGGAATACAGGAATCATAAAATCCTGTGTGAAATCCCACCACATCTTTTAATCATCTCTTCTACACTGTATTTCCAATGAACTAAGTCACCATAATTGCCATCCTTTTCAAGTGAACAGAGAATTAACTCACAACCATAGTCAGCAAGTCACAGGTTTCTATATGTGCATGTGTGTGTGTGTATGTGTGTGTAATGACTTAGCAATTATATTTTTGTTCTCCTTCTGCTGGTGTGATCAGTAGCTCCAAAGTTAGTTCCTGCCTACTATTACCTGAACAAATCTCTGGTTTCCATTGATTTTCCTCTACATTTGTGTTCTCTTTACCTCTGCTACTGTGCATTGTGGTTTTATACCAGGGACACTGCTGTAGCTGATACTTAAGTTTAGCTTATGGTGTCAAGTACATCATAACCTTGTGCTACCCAAGGTGTATTGAGATACATCTGTTCTCTGTGAGCTATCCCTTCATTGGGTGTACTTTTCATGTATCAGGCAACTCTTCTTTGTACTTTTTAGCTTGATTTGTAGAAAATGTTATTTTTTTCATTTTTGCTTAGAGCTTAGTTTTTAAAAGTAATGGAATAGAAATATGTCTGTTCAACTTTTTTTCCACATAAAAATTGAGAGCAATTTTAAGCCATGCCACTAAATTTTCTCTGTGCCTAATTCAAAGGGGAAGGTCTAACTTCTGTTTATGGAAGAAAAGAAAAAGAGAGAAAAGAAAGAGACAGAGACAGTATTTTGTCTGGGCATATGCTTATGAAACAAATGACCCTAGAAGAGTTTCACCTGTGAATTTTCATGTAATTGTTACTAAAATCTTGAAGCATAGGTTTAAAAAATTGTAGATGAGACAATTTGGTCAATTACTAGAAGTATGGGTATTTAAAATGATTCTATATACGAGAAGATGTAGTATAGAGATAAAAGTTCTAAAATATTTTGATTTGTAAAAAGCATTCCATTCTAAGTGATAAACTACACAAACACAGAAAAGTCATTATGTTTTTTCAGAAACTGGCAGAAAGAGACTCATGCCAAACTGGCACTAAATTAAAACCCACATAAAAGTCTTCAAATCAGTGATCACGTCAAAAATTAAATAAATTGATTTTCACAACCTGAACTAACACAGATAGCACATCTGGCATCTTGAGAAGCTCCATCAGTATTGCACATGAGACATTTCAAATGTTAGGCAACAAGATATATTCCTTAAAGGTGACCAGGGGAACACCAGTCAGAAGTGTATGGCAATTGTCTTAAAGGCAATTTAGATTGAAATATGTGTAAGAAATCTAAGATATCTATCTAACAGACTGTCTTAGTAACAGTTTTTCTGGCTCATTCGCTCTTGATTTATTCTAAAGCTTTACTAAAAACAACATGTAGAAATGTGCTGAAAAACTACGAAGAGACATACAAGTTTGTGTAAGGTAACCACACACTTTCTGATTTAAATTATTTTTTTAAAAAGTTTCTGCATACCCTGCTTTGTTTTAAAAGATATAAAGTGATTGAAAGAGGCTTACAGTGATATATAATACTTAATAAACCAAAAGTAGGATGCAAATACAAAATAACAATAATAAAAGAAAAGAAATATAACAGAGGAAGGTTAAGATATTGAATGTCACAATATTCTATACTTATATATTGCAGTATATAGGGATGTTAAAAAAATCAAACAAAAATGAGTGAAAAGCAATTCTTGATTAGTGACAGAAACAGATGGCACAATCTCAAAAAATTAATATGTTCAAATAAGGTGTATTATGTGAGAAAACCATTTGCTGTATAATTCCTCGTATCTTGAATGACATCAATAACTTTTTAATTTTTCAACTCATATCTGCTCCTCCTGCATCTCCAAGCCCGTTCTCGTGATTGAAAGTTTATCTTTATTGGTCTGACTAATAGATATCTTCTCTGATAATTGAAGACGTTCATTGCTAGAGTAGATGTCATGTTTCTTGTTCATCTTTATATTCTAAACTGGCAACACTGTTTCTGGCTTATGGCAAATGTGTTGAAAAAATGTGTTAAATAGAAGAAACTATTAATACCTGCTCTCCAAAATTAGTTGGGCATGGTGGTGGGTGCCTGTAATCCCAGCTACTCCCGATACAGTGAGACTCTATCTCAAAACAACTGCAACAACAACAACACACACACACACACAAACAACAACAAAAAACTCTGCTCTCTAAATAAAGTTAAATGACTCACAAGAATCATGTGAATGAACTTAAATTTAGTGTTTAAGACTTCCAGGTAACTATTTCCTTTATCAAAATACTTCAGACTTTTCCATGATTTCTAATATTACTCCACTGCACATATTTAATGCTGTTTCTTACATCTGCACAAGCAGCTTCTTACCACTATCAGGCCAATCATCTCTCTTTTTCTGGAAAACAGATAATATTTTTTCTTAATTTTGTGCATTTGTTTTTTTCTTATTTATATTCTGCTTTATTCTACCATGATTAACACAATGTTACATTTACTTAATTTGATAAGATATTATTAAATAATATTTCTATAATTTCGGTGTATGTGTACTTTTCTGCATTAATATAATACATTCTCATACATTTTGTATTATATAAAATTGTGCATGACAGTAACAAGGCATTCAGAAAAGACAGAATATGAACAAACCACTAAAAATGTCCGCAACTACGTGACCTGAGCTCTGACTTAACAAATTAACTAATAAATATATAATACAATAAATTATAATTTTAAGAAGGTGAAAGGAGTTTGAGGTAAGGAGATATAGGAAAGGTTGAATCTGTTTTATTAATTAGAAAACAAACAGAATATTAAAAGATAAGAGAAAAATGGAGTAATAGTTTATTCAATATAGAGAATGTGTTCAAACTGAATCTAAGTCTAGTTGATGCCTTAAGCTGTATAAACAAACAAATTTTGCATTTTGCTTCTGTTGCTGAAGGTACAGACCATGTCAAGCCAGAAAAATGGTCCTGTTCATATCAACATGCAGGCATTCTCATTGTACCCATATCTAGTATCCATATCTATGTACATTTTTCATGGTGATAAGAGTTGACTTTAAGCTAGAATGCCAGGTGAGGTATCTCACTAAAGAGAGAATTGAGGTCGGGTGCGGTGGCTCACGCCAGTAATCCCAGCACTTTGGGAGGCCGAGGCGAGCGGATCACGAGGTCAGGAGATTGAGACCATCCTGGCTAACACGGTGAAATCCCGTCTCTACTAAAAAAAGTACGAAAAAAAAAAATTAGCCGGGCATGGTGGCGGGCGCCTGCAGTCCCAGCTACGCAGGAGGCTGAGGTAGGAGAATGGTGTAAACCCGGGAGGCAGAGGTTGCTGTGAGCCGAGATCGCACCACTACACTCCAGCCTGGGCGACACAGCAAGACTCTGTCTCACAAAACATAAATAAATAAATAAATAAATAAATAAATAAATAAATAAAGAGAGAGAGAGAGAGAATTGGATAAAACACTTCATTCATCGGAATATGGTAAAGGGTATGGGGGAAAAAATAGAGTCTTGTTGGTACATAGTGCTCAATTTAGTGAAGGCAGAGCTGATGGGGCCAAATAAAATAATAAGATAATTCGTCAGCAAGGGAGAGGAAATGAATCCTCAGGAGCGCTGTAAAAAGAAGCTTCCTTGCCAGCGTTCATCATTGAATCAGCATCCTTGCCAGCGTTCATCATTGCTTGTCTTTTGGATAAAAGCCATTTAACTGGAATGGCATGATATTTCACTGCAGTTTTGATTTGTGTTCTCTGAGCATTTTTTCATATACCTGTGAGCCATTTATATGTCTTCTTCTGAGAAATGTCTCTTCAGATCCTTTGCCTATTTTTTAGATTGGATTATTTAATGTTTTCCTATTGAGGTGTTTGAACTGCTTATATATTCTGTTTATTAATCTTTTTTCAAATAGATAGTTTGTAATTTCTTTCATTCTGCGGGTTGTCTCTTCACTTTGTTAATTATTTCTTTTGCTGTGAGAAGCATTTTACCTTGATATCTTTCCATTTGTTCATTTTTGCTTTGGTTGTCTATGCTTTTATTAAGCATAAAGGTGTCCACAATAAATCTTTGCCCAGACGAATGTCCGGGAGTGCTTCCCCAATGTTTTCTTTTAGAGGTTTTATAGTTTGAAGTCTTAGATTCAAGTCTTTAATCCATTTTAATTTGATTTTTGAGAAAACCTTTGTATACCCTTGTACTTGGCAAATTAGTAGAGCTACTATGGACACTAGTATGGGATTCTAAAAAAGCTGGTATATATCCCCAAAAAAGAGGAAATTAATATATTGAGAAAATATCTGTACCCTCATGTAAGCCAGACACAGAAAGACAAATACCACATGTTCTCATTCACACATGGGAGCTAAAAGGATAATAATAAAAAGTAGAAATAAACTCATGGAGATAGAGACTAGAATGATGATTATCAAAGGTTGAAAGGGTAGCAGGAAGGCAGGCGATAAAGTGGGAATGGTTAGTAGGTACAAACATACAGGTATACAGAATGAATAAAGTTAGTGTTTGGTAGCATGATAGGCTGACTCCAGTTAACAATAATTCATTGTATACTTTAAAATAACTAAAAGAGTGGAATTGGGATGTTTCTAACACAAAAAAATGATAAATGCTTGAGGTGATGGATACCCCAAGACCCCGATTTGATCATCACACTTTGGATGCCTGTATCAAAACATCATCTGTGCCCCATAAATATATACAATTATTATGTACCCATAAAAATTAAAAATGAAAAGCAGTTAATAAATAACAGAAAAAGAAGTGAAAGAATAGAGTTAAGGTGAGAAAGAGAGGAGGAAGAAGCTGAAGCATGCTATCAGAATCTCACTATGGTTTAGATATATAAGTGCTATATAATTATGTTAACTCTAACAAAATGGATATATATATTGTATTGTTGGTTGTGGGCACCTTTATTGTTAACAAATCTTTTAAATGCCTTCCTAAAGTCCTGGGATGTCTACTGTTTTGGACTGCTTAGCATGCTTTTTTTATTCATCTCCCCAGTATCAGATAATACACCCCTGAATACAGAGGAGGATGTGTGACTCAGTTCTGACCAAATAGTATCCCTGGCCACAGAATTTTACATAGGAAGGCTATGTAAAATAATCTTGGCTGGTTACTATTGTTTTCCAGAATTGTTCTTATACACTGCAGCAGAGAAAATATTCTTGCTTTTTAAGTTGCAGAGCTAGGATGTGAATATGAAGCTACCCCTTCAGTGATATCCTCCCCTATGTGCAAAGAACCTGAGTACATAAGGGAAGAATTAATCTAAACAGTCAGAAATGAGGAGACAGAAAGAAGAGATTGAAGAAAGAAGAGGGAGAGAAGAAACAGGAGGAATAAGAGGAGGAGAAGTGGGGAAGTAAAGAAAGAAAGAGAGAGACAAAGAAAGATTCTGGCAACACATTTTCTGTCTTATAAATCCCAGAGCCGGTAGTTTTTTTCCCTGCCTGGGAAACCATCAGTACTCTCACAACAAATTATCTTCTTATGCTTCAACTCACTTAATTTGGGTTGATATCACTTGACCAAAACACCCTGAATGATTCCAGTGTACCCAATTTAGAAAGTTACTGACTTAGTTTCATGTGTAGGCTCTGGCAATTGGTTAAGAAGATCTTGTGCCACTATTAGACAAAACAAAGCAAAAAGACAGAAGAAAAGAAAAAAATAACATAGATCTTACCACAGGAAAAGAGGTAGAATATAAATCAGATCCTCTTAATTAGACTTAAAAAATACAAAAGCTTGCCCTCTAGACAAACTGATTCTTAATATTTTGTGATGGGAAGGAGGTATTTTATAAACCACATTAAGCCACTTTTATTTTCTGTCTCCTACTAAGCACTCACTAGGCACCTATCTCTTGCCTTGAAAATAATTGTATGATAAAATGTTTCTTTACAGGGATATTTCTACTTTTTCATACGTTTTTTAAATAATGTACTGTGTTATCTAGTAAGAGCTACATTGTTTTAAGATTCCACAAAACAAATTTCCCCAAATACATTTTTTTAAAAGGCTAGGTGACATAGTGAAATAACACGATGTGAAAATACACATCCAGGTCTTTGTCTGGCACAATAAACTAAGAGACAAAGGATTTAAGTGTAGTAGAAAATCTTATTGCACATTATACTGAGAAGTTGTATAATTTAGCACAACTGAAATGTCACACTTTCTATGATATACAAATATGAAACTGCAATAAAATTCAGCTGAGCTTTAATAAAATGTTAGAATGTTCCTCCAAAGCACCCCACCCCGAATGACTCAAGAGTGTAGTTGTAATTTGAAATAAGCATAAAAATCTTTGATTTATATCCATCAACCAAATCACAGACTCCCAGTTCATTTCAGAAGACTCTTTTTTTCCATATAGGTCCCTGAAGTGTCTCAAAACTGCTAATAAAGGGCAGTTCTCTTCTACTGCTGCTACAAACAATGGGTTGTATATCTGGCTACTGGTTACCATGATTACAACTGCTTCCTACATGAAGCTGCTATTGCTTATAGATTACTCCTATTTATCACCGAATCTCAGACACGCACAGTTTAATATTTTATCAAAAATTGGATTGAATCTGAAAATTGCTTTAACTAGGCAGAATTATCAGTAGTTGGCATTACCTTGGGATTTATGAACTTTATCAGTTAAAAAATAGCCTTAGAGAATAACCTGGACATTTCCATGTAGGCATTACCAGATAGAACAAATTATGTTTAGACCTCTGAGATACAGCAAAAGTCGTGCTAAGAGGGAGACTATAGTGTCAAATTCCTACATGTAAAAGACGGAAAGATCGCAAACTAACAACCTGACTTACACCTGAAGGAACTAGAAAAACAAGACCAAACCACACCCAAAGCTAGCAGAAAAAAATAAATAGCAAAGATCAGAGAAGAACTAAATGAAATTGAGAATCAAATAATACAAAGGATCAATAAAATGAAAGTCTTCAGTTATAGGAAAAAATAAACAAAATGAATAGACTGCTAACTAGATTAACCAAGAAAAATAGAGAAAAAACTCAAATATGCACAATCAGGAATGATAAAGATAACATACATAACTTATACAACAGAAATGTAAAAGATTATCAGACTACAGTGAGAACCTCTATGTGCACAAACTGGAAAACCTAGAGAAAACAATAAAATCCTGGAAATACACACCCACCCAAGATTGAACCAGGAAGAAATAGAAATCCTGAACAGACCTTTAACGAGTAGTGAAATTCAATCAGTAATAAAAAGTCTCCCAATAGAAAAGAGCCCAGGACCTGATGGCTTCACAGCCAAATTCTATCAGATGTACATGGAAAAATTGAAACCAATCATACTGAAACTCTTTTAAAAAATTGAGGAGGAGGAAGTTCTCCCTAACTCATTCTGTAAAGCCAGTATCACCCTGATACCAAAGTCAGGGAAGGGCACAACTAAAAAAGAAAACTACGAGCCAACATTCCTGATAAATGTCAATGCAAAAATCCTCAATAAGATACTAGCAAACCAAATATAGCAGGCTATCAAAAAGATAATACACAACAATCAAATTGGCTTTATTCCAGGGATGCAATGTTGGCTCAGCATATGCAAATGAATAAATGTAATTCATCACATAAACAGACCTAAAAACAAAACCATGTGATAATTTCAATAGACACAGAAAAGTCTTTCATAAAATTAAACATCCCTTTATGTTAAAAGCCCTCAACAAAGTAGTCATAGAAGAAACATGTCAAAATAATAAAAGCCATATATGAAAAACTCAGCCAACATCATGCTGAACAGAGAAAAGTTGAAAGCATTCCTCCTAAGATCTGAAACAAGACAAGGATGCCGACTTTCATCACTCCTACTCCACATAGTACTAGAAGTCCTAGCCCTGCTAATCAGTCAAGCGAAAGATAAGAGGCATCCAAATTAGAAAAGAGGAAGTCAAATTATCTCTGTTCACTGATAATATGATCTTATACCTAGAATAGCCTAACTTACCCAAAAGACTCTTAGATATGATGGTAAACTTTCAGGATACAAAATCAATGTAGAAAAATAAGTAACATTTTTATATACTAATAATAATCAAGCTGAGAACTAATTCAAGAACTCAGTCTCATTTACAATAGCTCCAGATAAAAAAGGAGTACATTTAACCACAGAGTTGAAAGACCTCTACACAGAGAGCTACAAAACAATGATGAAAGAAATCATAGATGGCACAAACAAATGAAAAAACATGGACTGGAAGAACCAATATTATTAAAATGACCATACTGTCTAAAGCAATCTACAGATTCAATGTAATTCCTATCAAATTACCAATGCCATTCTTTACAGATTTAGGAAAAAAAAAATCATAAAATTCAAATGGAACCTAAAAAGAGCCTGAATAGTCAAAACAATAATAAGCAAAAGGAATAAAGGTTGAGATATCACATTATCTGATTTCAAATTACACTATGAGTATATAGTAACCAGAACCACATGGCACTGGCATAAAAATAGACACATAAGTCAAGGGAAAAGAATAGAGTCCAGAAGTAAAGCCACATACCTACAGCCAACTGATTTTTGACGAAGTCAACAAAAATGTACACTGAAACATAAATAGTGCTGGAAAAATTGGCTAGCCATATGCAGAAGATTGAAAGTGGATTCCTATTTCTCACAATATACAAAAATTAACTCAAGATAGATTAAAGACTTAAATGTAAGATTTGAAACTTTAATAACCCTGAACAAAAACCTAGGAGAAACTCTTCTGGACATTGGCTTATGTAAAGAATTTATGACTAAGTCCTCAAAAGGGAATACAACAAAACCAAAAATAGACAAGTGAGACTTAAACTAAAAAGCTTCTGAACAGAAAAGGTAATCATAACAAAGTAAACAGACAATCTACATAATGTGAGAAAATATTTGCAAACAATGCCTCTGATGAAGGGCTAATATCCAGAATCTATAAGGAACTCAAACAGTTCATCCAGAAAATAACAACTAACCCCTTCAAAAAGTGGGCAAAAGACACGAACACACATTTTTCAAAAGAATATATACAAGTAGCCAACAAATATATGAAAAAAATGCTCATCATCATTCATCATCTGAGAAATGTAAATTGAAACCACAATGAGAAACCATCTCACATCATTTATTATACCTATTAAGAAGTCAAAAAACAAGGGCTGGTTAGGATATAGAGAATAGGGAATGCTTATATGCTGTTGGTAGGAATGTAAATTAGTATAATCACTTTGGAAAACGGTACAGAGATTTATCAAAGAACTAAAAATAAAACTACCCTTCAATCTAGCAATCCCTCTGCTGGGTATCTGCCCAACAGAAAAGAAATCGTTTTATCCAAAAGACCCCGACATTTGTATGTTTATCTTGGCACTATTCTCAGTAACAAAGTTATGAAATCAATGTAAGTGTCTATAAATGTATGATTGGATTAAAATAGTATCTATATGTATCTAAAACATTTATATATGTAACATTTGTTTGTATAGAAATCGCTTATATGCATGAAACAGGAGACCATTATTCTCAGTTAAATGACTCAGAAACAGAAAGTAAAAAAATGCATGTTCTCACTGATGAGTGAGAGCTAAACAATGGGTATACATAGACAACAGAATGGAATAATAGATTTTAGAGACTTCAAATTGCAGGACGGCTGGATGAGGAGTGAGGAATAAAATACCACTTGTTGGGTACAATATGCACTGTTCAGATGGTCAGTAGACTAAAATCCCAGGTGTCACCACTATGCAATATATCAAGGTAACACAACTGCACTTGTGCCCCTAAGTCCATAAAAATTAAATTAAAAAAAAATTAAGAAACACTTGATTACAAAAATAAAACACACCCAAATTCAAGTTTTTGCTTGAAAACTTTCAGTTGACACCTACCAGTCGGAATCAGTTGCAGGATCGAATTATTTTTAAACTGCAGAATGGTTGTCAGAGATCTGGAAGAAAACAATCAAATCCTGGAGCACTCTTTAGAGAACTACTTGTCTCGAGGCTGAAAATGTGTGGATAAACAGAGATATCAGTGATTCAGAGCAAGTTGTTCACAATAGGCACTTCTGAGTGTGAAGAAGTGTCTTTTATACTTTCAGCAAGACATTGTGTCTATATTTTCCTTTGTATGTGAACACAAATGATAGTTGAAAACATATGTTTAAGTAAATCTAAAAGAACTTTTTGTACATATATAACATAAAAGTTCTGAATGATGAGAACATGGTATCTTAATTTAATAGACACAGTTTTTAAATTTACTTTTTTCTTCATAAAATAAAAGTGCATCTTGGAACTTATGCCATCTTAACATCAAATCAATATAGTAGATACCAATCTGTCATGCCTTCTTTGATTTATCCATTTGGTAGTTTAATATTCAGCAAATATCTTAAAAATTATATTACACCAGACACTGCTTTAGGCATGGTGTTATGGCAGTAAAAAGAGATTTTACAAACTGCATTTATGATTTTTTTAATTGTTTGAGTATATCATGTTCATTCTTCCTAACATAGATGACTGAGCATTATGGTACATGTTGAAATGTATCTTTCCACTCCATTAATAATGCCTTGCCTGTTCAAGAACACCTGAGGGCAAAACATGTTCTTTGCATTTCTCTGGAAAACTACAGTCACATGTTCCTAGCACCCAAGAATTGATCTAAAGTAAACAGGGTCAGTGTAATTTTCATAACTAAAATGTCTTTACAAATGTTTACATCAAATTATGCCAATTTTCTCACAAGCTGCTATTTTATGATATTATTATATGCATGAAATGAATTGCATCTCTGTAAGAAAACATTTGAGAAGTAAGGCATAAGAACAGTAATGCATTTGAAATGTTTATCCTCATTTGTGATCTCAGGATCTGTGATCAGGCACATAGAGTTCAGTTATTTGTCCTGTTTATTTTCTTTACCCTATCCAAACAAAACAAAACAAAACAAAAAAATCTAAGAAAGATCCCTGAGAGGTGAACTCAACATAAGTGTTAATGTAACATAGAAAAGATAATCCTATTGAATACACTTGTCTAAATGTAATGTAAAGCAAATTCTTGAAAATACCTTTTTTTTTTTTTTTTTTTTTTTTTTTTTTTTTTTTTTTTTTGGAGACAGAGTTTCACTCTTTCCTCTTTTGCCCAGGCTGGAGTGCAGTGATCTACTCTCAGCTCACTGCAACCTCTGCCTTCCAGGCTCAAGCAATCCTCCTGCCTCAGTCTCCCAAGTAACTGGGAACTACAGGTGTGCACCACCACACCTGGCTAATTTTTGTATCTTTTGTAGAGATGGGGGTTTCACCATGTTGCACAGGCTGGTCTCAAACTCCTGACCTCAAGTGATCACACACCTCAGCCTCCCAAAGTGCTAGGATTACAGGCATGAATGACTGCCCCTGGCCACAAAATTTCTTAAAATAATTTTTAAGAAATGTTTAAAAGACTACAAACAAGGTTGCATATTGCAGTTTTATAAGTTTACAGAATTAAGTTTTACCAAAAGTTCACAACACGAAGTTAAAAAAATTTTAAAAAGTATGAAAAACAGCCATATAAGAAGGCAAAAGTTTTATGTCCTGACAAATAAGAATATTGATCCCTCAATACCAAGTAATTATGACACAGTCCTATTTTACTTCTGAGGCAAATTAATTTTAGTATGGAGAAAAGTTCTTATTGATTTATTTTTATGTTTTACTTGAATTTTAAATATTACCAGAGATACAAGAAGTAGTAATGTTGCAGTCTCCTTACTCCTTTAGTTTAGTAAGGTCTGAGTTCTTGTCTTACAACCAAGAAGAATAAGGCACGTGGCCACTGGAGAGTGAGTAAGGCAGAGCAGAATTTATTAAGCAACAGAAAAGCACTCATCAGTGAGAGGGGTTCCAAAGTGGGTAGCCAGAAATGGGACTGAGTTCTGGGTCTTTTATGTGGCAGAAAAAAGGAAGTCTTCTGTGGTTCTGCCTTAATGGATGGGATAAAGTTCCCCCTGTGGGGGTTGCATCTGCATATGCCTGGGGTTGGCCACAGTGATTCCATGTTGGTTATTAACCATGACTGCCTAAAGCAAAACCCATGTGGGAATAAAACTGCAATGCTAATGGCATTATAATGAGTTCAGGGTCATTTGAGGATGCCCCCAATATTTGTCTGTGCCTGTACAAGTGACTGGAAAATCCCTTCTGAGCAAAAATCCTGAGATAAGAGGAAGTTCTTAACCACATTTTCTCCTGCTAGCTACTGGGGTGGTACAGATGCAGTCCCACAGGCATTGCCCTCTTCCAAGACCCTCACTCTCTATCTGCCTAACCACCAGAACCTACGTGCCTCCTCTCTCAGTAACTTGTCTCCATTTAAGATGAAATCTGAAAGAACCTATTAATTTTTAAAGCTTATTTCATGATACCAAATACTATAATACAAGGAAAAATAGTTTAGGGAAAAATCAGGGATTCATATTTCAAGGAACAAATAATAATGTTTAGAACTTTCAGTTTTTCTTCTTGAAGAAATTTCCCACATTTAAAATATCATTTTCAAACTTATATTTATATTTAGGCTTATAAGTAGGAAGTTGATAATAAATGATATGTTTTGATATTAATTAACACCCTGACATTTAAAATTAAAGTGATTACAAAAGCTAAGTGAAGAAACTCAAGGAGCTTGCAGGTGGTTAATTTTAAATTCAAAGAAAGCAATCTCCACTATTAATTTTTCAGAAATTTTGAACTACCATAGAAGAAAATAAGGATATTCTCGATAGTATACTTAGTATGCCCATTATTTATGTAAGTTTCTCTGAATGTAAAGGGAAAGAAATTTCAGAAAAAAGAATTTGAGAAGAGAGTGATGTAGGAGTAAAAGTGAGACACTTACCATCACCTAAGACAGATCTCTAGTCCTTTTCCCCCAGTATAGTAGGCTTTATTGTTTTTACCCAATTGGACTTACTTTTATAACAGCTTTGAAAATTTTGTGGGAAGACTTAACAGCAAAAATCAAATTTTATTTCATGAAATTTTATACTTATATGATGACATTCACACTTTATTTAACTCCCTGTATCTTTCCAAAATTAAAAACAAAAAAACAAAAAAACAAAACCTATGTACCTCTAAGTTAAGGAGTATCTCCTCCAACACACACACACACACACTGTTTTCCATCCCGAATAGTTAGCAATGATGCTATCTAATGTCATTAAATTATTTTAAGAATTAAAGAAAAAATGGGGTAAGGATGAATAGAAAAGTGCTGATAAACAGAAGATAATTTATCCTTACTTACTCACCTCTTACCATGGGAAGAAGCACAAGAATATGGCACAGGGTGACTTGGAACACTGCAAAAAATCATGTGTGTTATGTTTAAGAGATTTGTTGCACCATAACAGGATGTACTATTTTCAAGAGTCAATTTAGTATAAGAAATTTTAAGGTAAATAAATTAAAGAGGCAATGTGATAATAAATGGAAAAATACCAGATGGAAGCTTTTCTATTTACAAATTAAGACTTACCAAATTGCACTCAGACATTTCTTGAATAAATGGATATATCAATTTAGACAAATTTTAAAAAGAACAAGTGATATAAAATAATTTTATGAAAAATTTTTCTTTCTAAACAGTATGCTAATGAAGTTCTTTCAAACAATTAAAACACAATTATTTTGCTACTAGAAAGTTGTATAACACAGTTTTTATCTTATTACTTTTTTTACCGTTACTATACTTCTGATACAAAACTTTGAAGCAGTAGTATAAGACAAAGTTTTTACTTATTAATGAAAATTGAAATATGTTAAATTTTTTACTTAAAACCTGAAAGAATATTAACTCAACACTACAAACAAGAATCATGTATCCCAAGAGTATAACAATTTAATTTTAGAAAATCATATTTTATCAAATTAACATGTAGAAGAAGAAAAATGCTTAGTGAAGTCAATAGATAATAAAATAATATGAAATTTAAAACCATATTTTTCATTTTTATTAAGATTCTATGTGATTTATTTTTCTTTCAAATAACTTCTGCAAAAACAATTGCTTACTTTTATAGGCAAGAAAATGCTCTTTTACGCATGCACACGTATGTTTATTGTGGCACTATTCACAATAGCAAAGACTTGGAATCAACCCAAATGTCCATCAGTGACAGACTGGATTAAGAAAATGTGGCACATATACACCATGGAATACTATGCAGCCATAAAAAAGGATGAGTTTGTGTCCTTTGTAGGGACATGGATGCAGCTGGAAATCATCATTCTCAGCAAACTATCGCAAGAACAGAAAGCCAAACACCGCATGTTCTCACTCATAGGTGGGAACTGAACAATGAGATCACTTGGACTCGGGAAGGGGAACATCACACACCGGGGCCTATCACGGGGAGGGGGTAGGGGGGAGGGATTGCATTGGGAGCTATACCTGATGAAAATGATGGGTGCTGGCGAGTTGATGGGTGCAGCACACCAACATGTCACAAGTATACATATGTAACAAACCTGCACGTTATGCACATGTACCCTAGAACTTAAAGTATAATAATAAAAAAAGAAAAAAAGAAAAAAAATAGAAAACGCTCTTTTAAATTAAAATAATTTGTGTGTCTTCTATTTCATTAAATATTGTTATGTAATATTATGAAGTATATAGAACATACAGAAATTTAAAAGGCTAAGGAAATAGCTATAATTGAGGCAATGAACTTTAAACATTATATAGCATATTTTGATATATGAAATTCTAGTTCTTCTTCTCTACTAGGTACTGAAACTAATGGTCTAGTAGAGCTGAAAGTCTCTTCTGAATTGACCTTAACTTTTCTTTTCTTGTATTGTTTCTTTATGTCTTAATTGCCTAACTGCTGGCTGTCCCACACTTGTCTATTGACCCTACTACTTGCTTGCATCAATACAGTTATTACTGATACAAGATGAAGATATTTTTATTTATTGGAATTCCAGTGGGAGAGGACAAATTAATCCAGCCCAACAAATTCCATTTCCTTTGTCAAGAATGACAGTCAGGAGAGAACGTACTCCACTTACCTGGCTGATCTTACTGGGAAAAGTCACAAGGTGGGATTTTGAAATTCAAGTGTAATAATTGAAAATGATTGACAGGCATGAGTTCTAAGTGAGACTTCCTCTGCTAGTTTTCATAGAAATTATAAATACATGACATATGTGGTGAAAGTAGACTTAAGGAAGAGCTGAAATTTGGCTTCCAGTTGGGAATGTAGTTGATCTCTAAATAACACACATAGCTACAGGGGAGAGACAGAGAAAAATAAGGTAGCGGTTACAGATATTGAGGGGAAGAGTGTTTGAATAGTTGAATCTGTTAAGTGAGGGCCTCAAGCCAAGTTTCTTTAAATTACTGATATCAGATAAACCCCAGTGATGGGCGTATCATTTTACCGAGAGTGATTTCACAGGCTCTTAATCTACATTTGCTCAAACTTTAATTTAAATGACAGTGCTTCCCTAAACATATTTTTTGCTATTAGTTTTATTTTTTGTATACTTTTATTTTATTTTATATTCTTGTGGATACATAGGAGGTGTATGTATTTATGGGGTACATGAGATATTTTGATACAGGCATACAATGTGTAATAATCACATCAGGGTAAATGAGGTATCCATCACCTCCAATATTTTATCCCTTCTTTGTGTTGCAAACAATCCAGTTACACTCTTTTAATTATTTTTAAATATACAATAAATTACTGTTGACTGTAGTTACCCTATTGTGCTATCAAATACTAGATCTTATTCATTCTAACTATATTTTCGCACCCATTAACTTAACATGGTTTCTAATGAATTTTTCTCCAATATGCTTTATAGTGTATCTTGTCCCAGGAATTCATTACATGTTAACAGCAACTCTTTCTGATGTTCAATGCTTTGCCTTTCCAAAAGCTGAGATTTACATTCTGTTAAAAGATACTTTTTTATTTGTTATTTTGATTTATCAGAAAAATACCAATTGAAGCTATGCATTTTGCCGTATGTCAGTTTCTTCAGACCCCTGCTGATAGTGTAAAGGATTGGGGGATATATACACAATGTGTTAATAGAATAACTGACTTCTTAGAAGACCAATTACAAAATAATCTGTTACTAAGTAGAAGCAGAGAAGTTACACGTCACTGCATGGTGGCTAATAAATATTTGTTGTATGACATTTGAGTTGCAGGAATTGTTTCTCTATATCACATTAAAACTGGTGGAGCCTACACATACCAAGATTGTAGGAAATCAATGCTGAGTCATTGTGGGGAAGACAGCCCCTTTTCCTCTCCTTCAAAAAAAGACATCTATTCTGTGAAGAAAGTCATTGGTAGCTTAATGGGGATGTCATTGAATCTATAAATTACCTTGGGCAGTATGGCCATTTTCACAATATTGATTCTTCCTGTCCATGAGTATGGAATGTTCTTCCATTTGTTTGTGTCCTCTTTTATTTCACTGAGCAGTGGTTTGTAGTTCTCCTTGAAGAGGTCCTTTACTTCTCTTGTAAGTTGGATAAACTGCTTTAAAGTTCATGTGGAACCAAAAAAGTCCCCGCATTGCCAAGACAATCCTAAGCCAAAAGAACAAAGCTGGAGGCATCACACTACCTGACTGCAAACTATACTACAAGGCTACAGTAACCAAAACAGCATGGTACTAGTACCAAAACAGAGATATAGACCAATGGAACAGAATAGAGCCCTCAGAAAAAATACCACACATCTACAGCCATCTGATCTTTGACAAACCTGACAAAAACAAGAAATGGGGAAAGGATTCCCTATTTAATAAATGATGCTGGGAAAATTGGCTAGCCATAAGTAGAAAACTGAAACTGGATCCTTTCCTTATTCCTTAAATGAAAATCAATTCAAGATGGATTAGAGATTTAAATGTTAGACCTAAAACCATAAAAACCCTAGAAGAAAACCTAGGTTGGCCAGCATGGTGGCTCACACCTGTAATCCCAGCACTTTGGGAGGCCAAGGAGGGCGGATCATGAGGTCAGGAGATCGAGACCATCCTAGCTAACATGGTGAAACCCTGTCTCTATCGAAAATACAAAAAATTAGCCAGGCATGGTGGTGGGTGCCTGTAGTCCCAGCTACTGGGGAGGCTGAGGCAGGAGAATGGCGTGAACCCGGGAGGCGGAGCTTGAAGTGAGCCGAGATTGCGCCACTGCACTCCAGCCTGGACAACAGAGTGAAACTCTGTCTCAAAAAAAAAAAAAAAAAAAACAACAAAAAAAAACCTAGGTAATACCATTCAGGACATAGGCATGGGCAAGGATTTCATGTCTAAAACACCAAAAGCAATGGCAACAAAAGCCAAAATTGACAAATGGGATCTCATTAAACTAAAGAGCTTCTGCACAGCAAAAGAAACTACCATTAGAGTGAACAGGCAATCTACAGAATGGGGGAAAATTTTTGTAATCTACTCATCTGTCAAAGGGCTAATATCCAGAACCTATCAAGAACTCAATCAAATTTACAAGAAAAAAACAAACATCCCCATCAAAAAGTGGGCAAAGGATATGAACAGACACTTCGCAAAAGCAGACATTCATGTAGTCAACAGACACATGAAAAAATGCTCATCATCACTTGCCATCAGAGAAATGCAAATCAAAACCACAATGAGATACCATCTCACACCAATCAGAATGGCAATCATTAAAAAGTCAGGAAACAGCAGGTACTGGAGAGGATGTGGAGAAATAGGAACACTTTTACACTGCTGATGGGACTGTAAACTAGTTCAACCATTGTGGAAGACAGTGTGGCAATTCCTCAAGGATCTAGAACTAGAAATACCATTTGACCCAGTCATCCCATTACTGGGTATATACCCAAAGGATTATAAATCATGCTGCTATAAAGACACATGCACATGTATGTTTATTGCGGCACTATTCACAATAACAAAACTTGGAATCAACCCAAATGTCCATCAGTGACAGACTGGATTAAGAAAATGTGGCACGTATACACCATGGAATACTATGCAGCCATAAAAAAGGATGAGTTCATGTCCTTTGTAGGGACATGGATGCAGCTGGAAACCATCATTCTCAGCAAACTATCGCAAGAACAGAAAACCAAATACCGCATGTTCTCGCTCATAGGTGGGAACTGAACAATGAGATCACTTGGACACAGTAAGGGGAACATCACACACTGGGTCCTATTGTGGGGGAGGGGGTGGGAGGGATAGCATTAGGAGATATACCTAATGTAAATGACAAGTCAATGGGTGCAGCACACAAACATGGCACATGTATACGTATGTAACAAGCCTGCACATTGTGCACATGTACCCTAGAACTTAAAGTATAAAAAAAAAGAAAAAAAAGAAAAAAAAAAGAAACCTAAGGATCTTGGGGGAAGTCCTTAGGACTCCAGTTCATTGTAGATTGGAATTGCTTACTTTCCAAAACACACCGTTGATTAGAAGGCAGATTTTGCTGTCTATATTATACATTCCCTCTGTGCCAGTATCTCCCCGAAAGCTCTCAAAGATTTTTCTACATGGTATAGTCTCCCACTTTGAGGCACCGCTCCATCTTGGGGAGCAAAAATTTTCCTATGACCATTCTTGGGAGCAGAGTATAAACATCCACCCCTCACTCTCTTTTTGTCCCTTGGGTCTCAGGAAATATAATTATCTAATTCTTTCCTTTTCTTTCAGACACTTTTTTCTTTTTTGGACAAACCACCTGCTATCGTGAGGCTAGCTTTTGAAAAAAACAGCCGCTTGCTAATCATCCCTTAGAACACGAAGTCAAACATGGAAAGCAGGGTTGAACATGCTCTCTTCCGATCCTACACAAGTGAGGGCGAAAGACAAGTGTTCTTGTATATTATCCTGTTGAACTATTAAAAAAAAAAAATCCTCTGAGTAGGGTAGTTCAGATTTTATTCTTTATTCTTTATTTATTTATTTATTTTTGAGACGGTGAGCTGTCGCCCAGGCTGGAGGGCAATGGCCTCTGCTCACTGCAAGCTCCGCCTCCCGGATTCACTCCATTCTCCTGCCTCAGCCTCCCAAGTAGCTGGGACTGCAGGCCCGCCACCACGCCCTGCTAATTTTTTTTTTTTTTTTTTGTATTTTTTTTGTATTTTTAATAGAGACAGGGTTTCTCCGTGTTAGCCAGGATGGTCTCGCTCTCCTGACCTCGTGATCCGCCTCCTCGGCCTCGCAAAGTGCTAGGATCACAGGTCAGGTTTTATTCCCTAACCCTTCTTCTTTCACCAATAATACACCACCATGTCCTGTCAGGTGGCCACTAAATCTTCAATCTATCTACTTCTCTCATTCTCTCAGTCAGCTATCCTGCATCAAAATGTCTTATCTTTCACCAGGACTGCTGTAAGGCATCTACCTGTGTCTACTCTTGTTCTGCTCAAATTCCTTTTTCTGAAAGGGAGATAATTATAAAATAACAATCAAATTATGACCACAGGCCCACCTTCCAACACATTTATTGTTTCACTTCTTTCCATGCCTTCTCATTTCTCTAAGAATAAAATCCAACATTGTGGTCTATAGTATCCTGGAAGGTTTGACTCATCTCTCACAATCCAACTACATTTTGCACCAAACATCCATGTTGCTGAATATTGATCTCTGCATTCAGCCAACATTGTTATTATGTACTCTTTCCTTGGATCCTGATGCCTGTGCCTTCCAAAATGTCCTCCAGTCCCTTTACCCCGTAACACTCATACTGCCGGCTCTTTCACCTGTTGACCTGTGTACTTAAAAGCCACTTTCCTTATCACCCATCCTACTCCTTCAAATCTCAGTTCAGTCAACACTTGCTCAGAAAACCTTCCCTGACCTTTTTTCAATATTCAATTCTTCATATTGTAACTACTCTTTTACAGAATATATCAGCATTTATTTTAAAATTTATTTTTAATATGTTGGTTGATGTCTTCAGACAGAATGCAATTTCCATGAAAGCAAGGCTCTATTAGGTTTTTATTGTTTGGTTTTGTTTCTCCACTGTGAAATATAGTGTCTAGCATTTTGTGGGTGGTGAGTAAATATTTGTTAAAGAAAATAATAGTCACAAATTTATAAAGTACAGTACATATTTGGGTTATTATTTGCAGTTATAGTTATAATTTCTTCAACTTTTTCTGGGGCTGGAGTGTGGAGTGGTGTGAAGTAAATAAAAGCAAAACAAGTAGTCACACATTATAGCAGAAGTCCTAGAGAACATTGCTAAGATTTACTATCCTTGGTATATAGAAAATAAACCTCATTCTAAATATAATTTATATGTTAAATATATTTTGTTTCAAACTGAAAAATAAATAAGACGTTAGTGGCCTGGATCTTACAAAAATGATTAACAATGGTTATGTATTTTTGCACATTAGGAAAGTAAGAACTTATTTCACATTTTAAGCTCATAACTCTCTTATTAAATATTGGTAATTAATACACTAATGAAAAATTATGTCTGGTTTCTAAGGTTATAATATTGGAAGACAAATCTTCAAAGAGAATTTGAACCTATTCTAACTGATTTTAGCTTGAAATAACTATGCACTAAAAAGAAATCATAATCTTACTTGAAATTGAGTTACTCAGGTTCAACTTGAGCTACTCAGGTTGAACTTGGTCTACTCAGATACTGTTTAAATTGTACGCTGAGACTGGCAACTCGTTGTGGAGAAAAAAATCTAACCACCACACAGCCAAGCCAGGGCAAAAAAAAAAAAAAAAGGCATTAATAAAGAAGTCATTAATATTGTCATGTGTCACACCAAAGGAAGAGGATACTTAGGCCTCTTCCTGTATATATATCAGAATATATTCTGATATGGAAAACTAGGTTTGATAACTGAGGATTGATAATTGGTGATAACCTATTCTCTCTTCACAATATTCAATAAATAGGTTTCATTTTTTTAATGGGGTACACAATTTGTCTAATTCGTGTGGGCAGCTAAGGAGATTGATTATAAGAGTGTAGGGTCTGGAGTCAGACAACCGGGGGTTGAAACCTGGTTTCTAAAATATGTTATGTGAGGCAACAGAAGCATCCTTAATAATTCTCAGTTTTTTCTTTTAAAAATGCGTAAAATAGCATTTCCCACTTCAGAGGGAATTTAAATAATAAAAATGCATGCTGAGTGCTTAGCATAATATTTGTCACAAGGTATATATCCAATAAATTGTAATTACTATTATTGTTGTAAATTATAACATTAATACAGTTAGGTTAATCTACAAATAATTTTGCAACAGCTGAAGAAACCTAACTTTAAATAACACTCTTCTAATATTTTGATGAATATTTTCTATTGGAAAAAACGAATTTTGCAGAATAAAATAAAACTAAATAAGACCCTATTAAATATAATATTAAATTGGCAGGAGTTTAAATATTTTGCCTATAAATTTTACCCTTCCATATAAAATGGCTTTCTAAAATAGTGTGTAGGAAAATGATTCATGTTATTGAACTTAAAAATATTTAGAATAGAAAATATTGAATAATTCACAAAAATATAAAAATAATAGAAAATATCTCATATAAAATCTTGGTACAAATTCTGTTGATACAATTTACAGCTTGTTTGGGTTAATTTATATTTGAATATTCTATGGTCTTAATTTTATTGTTAATTTTTCAGTATGACAAATGGATAGGACATTAGCAAAAATATTTTATCCTTTGTATTACAAAATGTAAGAACACAGCTTAACATAAGAAAGGTTTAATTTTATACACTCATAAAACTATTTTTCCTTTTTTAAAAACTTTACACTTTTCATTATTTTCTAAATATTTTTCTTTCCAATAGATTTTAAACTCTTCAAGGGCAAGGTCACAATTATCTTAAGCAATATGCAACAGGTACACAATATATAATTGTGTGTTGAATAAATATTTATTGAATGACTAATGAGCAAATAAATGAATTAACAAGTGCATGATATTTATTTGCTCATTTGGTAGCTCATATCCATTTGATAAATTTAATTGCCAATTGCAGGATGTGGTTATCCAAAGGGGAATATGAAGTGGCCATAAAGTAGGTTCGAATCAATTTGTCAGATCTCCATTTAATCTGATTTTACATGTTTAGACATAATTTTTAAAATAAGCTCATTAATATCTTAATCAAATTACAAATTCAAATTCACTGTTAACTTACGCTGAAGCACCCATGTTTAGTCATTTAGGTTCGTGTTTTTAGGCTGATTTGTCATAATACAATCTAAAACCGTATGCCATGGCCGGGTGCAGTGGCTCACACCTATAATCCCAGCACTTTGGGAGGCCAAAGTGGGTGGGTCACCTGAGGTCAAGAGTTGGATGGCAGCCTGGCTGACATGGCAAAACCCCATCTCCACTAAAAATACAAAAATTAGCCAGGCGTGGTAGCATGCGCCTGTAATCCCAGCTAATCGAAGTCTTAGGCAGGAGAATCGCTTGAACCTGGGAGGCAGAGGTTGCAGTGAGCTGAGATTGTGCCACTTCACTCCAGCCTGGGTAAAAAAGTGAAACTCCATCTCAAAAAAGAAAACGTAGAAGTCTCTGGCTCTTAAATGCTGACAGTTTTATTAGTTCTATACTATTGTTTCTGAAAAAAAATCGTTTTTTTTAATGCAAGGAAAGAAAAAACATAAAAACTGGAATGTCATTTTTCTATTTCTGTATAAGCATTGGTTATTAAGTAAGTGCCAACTTGAGACACCTACTATAAACAGAGCTGTGTAAATGAAGACATTTTTCATTTCTCTTTCTAGATATAATTCAAATAGAAAAAGAATAGAAGACAGAAATTGAAACTTCAATTTTAACAAAACAAGAAACTATGTCTATAACATTTTTAAGGGTTGATGAAACTCAGTAAGTTCACACGAACGCCATCCTCGAAGAAATATGAATAGAGTAAAATAAGAGTTTAATGGGAGTCATTGCCAACTTCAAACACAATTATGAAGTTGTGGGTCACACTCTGAGATGCAAACGGGTGAAAACTGAGACATTTAGGTGATGCTTGAAAACCCCTTGTTTTGATTTGAGAGAGAAAAAAAATGGTCAGACATTTTTAAAAAAAAGAAGAAGAAAGAAAAATAAACATATAAAAAGTAAGGAAACAAATAATTAAAATAATTGAAATATTTACACAGAAATGTTTGCAGGAATAAGCCTGGCTTTGTGACAGCTAAGAGAAAAAATTATTTTAAGCTAAGAAAAACAATTATATTATAATATCCTGACCACACCTCACAATAAAAAAATCTTAAAATAGTTGGTCCAAAGTTACCAAAATAGGACCATTTAATAGGAAATCTGAAAAGAAGACAAGTACAATGTCTAGAAATACATGCAATTTGAAAAAAAATGATTACAAAAATTGTTATAAAATTAATATTAAGAAAAAATGTGACCAATAAACAGATAAACGCTGAAAAAAATAATGCATTAAAATAATTAAGTAAAAACTCTCTACGGAAGAAAAACTCAAAAACAAAAATAGAAAATTAAGGAAGACATAAGGAAATATGAAAAGGTGATGAAAGACAGCCTAGAAAAACTAAGAAAATGTTTTGAAATCACAGAAATAGTCTGCGTGCAGTGGTTCATGCCCGTAATCCCAGCACTTTGGGAGGCTGAGACTGGTGGATCACTAGAAGTCAGAAGTTCGAGATCAGCCTGGCCAACAAGGTGAAACCCTGTCTCTACTAAAAACACAAAAATTAGGGATGTGTGGTGGCTCACACCTGTAATCCCAGCTACTACCTTGAACCCAGGATGTGGAGGTTGTTGTGAGCCAAAGGTGGCACCACTGCCCTCCAACCTGGGTGACAGACTGAAAGACTCTGCCATGAAACAAAACAAATTAAATAATAAAATAAAATAAATAAAATCAAGGAGATAATATAAAATTAGAAGAAACACAAAGATAAAGACATACTGCAAAAATTAAAGCAAAGGATGTAGAAAGCACAATCAAAATCTAAATACAATTAAACAATTTGTGTAAAGTTTACAAATCAGAGAGAAAAGATAGATATTAAAAGCAGGCAAAAATGTTCTATCATATGCATAATTGAAATCTTCCAAAAGAAAATTAAGATAATGTTAACCAACAAATATCTAATTATTTAATCATGAAGAACATGCTCAAAATAAAAGAGTAAGTTTATACCTGAAAATGGTTCACAGAATGCCAAATTAGTCCATTATTGTCAACATTAAGAATATTCCCCAAAATAAACAAAATTATATAAGCATATATCCTTTGTTTCAGCAATTTCATGTAAAAATTCATCATACAAATATACCAAGAGTGTAAGAATAGCATGTATTTAAAAGATTGTGGACTGCAGCATTGTTTTTTAATGTACCTCAGTAGTGACTAAATACACTCTGAAATATTCATATAGTGGAATGATTTGTAGCCAGAAATGAACACCAAACAAACAAAACACAGAAGCTTTTTATCATTTCGTATGAAAATATATTCAGCACCTTTTATAAAATGAAACAACCAAAATGCAGAAAGTGTGTATAGTATGCTACAATTTTTATAAAAACGAGGAAAACGGTGTATATCTGCATTGACTTTCATATGTAAATACAATTCTCAAAAAACTAGTAATAGTTGTTACCAATTATGGGGAACAAAGATAAGACCTTTAACTACACACCTCCTTATATCTTTTATATTTGGGTCATGTGGATATGTGTCAATAAGTTTGAAAAAATATACTGTTTATTCTAAAAGCTTGACCAGTCTCATCTTCCTTTTCAGTGGAGCAAAATCATTTGTACATTTCTATCTTTTCATTAGCTTATGATCTCCTTTAAGATAGGAATAATATGCTATTATCCATATGAATACTTATGCAATGCATTGCATGGCACAAACATCTTATACATTTAAATGCCTGGCACAAATGTCTTACATATTTAAAATGCATATGTAAGACACTGCGACCTACTTTAGAGGGGAGGCTGGGAGGAACCTGAGGGTGTAAAAACTACCTATCAGGTACTATACTCACTACCTGGGTAATGAAATCACCAAGCTCAAGTTACACGCAATTTATCCATTTAAACCTGCACATGTACCCCATGAATCTAAAATAAAAGATGACAGAAGAAAAGTACATTTAAATTTTATTGAATTAAGTTGAACTAATTGGTTGTCTTCATAAATAGGCTTCTCTTAATGCTGTGTGTCTTCATTTCCTCTTAGCGCTCTCTTGAAGTAAACAAAAAATGTCGCCAAATATGTCATGTCTGAAACTATCATTCTTTCTCTGAACCCAAATATTCAATATGAATATATTTGCCTTTATTGTTTTATGCTCTAAACTTAAATATATCACACTTGCTGACATAGTTATATAATAAATTTTTATATAAAATTTCAGAAGCAAAGGGTATATGGATACATAATTTTAGCAGTATGATAGTTATTATGATAGCTATTAAAGTATAGATATGTATTAGGGCTATTATCTATCATTATTTTAATTTCCATGATTTACATATATGAGTACAGGTATTCTGTCCTCCTCCAGTTCTCTAAAGTATTATTTATTTTAGATCTATAGTTAAAATTAATGAATTTTAAAAGTGCTTATATTAGAAGAGCCAGACTTTTCTCTCTCTAGCATTTAAATGTATAGTTTAAACAATACAAAACAAAACTTAATAAATGATTCTAGAAATTCTGATGCGATTGTTTCCCACTTGAGGAAACTAGGCTCCTATCAAGCTGCTTCTGCGTGAGCACTGTGTGTATAGCCTCTTTCTTTGTTTGGACATATTGTAAATTCTCAGGACATCACAAAAAGCCATATTAAATATAAATATATAAAGCATATCATAAAACCAATTTAAATGAGTTTTATTTATATAACTTTGGGGATTTATAGAACCACTTGTTTCTTTTAATGAGTTGGAAGAACTAAGATTTCACTACACTCAAGATACAAATAAGGGCCAACAAATCTGATAAGCGCAAAAGTAGAGGTCTTCCTGAGTTTGTCTCCAGATATATACCATTTAATTCAAACAGATTTAAGAGTCATTTGAACTCAAGTCAAGATGAAAAGTAGAATCTATCAAGTACTGGCCTTCTTATTCTAAGTACAGAGACCTATCAATGTCTGTCTCTTGGCTACCCTTTTTGTAATAAATGTAGGCTTGACGTTTAATGAAAACCAGCTGAGTAGTTTAAGGTACAGATGACTTCTTTTCTTCTTATTCCAACTAAGATTGGTTTTACTCTTCATAATCTCTCACAGCTGCCAAAAATCCATTTTATCTTTGCATGAGGTGAAGTTTCCATTAACAACTATTAGAGTAGCAGAGGTCAGACATCCAGTGTCAGATGTGCTACTAAAAAGAATAATGAACAAAGAGTTTACCAAAAGGGTATACAAATCAGTTCAGAATCTTTATAACTTATAAAAAGGCTTTACACTTTCATATCTTCTCTTGCCTTTATGGTTCACAAGATAATTTCAGAAAAAAAAAGAAAGGAGAATTTATGTATGAAGTCAATTATGGTGACTGAAAAAAATTAATAGAGTTGGAGCTTGACTCGCAAAATTTTTCCCATTGCATGGCTGATACTTCTAGGCTACAAGCTGCAATGATGCTATCTCTGGATATAAACAGGGTTAGTGATTTCAACACTTGGTCATATTGATGACTCTCTGGTTCAACTAATAATAGACATCAAAGCAGGAAAAACAACTTTCATTTCTTACTTATTGAATTAAAAGCTAAAATAAATGTGAAAAGTAAACTTTATGTATATATATACACACACACAAATATATATACACACATATATATATGTCTTTTATTGAAACTACCATCTATTAGGAGCATAGCTCCATAGGAAGACATTATTTCATTGTGTGCATTCTTTTATTCTTTTGTTTATTCCAGTATATTCAATTTTATCCATTTAGTAATATTCATTGAGTGTCTACTATATATCAGACCTCCAAATTTCTGGGAAAATTTCCAGGATTAGCTTCTAGAACTAAATTCCTTTTAATTATGATTCCTGAACAACTTTTAAAAACAATAATCTTAAAATCATAGCACAAAAATTGCAGCCAAGTGAAAAACAAATGGATACTTATCATACATTGTGATATGTGCTATGGCAGAGACATACAAAGTGTACTATGGAGACATGTAGGAGGAATGTATAATTTAGACATGAGTTTTGGAGGTCAAATATAGCTTGCACCAGCCAGAAAATTACTGTCATGAAGAATAAGCAAGTCTTAAAATGTTAGAAGAGTCTGTTAAGTAAAATGGCAAGAAGAATGGTGTTCTTGGTAAAGAATCACTAATACAAGAGTGTGTGTGTTTATGTGTGTGTTTCATAAGACAAAGAGAGAAACTGAGAGCGCCTGACTGGAAGACTGAAGAGCACTGGACTCTAAATGAGAAAAATTAGTGAGTGAAAGACACAAAGTAAAGAAGTGGGATCAAATCACAAAGAACCTTTCCTAGCAGTGTAGAGTTTGAAATAGAGTCATAAAGGCAAATTCAAGAATTTGGGGACAGGCTTATGACATAGTTATATTTACAATTTAGGGCTTATTGTGGCATAAACGTAGAAGATAATTTGTGGCCTCAGATAGATTACAGAAGATGGTTGAAGAGGCCGTCGTAAGTAACATGGATAAGGAATTAGAACTGTCTGAAGCCAGGCAATGGCAGACAGTGAAATTAAACAAGAAGGGACAATTTGAGAAACATTTAAAGACAAAGACAACAAGAAAGTGACAGAAAATTTTGTGGGGAAACAATTCAAACATGAGAATCAAAGAGGCTTGTCAGTTTTGTGATGAGAACATTCCTCAGTGGTGCTGTTATTCATGACATCAGGATATACTAGAGGTTTGGTAAGTAATCAAAGATCAGTCATGCACTCAGCACTAAAATGATGTAGTAGGCAGATTGCTTGCTTGACTGCAAGTACTCTCTCTATTTTCTAGTATTTGAAATACAATTCTTTCTTCAAATCCCAGCTGAAGTATAGCACATTATTGAAAGCATGCCTGAAATCTTCCCACCAAATTCTCAACACGACTCTGTTGTCTTCATCATAGCACTTACCCTGATATGACATGCATCCCAGCTTGTACCATATGCTTGTTTGGACAACCGGATTGTGAGCTTCTTACAGACATAATACTTAAAAATTCATGTTTGAGACTCCATAATGCCTAGCAAAAAAGCAAACTTTACGTATAATAAGCACTCAATAACTGTTTTCTGAATTGAACCAAGAAATAATAATCTTCATCAAATTCCTTTAAAATTAAAACAATAGATGCTTTTGGTCCCACAGTTCAGTTAAAGGTAAGGTCATTTCTTGCCAGCAGGCTACGACTGACTTTAATTAATTTTATACCATCCATCTGCTGCTGTGTACCATGTCTTTTAAAACACAGGAAGCATTAATCTGCAGATGAATGGTATAAAACATTTTTACAATATTTTCTTCAGTTACAAGTAGAATACATGTGAACCATAATATTTGCTGCTCCATTCTAGAATCATAGAAGAATGCACACTATCAATAGACACCTACAGTGAGGGTAATAATATGCATATGGTACATTATAACATCCTTATGCTTGTTTCAAAAACTGAGAAAATAAAAAATAAAAAGTAGAGAATGTTATGACTTAAATAATACAAGCATGAGCATTCAGTCAGGTCTTTAAAGGAAATATTTCACATGTGGGAAACATAAGTGAAAGCATTATATGTTTCACTGTGTGGTAACCTCTTATCCTCCTTCATTTGGTTGATGTGTATCACAGCACTGTGGGTGTCCAATATTGCGCTCCAGGTTGGAGAGATTGGAGTAAGGGAAGGTAGGCAATGTGTGAAGCAGGCAGCAACCTGTATCAAACCAGAAGAAATAGGAATGGTGCAGCTCTTGCCATAACCTATAGTATAAGCATTCATTCCTCCAATTGTTAGAGTGGTTCATAAACACAGTGCTGTCTAAAAAGTGTCACGTTGAAACTATGAGAAAGTTGAGTGCAGAAGAGTTGAACAAGAAAACAAGCATGAAATGGCTTTGGAGCTGGAGATGACCAATTGTCTTCAGTCTACTGTTGATTCTTTCTTTTACTGGCAGGCAGGAGATGGTAGTGGAGATATCTTGAAGAGTTAAATGTACCATGAAAAATGTAGACTGAATCTTCTACCACTTCATCTCTCCCTACTCTTACCTGGCTGGTGACGCTCACTTGGGAACAACTTTCTTGTTCTTTAGTAAGAAGTGAAGTCATAGGTTTCTGTTGTGTGATCTGGGATTGATTTAAACTTTTGCAAATAATTTTAACCTGGCAATGAAGAGCTTCACATAAGACAGCACCTAACATTACTAAGCCCTCTCTTTTTCCTAAAAGATTCTTCTCTTATCATCAATAATTGGTAAAATTTGTCTTTGCAATATCCCAGACCCTTTTCTCATCCTATAGTGTTTGGCTATGGAATTTTACCAATATCCATCCTACCAATATCCATCTTTGAGATTTAAATCTGTATAATATAAACTAAGCACTTAACCTCTTAACTTGAAAATTGAACACGAATGTCAAATTTAAGTTTTGTATAACTTGATTTTTAAATGTTTTCCTTGCACATCTAGTCACAACTAAAGTTTTTTTTTTTAATCTTCCCTGTTTAAACTAATTCTAAATTTTTAATAGTCCAAAATACACCCTGTATACTTACATACATTTGTATCTGCATTGATACCACTCAAATTCAAACTGCCACCATTTCTCACCTGGACTATTTGAGAGAGCCTGCAGATTTCCTCTAGGTTTCCTGTATTAGTCAGGGTTCTCTAGAGGGTTCTCTAGGAGAGATGTATATATAAAGGGGAGTTTTTTAAGGAGTGTTGACTTGCAGAACAACTAGGTGAAGTCCCACAATAGGGGGACTGCAAGCTGAGGAGCAAGGAAGCCAGTTCAAGTCCCAAAACCTCAAAAGTAGGGAAGCCGACAGTGCATCCTTCAGTCTGTTGTCAAAGGCCCAAGAGGCCCTGGCAAACCACTGGTGTAAGTTCAAGAGTCCAAAGGTGAAAAACTTGGAATCAGATGTTCAAAGGCAGGAAGCATCCAGAATGGGAGAAAGATGAAGGCTGGAAGACTGCTTTTTTTCTAGCTGCACTGGCAGCTGATTAGATGGTGCTCATCAAGATTGAGGGTGGGTCTGCCTTTCCCAGTCCACTGACTCAAATGTTGATCTCCTTTAGCAACACCCTCACAGACACACCCAGGATCAATACTTTGCATTCTTCAATCCAATCAAGTCGACACTCAATATTAACCATCACAAGTCCACCTCTTGTTAACTTGAACTGATACACATCTCCTGAAATCATATATAATCTTCAAATAAAGACAATAATGAGGTCAATTACACCTAACATGATACAACTATCAATTGTACAACCGAAAGTACACTAATCCTTAATCTAAATGATATTACATAAAGTTAACAACATTTAAATGCTGATATGAAGTCAGTAAATATTATGTCACGTAATATAGAAAAAAGGAAATAAAATGAGGATATTTTCTTATTACAAATGTATATATGCACAAACATGTTCTTAATAAAATAAGGAAGAAATACTCATGACAGTTACAGTCCTGGTTTCTGCAACTGGTCATATGGTTGTACCTGGTATTGATGACTGCCTTCTACTACCCATTTCATATTCTCTTTGCCTTCAGTAAGCACCTCAACAGGTCATGGGTTTGTTTATTTTTTTTTCCTGATGGAGTGACCCCAACCTTCATTCCTGAAGGGTCTGGGCCATTTGGAGTCCTGCCTGGATTGGGCTGTTGTAGTTTCCATTGACCTTAATCACAGGGGCATGATAATACTAAGAGACGCCCTAATGGATCACCTGTAGTCCATGCATACTCTTCCTTACCTCCATTGTATAGTATTAGGCTGATTTCATTACAGTTTTGTATAGTATTAGGCTGATACGCTGGGTCAACCACCCCAGCCAACACTGCAACTCCCTTCTCAGACTGTTGACTTAAAGATAGAAGGAGTGCAAAGTGTCTAGGTGGCAAACTTAACCTCCAGTGTAATGGAATTCTTGTTGTCTCCTGGTGGCAGTGTTCCTCCCTCTGGAATGAAGACTGCTAGGGCAGTCAAATGTAATGTTCGAGAACAGGAGGCAAACATTTTGTTAGTGGATCACTAGGGGTGATGGTGAGTGGTACCACTTCCTCTTCCACCCCTTGATTCCTGGACTCGCAAATCTTGGCTGTGGGAGAAAGAGCACTATATATTGGACAGTAATTCAGAGCATACACGGCCTTCTGGAGAACTATGCCCCAGACCTGTGAAGCATTGTCACCTAGTTGGTGTTGTAATTGTGAATTCAAAAGGCCATTCCAGCATTCTATTAATCCAGCTGCTTCAGGATGATGGAGAACACGGTAAGGTCAATGAATTCCATGAGTATGAGTCCACTGCCACATTTCTTTAGCTGTACAGTGAATGCCTTGGTCAGAGGCAATACAGTGTGGCATACCATGACGATGGGTAAGACATTCTGTGAGTCCACGGATGGTAGTCTTGGGAGAAGCATTGCATGCAGGATAAGCAAACCCATATCTGTAGTTAGTGTCTAATTCCAGCGAGGACAAGCTGCTGCCCATTCCATGATGTAAGAAGTCCAATATAATCACCTGCCACCACGTAGCTGGCTGATAACTCTGAAGAATGGTGCCATATCTAGGGCTCACTGTTGGTCCCTGCCGCTGGCAAACTGGGCACTCAGCAGTGGCTGTAGCCATGCCAGCCTTCTTGAGTGGAAGTCCATGTTGCTGAGCCCATGCATAATTTCCATCCCCTCTACCATAGCCAGTTTGTTCATGTGGCTATTGGGCGACGACAGGACTGGCTGGGGAATGAGGCTGAGTGGTATTCACAGAACAGGTCATACTATCCACTTAATTATTAAAATCCTCCTCTGCTGAGGTCACCTGTTCATAAGCATTCACATAGGATACAAATATCTTCACAGTTTTTGACAACTCAGAGAGGCCCATCCACATACCTCTTGCCCAAATTTCTTTGTCAATAATCTTCCAGTTATGCTTCTTCCAAGTCCCTGACCATATAGCCAAACCATTGGCTACAGCCCATAAATCAGTATATCATTGCACATCTGGTCCTCTCACCTTCCAAGCAAAGTGTACAACCAGTTGTGCTGCTCAAAGCTCTGTCCACTGGGAGGATTTCCCTTCACAATTGTCCTTCAGAAACGTCCTAGAAAGTGGCTTTAGTGCTATAGCTGTCCCCTTTTGGAAGGTGCCTGCATGTCGTGCAGAACTATCTGTATACCAGGCCCTAGTCTTCTCTTTCTCTGTCAACTGACCAGAGGGAACTCCCCATAAGGCCACTGGTGCAGGCTGGGGGAGATAAGGCAGGGTGACAGGAGTGGAGACCATAAGCATTTGAGCCACTTCTTTTCATAACTTTCTTGTGCCTTTAGGACCTGCTCAAGCACAATCGTGAATATATTACTTCCATTTGATGATGGAATGCTGCTGTGCACACACCAATTTATGGCTAGATGGACCAGAAAGCACCCAGTTCATGATAGTCAGTTCAAGTCACATGGTGACTTGATGACCCATAGTCAAACGTTCTGTTTCTTCCAAAGTCCAGTAAAAGGCCAACAGCTTTCTTTCAAAAGGAGAATAGTTATCTGAAGAAGATGTCAGTGCCTTGCTCCAAAATCCTAGAGGCCTCTGCTGTGATTCGCTTGTGAGGGCCTGCCAAAGGCTTCAATCAGCATCTTTATCTGCCACTGACACCTCAAGCACCTTTGGATTTGCTGGGTCGTATGGCCCAAGTGGCAGAGCAGCTTGCACAGCAGCCTGCACCTGTTGCAGAGCCTTCTCTTGTTCTGGACCCCACTCAAAATTGGCAGCCTTTTGAGTCACTTGATAAATGGGCCATAAGGGCTGTGTTGCCTCCAAAATCCAAGTAGCCCACTAAGTGTTGTGCCTCTTTCTTGGTTGTAGGAGGCACCAAATGCAACAACTTATCCTTCACCCTAGAAGGAATATTTCAATAGTCCCCACACCACTGAATCCCTAAAAATATTACTGAGGTAGAAGTTCCTTGAATCCCTGGCATGCAAACATCTCACCAATAAGTCCAATGTCTTTGCTACTTCTCACTGGATCCAATCAGCATAATGTCATCAATGTAATGAACCAGTGTTATATCTTGTGGAAGAGAAAACTGAGCAAGATCTCTGTGAACAAGATTATGACACAAAACCAGAGAGTTGATATACCCCTGAGGTAGGTCAGTGAAGGGATATTGCTAGCCTTAGCAGGTAAAGGCAAATTGCTTCTGGTAGGCCTTATGAACATGAATGGAGAAAAAGGCACTTGGCAAATCAATGGTTGCATACCAGGTACCAGGAGATGTGTTAATTTGTTCAAGCAATGAAATCACATCTGATATAGCAGCTGCAATTGGAATCACAACTTGGTTAAGCTTACAATAATTCACTGTCATTCTCCAAAATCCATCTGTCTTCTGTACAGGCCAAATAAGAGAGTTGAACAGGAATGTGGTGGGAATCATGACACCTGCATCTTTCAAGTCCTTGATGGTGGCACTAATCTCTGCAATCCTGCCAGGGATGCAATATTGTTTCTGACTTACTATTTTTCGAGGTAGAGACCATTCTAATGACTTCTATTTGGCCTTTCCCACCATGCTAGCCTTTACCCCGCCAGTCAGGGAGCCGGTGTGGGGGTTCTGACAGCTGTTAAGTATGATTATGCCAATTATGCATTCTGGTACTACATAATGACTACAGGGGAAATGCAAAGACTTAAGGAGTCAGGGCAAATGACTACAGGATGAGTCTGGAGACCCAGCGCACCCACTGTAAGTCCTGAGCCAAAACTCCATTAATAACCTGACTTCCATAAGTCCTTGTTTTAACTGGAGGACCACAATGATGTTTTGGGCCCTCTGGAATCAACATCAGCTCAGGGCCAATGTCCAATAGTCCCCAAAAGTTCTGATCATTCCTTTTTCTCCAATACACAGTTATCCTGGTAAAAGGCAAGACGTCTCCTTGGGGAAGGATGGGAGAAAGGGTAACAGTGTAAATTGCTGGTGCTGTAGTGGAGTCCTTCCTCAACGGAATCCAGTGTCCCCTTGATTTAAGGGGTTCTGGTGTGAACTGGTCTAAGTCTAGAAACTGAGTGGTCATGATTCTCTATATTTATAATTGAAATTAGTTTTTTTGTCCGCTTTACCCGGGAAATTTTCTACTTGTACAAATTAAGTAAGAATGCAGTAGTCTTCTTATCAATTTTACTTCTAGGAATACCGTGATTAATTAGCCAATGACAGAGCTCTACATGAGTCAAACTATTCTATTGCTGCTTTGCCTCTGCTGTACATTGCGGTAACTATACCCACCTGGCCTTTGATGGTTGAGTGCTGCCACTTTTTCCCCACAACCTTGGGATCCAATTAATCCCATTGCATTTAAGTTCTTCAATTGTGTGACTGCAGTTCCCACTTTAAGATCTGGCATACAGAGAAGAGCAATTATAGGACTTTTCAAAGATGCAGGTGCTCCCCTCACAAATATGTTTTGCAAGGTATTGGTGAAGGGTATGTCTTCTGGGCCCTCCCAGCTGAGACGAGTAGGTCTAAAGTGACTAATCCACTCTAGCATTCCAATCTCCTTAAGTCTTTGCATCACTTCCTCTACATTAAATCAGGGAAGATCAGGCATTTTCAGCTCACTCACAGTGGGCCATCTTTTGATCCATGTTTCAGCTAACCAAGCAAAGAAATTATTAGAATTTTTTTTTTTTTTTTTTTTTTTTAGATGGAGTTTTGCTCTTGTTGCACAACTGGAGTGCAATGGCACCATCTCGGCTCACCACAACCTCCAGCTTCCAGGTTCAAGTGATTCTCTTGCCTCAGCCTCCTGAATAGCTGGGATTACAAGCATGTGCTACCACGTCTGGCTAAATTTTGTATTTTTAGTAGAGATGGAGTTTCTCCATGTTGATCAGGCTGGTCTTGAATTCCTGACCTCAGGTGATCCACCTGCCTCGGCCTCTCAAGTGCTGGAATTACATGTGTGAGCCACTGCACCTGGCCAATACCGTTTTTTACTCCCTAAACTGCAACATTAAATGTAGAATCCCTGCTTAGTGGGATGATATTAATAAATTCAGCCTTACCCAACTTTATGCTCCTTCCACCATTATCCCTCACCCGTAATATCCATTCCCGTGCCTGTTTTCCAGATTTCTACTTATATAAATTAGAAAACCCTAGCAGTTCTTTTGGAGTGTAGCGCGCTTCCTCATGCATCACACTCTGAATCTCACCTCTAGGGGTCTGTCGTGACTTGAGTCTAGTTATAGGTCTAGATGAAAACACAGTTGTTGGGTATGGGTTGTAAGAAGGATCAGCATCGTCTGGCCTGGCAGCTGCCTCAGGCGAGGTCACTCCTGCTGCCTCAGGCAGTACATGGTTAATCTCCTCAGACAAAAGTGTAAAGACTGATGGCAGTGTGGGTGGGAGAGGGGATGTTGCCACCACTGGGAATGGGAAGACTGTTTCCTTTGGCAAAAAAAAAAAAAAAAAAAAAAAAAAAAAAGAAAAACAAAAGCCTTATCCAAATTTAGGAGCTCGTTGTCCCCAGCCTCATTAGGGTTTTACCACATGTCCGCATTCCAAGTTGCAGGGTCCCATTTTTTTTCCAATCAATGCCTTCACTTTAATAGTAGACACCTGGTGAGGCTGAGCACGCACCTTTTGTTGCACGTCAGTCACTCGTATGATAAGAGCTTATGTCTGATTTTCCACAATTTCAGTCCTTTGTATAGAGGAGATAAGACTCTCACTCAGGACAATCTTAGAAGATTTGAGGCTCAGTATGTTCTTCTGAGGCCAGGAGTTAAGAGTCCCTGAGCTCATCATTTTCTTTTATCACTTTAAAACTACCTTTTCAAAAATTATAACTGAGGTCATTATGTCAGTGAAAGAAATCAGACCTAACTGAGGCCATCTTCCTTCTAAGCTCTAAATTATCTTTGTTCACTCCATAGTGTAGGCTGAACTAGCCTGGGGAACAATTTCATTTAGTTTAAACTCTGAAACAAAATGGATAATAGCCCTTTCCTGAAAAAAACCCCTTCTTGCCTGGGGACCAGTCTGCCTTTGTCGGACTAACAAACTAGCCACAAGATTAGAAATTATAGTTTAGGGGCCATGCATCCTCTGGCTGCAAGACTCTGAACCTCTCCAGAATTGCTCCTGGGAGTAGCATCACTATTTAAGATCAGTGCTTGAGATATTTTGCAGACCCAGCATGATAATCCAGCTCAATCAGTTCTTCAATCCCACCCAGGAACAGAAGCAAGCAAAAAGAACTCACTTCGACCCCAACCAATCAACAATCCCCACTTTCTGAGCCCACACCCGCCAAATGATCCTTCAACACTCTGATCCCTGAATGCTCAGGAGACTGATTTGAGTAATAATAAAACTCCTGTCTCCCACAAAGCTGGCTCTGTGTGAATTACTCTTTCTCCATTGCAATTCCTCTGTCTGGATAAGTCAGTTCTGTCTAGGCAGCTGGCAAGGTGAACCCATTGGGTGGTTACAACTTTATTCAGCAAACTTAGGAGCAGCCAATCAACTTCATGATATTATTTGGTGCTCCACATATGGTCAAAGGTATTATATGCAGAGTTACTAATTCCTTGCTTCTCAAGAGCAGTGAATCAGGAGTAGCAAATGTATTTATTTTACATAAATATACAATTCACTCCAAGGACTCTCAGTGTTCTTTATACTATTAGAAGTAGAGTTCTTAGCATTTGGGGGTCTCATCAAATTAAGCAGCCATCTCCATAAACCCCAAAACCAACTGAAGAAATTCATCTTTAAAATTCTGTAACCTCTAGAATCACTCCTAGTACCAAAATTGGTGTGAGTTAGGGTTCTCTAGAGGGACAGAACTAATAGGATAGATGTATATATTAGGGGAGTTTACTAAGGAGTATTGACCCATGCAATCACAAGGTGAAGTCCCACAATAGGCCATCTGCAAGCTGAGGAGCAAGGAAACCAGTCCAAGTCTCAAAACCTCAAAAGTAGGGAAGTTGACAGTGCAGTCTTCAGTCTGTGGCCAGAAGCCCAAGAGCCCATGGCAAACCACTGGTGTTTAAGTCCAAGAGTGCAAAGGCTGAAGAACTTGGAGTTCAATGTTCAAAGGCAGGAAGCATCCAGCACAGGAGAAAGATGAAGGCTTGGAAGACTCAGCAAGTTTGCTCTTTCTACCTTCTGCCTGCTTTTTTCTAGCTGCGCTGGCAGCTGATTAGATGGTGCCCAGCATGATTGAGGGTGGGTCTGCCTCTCCCAGTCCACTGACTCAAATGTTAATCTCCTTTGGCAACATCCTCACAGACACATCCAGGAACAATACTTTAAACCCTCAATCCAATCAAGTTGACACAATATTAACCATCACATTGACCTTTTACACAACTACATCCACATCTCTTTGTTTTCCTTAAAACAGTAAAAATGAAAATGTAAAATGATAAATCATATGTTGTCACTATTCTGTTTATAATTCTTTGGTTTCTTTGTATCTCTTTACACTTAAAATTATTTTGAATCAAGTACCCCCAGTTCGGCCGGGCACGGTGGCTCAAGCCTGTAATCCCAGCACTTTGGGAGGCCGAGACGGGCGGATCACAAGGTCAGGAGATCGAGACCATCCTGGCTAACACGGTGAAACCCCGTCTCTACTAAAAAATACAAAAAACTAGCCGGGCGAGGTGGCGGGCGCCTGTAGTCCCAGCTACTCGGGAGGCTGAGGCAGGAGAATGGCGTGAACCCGGGAGGCGGAGCTTGCAGTGAGCTGAGATCCGGCCACTGCACTCCAGCCTGGGCGGCAGAGCGAGACTCTGTCTCAAAAAAAAAAAAAAAAAAAAAAAAGTACCCCCAGTTCATTCTACTTGGTCATTGAGTACTCACCACACTGGTCTTATATCAGCTCCACACTCTTTTCAGCTCATAAATTTTGTAAATGCTTTTAGCACATGTTATTTTTCTTGCCTAGAATGTGCTCTTCCTACTCTTTTCTTTGGTAATTTTTCCATATTCTTTAAGTTACCATTAAAACCCTGTTTCCTTTCAGACAGCTTTTGGAAAGAGATCATAGAAAATTAATGCCACCCTCTACCATTATTTCCCCTAGGAACACTCATTTATTTTACTTCATAGAAATTATTTTTATATGTTTATTGTATAGTTATTTATTTATTGTCAGTCTCTTCTGCTTAACTGTAGGATCCATAAGAATAGGAAATCTTCTGTTGTTCTCTTCTGTTGGTATCTCAGAACTTTGCCCAATGTCTTGAACATTAAAAGAGAGCCATAATCGTTTGAAGAAAAATGAGCTAATTTTATGTGTTTTTATATGTCTAAAGGCTATAAATTTCCTTAATCACTTCAGGAAACATTGCAACCAAGATTATAGATTACAGAATATTGTTTAAAAGTTGTTGCAAAATACATTGTTTTCATTTAGTTATTTGTATTTTTCCTTGCTGATTAGCAGAAATGTTTTGGTTTTGTTTTCTTCCTTAATGTTTAATCTCCATGTGCACTTAAGAAGATACGGGAAATTACACTGTAAGTGTTACCAAATTTTTTTTAAGCATGACATCTATCATGTCTGCATTAATGACATACTCATTAATTAATAACTCATTAATACTATAAGTGTTGGAGTGCTGAAAGAACATACAAGTCTTAAACAGTTTTTACTCCTAGATCTTCTTTATTACAGGCAAAGGGCAGAAAATAGCAAAACAAAGGCAAGTTACACATTGAAATGTTTCCTGACATCTCAGGTGCAGCTGATACTCCCACACTGGGCCAGATAAAACAGGAAGCATATTGCCATCTGCTCTTGAACCATCAGCAAAAGACCTTAGTGCCAGGACACCTAAGACAACTTTTGGTGAAAATATTTATGGTGAACTGGTCATGCAGACACATTGTATCTATGTTCCCAGTCCTAATTGTTGAACTTCTCCAACTCCAAGTCTCCATGAAAACCAAGTGGTAATCATAATTCTTCTTATTATTACTAAACAATGCTGACAAACTAGAAAGCATTAGTTTCATGATTTCAAGGTTTGGACAAAATCAGTAACTCTGGAGAAAAGCATGAAATCAATACAAAGTAACTGAAACCCATACTGTGCAAATGCAAATAGAACATAGAGCATGCATAATATTTTACAGTTCTTCCATGCAATACCACATTTAATCATTAAACAAATAAGAAGAAGGTACTATACTTTCCATTACAGTACAGAAGTGAATGTTGAATCCAGAGAGATTAAGTGATTACTTAGAATCAAATTGTACTAGCTCGTTTTCATATTGCTATAAAAAACTACCTGAGACTGAATAATTTATAGAGAAAAGAAGTTTAATTGGCTCATAGCTCCACAGGCTATATAGGAGGCATGGTTGGGGAGGCCTCAGGAAACATATACTCATGACGGAAGGTGATGTGGAAGCAAGCACGTCTTCCATGGCAGCAACAGACAGAAAGTGAGGGGGAAAGTTCTACCCATTTTTAAATAACCAGATCTCATGAGAACTCACTATCACAAGAACAGCAAGAGAGATAATCTGCTCCCATGTTCCAGTCACCTCCCACCAGGCCCATTCCCCAACACTGAGGATTACAATTCAGCATGAGATTTGGGTAGGGACACAGAACCAAACCATATCACAAATAATTAGCAAACAATAGACCTGGAAATAAAACTCATGTATTTAGATGTTAAGTCCAGATGATTTTTCTATTTCAACAAAACTGACTGAAGCAATCCACTTTCTCTAGATTTTTCTGAAAGAGCTTTTAAAAAATTGATAAAATAGTAGAGTTGACTGTTGTCAACATTTATATTTATTATGCATCTTTCTCTTATTTTTAATCTGTAACTTGTGACAATTTATCCTATAAATCCTAAAAATTTTATATATCCCCCTATTTGTATTCTCCTATAGTAAATGTGAATAATTAATTTGAAGTCATTCATCAATTCGTGATCTTCATATATCCAAGCTCTTAATTTATCTAGGTCCCACTTTTCAATTTTTGTAGTTGTTGCAATTGCTTTTGAGGAACTAGCAAAAAATTATTTTCCAGGGCTGATATTGAGAAGACTTTTTCTAGATTTTCTCTTAGGATTTTTATATCTTGAAGTCTTACATTTAAACATTTAATCTATCTTGATTTGATTTTTGTATATGGTGAAAGGTAGGAGTTCAGTTTCAGTCTTCTGCATATGGCTAGCCAGTTATTTCATGACTGTTTATTGAATAGAAAGTTCTTTCCCCATTGTTAGTTTTTGTGTGACTTCTTGAAGATCAGATGGTTGTATGTATGTGGTTTTATTTCTGAGTTTTCTATTCTGTTCCATTGATCTATGTGTCTTTTTTTTTTTTTTCCCAGTACCATGTTGTTTTGGTTACTGTAGCCTTATGGCATAATTTAAAGTTGGGTATTGTGATGTGTCTGGCTTTGGTCTTTTTGCTTAGGATTTAATTCTATGAAAATTGTTATTGGTAGTTTGATAGAAATAGAAGGGGAACATCACACACCGGGGCCTATCATGGGGAGGGGGGAGAGGAGAGGGATTGCATTGGGAGTTATACCTGATGTAAATGACGAGTTGATGGGTGCTGACGAGTTGATGGGTGCAGCACACCAACATGGCACAAGTATACATATGTAACAAACCTGCACGTTATGCACATGTACCCTAGAACTTAAAGTATAATAATAATAATAAATTTAAAAAAAAAAAAAGAAATAGCATTGACTCAGTAAATTGCTTTGGGTAGTATGGCCATTTTAATGATATTAATTCTTCTTATTCATGAGAATGAATTATTTATTTATTTGTGTCATCTCTGATTTCTTTCAGCACTGGTTTGTGTTTTTTGTAGACATTTTTCACCTCCATAGTTAGATATATTCTTAAGTATTTTATTTTCTTTGTGGCTATTTTAAATGGGATTGTGTTTTTGATTTTACTCTCAGCCTGGATGCTCTTGAAATAGAAATGTTACATATTTTTGTACACTGATTTTTGTACCCTATAACCTTGCTACAATCATTTATGAGTTCTTGTAGGTTTTTTTGCAGAATATTTAGGGTTTTGGGAGTATAGAATCATATCATTAGCAAAGAGAGATAGTTTGACTTCTTTTTTTTTTTCTATCTGGATTTCTTTTGTTTTTCTCTTTGGCCTGATTGCTCTATCTTGGACTTACAGAACTATATCAAATAGGGATGGTTAGAATGGGCATCCTTGTCTTGTTCCAGTTCTCAAGGGGAAGTTTTCAACATTTTGCACATTCATTATGATGTTGGCTGTGGGTTCGTCATAGACAGCTCTTAATATTTTGAGACATTTTCCATTGATGCCTACTTTGTTGAGAGTAAAAGGAATTGAGTTTGATGAGTCTTTAGTGTGAGGTCTTAGGTGTATGTGGCTAGATGTTAGACTGTGTTTACTGTTTGTTGTAAATGCAGTGTCAATGGCTAAATTTTTCTCTAGTGTCCACCTTTGTCCCTTTTACTGCCTTTGGGTTTTACTAGAGACTGCTACAATAGCATCTGAGGATTACAATATTTTACCTATAATCCTGTGGTATTACACAGAAGCCCCAACATGTGGTGGTTGTTGTGGGGAGAGGGGAAGCACTTATTGACTTATGATTATTTCGTGGTCTTTCATTGAGCCTGAGTTGGACATTTCCCTTTCCTCATATTAAAGATTAAACAGGAAGCTACAGTTCTCTCCCTTCCCCAGATTGGTTAGGCTTTGGCAAAACCGCAGTTGGTAAGGCTTTGATAAAATAGGTTTCCTTGAGTGCATGCCTTATTAAGAACAACAGAGCGTTTTTGTCTTATTTCAAATGGTTAGTCTTTTTCTTTCCTGCTGGAAGCAAAGGGAATTTTTATCAGATCTTCATAGTTAGAACATGGTAGGGCTCCTGGAAATAAAACTCAAGAAAGTATTGGGGATCGCCACAGGTCTGGCTTCCCTTTAATCTAGTGCACACTAACTAAGCCTTTAGCAACTTGTCAATGACAGTTTGATCCTATCAATGTGATATCAATAGGATAGGACAATATGATCCTATCAATCCTGATTTCAGCTGTGAGCTTTTGTTCCTCTGCTTTTTCTGCTAATAAGTTGTAATTCTGTACATTCAACCATCTGTCTCTCCAGTTTTGGCGGTAGCCATTTGTAATTCTATAATGAATCTAAAAAGAGTTTTTGACTTTGTAGTTTGTACAATCTTTTCATGTTCGGAAGATGGGATTGACTACTTCTAAGTTTTTTACATATTGGACCAAAAATAACTTCAGGTGTTACTTAAAATAACTGCTTACAGCAGTTATTCACTGTACTCCATTGTTGCAGGACCTTTGGCAAATCAAAACTAGGCTCTGGCTAAAAATAAAATAATGCAACGTAGGATCAAGAATAAAAGAAGCAAAAGATAACTACTTCCTGGTTGACTGAATATTAAACCTTCTGAATATAATAGTAAATTCATAGAGAGGTCTTAATTTACCTAATTTATTCAAATAATAGTAATTTTTTCTACTGGTCATTAGCTTCTTCCTGTAATATGAATTATTCTCTATCCTTTTTTTTTTTAATAGGTTATTTGCTGTTCCCTTTATGGGCCAATATACACCTTTTGGGAGCAGACACAGATAATTTCAGAATGATTTAGGAACCAGCTGGATACATTAACTTGCCATGTATTTTCTCTGCCTATGAAGAGAACATCTGCCAGATATGCTGGAATGGAGTATGCTTTTGTCTTCACAACGAATCAGATGTCTTCTTGTATTTCCATTCTAAAGAGAAAATGTTGCTATGGTGCTTTTAAAAAATTCAACCTGTAAATAACAATTTGTTAAGACACCCAGGCAGAATTACATTTTATTTTACGGTCTTGAATGGAATGCATTATCACTACATAAAGAGTTTAGGGAAAACAAAATGAGCTGAGATCGTGATTGCCATGGTCTTCTTTAGGTTGTTAAATCTCCTGCTGAGAAAACACAGGAAATATTAATAATTTGACAGGAACTGTCAGGGTTCTTATGGTGGTCTTATGCCAAGCAGGCTTAGTGATATTTGAAGGAAAGTAATTATAAACACACTAGAGAAAGGCCTAACTAGAAAACTGTTTTCATTTTACAGTAGCTCTTTTAACAATTAAAAACAATATATCTGCTATCAGCTAATAATTCTTAATACAGAAATACTGATGATTATGTCTCATTCAAATGGTACTAGGTAAAAATTATACACAAATCTATTATATGTACTTAATTTTATCTCTATCTGTCTTACCCTGTCCTTAGTTGAAGCTACCACCATTTCTTCTTTGATACATTGAAATAATCTCTTAATGAATCTCTCCAAATCTATTCTGTCCCTCTTAGATCACTCATTCACATACTATACAGGTGGACCTTTCCAAATATCATATTTGATGTTCATACCCACTCTTTAGAACACACTGACTTTCTATTACTCCTCTTATAAAGACCTACACAGCTCTGCATGCCCTGGCCCCTAGCCATCTCTCAGCTCTCTGGTTCTCTGTGCCCCCTATCACTCAGGTCTTTCCTCTCTTCCTACACATTTGGCTCATATCGCTAGAAGGTCTCCGGCATGTTGATTCCACTGTTTGAGCCCTCTTTTTTTTCCCGTTTGTCCTTAGTTAACTCCCACTCACCTCCCAAAATAGCATTTATTGTTACACCTCTTCTCCTTCAGCATCAGGTCAGCTTGCATCAGCCAGGCGCACCAGCCGTTGCAGGTGGGGTTCAGGACAGGCGCACCAGCTGTCCAGAGGCTGGTTCAGGAACTGGCTCTGTAGGAGGCCGCGGCTAGACCAGGCACACCACAAGCGGCTTCTGCTGCGGGCAACAGCATCTGAACCAGGGGAATGTGGTGGCACTCACTCGAAAACTTAAAGACACCAGCAACCTTGGAGCCTCAAGGGGTTGGGGGAGGTGTGCTACAGTTTTCTTGTTTCTACTCCCAACAGCTTGGCTGACAGAGGCATGTTTTCAGCTTGTTCAGTCCCACCGCCTTGTTCCGGCCTGCATCTCCCAGGCTGATCCAGCCCTGCGGCTGCTTCCCGTCATGTGGGGTAGCCATGCCATGTCAGCAGAGGATGGGCGGGCTATAGGACTACAGCTCTGGCTCAGGAAATACCAAGGTCTGGACCCCTGGAAGGGTTGCCACTCTATGCTACCACAGGCCGATGAACAAGAGTGTGTTACTGCCCAAAGCATTGTGAGCCATCCAGGAATGCATTACAGCCCTTTTTGCTCCCACTCAAAGCTTGGTGAACTAGCCATGAAAGGGTTACAGCCCTTTTCACGCCCACTGTTTGGCAGGTCCCGAGTTCTTGTACCATGTTCAGGAGGAATGAGGTTATGCAGACACCAGGAGAATGAGCAAGGTGAAGAGTTTATTTATCAACAGAATAGTTCTCAGCAGAGAGCATACCTGAAGTGGACAGCTCCTGGTGCGTTTATGGGCTCAGAATAGAGGCAGTGCATGCTGATTGGTCCATGGACCTGCCTGAAAAACGTACCATTTGATTGGCTGAAAGGCATCAAGGAAGTTTGCACTCCGGCCTGTGGATTCTACCTGGAACTGACTGCTCAGTTTTCAGGCTTCAGGCTGTCTTTGGCTTGAAGGTCGGGTTTCAGCGGGGACCTGCCCCATCTGCCTAGGAATTTGTCTGCCTCCTGCCACTATCAAGATCTTCTATGACACATCGTCAGTTGCACATATCTTTTCTCTATAGGACTCACTACTAGTGACTATCATGCCATGACAAGAACATTCACCAAACAGATGCATTTGAATCTTATTTGACATTTAATTGAAGAAGGCATGCATGTGGTGAGAAATATATTCCAGGTACATTTTACATGAATGGACATGCACAGGCATACATTAAGACAGAGAGAGAGAAAGATTGAAAGAGTAATGTAGAACTGACACCTCCCTAATCAATGATACTTTTTCAAGACGTTAAAATATATGTTAGTGTTCATAATGAAATGCAGATGGTGCTTTATTGTGTTAGTATATGATATAATACCATGATTATGTATCTCCTTTCACATTTGCTTTAAAAACTAATACAGTTGATCTGCATTATTCAGATTCTGTATTTGCAATTTGTCTTCTCCCTACAATTTATTTGTAGTACCCAAAGTATTACTCCCTATATTTTTATGTCATTCCAGACATGTGCAGAGCTGCAAAAAAAATTGAGTCCATCAACATATATATTCCAAGCTAAGATTGAACAACAAGACCTTCTGCGTATTAGTCTGCTTTCATGCTGCTGATAAAAACATACCCAAGACTAGGCAATTTACAAAAGAAAGAGGTTTAATTGGATTTACAGTTCCAAATGGCTGGGGAGGCCTCACAATCATGGTGCAAGGCAAGGAGGAGCAAGCCACATCTTCTGTGGTTGGCGGCAGACATGAGAGCTTGTGCAGGACCACCCCCATTTTTAAAACCACCAAATCTTATGAAACTGATTCACTATCATGAGATCAGAGCAGGAAAGATCCACCCCCATAATTCAATTACCTCCCACTGAGTTCCTCCCACAACACATGGGAATTGTGGGAGTTAAAATTCAAGATGAGATTTGGGTAGGGATACAGCCAAACCATATCACTCCGCCTTCTTGTTTTAGATCTCATACAGAGATGACCAGAGAATAAAAATGGTTTAGGGCAGGGCAGTGTGGTGCGAGAAGCTCTTGCGCTGGGACCAGTTGGAGCGGGTGTAAAATCCAACTGTGGTACCTGTAGTGGGATGGCCTCAGGCAAGTGATTTAATACTGTTAACTAACTTTTCTCTTTTGAAAAATAAAGTATATATATATATATATATACACACACACACACACACACACACACGTATATGTATGTGTGTTGTATAAATGCAATATCACATTATTACACACACAAAGAATATGTGTGTGTGTGTGTATCTCCAATGCAGGATCAATACACATACACACACATCTGTTTCTCCTAGGAGCAATGGTTGAGTATTAAGTAGTTCAGTGTTTCTGGTGCATTCTAGAATAAAACTAACATGAATAATGAAATGACTTTATGCTAAAAATAAATAAATATAAATTAAAATTCATTGGCCTCTGAAACATATAATCTATTGGCCATAGGTTGAAAAGTGATGATTTTAACAAAGACTTTAAATTTTAAATAAATTTATATCCAGAGAAATTAAAATAATTTTCTGAAGTCACACAGCTATTTATCCAGATAATATATCTATAACTCAGATATTCTGGTTCTTTCAGAATGCTAAATTTTTACCATATTACACAGACTCTTGTGTGGGTGTGTGTTTCAGTTTCTGCTTGTGTCTCCAGTCATTCTCTCTCTCTCTTCAAGAAAGTGATATCCAAAATAAGAAACGAATAAAGAGAGAAAGAACATTAGAGTATAGAAACCAGTATATGAGGTAAAGTTGTCTATAATGGTGGAATTTTTGGTTTCTTATTCTCTCAAAGTTCTGTTTGCTTTTTTACAAAATGAAGATAATAGCATCTACCCTGAAAGGTTTATGTTGTGAATTTCAAATAGGAATGATTTACAATTTAATCCAAATTTCCAAATGGTACTGGAAATAGTCGGAGGTAAATTAATCTCCTGTACATGACTTACTTTAAAAATATAAGCAGGAACAATTTTTGAGTTGAATAGAATTTAAAATCCAGCAACTAATCTTGCAAAATTATCAGACCTGACAAAGTTTTCTAAGAAAGAAATTGATGTTATGAGTCAAAATTTAAAGTTTATTGCCTGGTTATTTTGTTTTGCTTTTAACATGCTGTCTTTAATTGAAAAGTAAATATTTACTAACTGGTTTATTTTTTATTGAATTTTAATTACTGTGATACATGTACAGAACATGCAGGTTTGTTAACATAGGTACACATTTGCCATGGTGATTTACTGCACCCATCAACCTGTCACCTACATTAGGTATTTCCCCTAATGCTATCCCTCCCCTGGCCCTCCACCCCAAGACAGGCCTCAGTGTGTGAAATTTCCCTCCCTGTGTCTGTGCGTTCTCATTGTTCATCTCCCACTTATGAGTGAGAACATGTGGTGTTTGGTTTTCTGTTCCTGTATTACTTTGCTGAAAATGATAGTTTCCAGCTTCATCCATGTCCATGCAAAGGATATGAACTCATCCTTTGTAATGGCTGTGTAGTATTCCATGGTGTATATATGCCACATTTTCTTTATCCAGTCCATCACTGATGGGCATTTGGGTTGGTTCCAAGTCTTTGCTATTGTGAACAGTGCCGCAATAAACATATGCGTGCATGTGTCTTTACAGTAGAATGATTTATAATCCTTTGGATATATATCCAGTAATGGAATTGTTGGGTCAAATGGTATTTCTGGTTCTAGATCCTCGAGGAATTGCCACACAGTCTTCTACAGTGGTTGAACTAATTTACACTCCCACCAACAGTGTAAAAGTGTTCCTATTTCTCCACATCCTCCCCAGCATCTGTTGTTTCCAGACTTTTTAATGATTGCCATTCTAACTGGCATGAGATTGTATCTAATTGTGGTTTTGATTTGCAATTCTTTAATAACCGGTGATGATGAGTTTTTTTTCATATATTTGTTGGCCGAATAAATGTGTTTTTTTGAGAAGTGTCTGTTCATATCCTTCACCCACTTTTTGATGGGGTTGTTTGTTTTTGTTCTTGTAAATTTGTTTAAGTTCTTTGTAGATTCTGGACGTTAACCCTTTGTCAGAAGGGTAGATTTCAAAACATGTTTCCCATTCTGTAGGTTTCCTGTTCACTCTGATGATAGTTTCTTTTGCTGCACAGAGGCTCTTTAGCTTAGTTAGATCCCATTTGTCAATTTTGGCTTTTGTTGCCATTGCTTTTGGTGTATTAGTCATGAAGTCTTTGCCCATGCCTATGTCTTGAATGGTTTTGCCTAGGTTTTCTTCTAGGGTTTTTATGATTTTAGGTCTTACATTTAAGTCTTTAATCCATCTTGAGTTAATTTTTGTGTAAGGTGTAAGGAAGGGGTCCAGTTTCAGTTTTCTGCATATGGCTAGCCAGTTTTCCCATCACAGTTTATTAAATAGGGAATCCTTTCCCCATTGCTTGTTATTGTCAGGTTTGTCAAAGATCAGATGGTTGTAGATGTGTGGCATTATTTCTGAGGCCTCTGCTCTCTTCCATTGGTCTATATATCTGTTTTGGTACCAGTACCATGCTGTTTTGGTTTACTGTAGCCTTGAAGTATAGTTTGAAGTCAGGTAGCATAATGCCCCCAGCTTTATTCTTTTTTCTTAGGATTGTCTTGGCTATACAGGCTCTTTTTTGGTTCCATATGAAATTTAAAGTATTTTTTTTTTTTTCTAATTCTGTGAAGAAAGTTAATGGTAGCTTGACGGGGATAGCATGGAATCTACAAATTACTTTGGGCAGTATAGCTATTTTGATGATATTGATTCTTCCTATCCATGAACATGGAATGTTTTTCCATTTGTGTGTATCCTCTCTTATTTCCTTGAGCAGTGGTTTGTAGTTATCCTTGAAGAGGTCCTTTACATCCCTTGTAAGTTGGATTCCTAGGTATTTTATTCTCTTTGTAGCAATTGTGAATGCAAGTTCACTCATGATTTGGTTTCCTGTTTTTCTATTATTGGCGTGTAGAAATACCTGTAATTTTTGCACATTGATTTTGTATCCTGAGACTTCACTGAAGTTCCTTATCAGCTTAAGGAGATTTTGGGCTGAGACGATTGGGTTTTCTAAATATACAATCACGTCATCCACAAACAGAGACAATTTGACTTCCTCTCTTCCTGTTATTTCTTTCTCTTGCCTGACTGCCCTGGCCAGAACTTCCAATACTATGTTGAATAGGAGTAGTGAGAGAGGGCATCCTTGTCTTGTGCCAGTGTTCAAAAGGAATGCTTTCAGCTTTTGCCCATTCAGTATGATATTGGGTGTGGGTTTGTCATAAATAGCTCTTACTATTTTGAGATATGTCCATCAATACCTAGTTTATTGAGAGTTTTTAGTATGAAGGGGTGTTGAATTTTATTGAAGGCCTTTTCTGCATCCATTGAGATAATCATGTGGTTTTTGTCACTAGTTCTGTCTATGTGATGGATTACATTTATTGATTTGTGTGTGTTGAACCAGCCTTGCATCCTAGGGATGAAGTTGACTTGATAGTGGTGGATAAGCTTTCTGATGTGCTGCTGGATTTAGTTTGTCAGTATTTTATTGAGTATTTTTGCATCGATGTTCATGAGGGATAATGGCCTGAAATTTTCTTCTTTTGTTGTGTCTCTGCCAGGTTTTGGTGTCAGAATGATGCTGGCCTCATAAAATGAGTTAGGGAGGAGTCCATCTTTTTCTATTTATTAGAATAGTTTCAGAAGGAATAGTACCAACTCCTCTTTGTACCTCTGGTAGAATTTGTCTGTGAATCCATCTGGTCCTGGACTTTTTTTGGTTAGTAGCCTATTAATTACTGCGTCAATTTCAAAACTTGTTATTGTTTTACTCAGGGATTCGACTTCTTCCTGGTTTAGTCTTGGGAGGCTGTATGTGTCCAGGAATTTATCAATTTCTTCTAGATTTTCTAGTTTATTTCCATCACTAACTAGTTTTTCTACTTCTAAAAAGCTATTTTAGAATCCTCTAGCCAAAAGCTGAAATTCACTTTTGACTAATTTTCTTCTATTGTGATGGTTAAAATAAGAAATGTTACGGTGGAAACTCTTACTTACCCACCTCCACTTCTATAATCTTTAGCTGAGTACATGGCTGCCTGCAAACAAAGACTACACTACCCAGCCTCTCTTGCAGCTAGTTGCAACCTCATATAAAAGTTCTGGTCATGGGATTCAATAGAAGTATTATAGGTCAGCTTCTGGGAAATCTTAAATAATTGATGCAGATCTTTTACCTTCTCTTCTCTTCTTCTAGCCTCCCTGAAAGTGAAACCTGGCACCACAGTCAGCTTCATGACAGTTAAGCAGTATGATCACACTGGACCCTATGCTTAGAAGGGATCCATACTTGATTTATTGCTCCACTGTAGGCTTCTTGAAACTTTTAATAATTTTCTTTCAACTTGTGTTTTGTAAGTGAAGTCCTCTGGAACAACGGAGCATATGCTTGAGCAGAAGAGATAAATGCAATATGTGTTTCACACATCTCTCACTTCCTCATATATAGCATTCTGGGTGCCTCATGAGGTCAGAATTACAGTGGATAATGTGTGAGAGTTTCTCAAGAGGCAAAGTGAGTACAAAGTAAACAGGTTATATTATGTTCAACTAAATAATCAGGAAATACTGTTAGTTTCAGAAGTCAACACTATTTGAGGAAAAAATTAGCTCACATCCAGGGAGAAGGCAATAGCATTGTAAGAGACAAAAAGGACTCAAGAGTCCTATCATGTCCTTTTCTACTTGTGTTACTTCTCTGTATCATTAGTCAACCACTTTGCTGAAAATGATAAAGTTCTTCCTCCTTTCAGTCTTTCCTGATTCATTAGTAAGCTAAACGTAGAGAATATTGTTAGATCATGTATGTATAAAAAGTGAAATAAAAACATTTGAGTCAGTTTTATGTAGTGTTTCCACTGTTCTGCATATCTGAACTATGAAATATGAATCATGTAATTTTGGTAAGGTAAACATATGAATTAAATGTTTTTTATGTTTGCACTTAAAACTACCATCATAAGTATAAACAGGGAATGGCAAAATTTATGCTAATAACTTAACAATTTAACTTCTCTTTACATAGAAGAACACAAAGAGCAAAAACAAACAAACAAGCAAACAAAAAAAACACCCTAACAAGCTAAGAAAAAATCTGGCTGAGGATGGTGGCTCACACCTGTAATCCTAGCATTTTGTGAGGTGGAGTGGGTGGATCATTTGAGTTCAGCAGTTTGAGACCAGCCTGGGCAACACAGTGAAATCCTCCCTCTACGAAAAATACAAAAATTAGCCGGGGCATACCTGTACTCCTACCTACTTGTGAGGCTGAGGTGGGAGGATTGCTTGAGCATGGGTGGTTGAGGCTGCAGTGAAATGTGATCGCAGCACTGTACTCCAACCTGGGTGACAAAGCACGCCCCTTTGTAAAAAGAAAAAGAAAAAAAAGAAAAGAAAATATAAAGAAAAAATCTTCAGAAAGTGAAGTAGATTTATGTTTTAGTATATTTAAATCCATCTTTTTCCTGATTTTAAAAAGGAGTGCAGTATTTTCATTTTACACTTCACTCTGAAAATTAAAGTGCTGGCCCTGCATGGAATGGGTGGCTGGAACTCATCCTTAGTTCATGAGACTGAGGGCCAGACCTTAAGAACGACAGAAAGGAAAACTGGAAATATGCTGGGTCCCGTATGACTGCCAAGACTTATAAGCCAGCCATGAGCTGTTCACATCCAGATTTCTCAGAATGAAAAATAAACTTCCATCATGTTTAACTAGCCATTTAGGGAAGGTTCTGTTATTCACAGCCCCACCTAATTCTAACTCATATAAGCATGGAATTGGAGAAAAGGAATTTTAAAAGGAGCAGATTTAATTGTCCTGCATTTTTCATTACAGACACTACCCTAAAGACACAAAAAGATATTATTTAACAGAAAAATGGTCACAGAGATGAGTGACCATATTCATAATGAGTCTCACGTGACTTACTGATCTGTTGGTCATTTGTTTATTTCTTGATCTACAAAATCTAAATGGCCCTAGACAAAGAGATTTGCTTGAATGTACATTCTCTAATTTCAGTACATTTTTATTGGCTCCTTTTTTTTCAGAGACATATAGTTTCTGTATTATTTGAATATATTCAAAACATAGGAAAAGTTTTTACAAAAATAGAGTGACACCTAAGGTATTGTCCTTAGTGTTAAAAAAATTGTCTAGTGTGGAGACAGGCAGGAGAACACCTAGTAACACAAGCGAAGCAGAATGGAATAGTTTTTAATCTAGTGATGCAGAAACATGCCTTAGGAATAATCGCTTACAAACAAAGAAATCTAGGAAATGATGCAGGTCAGTTGCATTAAAGCTGAGAATTATGAAGATCAATGTGATAGTAGAAGAAAAGAAAAAAATAAATAGAATTTTCAGACAAAGTGAAATGATACAGAGATGTGATATTACACAACGAGGGCAAGTCTGGTCCTATTTATGCAGGTGTATTTATTCTGATTTCTACAGGCAATGCTTTCTATACACCCACTACAACAAGTTACTCAATGACATTACTATAGAAAGTAGGGGAATTTGGAAATTGGAATATTTGGAAAAGGTAAAATATCTGCCTAGGAATAGAAGTGAATAGAGTAAGTTAAACATTTTGGATGTTATTTGGTCATAAAGAAATCATCTTCATTAAAATGCAACAAATAACAATACTAAACAAGGTGGAGAGGTTCTGCAGTAGTGTCCTCTCTTGATCGTTTAAAGAAAGGCCATGATCCAATAAAGTTAAAGATAACTCTCAAGAGTTATTGAAAATAGATTAAGGGAAAAACGGGAAGGATTTAGATCAATTAGGCATGTATGGATATGAAATGATATGATAGTGAGTTGGCTTATACTGCAATGAAAATAAAATTGTGAGAATTTAAAGTAACAGAATATATTTTAAAATAAATGTAAGTTTAGGAGAATAATTATATTAATGTATTGATTATGAAATTCTCTCTCCTGGGATATGCTTTAAATCTCACCTTAAACTGAGTGATCAAAATTGTTCTCTAAGGAAATAAATAAATAAATCATCAACTGGTGAATAATGAGTTAGCTTGCAGGATTAATTCCTTTTTCCTTAGGATAATCCTTCATAGATGTATTTATTTTCTCAGCTAAAAATGGATTGCCCAATATGAAATATAGATAAAAGTGTATGTTTGTAAATTGGCTTTTTTTTGCCATTAAGCTAATGTTAATATTTGTGCTCTATGAATCAGTCAAAATACAAATTAATTCACTTCTGAAAAGTTAACGAGCAGACTCAGTGTTTACTTTTACAGTAAATATGTGAGTGAAGAGGTGAAACAGTAACATTTGTTAAGTTCCTAGTATGTGCTTATGGTCACACTTCATGTGTATTATCTCTTTTATCTTCACAAAAGCACTGTGGAGGTACACAGTATCATCGTTTAATAAGCCAAAAAGTGGTACCTCAGTAAAGGGAGCTAAGTGCCCAAGATCACATAACTAGGAAAAAGATTTAAATATGTTATCTTTATAGTAGACAGAGAGGCTGTAGAAGTAGAAAGAGGAGCTCTAGAATCACATAGCCGTCCAAGTAGAGTGAGCAGCATTAATCGTCTGTGAAAGAGTTTGTGATGTCTTGCACGGATAAATTTTGTGAGGATTAAAAAAGTCTTGATATTTCATCTACAACTTTAATCAAGTTTCAATATGCACTACTGACCCTAGCCACCAGTAAGTTCCACATGAAGCCAGTGGAAAAATAGATCATAAAGACAGATGGAGTCCTTGGATCCATGCACAATTATTGCCTTATGTTCTTTTATATGATCCTTGTAAAAATAGGTCAGCTTAGCTGTCTTACTCAGATGAAAATGTAATAAATATTTACACAATTCATCATTTAAAGAATCTAAATTTAATTTCCTGCTTGGACTTCTGTCTGTAAGAAATATATGAAAGAAACAGCATGCATTATTTACCTCTTGAGAATGACAAGTTATAAAGTAAGATCTTTGAGATAGGAAGACTAGACATTTCTATAGTTCGTTGCTCCAGGCACTACAGCTGTCAGTGGCGTCAGTATAGATTAATTTGACAACATGGCCAATCTTGCCTATTTATCAATCAGCTTCATTTGAAAAGGTCATAAAAATCACCCAGTCTGTCACTATGTGGCTAGGTATGGAAACATTAATTCTCTTATATAATTAAAATTTCATTTAATTGACCTTTAAGTGGATTACTAGTTTTGGAAATTCATGGCTATAATTTCCACTTTTTTTTGAACGGGAGAGAATATTAGAATTAGGGGTTTCACTATGAAGTCTTAAGTTATTTAAGGCATCATTTATTGATAACATGTTATGGTGGATTTTGAGGGCTCCTTACTTTTCAGAGGCCCTTTTCTATCTCCTGCTTACTGAAATTTCAGTGTTTAAGTTTTGTACTTTCCTTTACTATGTTATAAACTTTTACCCTATAAAAATAGTCTTTGACTGTTGATATATACACCAATGTAAGTTACTATGTTAGAAGTCACTCCTTTGGAAGAGTCAGCTGAGGTTAGGGTGTACTGGTAATGAGTAGTTTGACAAACAGGTGAGAAGAACACTTAGAACTTAAGTAAAATTTTAAAAAGTAGAGAACTAAGAGACAAAGAGGTTTTGGAATAATATTAAAGGTAGAATTTGTCCATTTTGTAATATTTACAGCATTTCTGCCTTCTTTTAATAAAATAATATAAATCTGTGTAGGCATTCATATTTTGTCTTTTATTTTATTTTAAGAAAGTTAATAGCCTAAATATTTAGAAGAACTGACAAATATATGTACACAAATGGGGTTATAATCAAGTGTTTCTGAAGGAAATATGTTTTTCTCATGCATAGGCATGTTTATTGTGGTAAATACATATATTTGCAGTTCTATGTATGAGTATGTTTTAAACATTAGCAGAAGCTTACCTAAAAAGAAGAAAAATAAACTTTGTTTATAAAATGGAGTTGAAAGAGAAAAAATTAAGAATTGTTGTTGGAATTGGGGAATCATCATAGCTGTGGTTAAAATCATAATCATCATGTTCTTTTATAAGAAAAGCAAAAAATAAACCAAGTAACAGAAAAGATTAAAAATAAAAACAGGTGAAAATATAGTTACTTTTCTTATTTAATGTAACTGTCCCTTAAATTTTTATTTTCTATGGTATTTACTTAAGTTTCTATATTAATATTTTTGCCTGAAATATGGGATGTATTACATATAAAATGGATTTGTTTCGTATTTTGCAAAAAGCAAAGAATCCCAATTTGAGTTTCTTTTCCTTGCCTTGTCTAGCTGAAAGAAATGTAAGTTTAGGAGAATAAGTATGTAAATGTAAAATTATATTATAGGATGCTAACTACATTAGTGCCCTTCTTTCACTTTAAATAAAAGAAAAAAACAAAAACTGCAGATTGCCATTTATTTTATTCTAGTGAATTTAAACTAAATAGTTTTAAAATACCTTGTGTTTTAATATTATTGAGATGTCTGAACACAAATGTCACAAAGAAATAAGACTGCTAATTTCATTTCTGACCATTTCACTGACTAGTTTACTTAGAGCCTTCTAGTTTCTGAATTAAGGAAAATACTGATCCTGGTTCATATTAAATGTTATCTTTTGTCATGTATTTACTCATCAATTTATTGCACAAATATGTGCCAGGGATAAGATATTAAAATTGTGAATTAATCAAAGATAATTTATTTAAAATATATAATGCAATGTCTTCCATGTACTAATATTATGTTATTAGTTTTTGTAGTAATTTGTGTACTAATATTATGTACTAATATTATGTGCTAATTATGTACTAATATACAATTGCTCTTACTATTACTATATTACCAAAAGAAGTTAATACTGTTGTTATCACCTAGCCTCTACTTATGTATTTTAAAGTACAGTGGCCTTGGTCTCATGCTAAACAAAGGAGTATTTTACTTGTTGAGGAGTTCTGGTAGTAGTAGTTTCTCTTTTTGAGTGTAAGATAAAATCTTCTTTCCCATAGTTTGTTACCAAATCTTTTCTTCTCTATTCTTTTTCCCTTTAGGACAATTCAGAGTATTTCCTTACACATACAACACCTTTTAATATTTGAAAACAGTTCTTTACCCATTTAAATGTTAATCTGGCTTTTTGTAAAATAGGAATTTAAAGTCAATTTCACCGAGAACATTGAAGACTTTTTTTTTGCCTTTTAAGAGTCATGCTTATTGTTGGATTAATCAAAAGGTAAAAAGACAGATAATGACCAAAATTTATTGATATCTCACTATGGGCTAGACACAATTCTATTATGTGTTTCGTGACACGTTTTTGTAGACAAATCCCAGCTCGTCTCTCTGTCATGCTTTTTAATAACCCTTCTGATAAACTACATAGGGAGGGAGACATATTTTGCCACAGTAGTTTCATAGCGTCCTTCTGTTCTTGGGGCTAGGTAGCTACTTAGGACACTGTTCTGCTTCTCCAGCTTTCAAACTAGAAGTCACGCTTGTACTTTCAGTTTTAGCTTAGAAACCTGTTTAGCGAATTCTCCATAGGCAGGGGTAGGAGGATGGCAGAGCGTGCTGGCTGGCCTAAGTGCTATTTCCAGGCCACCATTTAAAGAGTTCCTGAGGCTCCCTTTCTTGTGTCTACCCATGATGAAATTAGAGTTCCCAAGAATCACTCTTACCTGTGCAGCAGTTTTCACCATTCTTTGTGACCGGCTGTTATTTTATCAACCACAAATCTGATTCATTCTCTCTGTTTCTTTTTCTCCCTCAAGAATTATTCTTGCTATCTATGGAGTTATTCATTCTACAATTGTCTTTGATAGTACGTACTATGCTTTTAAGTAGAAAACAAAGTTGATGTTGATACACCGATACTCAGTTCCTTATCTCAAGGTCATCTTAAAGCAAAAATTAAGGTCATAGAGGTTATTCAAGGTTCTCTATAGGACTAGAGTTTTAAAGTTCTATTCTTTATTTGCCCTTGGTTTATATAGTCTTAATCGTTACTTCCAACTGTTTCAAAATTCATTTTATTTTTTTTCCCTTTTTTTCCCCTTCATATGTTTTTATTTTTTTATTTTATTTATTTATTTATTTATTTTTTACTATTATTATACTGTAAGTTCTAGGGTACATCAAAATTCATCTTAAATCTAGCAAATAGTTAAGAGGAATTCGCAAGATTTAAGCAATTATAACTATTTGTTCTAGTAAGGGAAAATATTATTTTGAGTATGATTAATTCTAATATGACCTTAAATAGAGGTTAAGTGTCTTTACCAAATTGTTATATGATTAATTTTTAACATATTAAAATTAGAAAATTATTATATAGTCCCTTAATTTTAATCTCAAAACAATGATTCAGTTGGGGCTCCAGCATAGAGCCTGTCTTAGAAGCTACTGCCATTCTTAACACCCCCTCATTTTCGATGCTGCCTGTAGCCTTTTGAGCATATTTCCATTTTATTCTCAGGATCAGCACATTGCTTTGTAGACATGAGTCTCTCTATAAATGCAGGATAAAGAAGAGATGATATATAAAAAAAGAATGGAAGAAAAGAAAGAAAAAAATTATACAAGAACCTCTCAAAGAAACCTCACTAGCCAAAATGATATTCCTGTATTTTTAATGCTTTGTAAATCAGAGAAACCTGTCATATTCACACAAATAAATTTGTGAAACTGCAACATATTGACCACTTTATTATCAAGTGGCATGATTCCATATATATGAAAGTTGCTTCAAGTTTTCATTAAAAAAAAAAAACACAAAAACAGAGAGAGAGAAATAGGCCAGGTGCAGTGGCTCACACCTGTAATCCCAGCACTTTGGGAGGCCGAGGCTGGTGGATTACCTGAGGTCAGGAGTTTGAGACTAGCCTGGCCAACATGGTGAAACCATGTCTCTACAAAAAATACAAAAAATTATCCAGGCCTGGTGGTGGATGCCTGTAATCCCAGCTACTGGGGAGGCTGAGGCAGGAAAATCCTTTGAACCCAGGAGGTGGAGGTTGTAGTGAACCGAGATTGCGTCATTGCCCTCCAGCCTGGGTAACAAGAGTGAAACTTGGTCTCAGAAAAAAAAAAAAAAAAAAAAAAAAAGGAGAGAGAAAAATATACAGACAAAAACTATAGAGACATTTCTTGTCAGAAGCGTTTATTGAGTACTTACCTCTGCTAGGCACTGAGGAACCAATTGATACTATACTTGTGTTCAGTAAGCCTATAATCTAGTGAATTGAGAGTAAGTAAAATATTGGTTTTCAAACATCTTTGGAATTTGTATGAGAACTAACTTTAATTAAAAGCACAATCACAGGTTTCCTTATTTACTCAGAAACACTAACATTCCTTTTAAAACAACAATAATCTCCTTACCCAGACAATGATTATTAGTCATGATGGTGACTTCGGGTACTCAGCCAACTAAAGACAATCTTACCTGGCACAATTAACTAAATGAATGAAAGGAAGGATGAAGAAGGTCAAATCAGGTATTATTTTTGGTAACTCTTTCTCGCTTAGTCCACAGTATATGTAGAAGCTTTTTGTGGCCCCCAAATAGGAAGATCAGGCAGTTAAAATGTGAAACTGCCAAATGTGCGCAATTCAAAATTAAACTGAATTTTCTTACCAGAAGCCTTATTTATATCTCCAGACTTTGTTCAGAATTGTGGGTAAATGAAGGGAAGAAATTTATAAATAGCTTTTAAGTCTGATTTTCCCCGTTTTATTATAATCTCTGTCTGTAGCCTGAAGTTACATTTTATGAATTGAAAACATTTATTGCTTGTAAAACTGGTTGTCAAGTTGTAAGAATGATAGAGAGAAAATCACAGATAAGTTATACAACTTTAAGTAAAATGTCATAAAACATACAGTTTTGCATGGCTTCTAGACTTAAATATATCAGACATTTCACCTAAAATTAGAAAAAAAAAATCACTGTTCTATTCACAAGGCAACTCAATTGTATGCAGAGTGAACTGAATCTAAGTCATAAGCACTCATCTATCATGTAGAATTTTGTTTCCTTTCAAAGTTTAACTGTATAAATGCTGAATTTAATTTCATAAGAAATAAGTCAAAGTTTCTGACCGAAAAACAGGAGTTAACAAAACAGAAAATATGGCAAATGAGGAAATTTCTCCTTTCTACATCCCCCTTGCTTCAGCATATTTTATGTTACTCAGCATTAATGATACACTGTTTTTTGGTCCTTTATTTTGGATTATTGATTTTTCTCCCTTTTTGCTGACTATTGCACCTTTATCAGTGTCAAAAGTCAAAATTCCAACAAACTTAATTGGCTTTTATTTGCAATTCATGAATCAGGGCAGCTTTCATTCTACAAAACAGAATGAGCACTCCCGTTGAACAATGGCAGAATGGTGGGTTTTGTAAGAGAGAAACAAGAAAACAGAACAATAGAAAAAAAAAAAGCTGTCTAACATCAGGTTACTTTCAGTGACTTTTTGTAAGGGTTAATGCAGAAGGAACTTTATAACTATGCTGACTAAGGTAGAAGTTGATCTGACTGAGAAAAAGCTGGTCTGTCTTTGAATGATGTGCTTCCTTAAAGTTTCAGTTTGATTACGTGGCATATAGCATAAGCAGCTCCATTTTGGTTAGGTTTGGTCTGTTGGGGCCTCGTGCAGGAGCTTAGCCCCAAACAATAGCCTCCCATAATTTTTGTTTAACATCGGAGTACTAGCAAAGTAAAGTAAAATTAATATCACCCAAATCCATGTTTGTTAGACAAATGTACTAAACAATATAACAAAATATTTGGGAATATCTGGGTAAAATAATGTTAACCAATCTAATGTAGAGATTTGTGTTGAGATAGAAACAAAGAACTCTGGAATTGCTGACTTGAATTTGAATCCTAATTCTACATCTTCCTGACTTATGCTAAAATTTGGGCACCTTGTGTTTCTTCTCCAAACCTCTGCTTCTTCACAGGGACAGTGAGAGTAACATTTTCTAACAATGTCATCATTTGGGAATCTCATCAGGTACTACATGCAAACAAAGTCCTTAGAGTGTTATGAAATAAACCCCCACTGGCTTTTAGAAATTTTACAATTTCAGTGATATATTATTTTACACCATGTCATAGAATGAATTGAAGGTGTTCACATAAATGTAAGGATATGTGCACACACACATTGCTAAGATAGTCAAGAAGTTCTCCATCAATATCACACTTTCAATTAAAGTTGCAATCATTGGTTGTTACTACCAAGAGAGGCCTGTTTCGCCCTGGGAAGTGGGGTATATCTAACAATACGAAGTTTTCACAGCAGATCATCAGTGGACCGGGGGTTACTATGCTTCTTTCTCTGATCGTTGTTTTTTCTGTTTGTTTTCTGAACATGTTTCCTGCCCAATTCCAAATTCAAAAGTTAATCTTGGATTTAAATTCATAACGTCATGTTTAAATAGCTTTTCTTTTTATGACTGATTTGATCTGAGATCTCCAGCCCTGGCTGGATTCATTTTCTCTCTGAATATGATCACAGTCCCTTGGTCTACACAAAAACAATAATTGGGATTTAGTGTTGTATGATTAGCCCCACCTGTTTCACTCTGACTGGTAAATCTGTTTTCCAGATTTTTGTCCTGCTCATCCATCCTGCTGCAGCCCATGACTTAACATGAGTTTACATCCATAGATGCACATCTTCCACATGTTTATGTGTTTATAAATCACCACAAGTTAAAACGAAATTGTGTCAGATGAAACAGCATGATAATTTACTCCTCTATGCCTCTCTGATCTTAATGTTAATTTTGAAAGTAAGGATGTCTGTCTTCATTACAGTTAATGACAAATAGAACAATTTCAATATTTTAAGGCTACTACAATAACTAGTCTAGCACATAGGCAAATTCTTACAATTTAGGAAATGAGATAATTTGCTATTTTTTTGTCTCTCCACCACTGAAACTGTCATTCAGACTATAAATTTAGATTGTAGGCTCTCATATTTAGCCATAATTCAATATGAACAAATTACTCTAAAATGGAGATCAATATTATATCAAAATTTAGTGTAGAAAGTAGGTAAGAGATAATAATTTGCAGATAAAGAATCAGAGTCCAGGGATTCTGTGGTGATCAATTACATAAGTGTTAAAACATTGTCTCAAACTCGGTCCTTCTAAATCCTAATCTGGAAATCTTTGTCTCTCATGAGGAGAACTGATGAATAATATCTTTTTTTCTGTTATTTTGACGATGAAAGGTAAGTAGCTTTATTTTGTAGAAAACATTTAAGGGCATTTTTGTTGTTGTTGTTACTTTGTTAGAGTTGATCTGTGATAAGACCAGTCCTGTTTTGTATTTAAGTGTTAAGTGTTTAGATACTGCCAACTTTTCATAAAGGTTACACAATAAGTTGATTTAAAAAAAAAATGCAATTATAATCTGTCTTAGTCTGGTCAGGCTGCTATTACAAAATGCCATGGATTAGATAGCTTATACACAAAAGAAATTTATTTCTCAAAATTCTAGAGTCCGGGAAACTCAAGATCAAGGCACCTACAGATTCAGGATCATTTCTTGATTCACAAAGAAAGGCACTATCACATTTAACTATAATTCGGTTTTCACTGTTGTCCTCACAGGGTGGAAGAAGCAAAGCACATCTATGCAATCTCTTTTGCAAAGGCACTACTCTTATTCCTGAAGACTCCACCCTTTTGACCTAATTACTTCCCAAGGGTCCTACCTTCTAATACCATCACCTTGGGAATTAGGATTTTGACATAGGAATTTTAAAAGGGCACAAACTTTCACATCACAGCATAACTCCATTATTTTCTACAGTAAAACTATTTTGGGGTTCATGAGAAAAAAATGCTCATCAAATAGATACACTATGAAACTGTAATTTAGTAATTGTTCCAACAAAACATAAAATTCACTTATTTGAAAATATTAGAGGAGACTGTGTCTGGAAATGAATGAATTACCTAGGTTTGTCCAGGTCGTTCACTGAACCTTCAAGAAGTCTGTGCCATGAATGGCTTCACCCAGCATGTTCAGCTCCCTGATGATAACTAGAGAAGAAAACCAGCTGTGGTACAGCACCTCACACATATGTCACTTTACAGTATTCCAGCTGGAATTTACTTCTGGCAGGTTCCACCTTTTGCTGTTCCCTACTTCCTTCTGGAAGCTTACCCCAATAGTTGGCATTTACTCTGGAGCTGAAATTTCTCTCCAAACAAAACTTACTTCCTTAACTCTGGGTTTTGTTTAGGTCTGATTCACCAGTCTGTACACAGTGACAACCTTCCCCTCTTCATGTACTCATGTAAACAGATGGAATTCATTTTCCAGACATTCTCATTGACCTGGAATTCAAAGAACAGAGACATCTCCTCAAAAATAAAATAAAATAAAATAAAATAAAATAAATGCCCCCTGAGCCCTCACCACCTTCCCCCTGTTCTCATACTCAGCTGGTCATACTTGGATGGATGGATGGCTCTGGGATCAGCCCCAATAAACAGCACCTATCCAGAGACTCAGAATCTGGCCAACAGATGGGGGCCTGCTTCTGTCTCAGTTAACTACTTACGGCATTTTCTCTCTTCTGTTGTTTCTATGGCTTTCTCTCTCTGTTTTGGGATCAGCGGTACCTTCTTTTTCTCAGCTTTGTTAGGATAGAATCTATAATCTTCACAGACACCAGGAGAAGCATATAAACATTAATTTCAAAAGAGAGCAATACTGCCTGCCAAAAATCTTGCTCTAACCATTTGGAGAAGGAAAAAGACACACCCCAAGAAATACGAACGTAACTGAAGACTTAAAATATGTGAGGCACTGTGCCTGTGGCTGCATGTACATTTCATCAAATGTAATCTCCATACAGGTCATCAGAGACATTTTAATCAGTCTCCATTTCATAAAGTTAACTGATCTTGAGATCGTTTATACATTTTTATTTACCAAATGTCATTTATATACAAATATGATGATGACGTATAATTTTGACTTCTGTTGCTTTTTCACATCTTTGTGTCATATTACCATTATAGAAAAACAAATTATCCAGTTATCATAGTTTTCTTCATCTATGAAAACAATCATATCTAAGTTTTCCCAGATATGCATTTAGTAAAAATATTACTCATCACTTGTATGCTTCAAGTTATACCTAAGTACCCCATTGATAAAGTACTTGCGTTTTTCAGTTTACTCTAAAACTGTAATATTTGTGGAAAGTGAAATTATATTAATATGTCACTTTCAATCACGGTTTTATTATTTACTGAATTTAAAATTTTTGGAAGGCCTTTTTTAAAAATGCAAAGGAATAATGTGTAGGGTTGCACAAAAATTCAAACACTTGAAACTTTTCCAAATCCATATACACTTCAATCATTTTTTGCATAATCTAAAACAGATAATAAGGGCATATGAAAAATGATATGTAGTTTAGTACTAAAGAGGCAAAAAGACTAAATAAATTATTATGATTTAATAATGAAAATTTAACAGTATTTGATGTGCCATTTACTATTTAAAAATGAAAACTGTTGCAATGCATTACAAAACATAAATGAAGAATGTGTATGAATGAATAAATTAATAACCTATTTATCTTGAGTCTTTCAATCTGACAGTAAAGGAAGCCCTGAACAATGAGGAAATTGTTTAAGGAGGAACAGTCAACGGCTTTTTAGTGCTAGAAATGGAAAGGTAGCTACATGATGTTTAAGCTCATTCAGCATTGGAAATTCACTCTCTGGATAATATGAAATGTATGTATCAGCCAATGTACAGTAGGCTAAAAGTTCTATTTTTCATTGATTAGCAAAGTGTTATATCAATCAGATCTTGGAAGGGTCAAGCAGACTAGGTCATTAGAAGTTCATGGTCCTTGATCAGCTTCAGATAATGAACTGGTTGTGGTGAAATACTGTAGGCTTAACATCTTTGATGAATATGGCTGTAAGCAGAAAATATTTTTCATAGTATGTATTCCAATTTTTTAGCATCTTGGGATACTCAAATACTACTAATAAATACAAAAAGAGCATAAACAATGAAAAATGAATTTCTAAAGTAATATAATGGGAAAAAATAACACCAACAATATATTAATATTATTTTTATTACTGATACTATTGTTAATACATTTGTTATCTAATTATTGTTACTTTACTAACATCCTGACAATGCATAAAAATGTGATCATATTCTGAAAAGTAGTAGTGTTAATTTTGTTTTAAGTCTCAACTCTTAAATGCATTAGAGAAATTATGCAGTTCCTAAGGCATTCTCCTTGAAATGTGATAGCATTTAAGAAATTAAACATGCATAAACCATTGATGGTTATAGAAGATAAAGATGGAGATACCATATCAGAATTACACTTCCAATGTGCTGAATAAAAGTTTCTAATGTGGGTATGTATATATAGTTTTTCAGTTATCTTTTCTTATGATGTTTTTTTCTTCCTAAACATCCTCTGAGTAGTCACTGTTTGTGCAATAATTACTTTTTTATAAATACACCACTTCTCTACAAGCATTTCCTCCTTAGCCACTAAGACTGTGGTTCCCTTATCTGCCAAAAGAGGAGGGAATGTAGTTTAATGATCAATATTTCCAAGTCTTAATTAGCTAAAATTAGTGATTTACACTTCACAAGTAAGTTAGCCTTGCCTCTGTCCACAAATAAAATTCATGTAAAACATACTAATAATAACCACCGATTATATTACTATCTAATCAAAATATAATTATGTTAAAACCAGGGAAGTATAGATTTCACCTTTTTCCTAAATCCTAGTTTTTATTAAGCTATACTTTTATTTGGATTATTTCCACCATCAGAAGCTTTTCCCAGATTCACCCTCTATGTATAATAAAACAAAACAAAACAAAGCACTCTGGAGGCTATCTAGTTTCCTTAGCTTTGCTAAATTAAAAAAAAAAGTGTGGAGGAGGTCACTATGATGTACAAATAAATCTAGACATCAAATATATTTTATTTATTTCTAATCTGTGTTTTAAGCAATATCAAAACCTTGTAATATTAAGAATTTGCAACTTGGTGGGGGCAGAAGAATGGGTCATTAGCTGTTAATGGAAGATGAAAGTTTTACAAATATTTTATGATTTAATGTGACTACTTCTATTTACATTATTGAAGTAGATGCCCTTCTAATATCAGGTCTAATTCTCAATTTCACACTTATGTAAATATTCATGATCATGAAGAAGTATTGAAAATAGGATAACTCTGGCTTTCTCTGTAAAACTGAAAATAAAGAAACATGTAAGCTAAATCAGTAAAAATGTTTTAATAATTCTTAGTACCTCTATACAATGGAATAATACGCAGAGGTTAAAGACAAAAAGTACCAATTTTGAATTTTTTTCTGTGTACATTTATTATAATAAAAAAGGAACTGTGAAGTATTACATGCTGTATTCTAAATTATGCCAAACATGTACATAAAGTATGCATTTCTATATGCATGTCTCTGTTTGTAAATGCATAAAAATATATTTGGAATTATGTATTTTATTCTGTTTTTAGTGGTTACCTTTAGAATCCTTTATTTGTGTACTTTTGTATTTTTGATACTATACTAACTTTTTGATATTATGTTGGACATGGTTTGGCTGTATCCTCACCCACATCTCATCTTGAATTGTAGCTCCCATGATATCCACATGTTGTGGAGGGACCCGGTGTGAGGTAATTGAATCATGGAAGCAGGTCTTTCCCATGCTGTTCTCATGACAGTGAATAAGTCTCACAAGATCTGATAGTTTTATATAGGGTAGTTCCCTTACACAAGCTCTCTTGGCTGCCACCATGTAAGACGTGACTTTGCTCTACGTTTGTCTTCCACCATGATTGTGTGGCCTCTCCAGCCATGTAGAACTCCGAGTCAATCAAACCTCTTTCCTTTGTAAATTACCCAGTCTCAAGTATGTTTTTATTAGCAGCATGTGAACAGAATAATGCAATATCATTTTTTGACAATAGTGTATTTATGTATTTCATGGGTTAAGAATGGAATAAAATCCAAATAACAATTGTGTATATGCTATATTGTATTATGTAAATATATACTATATATAATGTACATTTATATACTTAATACACATATATTACTTTAGCTACATTCTTAACAATACCAAATGTTAGAAACATATTAATTATATATAATTAGAAAAACAGTTAATTCTAATAGTGTTTCCTGTCACAGTGGAGTATCATGTATCCTTTTACAATGGTAGTTATCCAACTGTTTTAAAAATATTGGTCAAAATATGAAGGCAAAAGAATGAATAGAATCTCTCCTAACACAAAAATATGTTCCAGTCAATAGAGATAATGATCGGGAAGTTAGAAAATTGTAGTGATCTGGTGAAAAAGTCACATATCTTTTCTGTAAATGAGAGAAAGAAAAATGATTAGCAACTTGAATGGACACATAAAGCTATAAAGGAAATTAATTGTTCAAAAATTAAGCAAAACGTTATCTGATAATTATCACGTTAGCAATCAATGACACGTAGGAAAGGAGATCAATTTGAACTTAACACTGAAACTGCTCTTCTGAGTGACAGTATATATGACTTTTTAAAATGAGTTATTTTACGTTACTTGCTTCAACAGTCAATTCTATTTAGTTATGTTATGAAAGTTGATTTTCAATTTTTTAGAATCAAGCCATTAACAAAACTTGGAATTGAGGTAAATATTGCATGACTTTACAGTGTAAAAGGTATGACGTCACACAAATAACTCAGGAGCTAAGTTGATGTGTGGAGGTAAGAGACATACACTAAATTCCTAATTTCCCATGGCAGGGCCCAAAGGACAGTATCTGATGTGAATGGATCCAAAATTTGAGGAATAAATATATTGTTAAAATTTATTCCTACAATTAATAAAAACGATTAATATAAAACTCAGGTTGGAGAAGAAAATTGAGAAAGAGGTAGTGACTGGTAGTTTAAATAAGTTCATTCCTTTGTCTTCCTTAGTGGAACACAAATGGATAATATCAACAGTTGCTTTACTAATAAATTTTTCTGAATTAAGAATATAAAAGAATTTTTTAAAAAATTAAAAAAATCATTCTGAAGGAGAAAAACTATAGATTGAAGGAAGTAAAGTAGAAATTATTTTATATTTTATGTTAATTTGCTTAATTTTTAATATGTGCCAAGTACTCTTTATTTTAAAAAACTAAAAGAATAATATACCATTACTGTAACTTAGAATTTTACATTATAGGCTGGGTGCAGTGGCTCATGCCTGTACTCTCAGCACTTTGGGAGGCCGAGGCAGGTGATCACAAGGTCAAGAGATCAAGACCATCCTGACCAACATGGTGAAACACCATCTCTACTAAAAATACAAAAATTTGCTGGGCATGGTGGTGCGTGCCTGTAGTCCCAGCTATTTGGGAGGCTGAGGCAGGAGGATCACTTGAACCCGTGAGGCAGACGTGGCAGTGAGCCAAGATGGTGCCACTGCACTCCAGCCTACTAACAGAGTGAGATTCCATCTAACAGTAAAAAAATAATAATAATAAATTTAAATTACAATAAAAGTTCATTTCAATTATTCTTGACACTATAGCAATCAGTGGTTCAACAATTTGAACCATCCCTTCTGAATCTTTGTATAATAGAGTAATTTTGTTATAAAAGATCATTAAATGTATAGCATGCAACCCAATTATAAAATGAAGTTGAATGTTTTGAAAAACATCAGTAAAAGTAAGTTGCCAGAGACAAGTTATATCAAATAGGTATGGGCAAGATAAATGCTTGGGATTTGATTAATAAATCATAAACGTAGTATTCTCTATTCAGGTACTTCACTATATTTTAAGTAATTATTCCACTTTTTAAGTAAAGTAATTCTCTTATAACAATGCACCATTGCTGTGGTTTACAAAATAAGACAACTAAGAGGTTAACTTTTAAAAGTAAGTTCAACAAGGGAAACACATTATATGTGCACATATACATACACATACACGCACAAACATACATATTTGGCTATATTTCCAAAATAACTCAATTCCTTTTTGAAAAGATTCTGTTATTTGAAAGTTCTTTCTTATACTTAGCCCAAATCTACTATCATATAGTTGCTAACTGTGGATTTCTGTGGTACAATTTGTGTCCAAACTGTTCTCTTTACTATCCGGGTTTCCCACTCTGAATATGTTCATGTATTTCTCTCCCTCTTAATGTGCAACACCCAGAAAAGAATTCAATATTCAAATGTGCTCTGACAAAGAATGGGGCAAGACTATCACCTTTCTCATTCATGTTCATTGCAATCTAAAATCTTTACGTCTTTATTAAATCAACATCTGCTAATATGTGTATAAATTTTTCCTATCTTAAGGAGATTTTGATATTTTTAAAACTAAATTAATTTTATCTTGTAACATTTGTTCTATTACTCTAGGCTATCAAACATTGTGAGAGACATACTCTTCCTTCAGCCTAGCTACAATGTTGTTATTAAATACATAAAAAAATGCCTTAAAGAAGTCCAGATACACCATATGAGCTACATTTGATATACTATAACTATACTATTATACTATAGTACACTATAATATACTACCCGTATTGAGGACTGGATCCTCCTACTCATCGTTTCTTCTTCTGGGAGTTAACAATAGGATTATTTAATAGTTCAGTCATAAGATAAGCATGAATACTGCTCTGTGGAATGCACTTTCTTAACAGTTATGAAAATCTGCTTGGCCTTTACCCTTCTTTCATTTTCAAGTTTCTTCAACATTTGAATAAAACCTTAATAATTCAGGAATAATTCTGGATAAAAACACTATCTTACAACTTTTTCCTCTCAAGTAAAACGCACTTTTGAATAGCAAGCATAGTAGTACACGACATGATCATTTTGAGTCCACAACAGAATTATATTTAAAGAAAATATATACATGTAATTAATTTTGTAAAATATTTTACATTGTTGTATAAATACTTATTTTTTTCTTACTTAACTTCAAAAGAAAAGTATCCTTATTGTATTAGTAGAGAAACTACAATATATTTTCACAGAACTATAAATCTCCTGTTGGAAACAAAATTATGTTTCGTGTCCTAACAAAGAATTGTGTTTGCTCTCTTATTTTCTCTTTGACCAAAGCCATTTGCAAAGAAACATCACTCGGGAAAATAAAATTGTTGTGTCTTCTTTATATTTCCCTGCTGTTAAATCACGTTTTCCTCTTATTTCTATCCATGTAGGACTACTAGGAAGAGAATGGAGGAACATCACAATGTCAGTTTCTGTGATTTTGTTTTCAAACAGTAGTAAATTATTCTCTATTTTTCATTTAAAAGTGATAAACTCTGAACTGTTTCCTTCTAGCTGATTTCTAGTAGTTTAAATCAAATCATAGTACTTTTAATGATCTATCCATAAGCATACAACATTTACAAAAGTTTGCCTCTGATACAACTGTTTTCCAAAGGAAGTTGATTTTTGCCATAGAATCTTTTATTGACTGCTTCACAGAATATACATTTTTTTCCTAGAGAACACATTCAATCTCTCTTAATTCTCTTACATTCTACATCATTTCCATAGGTCCATGGGAATATTGAGGAATTCACTTGATTTGGATGCCAAATATGCATTTGTTTATGGAATACATATTAGTCACTACAAGTCAATTCTCTGGGCAATTATGTGATATTAAGGAAACCAAATCTGTAAGTACAAGCGTTCCTCAATAGTCCCCTGCTCCGTATACAACTTTATAGCTCCAGTTTTCCCTGGGTGTCTCTATGCACATTAAAACCTTGTATAATCCCCAAAATAGCTCACTTTCCAAGCCTTACCCTCATCTTGTCATCTTCCTACCAAAGTAGAATGCAGAGCCTATATTATTAACATTTAAATCAATTCTCAGGCACATTTGCAGAAACATCACCTCTGTTTTGTTATTCATTTCTTTTGTCTTCAGTATTCCAGTATATGTTCCAGTGCTATTGCTAACTGTTGGCTCCCCAACAAAAACAAAACAACAAAAACAACAACAAAAAAGCTATTGCTAAAGCAAAACTAAGTGTATTAGGCTTGCTGAAGTAAGGTAGAATACCACCTGAATGGAATCTTTATATCTCAAAATGGGAAAGTAAGGCAGAGTACTTATGAGAGTTAAGGTTTTAGGACCGTGTGTGGGAATTTTTTTAAGTAGACCTAGTTAGGCAGGAGATCAACTGGGATTGAACAGAATTTATAAAATAGCTTCAAATAGGTGAGGGGTAAGAGTAAAGCAAAGATCTTGAAGTGAGTTTTGATAAGAAGCCTCAGAGTCTTAAAAATCAGCTGTTCAGTTGGTTCATCACCTCACTTTTCAGTAACAGTATTTTTTCATGGATGTTTCCTCATTTGTTTCTGATGGAAGCAAATAAATTATTCACTCACTGCCAGCTTTGTCAAAAAATCTAGGATGATAACATGGCATCTAGTCTCAGTATTGCTTAAGCCTAGTTTAGCTTCAGTTCTTAATATGTAAAATTCCAGAGCCATTTTAATGTATATTCCTTTTTCTCTGTTTTATTTTCTGTGCATATACTCAATAAATGCTGACTCTGCAAATGCTATTGTATTGCTTACCGCTTAATAGCCACAGTCCAGAGTTGTGTCTGCTATAAAATATGTGTTCACTTCAATATTCTGTTGAATAAATTAATCAATCACAAATACTTGGAAGTTATTGAAGAGATTTACTAGTTGTACAGTGAAAGGGAAAAAGCATCAAATTTAAAAATGTGCTATAAATAATTTAAGACTTTGTTTGAAAGATTAATTCTTCTATTTCACGGCTCTGGTCAACATGATATGGTTATTCACTTCTTAAGTCAGCTGAGAAAAGTACCCTAGTTCTTTGTACAACAAAGAAATGACCTAAAACAATTAGATCGGGAGTAGGAGACATTCAAAAATGAGTTCCCTGCGGAACTGAAACACTTAAATTGAAACTGAAACTATAAGTGGTTACCTAGGCAATGGGGGAATGCATTGTTGGCAAAAGGACAACATACACAAAGTGTATGCCATAGGTTCACCTATAGCTTGTTTGACAAATCAAATAAACTTGTACTTAGAGCTAGGAATCAAGGGGGTGTAGTATAAGATGATGCTAAGGAAGTGGCTAGAAGCCAGGCCTTGCAAGGTCTTGTAGGCTATTGCTATGGTTTGAATATAAGTTGTCCCCCCCAAAACTCATATTAAAATTTTATCTCCAATGTGGCAGTGTTGGGAACTGGGGCTTAGTGGGTGGTGTTTGGATTATGGGAACAGATTATCCATCAATAGATTAATGCCATCCCTCAGGGTTGAGTTCTCCCTCTCATATGGAATAAATTGGTTTATGTGAAAGCAGGTTACAAAAAGAGAGTCTGGTTTCCTTGGTTTCTCTCTCTTGCTTCCTATCTCACCATGTGATCTCTGCACAGTACTTTCACCTTTCCACTTTATGCCATGAGTTGAACCAGCATGGGGTCCTCACCAGATGCAGCTATCTAATCTTGAACTTTCAAGCCACAAGATTAATAAGCCACATAAATCTCTTTTCTTTATAAATTGCCCAGCCTCAGATGTTCTGTTATAGCACCACAAAACTAAGACAGTCACGTTAAATAAATGTTGGCCTTTATCCTGAAAACATTGTGAAGTCATTGATATGTTTTGAGCAAAGAAGTGATAATCAGACTTGAGTTTGGAGAAACGTACTCTGTCTACTCTATAGCTCTGTAGAGACTATAATTGGCAGGTGCAACCATCGGTGAAGCAAAATTACTTAGGAGTTATTGTGGTAATCAAGGTGATGGCAATGAATTTGGGTAGTGACCACAGGAATGGGAAGAAGTAGAAAAACTTGAAAATATTTAAGATGTAAATTAAGTAGAATTTCCCATCAGTATGGAATGTAAGGGGAAAGAAGACATTCGAAATTTGTGAAACTACATGAATGGAGGTATCATTCCATGAGAATAAGTATACTAGGTCAGTATTGTGTTTTGAGTGATGATCCGAAGTTTAGTCTTGTGCATTTTCTATTTTGAGAGATTTTTGACGCATAAAAGTGGAAATGACAAAGAAGTAATAGTTCATATATAGTTGGGGTTTCCATTAAACTCTAGCCAGAGGATGTATATTCATCAGTAATTACTTTATATAACAAACTATAAACGTGGGCAAAATCACCTGGATAAAAATAAATAATAAAGTGAGTCTTATAAAACCACAAATATTCATGGCCAGAGAAGTCTGAGCCAACAAAAGAGGAATAAAATAAGGCCCATAAATGTAGAAATAAAAGCAGGAGAACATTATGCCCTTAAACCCAGTGAGAAAAAAAAAAATATGTCAAGTGTAGAGTAGTCCCTATTAGAAGAGTTTGCTGACAGTCAAGTGCTGTGAGTGACAATTGAAAATGCCATTACCTTTAGAAATACGGAAGTCACTGATGACCCTTCTTCTCTTTTAATAAACCAACCTTAAATTGTTTAATGCTTTATATTTTCACTGCAAAAGTGTAATGAAATCTGGAGTCTGAAAGTAAGTTATATCTGAATTACATCTAATAAAGATACCATCATCTAGAAAATGAAATAGAAGATGATATAAACCACAGGGCTATTACTAGAGGCAGATATTGGTGGCAAATATGTGTCAATATTTATGGTCTTGAACTTTGGGCTGTTAAATGTGAACTTCAAATAAGTAATTTTAGTACTCTCTTAACATATTATTAATATATTTTCTATCTTTGAATAAAATGGATTAAAATAATAAATAGGCTATCTTTCCTATTCTTGGAGTTACATTAAAAGCAAAAGATTTGGAACTTTGATATTTATATCAGGACATGCAGTGGAACTCAGTGAATTAGTTTCTGAAGCAGGTCCCCTTGTGAAAAGGTGACTTTTGAGATTTAAGATAAAACATAGAAGGGAGAAAGGAATAAAATCTGGCCTCTAGCTCTGTCCGCTTCTGTAAAATTTATCTCTAAAGAAAAACATATATTGTAATCACCAGAATTCTAGATAAATGTAACAGTTCTGAGAGTTGTTTGGTTTTGTTGTTTTTTGGTTTGTTTGTCATTTTGTTTTATTTGATTTTAAGTCAGTGCCTACATTTAGTATGTAATGTATCCTGATAATTTCACCACTCCTCTGAAATTATCACTATGTCAGGACATAAAAGGTATTCTCATATGTTATTCAACAAACCTAATCCTAAAGAAGAAAAACTATTTACTTTAAGATTTTGAAATTCATCTAAATCTAAACAATTTAGGAGTTTCTTTGATAAGTTATTTTTATGATTTTTCTAGCTTACAAATTATGTGGTATAAATTATAATAACATGGCATGAGATTAATAATGAATATGAGATCGTGTCTTACTTAAACCTATTTGCTTTGCCATAGTAACTTATCACATGGAAAATGTAAAGATAGCTAATATTAATTATTTGGGAATTATTTGGAATGTGTTGACCTTTAACTGTTATGGATAGTTATTTTTAATGGAAAGGAGATTATTTTTAAATAGCATATGTTTTGGGAGGTGAGTAAACACAATGGTATAACCACTACATAAACAAGGTGTTCATTATTTTCTTAGGTAGGTCACGCTATTAGATCTTGAAACCTGGAAGTTAAAGAAAATTTTCTGGTGGGTGTGGGGGGACTTTGACATTAGAATCCAAATGTTTATTTCTCTTAAAAGACCATTTTCTTTACTCTGCTTCACCATTAAGAGGATCTTTAGCTTGCATTATTTTAAAATATTTTCTATAAAAGAGATTCACATTTGCAACCATTTATACCACATACTTTTCCATTTTTTTAGTTTCTCACCAAAATTATCTTTTTGAAAATTGGATTTGCTTACATAGAGAAAATATTCTACATATTATAGCAACAGCAGCATGTAAAAAATGTTTCATAAAGAAGTTTTTTAATTTGGTACCAAGCAAAATGTCGGCAATAAAATTAAAATCATGAGCCAGGAGTAAACCACAAATTATACATTTTAAATTTCCCTTGCTGAATAAACCAGGGTCTGCTTTGAGAATTTTTCTAAGTTGTGTCTCTGTATTGATATTTAAAACTTTATTATACTTAATTACATATTTTTCTATTGGTGTCTTTCATTACACTGATCTATTCTTCTTCTATGTCTATTCTGCTGTTAATCTCAAGTGAATTTTCCACAGCATGCATTAAGTATATCAGCTCTATAATTTTCAGTTTTATATCTTCTATTTCATTTCTTATTGTGCTACTTGGGAGGCTGAGACAGGAGAACGGCGTGAACCCAGGAGGCGGAGCTTGCAATGAGCCGAGATCGCGCCACTGCACTCCAGCCTGGGGGACAGAGCAAGACTCTGTCTCAAAAAAAAAAAAAAAAAAAAGTGGTCTGGGGTTAATGGGTGGAAAATTACTAAAATAAAACATTAAGAGTAAGGGGGGGCCGGGCGCGGTGGCTCAAGCCTGTAATCCCAGCACTTTGGGAGGCCGAGACGGGCGGATCACGAGGTCAGGAGATCGAGACCATCCTGGCTAACACGGTGAAACCCCGTCTCTACTAAAAAATACAAAAAACTAGCCGGGCGAGGCGGCGGGCGCCTGTAGTCCCAGCTACTCGGGAGGCTGAGGCAGGAGAATGGCGTAAACCCAGGGGGCGGAGCTTGCAGTGAGCTGAGATCCGGCCACTGCACTCCAGCCCGGGCGACAGAGCCAGACTCCGTCTCAAAAAAAAAAAAAAAAAAAGAGTAAGGGGGGATTCTGGCTAAACCGACGTTAACAGGAGTCTTGCTGAAGACAGGACAGGGTAATCAGACATAACCTGGGGGATGGTGAAGGATGAGGAATTCAATCAGATATCAGGGTGATCAGTTATCAAGGGTGGTGGGTTCTTACTAAATTGACTTAGCAGAATTCCTTGCTAAAATTGGATTTTGCAAAGTGGCTAAATGGGCCTAGGAGAAGGTTCAGGAGCCTGAACTTTTCTTACCCGCAAATGATATTTTCTTTCTTTGACTCTTTAAAATTTTTTTTCCTCACTGCCACCGAGTTTTATCAGTATGAATATAATGTACTGGATATTCAAGGTTTCAAATTGATGAAACTGTGTGTGTGTGTGTGTGTGTGTGTGGTGTTTGCATGTGTGTGTGTGTTTATCTTTTTTGGGATGTGTTTCGTTTCTTTGAATCTATGGATTTACAGTTTCATTAATGTTGAAATATTTTAGCAGTTATTTCTTTTAATATACTTTTCTGCTGTCCTTTCTCCTAGAACCTTTCCTCGTAAGAATAGCTTCACATTATACCATGGGTTACTGAGATTGTTCTTTTCTTTTTTCCCAATTTTATTTCTCTCTAAGTTTCATTTCGCACAGTATAAGTTGCTTTGTTTTCTAGTAAGCTAATTTTTTTTTTGGAATGGTCTAGTTTTTGAGCCCCCTTAGTGATGTTTTTATAGGATGAAATGTCAAAAAAATTCATCACTAGATTTCATTATTTTTATATTTCCAGTGTATCTTCATCTTATGATTGTATTTTACCTGAATTGATATACATGTTTCATAGCTGTTTTTCATCGTTTAAAAACTAATTTCCCTTACTCCTTATACGAAAATTAATTCAAGATGGATTAGAGACTTAAATGTTAGACCTAAAACCATAAAATCCCTAGAAGAAAACCTAGGGAATACTATTCAGGACATAGGCATGAGCAAGGACTTCATGTCTAAAACACCAAAAGCAACGGCAACAAAGGCCAAAATTGACAAATGGGATCTAATTAAACTAAAGAGCTTCTGCACAGCAAAGGAAACTACCATCAGAGTGAACAGACAGCCCACCGAATGGGAGAAAATTTTTGCAATCTACTCATCTGACAAAGGGCTAATATCCAGAACCTATAAAGAACTCAATCAAATTTACAAGAAATAAACAATCCCATCAAAAAGTGGGCAAAGGATATGAATAGACACTTCTCAAAAGAAGACATTCATACAGCCAACAGACACATGAGAAAATGCTCATCATCACTGGCCATCAGAGAAATGCAAATCAAAACCGCAATGAGATAACATCTCACACCAGTTAGAATGGCAATCATTAAAAAATCAGGAAACAACAGGTGCTGGAGAGGATGTGGAGAAATAGGAACACTTTGGTAAACTAGTTCAACCATTGTGGAAAACAGTGTGGTGATTCCTCAAGGATCTAGAACTAGAAACACCATATGACCCAGCCATCCCATTACTGGGTATATACCCAATGGATTATAAGTCATGCTGCTATAAAGACACATGCACTCGTATGTTTATTGAGGCACTATTTACAATAGCAAAGACTTGGAATCAACCCAAATGTCCATCAGTGATAGACTGGATTAAGAAAATATGGCCCATATACACCATGGAATACTATGCAGCCAAAGAAAAGGATGAGTTCATGTTCTTTGTAGAGACATGGATGTAGCTGGAAACCATCATTCTCAGAAAACTATTGCAAGAACAGAAAACCAAATATCACGTGTTCTCACTCATAGGTGGGAACTGAACAATGAGATCGCTTGGACACAGGAAGGGGAGCATCACACACCAGGGCCTATTGTGGGGAGGAGTTTGGGGGAGAGATAGCATTACAAGTTATACCTAATGTAAATGATGAGTTAATGGGTGCAGCACACCAACATGGCACATGTATACATATGTAACAAACCTGCATGTTGTGCACATGTACCCTAGAAATTAAAGTATAATAAAAAAAAGAATAAAAAAACCTAATTTCCTTATCATTGTCACTTTCAAGTATGCTTCTATTGACTTTTTTTCCTCCTAGTTCAAAATTTCCTGCATGTATGTTACTGCTGGATCCATTTTTATATAACATCTATTTATATACCCTGGTCCCAGGATTCCATACATTATTTTTTTCAAATCATTAGCTTTGAATATAATAGTCATACAGTTTATAGTAACCTAATGTATATTTTATTCTTTCTCTGTGTGTATGTGGGTGTATGTATGTGTATGTATCTGTATGTATTTCATGAATTTCACAACTTTTTGAAGCAGGCATAAAAATAAGTAATTGATACATGTAAAGTAATAGCAATAAATCAAAGGTAGAATGTTCTATTTCTTGACTCTTAGTGTCAGGACAATCTCACTGTTAAAGGACGCGTCTATAGTTATCTAAAGGAGCTGAGCAGCTTAGAGTTTGATTGTGCTTTTCTTTAATCTACCCCTACAGACACACACACACACACGCACACACACACACACACACACACAGACCCCGATTACCATATTGTGTATAAGGGCCATGGCAGTTGATCTCTGTCTCAGATCTTCATATGAATCCTATTTTGTTTCCCTGGTGAAACTGCCGATTTTACAGAAACCTGTTCTCTCCCAGTAACTGTGCACTGACATATGCCTACTACTTTTGACTTGACCTTCTGCTCACTTTCAACTTGGTTTGAATCCTGGCACTTAAATTGTTCATTCTATTCTGTCTTTGGTTCCTATCTATTTCTTCCCGCTCTATTTGGAAACTTTGTTGATGACCTCAGGCTGTGCACTTGGATTTTACGTCCTGTTTGCTCCTTTCCTGTTGCCACAAAATCATTAGACTTGGAGCACGTCATCTCTCTCTGGACTTGCAATATCTGTGCTGTCTAACCTCCTGTGCTTGGGTCTGTGCCTGCCAGACATTCACTGTCTTCAAGGCCCTTTCAGTCGGACTTCTGATCTTGGCTTTCACTGTTCTGCCCCAGCTGGCTCTGTGACAGTTTCCAATACTTAGCAGACATGAGTGAAGGCCTCCATTTCCTGTCACAGCATTTTGTAAGTCAAATATAACACTCCCTGCAAATTCACTGGGCCTAAATACCAACGCAGTGCAGTGGTATTTGCAAATGACACCTTGTAGATGAGGTCTTCCCTCAATATATATTTAAAATGTCAAATTTACCCCCTTATACCACCTTCATCCCCTTTCCTCACTTTACTTATTTATTTTTATCGAGAACATGTACCACTTTCCATCATACTAGAAAACATACTTACCTATTTCACATAGTTTCTGCCTCCTTGCCTGGAATATTAGCTCCATGAGTTCAGGGTTGTGTTTCTTTTTCTTTCTTCTATATCTCATTCATCTGGAAGTGTGTCTCATCCATAGTAGGCACTTAATATATATGTGCTATGTAAAAGCAAACAAGAATGAATATGACTGAACCCTTGCTATGGTAAATTGCTGGTAATAATGCTGCAACCAACAATGGAAACATGGTGCTCAGACATTTTAAACACTGAAACTGGACCATTTTGGTATTCTCTAAAAACTTAGAAGAAGATTTATACTCTGGGCATCCACGTTTGCTATGATCTCACTGACAGTTTTCGAGCAAGGAAATCAAAATTTTTAGCTTGTTGACACATTCTTAAAAATAAAGTGAGCACCTTTTAAAACATACACAGATCTCAATTAAACAATTGAAATTTAAAGGCTGTCTGGCTTATTCTCTTTTCATTATCTATTTCATGAGAAGAAAATCACATTACCCAGTGATTCCAAACCTTGAATCTCATGAAAAGGGCAATTTATTTTTCACCATTTCTTTATTCTCCTGCTTTTTGGAACTAATAAGTAACATTTTTAAAGTTTGGAGTCTCTCAGTTAAGAGGAGTGGTTATTCCTCCTTCAATACATTTTTAAGTTTATTTTACTTATTTTAGGAAATATTCATTCACAGAAACTATAGTTGAAAATCTCAGAGTGCTCCTAATTCTTTCAAACCACTGTATAAAAACTATAGCATATTTTGCTCAAGTCAAAGACAATATACCAAGTCAAAGACTACATACTTCTTTAGGAAACTATGTTTGGCACATGATAAGGCAAAATTAAAGTAAATCTTTTAATTCCATTTGAATTTACTTTTCCAGAATGGTTTAGTATCTGCAAGTCAATAAACATGATACACTACATAAACAGAATTAAAAAAAAAAAAAACACGTGATCATCTCAATAGATGCAGACAAAGCATTTGACAAAATCCAGCATCTCTTTTATGATTAATACCCTCAGCAAAATTGACATAAAAGGAACATACTGTAAGGTAATAAAAGCCATCTATGACAAACCCACAGCCAACATTGTGCTGAATGGGGAAAAGTTGAAAGCATTCCCTCTGATAACTGTAACAAGACAAGGATCCCCACTTTCACCTCTTCTATTCAACATAGTACTGGAAGTTCTAACCAGAGCATTCAGACAAGAGAAAGAAATCAAGGGCATCCAAATTGGTAAAGAGAGAAAGTCAAACTGTCACTGTTTGCTGATGGCATGATCATATAGCGAGAAAACCCTAAACACTCATCCAAAAAGTACCTAGAAATGAGAATGGAATTCAGCCAAGTTTCTGGATACAAAGTTAATGTACACAAATCAATACCTTTGCCATACACCAATAGTGACCTAGCTGAGAATCAAATCGAGAACTGAATTCCTTTATAACAGCTGCAAAAAGTAAATATACAATTCTTAGGAAAATACCTAACCAAGGAGGTAAAAGACCTCCACAAGGAAAACTACAAACACTGCTGAAAGAAATCATAGATGACACAAACACATGGATTCATGCTTATGAGTATGAGCATGGATGTGTAGAATCAATGTTGTGAAAATTACCATACTGTCAAAACAATCTACAAATTCAATGCAATTCACATCAAAATACTACCACCATTCTTCACAGAACTAGTAAAAACAATCCTAAACTTCATATGAACCAAAAATGAGTCCTCATAGTCAAAGCAAAACTAAGCAAAAAGAACAAATCTGGAGGCATCATATTATCCAACTTCAAACTATACTATAAGGCCGTAGTCACCAAAATGGCATGGTACTGGTATAAAAATAAGCACACAGACCAGTGGAAAAGAATAGAGAACCCAGAAATAAAGCCAAATATTCACAGTCATCTGACTTTCGACAATGCAAACAAAAATGTAAAGTGGAGAAAATACACCCTATTCAGCAAATGGAGCTGGGATAATTGGCAAGTCACATGTAGAAGAATAAAACTGGATCCTCATCTCTCACCTTATACAAAAATCAACTTAACATGGGTCAGACTTAAATCTAAAATCTGAAGCCATAAAGATTCTAGAAGATAACATTGGAAAAACCCTTCTAGACATTGGCTTAGGCAAAGACTTCATGACGAAGACCAAAAGCAAGTGCAACAAAAACAAAGATAAACAGATACAACTTGTAAACTAAAAAGTTTCTGCACAGCAAAAGAAACCAGAGTAAACAGACAATCCACAAAGTGGGAGAAAATCTTCATAACCTGTACATCTGGCAAAAGACTAATATCCAGAATCTACAAAGAAGTCAAACAAATCAGCAAGAAAAAAACAATCCCATCAAAAAGTGGACTAAGGGCATGAATAGGCAATTCTCAAAAGAATATATACAAATGGCCAACAAGCATATGGAAAAATGTTCAGCATCACTAATTACCAGGGAAACGCACATCAAAACCACAATGCAATACCATCTCACTGCTGTAAGAATGGCTATAATAAAAATAATAATAATAAAAAGATGTTGGCATGGATGTGGTGAAAAAGGAACATTTTTACACTGTTGTTGGGAATGTAAACAACCCACCAACCACTATGGAAAACAGTGTGGAGATTCCTTACAGAACTAAAAGTAGATATACCATTTGATCCTGCAATCCCACTACTAGGTATCTACCCAGAGGAAAAGAAGTCATCACACTAAAAAGTTACTTGCACACACATGTTTATAACAGTAAAATTCGTAATTGCAAAAATATGGAACCAGCCCAAATGCCCATCAATCAACAAGTGGATAAAATGTGGTGTACATATATACATATATACTCACACCATGAAATACTACTCATCCATAAAAAGGAAAGAAATAATGGCATTCACGCAAATGTTTGAGGTGATGGCTATGTTAATTACTCTGAATTTGATCATTACTATCTACTGAAATGTCACTCTGTACCCCATAAATATGTATAATTATTATATGTCAATTAAAAATAAAATTTAAAAAAGTTCTTTATTTGCTAAATTCTATGGCTACATGAATCCTTTGTAGTGTCTGTCTGGCTCACTATTTTGTTCTGTTAGAGTGTATTAAGATCAGAGGTTTGCAAACTTTAGCATGCATAAGAAACTCCTGCGCAACTTCAAATTTGCAGAAATAAAGATCAGAAGTCATATCCTTAGAGATTCAGATTGAGTGGACTCAGGTGTGGATCTAAAATTATTTTAATGAACGTCTAACTCATTCTGATACAGGTCATTTGTAGTTCATACATATAAAATATTGACTTCAAATATTATTTTCCCTTACCTCTGTCTTGATCATCAATACTTACCAGTGTCTCTTTGGGAAACTTCTTTAATACTACCCTCCCCTCCCTTCTAGTATCAGAAATCATTTTGTGCATGTTTATTTCCATCTCTCTTTAATGCTAAAACATATTTTGATTAAATAAACAAACTGATGAAACTGTGTATGATGCTGTTTTCCCCCTGAGCTCTAAACCTAAATATCTTCCTGATGTCATTAATTTAAAATGTATATCACCAAGCCAAACTCAGTATGAGTTTCCTTCTAATAACTGCCAATTTGTCAACATCATCCATGAAATAAGGTTCAGACCAAGGTTAGAAATAAGAGAAATGGGTGACCACCTACCTGGATAAGTAGAATGAAAACAGAGCTGAGTACATTCATGGTCAAAATGGAGTCAGCTAACAAAGATAGCAAATCCTAGCCAGTTGGGGACAATCTAAATCAATCTCAGCAAGAGAAGGCACATGAACGGTATAGTCTTGTGGTAGAACACCTTGGAAAGGACTGTGACTCTCACAAAACATCTTTTCTGGGCTGGATCTGACTTCAGTGTCAAACACAGACTACCTTTCCGGTTCTATCACTAGCTATATCCACAGTAGATGCCCTATCTTTAGGCACTTCATATTAAAATTCTTACCAGTCTTAAAAACACTGTGATATTGTATAACTCAGTGAAGCAGGTTGATTAATTAAATAGACCTGGATTTAATTGTTGGCTCAGTTAATTGTATAGAATCTCTGGAAACTTACCTGAACTGTCTGAACCATCTTTTCCCCATGTCATAAAGATTGACAGTGCTATCCACTTTGTAGCACTATAGATTAACATTTAACTTCTTGTGATGTGACATAACATATAACCACTGGTACAGAATTCAAGATTACTAATATTATTAGTTACGACAGTTAAACTTGCACAAAATAGTAATTAGTTCTCTAGTTCCTTCAGTTTATCTTCATTTTCTATTTCTTATTATCCTCAAGTTTAAATGTTTAAAAGTTTTAAAGTTTTAAAAGTTTAAAAATTATTTTAAATATAATATTAAACGTTTTTAATTTAAAATATTAATTTTTAATTTTAAATATAAAATTAAAAGTTTATTTTAAATACAAATAACAAAAAAGTATAATTCATGTTTATAAAATGATTGCATATATATGTTTGAAGAATATCAGACTAATACATTATTTTAATACTACCAAGGGTTATTTCTGCATCATAAATTTGGGGTGACTTTAAAAAATATTTTATTTTGAGATAATTGTGATTCACAAAGAGTTATAAGAAATAATACAAAGAGAACAAACGTGACCTTCACCTACTTCACCCCAATGACAATATTTTGCACAGCAACAGCAAAATATCACAACCAGAAACTAGGTGTTGATATAATCATTGATTTTACTGAGACATTATCAGTTTTATGTACCCTTATTTGTGTGTGTGTGTATTTGGTTCTATACAATTTCATCACATGAATAAATTCATATTACCATTATCACAGACAAAAACCAGGAAAATTCTGTCATCACAAGATTCACTGCATTGCCATTTTATAATCGCCCTCATTTCTATGCTCACCATCCCTCATAACGCTAGTCTGTTCTCTATTTCTATAAATATTATCAGTTTAAGATTGTTACGTTATTAGAATTATACTTTCCTGAGATTGACTTTCAGGATTGGCTTTTTACCCACTCAGCATAATTTCCCGGAGATTCATCCAAAGTGTAGTTTTGTTGATTGTTGCTGTTGTTATTTGTTTTAATAAATGCTGGGTAATAGTCCATGATTTGAATGGACTACAGTTAAATTAACCACTTACCTATTGTATCGCATTTGAATTGTTTATACTCTACTACAAATAAGCTCCTATGAACATTAACGTCTAGGTATGTATGTGAACAGAAGTTTTCAATTATTTGAGAAAAACAAAGAATGCAATTGCTGAGCCATTAGGTATCTGCATGTTTAGTTTTATAAGAAATTGTTTTCTGGAGTGTACTATTTTACATTCCACACACAGCAGCAATGTAAGAGCAATCCAGTTTCTCCACAGTATCACCAAAATTTAGTGTTGTCATTACTTTTTATTTTAGTTTTTGCTATAGGTGCAAAGAGTTATTTCATTGTTATTTTAATTTGCATTTACCAAATGGCTCTCCAAGATGTGGGGCAGAACAATGGGTAGTGATCAGGATTAAAAGCTGTCAGCAAACATCAAAAATGGAGAGTGCACAGAGGACATGCTTGTCTATGTAGAAAATCTAAAAGAATCAACAGAAACGTCTGTAACTAGTAAGCAATTATAACATGGTTGCAAATACCAGTTTAGTGTACAGAAATTAATTACTTTTCTATATACCAGCAATGAAAATGTGGAATTTGAAACAAAAAACACAATACCATTTACATTAGCATTCCCAAAACTGACATGCTCAGGTATAAATTTAATAAAGTATGTACAGAATCTATATGAACAAAATTATAAAACTCTGATGAAATCAAGAATGAAATAATGAAGAAATAGTTCATTATTCTTGGAGAAGAAGGCTTAGTTTGGTCAAGATGTCAGCTTTTCCTAACTTGATTTATAGGTTCAGTGCTGTCCCAGTCAAAACCCAGCAAGTTATTTTGTGGATACTGACAAACTGATTTTAAAATTTACCTGGAGAATCGAAACCCAGAGTGGTCAATACAGATTGAGAGAAAACTATCCCAGAGAACTGATACTATCTGACTTCAAAACTTACTAATAAAGACAATAATGAAGACAAGTGATACTGGCAAAAAAAAAAAAAAAATAGACCAATGTACCAAATATACCAATGGCACAGAGTAGAGAACTCACAAATAGACCCACATAAGTATGATAAATTGATCTTTGACAGAGAAACAAAGAAACTACAATAGAACAAGATTGTCTTTTCAACAAATGGTGTTGGAACCACTGGAAATCCACATGTGAAAAGAAAAATGAATCTAGACACAGATCTTGCACCCTTTCTGAAAAATAACACAAAATAGATCATAGACCTAAATGTAAAATGTGAAAACAAAAAAACTCCTAGATGATGAGAAAACCTACATGACCTTGGATATGGTGATGATTTTGTAGATCCAACACCAAAAGCATGATATATGAAAGAAATAATAAATAGGCTGTATTGTATTAAAATTAAAACTTCTGATCTTTGAGAGACAACATCAAGGAAATTAGATGACAAGTCACAGAATTGGAGAAAATATTTGCAAAACACACATCTAGTAAAGAACTGCTATACAAAATATACAAAGAACTCTTAAATCTCAACCATAAGAAAACCTACAACCTGATTTCAAAAATGAACCAAAGATCTTTAACAGACACTTAACTAAAGAAGGTGTAAAGGTAGCAAATAAGCATATGAAAAGGTACTCCACATCATACATCATCAGGAAAATGTAAATTAAAATAATGAAATACACTCCCATTAAAATGATCAAAAACCAGAATACTTTCAGCAAATGCTTGCTAGGATGTGTCACAATAGAAACTCCCATTCATCGCTGGTAGAAATGCAAAACGGTAAACATAGAAATTCCCATTCATCGTCGGTGGAAATGCAAAACGGTACAGCCACACTGGAGGACAGTTTGCTACTCTTTTACAAAGCTAAACATTCTTGTCAAACAATCCAGAAATAACCCTCCTTGGTATTTACTCAAGGGAGTTGAAGACTTTTGTCCCAAAAATGCCTGCATGTGAACGTTTATAGCAGCTTTATTTATAATTGCTAAAACTTGGAAACAGCTAGGATATTCTTCAATAGGTGAATAAACAAGTAAACTGTGGTTCATCTGGGCAATGTATCATTATTCAGTGCTAAAAGTAAATTAGATAAAACACCATGGAAAGACATGGAAGATGCTTAAATGCTTATTGCTCAGTGAAAGAAACCAATCTTAAAAGACTACATATTGCATTATTCCCAATATGTGATATACTGGAAAAGGCAAAACGATGCAGACAGTAGAACAAAAGACAAGTGATTGCCAGGGCTTGAGGATGAGGGATAGGTGAGTAGACAGAGCACAGTAGATTTCCAGGAGAGTGAAAATACTGTATATACAGAGATTATATACTGTATATACAGAGAGTATTTTCACTGCCCTAGAAGTCTGGGCAAATGTATAATGGATATATGGCATTACACATTTGTCCAAAACCATAGAATATTCAACACCTACAGCGAACCCTAAGGTAAACCGTGGACTTTGAGTACTCATGGTGTCAATGTAGATGCACTAATTATAACAAGTATACTACTCTGTTTAAAATGTTTCAATAATGAGAAAGATTATGCGTGTGTTGGGGTTGTGGTATATGGGAAATCTCTGTTCCTTCCTTCCAATTTTTCTGTGAACCTAAAACTGCTCTAAAAAACAACCTTGAAAAAATAAATAAAAAAAGTAGGTTTGCAAGCGATAATTTTAAAAATGTTTCTTGAATTTGAGAGTATCTTTATTTTCTCTTCATTCCTAAATAACATATTAACTGGAGGTAGAATTTATAGTAAACAGTTAACTTTTTTCAGAACTTTAAAAGCATTGTTCCACTTCCTTCTGGCCTCTATATTTTTTTATGAGAAACCCATTTTCTTTTACCTTGATGTTCTCCTATTAGTAATCCATTTTTTCCCTCTGGCTGCTTTGAAGATTTCATCTTTGTCTTTAGTTTTTAGAAGTATGATGTGTTTTGGTTTGGAATTTTTTGAATTTTTCCTACTTGGGGTTCATTTAGCTTCTGGAATATATAACGTTTGTCTTTCACAAAATTTAGGAACTTTTTTACCCATTATTTCTTTGAATACCATTCAGTCCCACATTCTTTCTCTTCTTTCTTGAACTCTAAGGATACAGATAATTGACTTTTGTTATTTTCCCATTGGTTTTTAGATGTTCATTCATTTTTATTTTCAGTATATTTTCTCAAATTCTTTCAGATTGAATACATTTTATTGATCTATTCTCAACTTCACTGATTTTACCGTCATTGTCATGTTACTTTTGATCTCTTCCAAAGAGCTTTTAAGTTAGTTATTTTTTTTTGTTTTTAATCTCCATTTGGTTTACTTTTATAAATAATGTATTTGCTGACATTTCCCATTTTATACTTGTCCCAAATACATGCATAATTATTTGTTGAATTAATTTAATTTTAAGATTGTCTTTTAAAATCATTGTCAGATAGCACCAATATCTGATTCATCTAGATACTTGTGCCCGTTGATTTACCTTTGTCAGTTATGTTGTGCTTTACTTGGATCTTGGTATGACAAGAGATTCTCAATTGTATCTTGTGTATTTTGAATGTTATGTTAGGAGATGGTTAGTCCTATATAATTCTATTATTTTACCAGGCAGTCACCTTGTTTAATTTTATCATGTGGGTTCTGGCGCTCTCGCTCACTCTACCGTGTAACTGCTGGGGACAGATTCAGATCCAACAATACTAGCAGGTGTGAGGTGGAGATGGTTTAGTTTACCTCACTTGGTTTCTGTAGGTAGATCATATCACCAATGTTGATTGGCATGTGGTGACAGATAAGTTTTCCTGAGTATTGTCTGTCGGTAGCACTGCTGTAATTCGATTGGATTGCTTTGGACAGCAGATATGAGGCAAGGGATCCAAACTTTGAAAGCAAAGTTCTGTCTTTCAGAAAGTAATTCCTCTGGAAAGACTGCAATCAGCTAGGAAAATTAGCTGCTACCATTTATTGGATGTTATAACTTTTTATTCAAACCTTCGATATGATATTTTATATGAGATATTTCTGTATATGCCTGTCTCCCTGACAAAAAAAAATATGTAGCTAATAGATGCTTTTTAAATGAATGACTCTAGGTTGTTATACTAATTTCAGAACTTTTCTATCCAGTATTTTTCCTTGTGCCTTTTGTTCCACCCCCGCCATTGGTATTATGTGGTAAGTCGAAATAATTTTCGAACCACTTGAAAAGTGCTGTGAAAATACAGAACTATTTTAAGCCAGGATGTCTGTTTAAAAGCCTAATATTAAACTGTCTACAGTCTAATTTCCTAATTTGAGGGAAAAAATGGCAGTAATAGAACCCTTCTTCTCAAAGTGTCAAATTAATATTTTAGAAACCTCAAGGTCCTAAAATAAAAGCCTCTAAAACATAGCAAATATACATGTTGCTTTCCTTTCTGTTATTTTATGCTCTGAGAATTCTGAACGGAATACATTGCATTTGTTAGAAACACAAAAATGTATTTATCATGTTTCTCACAACACAAATATGATAGATTGGAAGAGCTTAGTTTTTATAAAAATGATTCACAAATCTTTCCATGTTGTTTTTATACAGCTAAAGAAGAATGAGCAGAGTTTTCTAATTTAGAGTTTACTAATGTAGTCTCAAAGTTGTTTTAAGATTATAGTAACAAATAGATTTTAACATAGTACATATTATATGAATTATTAATGTTTATTATTACACAATTAGAGTTCCCTTCCTTTGAGTTTATGCACTATTTTGTTTATACCTCTCTTTTGTCATTTCTAATATTTCCCTATAAATCATAAATTATTCATGTTACCCTGTATTATCTCCTTCATAACTATTCAAACAAAACTACAGAGTGAAACTATCCTCATGCCACTCTTTTCCTTGCTCTGCACCAAGAGCATCCATTTTCTCTTTTCATTGGAATGATTTCGTAAAAATGTATAACAGTGAGATAAAGCGTGTGAAAAAAATTACAGTTTTCAAAATGCTAAATGCTAGTGACACCTTCCTAAATCTCCCCCTGGGAGTACAAGATGAATGAAGCTCTGAAATGGATTTTGGGACTTTGCTCTTGGTTACTTAAAAAAAAATATGCGAGCTAGGAAAGGGTCTCCTTCCCTTATCCTAATAGAAGGGGTTCCATTTGAAATCATCTTAAACTACTGGTGTCTTTTTCCAGTTAGTGTCTGCATGGAAACTTGCTTATCCATGGGCCACCAAATTCCTCAAGTAATAAGACTTTTTACCATATCTGTCAAAATGTAGAATGTAAACAGACTGTCTGGCATCTCACTATTCCTTCACAGACAAAGTTAAATTTTAAGCATCACCATTTAAGCAAGGGAGATCAAGGGTTTTTTTTTCTGTGGCGGAATCTCTATCCTGGAACTTCAACCCTCTGATTTCCCATTGAATCTCCTGTCTTTTGTGGGAGGATGAAAATTTGGGGTTTGCATTCCTCTTCTTAGTAATTCTTTTTTATATTTCCCCAACAAATACTGTTTCTTTACTCAGATTGTGTGAAATTATGTCATTCTCTCCAACCTCTGTTATATATTAAATGGCAGCTATATAACACCTCTATGTTTAGTTTTCTCATATCTTTAAGCCTTTGTTTTAGAAAAACAAAACAAAAGTCTGTATGTCTCCTACTAAACTATGAAAGAAAAGATTGCTTTTTTCATTTTTGTATATTAAACACCTAGCTGAATTAATGAATACTTGAAGGAATGGCTCCTACTAAACTATGAAAGAAAAGAGGCCGGGCGCGGTGGCTCAAGCCTGTAATCCCAGCACTTTGGGAGGCCGAGGCGGGTGGATCACGAGGTCAGAAGATCGAGACTATCCTGGCTAACATGGTGAAACCCCGTCTCTACTAAAAATACAAAAAAAAAAAAAAAACTAGCCGGGCGTGGTGGCGGGCGCCTGTAGTCTCAGCTACTTGGGAGGCTGAGGCGGGAGAATGGCGTGAACCCGGGAGGCGGAGCTTGCAGTGAGCTGAGATCACGCCACTGCACTCCAGCCTGGGAGACACAGCGAGACTCCGTCTCAAAAAAAAAAAAAAGGAAAGAGTGCCTTTTTCATTTTTGTATATTAAACACCTAAGCTGAATTAATGAATAATTGAAGGAATGGCTATATTCTCATTCCATTTTAAATTCTACCTCTTTTAATTAATTTTTCCCTGATGTATCATTACTAAATAAATTATAACATGTTTAACACTTTAAAGATAATGTTATAACTTCTAGGTTTTTTTTCTAAACATATTGATATATTGTCTTTACATTGAATACCAAACAGGAGTAGTAATATTTTTAAGAAAGTTTATATGTTTTATATGACTTTTATCTGTATTCATTTGATTGTAACAATATTTACTTGCTAGTTTAAACTTAGGAAAATTGTGAGAATTCTTCTCTACAAAAAAATTTATAAATTTTCCGGGAGTGGTGGTGCGCACCTGTATTCCCAGCTACTCGGGAGGCTGAGGCAGGAGAATTACTTGAGTCTAGGAGTCTGAGACCTGTGTAAGCAATGTATTCAGAACCCTGTCTCTACAAAAATTTTTAAAAAATAGCCGGGCATGGTGGTGCATGACTGTAACCCAGTTACTCACTGAGAATTTGAGGCTGCAGTGAACTATGATTGCACCACTGCACTCCAGCCTTAAAAATAGAGCAAGACCTCATCTCAAAAAGAAAAAAACATAGGAGGTCTTTTATTATCTATATACTCTACATCCAGTGATAACCAATGTAAAATTTAGTTTATCTTCCCAGTATTTTTTTAGAGGTAAAAGTGCTTTACATATATATAATATATATATATATGAAATATGTTATATTATATATTATATAATATCTAACTCTAATAATGCCCCATAAAAATGAAGACCTATGAATCATTTTCACTCTGTATTAGGAGATATGATCCTGTTTGTGCCAATGTTTTCCTAGTGCAACTCTAAATGTTTATATAATAATTTATCACCATCTCTTCTTAAGTATACCTGTATGCCTTGATGTGTTTCTGACGAAATTTATTAAGAAGGAACAAGAGAAAGCAAAACAACAACAAACCATATTTATTTTTTGTCCCATGATATTTATAATTAAATTACATAGTATATTTTGGTATAATTGGGTTACTGGTTGAGTTTTGTAAAACAAATAGAATAAATATTGCTTATTATAGTTTATCACATAGTCCAAATAACAGCGAATTCACATACTACATTACGTAAATAATGGAACAACTAATTCATGTGGTCTACAACTGACTTTGTACTACCAGTGAGACTATGGATTTCAGAATCTAGAAACCTTTTCCACACCTAAGGCAGAGTGAGAACTACTCATGAAAAAGAGAAAAAAATATATACTTAAAAATTATCCAAAGGATTCAGAATGAATTATAATAAAATAATTATATTTCAAGCCTTCCTTTAAAGATACAAAATATATTTACTCTATCTTTTTTCTTTTCTTCTTTTTTTTGTTCATAAGAATAATGATATGATTGAAACATTATAAAATATCTTTAAAAGAAAATATTTAAGTAGACGTATTTTCTAACAGTTGAAAACAAACAAAAAAACGAAGTTGAATATGAAAGTACAAGAAGCAAAAGCTACTTTTGATGGTATTGCTAATAACAGACTTTGAAAGATAGGAAAAGTATTGAGTTTTGAACAAATGGTACAAAATGGAAAATTCTTTGTTGATTTCTGGCAAGTTCTGCTTCTATTCACTTCTAAATATAGTAATTGTTTCTCTTCCTCATTGATTTTTAAATTAAATATTTTGAGAGTAATCAAAATAAGTAAATACTTTTTTGATATTATTGATATTTTAAAATGGAGAAATTTATTCTTATGCATTGATATTGTTTACAAATAAGGAAAACATTTACTGTACTTATCTAAACAAGATAAAAGGGACTTCCAAAGAAAGCTATAACCACATGGACACTCATAATCTAAAAAGGCATGGCGATCTTTACCATTTTCCCTCCTTGTTGAATAATTACTCTCTAATTCATTAAATAGAACTATATTATAATATATTTTGTTGCCATGCATAACCTTATATTTCATTTTCCAGGTTGAATTTAAATGTATATATTGTATAGGTTGGCTATAGAAAAAAAAATGAATAAAAATGTTTAATTTGAAACTTCCAATCAGTTTATGCACAGTTGGATATGAAAGCAGTAGACCATAAAAATGGAAGCAAAAAAACAAAAAGTGTAAGTGCAAATTTTTAAAACCTTGCAGAACAAGTATTAGAGTTATACATTCTGACTCTTTTTTTATGCCATTTTATAAACTAGAAATGAGTTTTTCTTAAAATTGATGTATTTGAATACCCAGTTTATTTGGAAGCATACTATATCACTTCTTGTGGTTTATTAAATTTGTTTATTTTCTTTAAGAAAAACAATTCTTACATAACTGAAATCACCATATGCTAAAAAGGTAAGGAATACTCTCAAAATAGAAAATAACTATTTGTTTTTCTCACTCTCTTTCCAACTGTATATTACAACTTTAGTTTCACCCTAAGGCCGGGAACCTACACTGTCCCATGGAATTGTAAGGTTTTAATAATTATTTCTTTCCCTTCTCATATTATGTTTTGAGTTTGGGATCCATCATAAATATTAGTATTGTCATCTGAATCCAATTAAATGTAATGGATATGTAGTTTTGGAAAATAACCTACTTTTGCCTATTAGTAAATAATATTGATTCTTCTTTACACAAATCACTTAAATACTATAACACCTAGTAAAACAATGGTCTTTAATAGCTTGCCCAGAATTATATATAAAGTTTTATTTTCATAGTTTAATTCAGTCTGATTATTTTCATTGTTTTTTACCATAATAGCTATGAGATTACCTACCGACATGAAATATTTTAAACATCCATAATTAAAACCAAGAGGGAAAAAGACAATAAAACTTCAAAACTAGTTTAAAGCTTTGCAGTAATATTTTACTGCCAAAGAAAGCAGATAAGACTTTCACACTGTACTGAAAACTGCAGGTAATTAATTCCCATGGCAGAGAAGTGAAGGAAAAGCACATTCCATATTCTCAGGGCAAAGTGTAAAAGGAATTTGCAGTGGATCCTGTTAGGTTTCAGTGTTAACCTGTAAGGGACACACAGAGTAGACTGGGGCAGGGAGGGGTTGCTGTTAAAGTATAAATTATTTAATTAAAATGTTTCTGGCAGCTAATCATCCACAACAAGAGAAAAAGCTCTAAGTAAGAAAACAAAAAGGACTTAGTACAGAGTCTGAATTCTTCACTGATTTCTCTTTTGGCTTTTCTTACTCACCCATGTATAATTTCAGGGTTAGGAGTGTCCCTGGCCTTCACATACTCTATCTTTTGATGTATAAAGACTAAAGCTTTTGTCCTTTTAATATACAAAATTCTGATTTTCATTCTCCCTTCCAGTCTGATTTCAAAAGGTACTCTGTAGTTCATCATTAATTCAGGGAAAAATGCGTGATCTCATGAATCCTGGAAATTGTAAAATAAAGACAGAAGTGGTGCAAGCTGGAGAAGACAGAGGCCTGCACAGCATTAATGAGGAAAACTTGTAATTTTCCTGGGTTTTGCCAAGATTTGACTGTTTCAAGCTTTCTGCAAGTGTTTGATACATCAGGAGGGAATATAGTAAACAATACACTAGGGGAGCTAGAGCAGATTCTAGCATCATACACAAGGCATTTATATAATATAGGCTTTCTTTAAATTCTTCACAAGTGGTACTCAGGTGGGCAGCGTTTGAATGTCTGATTATGACCATGCGTAGAACAATGAAAACATGTTTTTGCCAGCGAATATTTACAATTAAAAATGCACCAAAACACACCTTGACCAAGGCATTGTCTCTCATATTTAAAGAAATAATGGAAGCAGATATTGGACAAAAAATATACAAATTCTGATCCTTCTTGAGGGACCAATTAACAAACTGGTTCAAAGACATCTGTGCAAATATTTCTAAGAATGATAACTTAGGAAAAGACCTAGACGCTATCACATAGTTATTCCTATTTCTTTCCCTGCACTTCATAAATTTTAAGTATTCCAGAATTTTAGAGCCTGTGCCAAATAAGAACAAAGGTCCTGCAGCTGCAGGTGCCTTGTATACCTATCAAATGCCTTTGAAATTACTGAAAGATTTTGTTCATGTGTGCCAGTAGATTCCTCTGGCAATCTGATTGACCATGCCAAATCATTTGGATAGGTGAAAAGGGAAAATAATGCACGTTGTTTTTCGAAACAATGCTCAGCAAGCTATCTGGATTCTAGAGATCCAGAACTCCTATCCTAGTGATGAGGGGAGGGATTGGAGGTCCAAGGAAGCAGTGTTCTGTGTTCCCCAGATGTACTTCAATCAGAACAGGTTTGCTTTCCAGTGCTTTTCTGGAAAACTTCTCTAGCTTAAGCACCCACTTCACTACAAAGGCTGATCTGGTGTAGGTTAAAAGATCCAGACCTCGAATGTACATATGTAAAACGAAAAATAAATTGTAAGTGTCCTAATTGTTTTTACTGCGGTACTGTTAGAGTAGACATAAGGAGTTTGCTGTTGTGGTCTTTGTCACTCAAAACGACTGACAGATAAAAAACGATTATTCATATAGTCTTCTCCACTCCGCTGTGTTGATTAAAATTTGGTCTTGTCACTCAATACAATAACTTAATAAGAATACAGCAGTTATTTCTAAATAATGAGAATGACATTCATTAGTTTTCGGAGTTGTGGCTTTCTGTTTCTGTTTTGTTTTGGGTTTAATCTGTATTGAGAGTCACAGCAGGCACAGAATACTCTACAATCATGACAATAAAGTATACATAACATTTGCAAAAGTGAAATGGTCTGAAGTCTGGATGCATGCTTTATATACTCAAAAGCTATTATTAATATTAAACCCAATGGCCTTATAAAATCTATTTAAAGTCAGGCAATTAATGACTGTGATGCTTATTATTAGGTATATATCTCAAGTAGATGTATTGGAACTTGAAGAAATTTAGCCACACAAGTAACAGTGCTATGTTAGGTACAACAGTATTTGGTTCCAATTTTTCACAGAAGAGTGAGAAAGAGAGAGAGAGGTAGGATAAATTGATTCAGCATGATTGACTTCTGACAGTAAAAACTCAAATCTTTCTCAACTCAGTTTTTCTCCAATAAATAAAAGTTGTTTTTGTGGACAGATTTTGGTTATATTGCTATATAAAATGACATGACAACCATCAGGTGTTTCTCTAATGCCCTTTAACCTACCTGCAGGAAAAGGGTAATGTACAAATTTTTATCCACTGTGTTCTCTGTGTCCCCAGCAGGTTTGAAATACTTCGTTGATGCTTATTCTTTTACCAGTCTAAACTATTGACAGGGTACTTTTCACATTCTAGCTTAAAATATAGCTTGTTACAAATAAAGCATTGTATTTAATATGTCTTTGAAAGCCTCACAAAACATAACACAGTTTCCAAAACATTGTAGGCCATATCCATATATCTATCAAACATAAATATGTGTGTACTCACATACACACATATGAGAAATGCTGAGTTTGGAAAGAAGACTTATGCTACTCACTTTAGTTTGGTCTTAGAAAAGGAAGGAGGTATTTGAGTCATTCGCTCTCACTTGACTCATCCTCTGCAAATGTGTAATAAAGAGATGAACACAGTGTTCCTGAAAAATGTGGTTTCTAACACAATTCATCTTTCTAGAGGATAAAAATCATACCAAAGTTTGTAACATTTTCCCCAATACAAATGTATTATCAAAGATAAAATAGTGAAAGCACAGTATCACTAATTTGACTCCAATGAAGTCTTTTGAAAACCCAGAATAAAATGTCTACTTAAATTTGTGGGTAGTAGTTCTTACTGCAAAAGCTGACTTGCTTTCTCCTCATTACTCTCCCTCATTCTCCTTATTTAATTCAAATTCCTTTACTTTTTGTCATGGTCATTAAAACATAGCCAAAAAAAAAAAAAGTTTCTTGCTTTCCAAAAGTATCTGAAAGTGTTGGGTTCAATTTTGGTTGCAGATTAAATTGGGATAATTACATAAGTTGTTGACAAATAAATATTCGAGAAATTTTTATGGAAGATAATCTTGGCAAACCACAATAGCTTTTAAATTTTGCTTTAAATTAAAATTCTAGCAGTTTATTTTGTTACTCTGTGCCAGGATAAGGCAATAAACCGTTCTCATATTCAAAAGAATGTTTCCATTTAAATTTTACATTTACAAGTCTAATAAGATGTTGGAGCTCATTCTATTCACAGAAAATCTACTGAGTTGCATAACTTAACTTTATTAGAAAACCAACTCACATTGTTTCTTGAATCAATTTCTCTTAGTTAATTTTTTATGACGGAATATTGGAGGTAAAATTAGAGATAATGATGGACTCTTAAAATAAGGTTACCAAGTAGTTTAATATAGACAGATAAGTTATGAAGATCATGTGTCCACAGATGCATCTCTCAAATCAGTTTTGAATTTTACATTACTTTATGACTAGTTTAATCAGATTGTTTAAAATACTCTCTCATGCCCTGTTTAATTTTAGAATATCATTTAAGAAGGTATTTTGAAAACTATATTAAGCATACTAAATTCATGTGGCATATGTTTTCGTCTATGAGAGATGCCTCATTAACTATGATAAATACTATGGCCAATAAGTGTATTACTCACTCTACATAGAAAGTACTAAATTATAGGCCAGGTCTGTGAGAATATGAATTTCAATCTTACTCTTGCAGAGTTTCAAAATTCCAAATTATGGAGCATAATTGGTATATCTGATACTTAAATGCTAAGAAATCATTTTGGCAACTGGGTTTCTTCATGAATAGTATCTAATTTGCAAATGCATACCCTACATCTCCGTGCTTAAGTGATTTAAATTTGTAGTCATTTAAATTATTTAAGCACATTGATCTGTAATTCTCTTAGCATGTATATCCTGCAGTATACGTAAGTATATGTCACAAATAAAAAGAGAAAAAAAAAAACCTAATTGGTGACAATGGTAAAACTTAAATCAATTTCTGTGAGAACAGTAAAGATCTGTACTTTATGATTATTATATAAGTGATTCCAAAAAGATAAGTTCTAATGTGAGAGGTAGAGTTTGAACTCTTCCAGAGGATTACAAGCCATCTCTATTAAACTCTTTATAGCGGTTATTATCTATTGGATAACCTTACAGGGGCATGTGTTTACAGTTCATTTATAATCTTCTATTGTATCTTTCCTTATGACATCACAGAAAGTACATCCAACTGTGCTAAAATGTTTTCATGAACAGAAAGAATACACACACACACACACATTCACACAGAGGCATACACAGGCAAACACATGGGGAAGGTTTCCCAAGGTTGGGAAGTAGTAGAGATATGCTATTGAAACTGAAATTAAACAAAGAATGTCTGGCCTATCTTGTGGTGAGTAAACTACCACGGATGATTTAAAACAAAATGGAAGAGATAAAAGATGCTTACAACTGGCACATAGAAAAGATATAAAGAAATATAGACCAAATTCTGCTTCTGTATATGTGTGCAAATATAATACAGACTATCATCAATTATTAGTGTATACTTAACATAGGAAAATAACATTTGCTCCATTTTAACAAATGACAAAACAAATAGAAATAGGCTGTGGCTTATGATCACACAGATGTGTTTAAAGGGCAAACCCATGATTGCTACCCAAATATTACCTCAAGGTAATATCTATCTGTAGTTACGCACAGCATGAATGTAGAATGTATGGTTATATAATATTTGTAAAATACTAAATATAGTGCTTGGCATACGGTAAATATTCAATAGTAGCTATACAGGTTTTATTAACAATTAATGCTTACTCTTTGGGAGGTTCTGGGCAATATAAAATGAAATGATTTTGCATATCTCCTAATGTCCACTTCCATTCGATCTAAACTGATTAGGATTAGAAATACACTTACAAATGTAATATAAAAAGTGAAAAAATGTCATAAACTACACCTCTTCTGCATGCATTCCAATACTCTGCTTCTGATAGTGACACTAATTGCAATAAAGTTTGTTACTCAATATCCTACTGCCGATCTCAACAAATAGGAATTTACTTAGAGTAATAATCCTAAGTGCCATTATTTATTAATTATATTTCCATAAACATCTAATGCATTTAAATTCTTCTGGAATTTTTGTCAAAACCTACAAAATGTTTGTTGGGGAGTTAGTGTGCAGTCGGAAGTAGGGAAGCTCCCAGACAATCAAATAATTCCTAGTCATATTGTAACATAATTCTGACCTCAAACTCTTTTATTCAGCATTTCTTCAAGCAATTTATCTTCAAGTCTTACAGAGATTCAAATATCGTGCAAGACACTGATGATACAGTAGTTTGCAAAATTTCACTGTGCCTTGTTACCCTGAAATTTAGAACATTTACTGGATTTCAGACAATGTTAGATGCAGACACAATGATGAGTGATAAGTGCTTTGATAAGGAAATAACAGAGTGCTATGAAATCGAATACAAGAGAACCTTGCTCAGTCAGAGATATTCCCCCAGAGAGAATGATGTTAAAGCTGAGAACTGCTACAAATTATAAACTGTGATCCCTAGTTTCCATTTTTCTCATTATTAGAGGGAGACTTTTGTACTTATCAAGCCACTGTTGATGTAAATATTATAGGCACTGATTATATCCTTACATTTGCACTTTTGGACAAAAAAAAGTTAATGAATATAATTAAGACATTAAATAAGTTATGAAGGGAATTGATGTAGCAACTTACAAAAAGTGCATTTTAAATCCATATATAGTCAACTGTCCCTATGCCAATTGATTTATCTGTCTTGTGTGTTTGTGCATTTGTGTACATAATTTTGTGATGAGCCCACATTACATCTGATGACTTAATCTGTGACTTCTTGCACAATCTTTCATAACAATGAGACTGCATTCAAACAATATACTTTGAATATCATAATCTGAATCTAAAAATATATAGCAAAATTTCAGAAAATCAAAAATAAATAACAAAAATAATACAAAAAGAAATTTGAATTATGTCAAATAAAAGAGATAAATAGGCAACTCTGTACTTCTATATAAATGTTTCTGTCTATCTTGGCCATAAATACAGAAAGGTGAATATAATAACTCCTAGATAAAGGGAGTCTGCTATGGCAACCTAGGAAACCCATCTAGTCACTGAGAGAGCACCATAACAAACAGCATTTTGGTAAATGAAAAGATATATCAATTTTTACATCATGAAAACAAAAGCAAGGAAGATTTTTCTTCAGAACACAAATAATTGAATCTAAGAGAAATTTTGTTCCTAAAGCGTGAAAATAAAATGTAAACTTCAGATAAACGATGTAGCAAAATAATATTAAAATGAGAGTTGTATTTCAGGGATTTTCATCATTCTGCTAAGACTGTAGTAGAAAGTATTATATTTATATAGAAAACTCAAAGTTTGGCTCACTTTTATTACCATGTGTTGCACTCTATTCTGTGATTTACATGTTTTACTCTCCAAACAATAATTAATCTGTATTTTATTCTGATTTATCTTCATTCTACAGATGAAGCAGTTTGAGTGTAGTAGTTTTAATATTACATATCCATATTGTTTGATTCTCCTTTCTTCAAGAGTTGGAGTTTATTTCCACTCTTTAGAGTGTGGAGTGAACTTAGTGCTTTGCTTATTATGAAGAGAGTATAATTGAAGTGCAGTGTGTGATACATGAGACTATTTTTATCTAAGATATTGTTGCTTTCCTCTTGATTTCTCTGTCGGATCTCTTGCTCTGAGGGAAGTCAGAGAACATGGTGTTAGGATTCTCAAACATCCCTGTGAAGGGACCCACGTGATAACTGAGGCCGCCAGCAACACATAGCAAAAAAGTGAGACCTCCTGCCAACATCCATGAGTGTGAGCTTAGAAATCAATCCTCTGGCCCCAGTGAAGCCTTCAGATAATCACATTGTTGACTGACACCTTGATTGCAAACTTACGGAACGTCATGAACCAGATAAGATGCTTCCAAATTCCAAAACCACAGAAAACGTAAAATAACAAAATTTATTGCTTTACTCCACTAATTTTGGAGGCAATTTGTTAGACACCAATAAATAAGGTGAGTTAATTGACTTGTCTACGTGAATGACTTGAAAATTAAGCCCAGAAAGTCTGGCTTCATAGATGTCACTTTGCATATAAAATAGTAGTATTAATGGTAATTATTTATGAGATTCTGTCATGTGCTAAGAACTCTTTTAAAACTTACAATGGCACCAATTACTAGATAACCCTTTTCACATTTTACTTAGGTTCGGATGGCTTATGGAACATGCCAGCATGCCACCCCGGTCGACAATGTATAGAATATTAAGGATTAAATGAGAAATATACAAGTTGATTAAATTAGGGAAATAATAGAGGGATTTGATATTGAAATTTCAATTACATTTTGTATTAGCTCTATCTACCTACAGAAAAACTATGAAAATTAGAAAAAAATCATTTTATAACATATTTATAAATACTATAGAATTGATGATGGCACTAATATTATTTTTGACTAAATAAACAGATTAAAATAAGAAATTAGTGAGTAGACATATACTAAGTGAGACTAAAGATGAAATGTTGCCTTATTTAATGTAGTCCTGTCAGAAATCAATGAAGTGCCAAATAGTAAACATTTTAGGTTTTGACCATAAGATCTCAGATTTAACTACACAACTCTTTCATTGTACTGCAAAAGGAGCCATGCACAATATATAAATGAATAGCCATGAATTTTTTCTAAGAAAACTTTATTGATTAAAATACATGATGGGCTTCATTTGGTCAATGAGCCATAATTTGCTGACCGCTTGTCAAATATAAAGAATCTGCTGTGCAGGAAATAAATGATATCTTTGTGGTATGTTTCAGTGTATAGATTACTTTAACACACATATTACAATCCCTAACCTTATACAATGCTGTTCAGAAATGGAAATGTGGTCATGTAGAGACAGCACCAAAAGCTAACAAACAGGATAGAGTTATACTTCCTGATGACAAATTAGGAGAGACAAGATCAGAACTGAAACTTCACAGAGGGAAAATAAGGAAGAATAAAGGAGGATGGGACTGAAAACATGTCAAAGAAGATTTTCAAGAAACATCAAGTATGGTCAAATTACTGGAAATGTAGTGGGAATTTTATGTCAGCTGTTGATGCTACATTCAAAAAGTGGACTATTAGGTGACCATTAAAAAGAACACAATTATGTTTTGTTATTCGCAGTACAGGTAGTTATAGTCTACAAAGTTGCTGCACACACTGAATTAACAAAAAGGAACCATTGCTTCTGGAGAAAATACAGAACTAGGTTTTCTGTGGTAACAACATTTTTGTCAACCAATCAATACATAATCTTGTTTTATGTGAGTTCTGTTTAAAGCACCCTATTTAATACATATTTCTTAGAAATAATTAGTTGCATGGTCCTGGAATGATTTAAAGCCAAGGGCTTTGGAGGCCATGTGTGTTATATAGATTTGTTTGCCAATGTTCTTGTAAAACAAGTCAACCTCATCAATGTTGAAAACCTGCTCTTACACATAACCCTTTTCCTGTTTAACACTTAGTCGGTATTTTAAAAATTCTTCTACAACCTCTTGATCTGCAGAACTTGCCTTTCTGCAAGCTTAACATTTTTCAAGCCATATTGCCTTTTGAAAAGTGTGAGCCAGCCAGCATTAGCCAAGAAGGATTTAACATTTTCATGACCCTGGGTAATGTGGCCGTAAATTTCTTTGGCTTTCAGTCCCACAACAACGCTATCCACTATGTTTTTATCAGTCATCGTCTCATGAATCCACAAAGTCAGCAGCTTTTTCATCTTTTCCATAGCCTCATCATTGTTATAGATGTTATGGTAGCATTCTGCAGAAGCTTCACATACAAATGGGCAAATTTCTTCTTCAATTTTCTTGGTTTATCCTCTTATTGATTCATTAAAATTGAACTTGCAGCCAAATGCATGATAACTCATGCCTGAATGGAGCTTATCTGTGTCTTTCCTGTAAGGCACCTGGATGACTTCTTGAGCTCAGGATCACCGGACAATGCTTCCACACTATGCTTGGGGGCCACTTTAAATAGTGAACTCCAACAAAAGTACACAAACGGTTAAAAACAAAAGTGACAATAAACACACTATGAGAGGGACATTTCTTACAGTATAGGAAGTGAGACAAAGCAGAGCATCACCTTGCTTGACCCCCGTTGGGGACATGTTCATCAGATGATTCAATCTTTCTTTTTCCAGACGGACTCTCACTCTGTCGCCAGGCTGGAGTGCAGTGGCGCGATCTCGGCTCACTGCAACCTCCACCTCCTGGGTTCGAATGATTCTCCTGCCTCAGCCTCCTGAGTAGATAGGACTACAGGCACGTGCCACCATGTACAGCTTATTTTTGTATTTTTAGTAGATACGGGGTTTCACCATTTTGGCCAGGATGGTCTCGATCTCTTGACCTCGTGATCCACCTGCCTCTGCCTCCCAAAGTGTTGGGATTACAGGCGTGAGCTACCGCGTCTGGCCTCAAAATTTTTACTGCTCTGCACATGGCTCCAGATAACTACAGAACTCTAGAAGTATTGATTTTGGAATTATAAATAAATTCTAGTGAGTAGGCAAATTCATAAACATAAAATCCATGAATCCACAAGGATCAACTATATATACAAAGAAAAAAGAATAAATAATATAGTGTATTAATTTATTTGCTTTGATTCACTTATCAAACATTGTATAAGCATTTGATATGTGATGCTAAACATCCATGTTAGAAGTGTGTATGACAATTGGTACCTTAGGAAGTAAAAATATGTACAATGGAAGAAAGTATGGTCGCAGTAGAGAAGTTAATATTTGCATACATGTGGTCAATGTTAATATCTTAGTATCTGTATGAGTTTCAATACATAATTTACATTTTGCATAATGGAAGATGAGTGCACAAAAGAGAAAATAAAATATGCACCTGTTTAGCAATAAAAAGTTTACCATCTTTTCCTTTTCATCCTTAGTGTGCACTTCTACTCTGGCCAACACCACCCTTATATGGTGTTCATATTCACTTATAGTTCATATTCTTCATACCAACATATATAAATGAATACATATATTAATTAAATAAACTTTAAATAATTTATTTAAATTATTAATTAAATAAAATTAAGTTTAATTAAATGAAATAAACTTTAGAGTGATATTAAATTAAAAGAATGATACAGATTAAGTAAACTTTGTTAATATGTGTTGCCTGCTTTCTTCTGATTTTAATAGCAAAATACTCAGTCTACTTAAATTATGGAAAATAGAAAAGACATAAGTAAAAAATATATGATTTTATATTTTTATTGTATTTTTAATTTTATTTTCTTACCTAGTATAATAATATTTTGACAAATGACCTACACTGACAAGGTCAGCTTACATGCAAATGTTATTTTATTATTATTTTTTTAAATTCATGGTCCATCACTTAAAATTTGCATATGCAATTTGGTCAACAGTGACCTGTATGGTGAAATCATATCAAGATGTGAGAGACTGAGCTCCTTGAAGGCAGGACCTATAGTGCATTCACGTTTATATCACTGGCTTTCTATACACATGCCTGGTATACAGTAGGCCCTCAGCAAATAGTTGCATGATTAAACAAATAGTAGCTGTAGAAAAAGAAAATATTTAAATTTCCTAAAATTTATTCAAAAATGTGTTTCTGATATTCATTGGTCGGTGGTAGAGTAGTGAAATGACGTTCTAACCATGGTAGTGAATACAAACAAAGAAAGTATATTTTCACAATGAATTGAAGTAATCTCTGCCTCAAAAAATTATTCTGACTTCTAGCCACAAACTTTAGACCATTTGATCATAATTATTAAGGAAATAAAGTAATTTGGAAGGTTTTCTTGATAAAACTTAATGATATTGCAAGGGTTTTTTGTGTAAAAGAGTGGTATGTTTGAAGTTTCTCCTTACAACATTCAATGTCTTCCTACATTAATTTCATGTGAACAATGTAGCAGAATAAAATAATTAGAATAACACAAGAAAAATGTTGTGTTAGTGAAGTGTTAGTATATACAAGCTGTAGAGTTTGGTTAGGTTAAGAGTCATTGCAAGAATTCACTTATGAGGAGAGCAGAGGCAGTGCAGATTATTAAATCCAAGCATAATATTTTCCATATGCTTAATACCTACCCACTGTGAAATCTGTTATATAGCTGATTGCATTTTAATTGGGTTTCTACTTCCTAGGTCATCAAAACACACACACATACACACTATAAACTTCTATACTTCACATAAATTGAGGGTAGTAATTTTCTGTCATCATTAAGCTATATAAAATAGAATAACTTCTCAGATCTAGAGTTACAAAAGAAATGTAAAATTTTACTCATCAAAATGAGGAATGAAGGTAGTTCTTCTTAGTTGCATTACTTTGTAAAACAGAAAGTCATATTGATTCTTAATGTAATTAAAAGAGTGTACCCCTTTAATTGATGTTTGTACTTTTTTTCTAGCAGTTCCAATTTTATGCTCACTTTGAAAAACAGATAAAAAATATATTAGAGTAAATTATGGTATACATATAATAAAATATTATGCAACAATAACAAATATTGAATTATGTAAGTGACCACAGGATGAATCTCACAGAAATTATGTTTTGCGAAAAATTCAGGTACAAATGCAGATTTGCTATATATACTTGATGATTTTATTAATCGAGACAAAACAATGTGACAGTGATAAAGTCAGAAGAGTTACCACTGCTGGGGAGTTGGGGGCAGTCAGGTTTTGGGTAGGTATTAACAGGATGGGATATGAGAAATATTCTTAGGTGCTAGATATGTTTTATATCTTCTTCATGCTGTATTTCTAAGATTAATACACTTTATTGTATATTATCCTCAATGGAAAATCTTTTAAAAGTACTTGCCACATAGTAAAAGCTTAATAATGTTAGAAGGATTCATTTTATATGAAATGAATACATGATGGAGAGGGAATACATTTAAACATTTCTAAATAAGAAAAAGAAGTGATTTCAATCTATTCAAAACTTTTTTAAAAAAGAAAAGTTAAGAATATCCTGTTTTGCCAGTCACAGTGACTCATGCCGGGCACAGCGTCTCAAAAATCACTGAATTTAGAGAAACAGAGGTAGGAGGATCACTTGAGGCCAGGAGTTCGAGACCAGCCTGGGAAAAATAACAAGACCAGTTTTCCACAAAAAAGAAAAAAATAAAACAAGACAAAATGAAGAATATGTTCTGTTTAATTTGTCTTCTACGAACATTTGCATATAAACTATGTTCTGTTTACAGAACGTAAAAAATATGTTCTGTTTAACCAAATTCTATGAACATTTGCATATAAAAAATTTTAGATAAATAATATTTTGCTTCCAAATAGTTCATGTTCTCTGATTTGATGTGATCAAGCTGTTCATATATATAGAAAGAAAAGACTTGATATTGTATCACATTTGAGTTCATTAATTAGGCAAAATTACATCAACCCTTATAAAATAGATTGTTGATACATTCTATGTTAAGCTGTGTTCAGGAATGCTGCACATGGTTGTGCTGGCTATGCACTGTACCAACATTAATTGTGCCACTCATATCATAATTCACATGACTGGTGCCTCTTACAGTTGTCCATTGCAGCCCTGAATATACACACATACATATATATTCATAGTATTTCACACCAAGATCCATGTAATTTCTATAATTATCCAAGTAGGTTTTTAATATTAATTTCTAATGTCTTTATGTATAAAGCCACTTCACATTTAAAAATTGTTTTATCTATTATATATGAAAAATTCTTAGGAGTTTCATAAGATCAGTTCTTACAAAGGTTTTTCATGGTATTAAAATCAAAACATAAAACTACGTAGCAGTTTTCTACATATATTGCAATGGCATTGTGGATCTCATATGAATATAAACCAAACTCTACTAAAATTTAAGTATTTCCTTAACACAAAGGTAATTACAGTTGTATAATATAAATTTAGAACTAGATGATTATAGAGAACTAATGCTATATGTTAATATATGCCTTCAATGTTCAGGTGAATGCATTAGATATATGGAATCTCATTCAACAGGGTTTATTGAGAATACACAATTAAGAAATGCTTAGAAATTCCTAAGTGCACCATGTGCAACAAAATGTACTATGTTGTGTTGGAACACCAAAAATGATGGTTATCTATCAACTACTGAATAAAAGCTATCACAGTTCAAACGAGAATAAATGCAATGTGATTAATAGAAGTTTCGTTAAGGAGGCAGATATGGGCTGAAGTCTGAATAAAGAAGATATGAGAACCAGCAGACGAAAAATAAACGAGGCAAATGACATTATCAAAGGGACAGATATTGGGAGGGACAAAGTATCGTTGGAAAACAGCTTGGGTGTTTGTGTCAGGGAGCAATAAAAGCATGTATGGCCAGAAAATAAGCATCAGGATAGAAGGTTCTTCATTCCCACATGAAGAAATCTAACTGTCCAATAGACTGCACAGAGTTATTAATTTTGAAGTTAAATCACAATGAAATCATAATCAAAGCTGAAATTAAGCCAAAAAACATCTGTGGAGATATCTGGAATAACACTGAGTTGTTGGTGAGGATCAAGAATAATCAACATCTCGTTTTACATATCTTACTTGTTTTTTTCAAGTAATACTTTAGATATCCCACTAGCAGACATTGCATGAAAAAAAAATCCACTGTAAAAATAGGAGCAAGAAAATTTCCCTAGGATGACTTCCAATGCAAAATGATCTTTCCTGTTCTTTATAAAATTTCATATCATTATATAAACATTTTATCATGCTTTTTTAACTAAAAAGATAAGGTAGATATTTTCCTTTGGGGGTTTTATTCACCGTGTATTATCAGAAAGAGAAAGTTTTCACAGGAAAACAATATATTTTAAAAGTAAGTTCTCAAACCTTTTGCAGAATCACATGCAGTTTCTTATTGTCCTGTATATTTCTGAGCTCTATACAAAGTATGTTGTTTCATCTAAAATATTTTTTCCTCTCGAGTTCATTACTAACATTTAAAATAGTAAATGTATATGATTTTATTACTGAGTCATGTGTTGGCTTGAAATTTTACTGAGGAAGTGAAGCAGTGGGCAGGAAGAAAGGATAGAAGCATTTAGGGCACAGGAGAGGAAGACAGGAAGAATAACAGAAACTTAGATAGGTGAATTGGGAATTTATAGGAATGGAGGAAATCATATTCAGCAATAAACTCAGCAACATGGACCTAAGGGGGGGAAAAGGAGAATATTAAAAGTAAACATTCATAAAATAAAATTGAAAGCACAAAGTGACATGGAAAAAGTCAGCATTTTCTACATTGCTTGAAGTTCGTGTGCAGAGTATGTATTTTTGGAATGACATAAAATAGACTTTAAATATATGTAACTCAAAATATGACACTGCTTTAGATTGAAATGATTCATATTAAAATAGTTAAAAATATCTTGGTAAGTACTAATGGGGGAATAAAGATATTGACAATATTCTAAGTTTAAAGTCAAGGATCCCAAGCCAACATTTTAAGAAGTACTGCCTTTCCACTGAAATCTGTTCTTTTTCCAGTCTATACTTTGCCACCAACAGTATCAAGTTTAGCCTGCAAAATCCAATGTGGATTTAATTAGGATGGGAAAAAAAATCATTCTTAGATGCAACTGCACACCCTACTATGATATTTTCTGACACATGCTGTCCCCAGATATTATAAAACGAGGACTTCACATAGAGAACAAACTTCCTGTCCTGCACAAAGTAGAGCTGTGTTCACCGCTTTGTAGAGAGCAGATGCTCAAAATTACACAGAAGCTGCAATACTTCAATGACAGTCTTTCCTACCTTTTCAACACAAACATTAAAGGTTTGGTTAGTCCAGAATTGTTATCATGCATACAGTGTCACTGTGGACACAGACATTTTCTATATTTCTGCTCAAATATCTTAACACCAGATTTCTACCTCAAGATCAACTCCTAGTCCAAGATAGCTAGCTGCTGGAGCTCCAGCTATCACATCTGAGTTGCAGGCTGAAAGAAAGACATACAAATGGGGCAAAATATCAGTTTTGTTTTAAAGATTCCTTTCTCTCCCTCTAGCTTTCTATCTCTCTCTCTATGTTAGTCTTTCTACACACACACACACACACACACGAACACACACTCCTTCACATACAGGGATACACAAAAAAATGTATTGTATGTGTGGGTATGTGTGTGTAATGTTTATATTTATGTAAAGAACTTCCATAGATGGGTTCCTTTTTTTTTTTGTGGTTTTGCATGTGCATACCGACACTTACACATGTGTACACGAACAAAATTTTCTGTAAGAGGCATATAAAAAATAAAAGTGTATATGGGATTATATACACTTTTCCCTTCCAAATTGCACCAATTTATTTTTGGAAAACAATATATGACTGTTACCAAATATTTTAATGTTTACCAATATGATAAGTAAAAAACGGTATCTCATTTTTGTTAGTATTTGAATTTCGCTAATTACCATGAAGCTGAGTTTCCTTGCACGTGCTAATTGTCCATTTGCATTAATATTCTTTGCTATTTACGTCTTTTGCCTACTTTTCCATTAAATTGGTTGTCTTTTTTTTATTATTATTATACTTTAAGTTCTAGGGTACATGTGCACAATGTGCAGGTTTGTTACATAGGTATACTTGTGCCATGTTGGTGTGCTGCACCCATCAACTCGTCAGCACCCATCAACTCATCATTTACATCAAGTATAACTCCCAATGCCATCCCTCCCCCTTCCCCCTCCCCATAATAGGCCCCGGTGTGTGATGTTCCTCTTCCAGAGTCCAAGTGATATCATTGTTCAATTCCCACCTATGAGTGGGAACATGCAGTGTTTGGTATTCTGTTCTTGTGATAGTTTGCTGAGAATGATGGTTTCCAGCTTCATCCATGTCCCTACACAGGACACAAACTCATCCTTTTTTATGGCTGCATAGTATTCCATGGTGTATATGTGCCACATTTTCTTAATCCACTCTGTCACTAATGGACATTTAGGATGATTCCAAGTCTTTGCTATTGGGAATAGTGCCACAATAAACATACGTGTGCATGTGTCTTTATACCAGCATGATTTATAATCCTTTGGGTATATACCCAGTAATGAGATGGCTAGGTCATATGGTATTTCTAGTTCTAGATCCTTGAGGAATCACCATACTGTTTTCCACAATGGTTGAACCAGTTTACAATCCCACCAACAGTGTAAAAGTGTTCCTATTTCTCCACATCCTCTCCAGCACCTGTTGTTTCCTGACTTTTTAATGATCGCCATTCTAACTGGTGTGAGATGGTATCTCATTGTGGTTTTGATTTGCATTTCTCTGATGGCCAGTGACGATGAGCATTTTTTCATGTATCTGTTGGCTGTATACATGTCTTCTTTTGAGAAATGTCTGTTCATATGCTTTGCCCACTTTTTGATGGGGTTGTTTTTTTTTCGTAAATTTGATTGAGTTCTTTGTAGGTTCTGGATATTAGCACTTTGTCAGATGAGTAGATTGCAAAAATTTTCTCCCATTCAATAGGTTGCCTGTTCACTCTGATGGTAGTTTCTTTTGCTGTGCAGAAGCTCTTTAACTTAATTAGATCCCATTTGTCAATTTTATTTTGTTGCCACTGCTTTTGGCATTTTAGATAGGAATTACTTGCCCATGCCTATGTCCTGACTGGTATTACCTAGGTTTTCTTCTAGGGTTTTTATGGTATTAGGTCTAACATTTAAGTCTCTAAACCATCTTGAAATAATTTTCGTATGAGGAGTAAGGAAAGGATCCAGTTTCAGCTTTCTACTTATGGCTAGCCAATTTTCCCAGCACCATTTATTGAATAGGGAATCCTTTCCCCATTTCTTGTTTTTCTCAGGTTTGTCAAAGATCAAATGGCTGTAGATGTGTGGTATTACTTCTGAGGGCTCTGTTCTCAGAACATTGGTCTATATCTCTGTTTTGGTACCAGTACCATGCTGTTTTGGGTACAGTAGCTTTGTAGTATAGTTTGAAGTCAGGTAGCGTGATGCCTCCAGCTTTGTTCTTTGGCTTAGGATTGTCTTGGCAATGCGGGCTCTTTTTTGGTTCCATATGAACTTTAAAGCAGTTTTTTCCAATTCTGTGAAGAAAGTCATTGGTAGCTTGATGGGAATGGCATTTAATCTATAAATTACCTTGGGCAGTATGGACATTTTCACAATATTGATTCTTCCTATCCATGAGCATGATATGTTCTTCCATTTGTTTGTGTTCTCTTTTATTTCACTGAGCAGTGGTTTGTAGTTATCCTTGAAGAGGTCCTTGACATCCCTTGTAAGTTGGATTCCTAGGTATTTTATTCTCTTTGAAGCAATTTTGAATGGAAGTTCATTCATGATTTGGCTCTCTGTTTGTCTGTTACTGGTGTATAAGAATACTTGTGATTTTTGCACATTAATTTTGTATCCTGAGACTTTGCTGAAGTTGCTTATCAGCTTAAGGAGATTTTGGGCTGAGACAATGGGGTTTTCTAAATATACAATCATGTCATCTGCAAACAGGGACAATTTGATTTCTCCTTTTCCTAACTGAATACCCTTGATTTCTTTCTCTTGCCTGATTGCCCTAGCCAGAACTTCCAACACTATGTTGAATAGGAGTGGTGAGAGAGGGCATCCCTGTCTTATGCCAGTTTTCAAAGGGAATGCTTCCAGTTTTTGCCCATTCAGTATGATATTGGCTATGGGTTTGTCATAAATAGCACTTATTATTTTGAGATATGGTCCATCAATACCGAATTTATTGAGAGTTTTTAGCATGAAGGGTTGTTGAACTTTGTCAAAGGCCTTTTCTGCATCTCTTGAGATAATCATGTGGTTTTTCTCTTTGGTTCTGTTTATATGCTGGATTACGTTTATTGCTTTGCGTATGTTGAACCAGCCTTGCATCCCAGGGATGAAGCCCACTTGATCATGGTGGATAAGCTTTTTGATGTGCTGCTGGATTTGGTTTGCCAGTATTTTATTGAGGATTTTTACATCGATGTTCTTCAGGGATATTGATCTAAAATTCTCTTTTTTTGTTGTGTCTCTGCCAGGCTTTGGTATCAGGATGATGTTGGCCTCATGAAATGACTTAGGGAGGATTCCCTCTTTTTCTATTGATTGGAATAGTTTCAGAAGGAATGGTACCAGCTCCTCCTTATATCTCCGGTAGAATTCGGCTGTGAATCCATCTGGTCCTGGACGTTTTTTGGTTGGTAGGCTATTAATTATTGCCTCAGTTTCAGAGCCTGCTATTGGTCTATTCAGGTATTCAACTTCTGCCTGGTTTAGTCTTGGGAGAGTGTAAGTGTCCAGGAAATTATCCATTTCTTCTAGGTTTTCTAGTTTATTTGCATAGAGGTGTTTATAGTATTCTCTGATGGTAGTTTGTGTTTCTGTGGGGTCGGTGGTGATATCCCCTTTATCATTTTTTATTGTGTCTATTTGGTTCTTCTCTCTTTTCTTCTTTATTAGTCTTGCTAGTGGTCTATGAATTTTGTTGATCTTTTCAAAAAACCAGGTTCTGTATTCATTGATTTATTGGAGGGTTTTTTGTGTCTCTATCTCCTTCAGTTCTGCTCTGATCTTAGTTATTTCTTGCCTTCTGCTAGCTTTTGAATGTGTTTGCTCTTGCTTCTCTAGTTCTTTTAATTGTGATGTTACAGTGTCAATTTTAGATTTTTCCAGCTTTCTCTTGTGGGCATTTAGTGCTATAAATTTCCCTCTACACACTGCTTTAAATGTGTCCCAGAGATTCTGGTGTGTTATATCTTTGTCCTCATTGGTTTCAAAGAACATCTTTATTTCTGCCTTCATTTCGTTATGTACCCAGTAGTCATTCAGGAGCAGGTTGTTCAGTTTCCATGTAGTTGAGCGGTTTTGATTGAGTTTCTTAGTCCTGAGTTCTAGTTTGATTGCACTGTGGTCTGAGAGACAGTTTGTTATAATTTCTGTTCTTGTACATTTGCTGAGGAGTGCTTTACTTCCAACTATGGTCAATTTTGGAATAAGTGCGATGTGGTGCTGAGAAGAATGTGTATTCTGTTGATTTGGGGTGGAGAGTTCTGTAGATGTCTTAGGTCTGCTTGGTGCAGAGTTGAGTTCAATTCCTGGATATCCTTGTTAACTTTCTGTCTCATTGATCTGTCTAATGTTGACAGTGGAGTGTTGAAATCTACCATTATTATTGTATGGGATTCTAAGTCTCTTTGTAAGTCTCTAAGGACTTGCTTTATGAATCTGGGTGTTCCTGTATTGGGTGCATATATATTTAGGATAGTTAGCTCTTCCTGTTGAATTGATCCCTTTACCATTATGTAATGGCCTTCTTTGTCTCTTTTGATCTTTGATGGTTTAAAATCTGTTTTATCAGAGACTAGGATTGCAACCCTTGCTTTTTTTTGTTCTCCATTTGCTTGGTAGATCTTCCTCCATCCCTTTATTTTGAGCCTCTGTGTGTCTCTGCAAGTGAAATGGGTCTCCTGAATACAGCAAACTGATGGGTCTTGACTCTTTATCCAATTTGCCAGTCTGTGTCTTTTAATTGGAGCATTTAGTCCATTTACATTTAAGGTTAATATTGTTATTTGTGAACTTGATCCTGTCATTGTGATATTAGCTGGTTATTTTGCTCGTTAGTTGATGCAGTTTCTTCCTAGCATCGATGGTCTTTACATTTTGGCATATTTTTGCAATGGCTGGTACTGGTTGTTCCTTTCCATGTTTAGTGCCTCCTTCAGGATCTCTTGTAGGGCAGGCCTGGTGGTAACAAAATCTCTAAGCATTTGCTTGTCTGTAAAGGTTTTTATTTCTCCTTCACTGATGAAACTTAGTTTGGCTGGATATGAAATTCTGGGTTGAAAATTATTTTCTTTAAGAGTGTTGAATATTGGCCCCCACTCTCTTCTGTCTTGTAGAGTTTCTGCCGAGAGATCTTCTGTTAGTCTGATGGGCTTCCCTTTGTGGGTAACCTGACCATTCTCTCTGGCTGCCCTTAACAGTTTTTCCTTCATTTCAACTTTGGTGAATCTGACAATTATGTGTCTTCGAGTTGCTCTTCTCGAGGAGTATCTTTGTGGTGTTCTTTGTATTTCCTGAATTTGAATGCTGGTCTGCCTTACGAGGTTTGAGAAGTTCTCCTGGATGATATCCTGAAGAGTATTTTCTAACTTGGTTCCATTTTCCCCCTCACTTTCAGGCATACCAATCAGATGTAGATTTGGTCTTTTCACATAATCCCATATTTCTTGGAAGCTTTGTTCATTTCTTTTTCCTTTTTTTCTCTAGACTTCTCTTCTAGCTTCATTTCATTCATTTGATCTTCAATCATTGATACTCTTTCTTCCAGTTGATCGAGTCTGTTACTGAAGTTTGTGCATTTGTCATGTATCTCTTGGGTCATGGTTTTTATCTCTGTCAGTTCGTTTTTGGCCTTCTCTGCATTGATTATTCTAGTTATCCATTCTTCCATTCTTTTTTCAAGTTTTTTAGTTTCTTTGTGCTGGGTACGTAGTTCCTCCTTTAGCTCTGAGAAGTTTGATTGACTGAAGGCTTCTCCTCTCAACTCGTCAAAGTCATTCTCCATCCAGTTTTGATCCATTGCTGGTGATGAGCTGTGTTCCTTTGGAGGGGGAGATGTGCTCTTATCTTTTGAATTTCCAGCTTTTCTGCCCTGCTTTTTCCCCATCTTTGTGGTTTTATCTGCCTTTGGTCTTTGATGCTGGTGACGTACTGATGGGGTTTTGGTGTGGGTGTCCTTTCTGTTTGTTAGTTTTCCTTCTAACAGTCAGGACTCTCAGCTGTAGGTCTATTGGAGGTTGCCTGAAGTCCACTCCAGACGCTGTTTGCCTGGGTATCAGCAGCAGAGGCTGCAGAAGATAGAATATTGCTGAACAGTGAATGCTGCTGTCTGATTCTTGGTCTGGAAGCTTCATCTCAGGAGTGTACCCCGCCGTGTGAGGTGTGAGGTGTCAGTCTGCACCTAGTGGGGGATGTCTCCCAGTTAGGCTACTCAGGGTTCAGGGACCCACTTGAGCAGGCAGTCTGTCTGTTCTCAGATTTCAACCTCCATGCTGGGAGATCCACTGCTCTCTTCAAAGCTGTCAGACATCTGTCAGACTCCACCCAGAGGTGGAGTCTACAGAGACAGTTGGGCTTCCTTGAGCTGCAGTGAGCTCCACCCAGTTCGAGCTTCCTGGAGGCTTTATTTACCTACTTAAGCCTCAGCAATGGCGGGCACCCCTCCCCCAGCATCGCTGCTGCCTTGCAGTTAGATCTCAGACTGCTGTGCTAGCAATGAGGGAGGCTCCGTGGGCGTGGGACCCTCTGGGCCCGGATATAATCTCCTGGTGTGCCATTTGCTAAGACCCTTGGTAAAGCACAGTATTAGGGTGGGAGGTACCCAAGTTACCCAAATTTTCCAGGTGTTTTGTGTCTCAGTTTCCCTTGGCTAGGAAAAGGGATTCCCTTCCCCCTTGCACTTCCCAGGTGAGGTGATGCCTCGCCCTACTTCAGCTCTTGCTGGTCGGGCTGCACCAGCTGACCAGCACCGATTGTCCGGCACTCCCCAGTGAGATGAACCCGGTACCTAAGTTGAAAAATGCAGAAATCACCTGTCTTCTGTGTCTCTCACACTGGGAGCTGGAGCCTGGAGCTGTTCCTATTCGGTCATCTTGCTCCCGACCGCTTGTCTGTTTTTCTAAATGACCTCTCTAAGCTTGTTATGTTATACAGATACAAATCCCATGTAATATGTTTTCACCGTTTTCTAGTTTGAACAGTTGGAAACAACTCCAATGGTGCCATGTTGATTTTCTAAAACTGGCAGAAAACTATGACCTACATTAAATGAAATTGAGATAGCAAAGGTTTCTTGGTGTAAGGTAAACAAAATAATTCAAAACTTGGTAAGACTGGAATGTTGGAATGCTTATATCAAAGGTTTTATTTGAAATGCATGTTAAAATTATGTTTTATGCAGCTTATATACTTGAGATACATGGTCTTTCATTTTTGGTGTTTGTGAACAGACAGTTCTTTTTGATCTGCAGACTTTAGTACTGATCACCATCAAAATATTTACCTACTAATGTGATTAAATATATGACTGTATTCAATCTACCTACCAAATAGATTCAATACTAAAATGATTCCTAAAGGAGCCATATAAGAGTAGTAAGACCAAATGACAACCATAGTTTTGATATTTTTTAAACAAAAATCTCACGTTATTACTTTCCGCTTAAGATATCTCTGCCTAACCTTGGAATATCTTCATGCTACTTTCCCCTCCTTGCTGTTTGTCAACTGACATTCTTTCCCTTTCTGGAACGTGACACCTTTTTCATATCACAGAGTGTTTGCACGTATTATTCTCTGTCTGAAATTTTCTTTTCCTCACCCTCCTTTACCTAGTTACCTCTTAATTTATCCTCAGATCGTAAGTATCATTTGCTCAATGGAGTTTTTCTTACCACCAATCTAGGTACATATCATTTCGTATTCATTGTCATAGAACTATCTTTTGCAGTATTTAGGCCTTTCATAGTTATATATTTATAATGGTTATTATTTATGATACTTAAAAATTACGTATTCTTATTAGTAGTCATGTCAGTATTAGTCACAATTCCTCAGAGAAAAAGAACAAATAGTGTGCGTGTGTGTGTGTGTGTGTATGTGTGTGTGTTTGCTAGATCTTTTTGATGTATCTATCACAAGAGAAAAGTTTTAAAAAATCATACATTTGCTAATACGAACAGTGCTGTGCTAAACATCCAATGGTGGGAGAGGGGAAAATGATGAAAAATTACTTAGTGGGTACCATGTACACTAAGACCCAGACTTTACCACTGCTCAATACATCCATGTCACAAAACTGCACTTGTACAACTTAAATTTATACAATTGTGTTAAAAAACTGCTTGTAAGTTAATAGATATGTTTATGCAGAATGCTGAGTAAATTATTCATTTATTTGAACTTAAGCCACTCTTTCGAAATCATTAGCAAATGCCATTTTACTTCATTATTGCCCTTGTTTTATTATTGTCATGTATTTTAATATTAATGTGGTTCTTGTAATTGTATTTTTACGTTGTTAGAAGAAAAAAAATCCTGAACAATATGACCGATTTCCATTCTACTAGTGATTTTGATGAGAGATGAGAGGAGAACTCCATTTCCCTTAAGGAGGGCATATTACTGGCGAGGTATGATTTGAAAAGGTTCTCAAAGTGATTCTGTTGTATTCACCTATATGACCCTATGAACAGGACATCCCACTTGAGAATCATTACTTAACACCAAGGAGATCTCTTCTGTTCAAAGTGAGTGGTGCTTATGTGTTGGATTAATTTGAGTAATTCAGTTGTGTCACTTATTGCCAACTGTGCCTCATTTAATGTATTTACTCTTATTTCAAGGACCCTTCCATGTGCTCCTGCAGCCTTAGACATGTGCCATTCATCACTTTAGGAAAAGATTATTGGAGCCAAACCAGAGGACAAAGGGGTGAAAATCTTAGTTTGAAAATTATTAAAGGTGAGGCAAAAGTGCAAAAAAAATGTGGTAGGATGCTTAATGCTGTTTGTTTCCTCACATGGGCATGAAATAGGTAAAGTTTTTATGTGCTGGATATATGGTAGATAAATTGTTAGTCATATTATTATTAGTCAGGTATTAGACAGATGGGGCTTATTGAAAAGTGTGAGAATTAGTAGAATCAGTAGAAAGATCCTGTCAAGCTCTATTTGAGCAAGCTCAGCCTACTCTAGTACCTAGAAACCCAGGTGCGTGCAATGAGTTGGCACTGAACATCCTCTGTGCACACACTCCTAATGCTACACTAGATGCCATTCTTGTGGCTCTCTAGGGATAGGTACACTTCACCCAAAGACCATCAAGCAGGAATGATGTGCTTCTGTGCCCTGACATTTGTCTCAGCATCCAGCTAATTCTCTTACTCTGGATAACTCTCCTTTAGATATCCCAAGAAGATATTCCCAAATGAAATGTAGAGTCTCAGAGAATGCAGTATCTAGAAGGGTGTTTGTGGCATTGAAACATTTCCTGTTACTGGTTAATCCAGAACAAAATGGGATGTCCCATTGTAGTTGGAGTAGGGTAATACTCATCACACTCTTACCTATTATTTTCCAATGTTCAACAGTGACCAATGACAAGAAATCTTTGATGCCAATGTAATTTTATAAAGATTTTATTCTACAGCTTCAGTAGTATGGTGATATTTTATTTATGGTACCAGTGGCATTTCCTTGATATGTTGGGGATGATGCTGAGAAGAAGGGTCGTGCTTGGAAAATCTGCAGAACAAAACTGCCAGGTAACAGTAAGAAAAAAGAAAAAAGGAGCCTCACTTGAAAGAGGCCTTCACCAGGGAAGAGCCAATTGAAGTGTTTAAGTTCCACCCTAGGTGTGGCCACATGTGGGTGATTCGAAGGAAAATTCATTGTTAATCACTCAGATTGACCTTGGCTACTTCCTCATAGACTCATGTGTTTTCCTTTCCATTGAATTAGGAGAATGGGTTACAGAATCAAATAATTTTATTAAGATATCTGCAATGCCTTAGGAGCACAAAGTTCAAGTGTTGAGGTGTTGGTGGAGATGTGTTAAAGCAATTTTGAAACACAGGTTTATATGACAATTGTCATACCAGCTAAGAGATAGAATATCCGATATTAGCACCCTGAATAGGGGGTGTCAATTTGCTGCCATTGCAGGGTTAATAGCTGTAATTTATTTGCAATGCCTACACACCATCATTGCCATCTTCAATTTTTCAACAATGGACATCAGGGAGCATGAAAGGGATAGAGGAATGGCTAACACTACATGTAACCACGTGTATAACAGTATCAGGGAATTCAGATATGTGTGTAATGTTAGAGTGTTGGGAGGTCTCACAGAATTGAATGGAGTCAAAGCCGAGGAAATATTCCAACTCTGTGGTTTCAAATTCCACTGAAACTCTGTGCCTCTATGGATTATAAAAGGTCATTGCAAATAGCTGCTATTAATTTACTATGTTTAATAGAATATAAATCAAGGCATAGTTATTTTGTCATATAGAAATGAGACAAATGTATTTTTCCTTTTCATTGAATTTTTTTAGATTGAAAAAGTATACTTATACAAACATGTTGTGTATCATAGGTCTTCATAAGGCAAAATATTTTTACAAACATGTTACAGGTGATGATTGTTTGGAAGGCAGATTGCTCTCAATAGTGTCCCATAAAAATTAATTAAAGTATATAATCTCATACTACTATTTTTATATTTTTAAGGCAGCCCAAAAGTTTCCATGTGAAAGAAGGAGCTCTAAAAACCATCTCCACCCCTTCACACATGATTTCCTTGTTCATTGTTAACCATATACTATAGGGCATAACATGATTGTGAAATATTTTTAAAAACTTGTAGTTAATAAAATTTGCCAGAAAAATTTTGATCCCCAAGGATAGAATACATTGATAATGAGAAGAACTTATTAGCATCACCAGGCACCCACATACTCCCCTACCATGTGTAACCATATTAACCATATGAACCAATATCTACTGCAGCCATGAGCTCAACACTCTTTTAATATGGTATATGCCAGGCAGAATACTTGGAAGCTTCTAATTTCAGAAGAACCAAAGATATGCTGGGAGAACCTATGCTTTCTGATCCTTTGAAAATTTTTTCTTCCTTGTGCTGGTAGATAAACAAATCTATGAAGTATAGGAGGTTATGACATTATTTTTAATAGATACAATGAATGTATCTATGAATATACTATTTAACAGTGAGCTTTGTGGTAAAACATTGAATTGAACACTGAATCTTAATTTCTTAGCTCAACATAAACTGCAAACATGGAAACTTTTTAAGCTTGGTGCCTGTGTCTGGATGTGTCTTGAGATAATTATGCCAGTCTCAAAATCCTTGAGAGAATTCAGTGAAGTAATGTCTAGAAAGAGATTAACACAATGCCTGACATAGTAAATGCTCAATAAATTGTCAGTAGTGTTATCATCATAAATTATTAATAATAAATTATAATTTGAGAATAGATTTACATTAACACTTAAAGACAATAAACTTTTTGAGAACAGACTGTGTTTCATAAGTTTGTTTCAATAAAAAACATTCTCAATGTGACTCACTCTTTTTTTAACTCTATGTTTTTCTTTCTCATTCCACAGTTGGGGTTTCTCTGTAGCTTTATCATAATTCATTTAGCTTTTTCATCAATTTAATTATCTCAGTAGATAAGCCAACTAGCCCCTTTAAGAGTTTATTCACTTTTTTTTTTCATATAAAAATATGTTTCTCAACTATGGTTTACTTGCTTAGCTGGTCTAATTTAGTGCATATTTTATAATGCTTAACTCTCCATGATGTTTACATTTATAAATGTGTAATATGGAGATTACATGCATGTTGATACACAAATTTAAATTCATAGTTTAAAGATTTTTATAAGCCTCAAATTCATGATTCTCATTTGTTTTCAGATTAATCCAACTATTGCTATGTAAAGATTAACCTATTTACTTTATGAAGAAGTATATGAAGTTCATGCATCCCATAGTTCTTCCATATAAATGATCACACAAGAAGTCACCCAGCACATGATAAGCAGAATTGCATTGAGAATTAACGTATCCTTAGCTTGCTCTATGATGTTGATCTGTGGTACAATAGACAGTCTTACTCATGTTTAATCCTGATAAAAGAGCCCTGGAACCAACCAAAACAAATTTAAACCTCACTTCGTAAGTTGAGTTTGCTTTGGGCTTGTTCCATTCAATCCTAATAAGTTTAACCTTAATAAAATCTTGAAGTGTACCTGTACAGGTCTAGCAAATTGTCAGCTAAACAGGTGTTCCCAATTTCTCTTTCAGTGTATTCTGATTCTCAGTGCTGCTTTTCCTTCTTCTCTAGATGCCTCTTTAACTCTATGTTACTCTCGGCTACACAATTTTTGTATTAAATTAATTAATTGCATTTAACTTAGATCAATTGTATTGCCAAAAAGAAAAGCTAAAATCTCCCAGTCATTATATTTCTTGGCCACAGGAGTTGCCATGTTCTCTACTAAATTTATTATTCATACACAGCAGAAATAAGTGAAACCATGAAGAGCAAAGTTGTGATGAATAGAAATGTGAAAGATCAGAGAAGATTGCAATAATCCAGAATCACCTTCACAATAACTTTTACAAGTTTTTAAGAGTAATCAGAAATTTTTAAAGATAATTTGTTAAAATCTGGAGAATTGTATGACGTAAAGCATGAAACAATCTATGCAATTTTTTTAATCACTTAAGAGGAGGATTCTGGAGTAGAATACAGAATGTGACAAAATTATCTAAATGTATTACAAATGTACAAAATGACCTCACTCTTAGGGGTGCGGAAAAGGGGTGTTGATCTAAATAACTAGAAATGAGTGGAGTCTGTAAGAATAAAGTCCAAAGAAGCCACACGTAATGTACATAAGCATATATGCTTGGTGAGAGAGTGGTGTCTCATGGAGGACACAGATCAACAATTCTAAAACTGCTACACATGTACACTGGAATTGAACAATTAAGAAAATGGATGGCAAATATTGGGAGTCCGATAACTCACTGTTGAAGTGGAAAGTTAGATTTAGGCAAAGGGAGTAAGCTTAAATAATTCGCATGGTATTGGATTAGAGGTATAGACATCAGTATGAACTTACCTTCAGTTTAATGTAAATGTAGATGGTTATATATGGAAATATATATATAAATATGTGTTTATACATGGCTGAGTATGCACACACACATACACACACACACACACACACACACACACTTCCTTGCTTTGTCAGCTGAGAGAGCCCAAAACAAGGAGTTGCAGCAGCAAAGAGCACGCCTTGCATCTTGCTCTTGACTGTTAATGCCATTATCTAATCAAAAGAACCAGGACTCCTTAGAGAAATGGCTGACTCTTGGATTAGGACAGAAAATATATATTATGAGCCTGGAGTATCTTGTAGTACAAGAAAGTAAGAAAATTTTCAGAGTGAACAAACAAATTTTTAAAAACAACCTTCAATGATAGAGGTATGTCAAAGGGATACAAGATTCAAACTTTCAAGCTTCCAAATGGCCAAAGCTAGAACAGTTTGAGTAACAAAATGTAAAGTATTATTGGATTATATCCCAAAAGATGAAATAAATATCCAGATTCCATACTAATATAAATGGTTGAATAAATAAATACATGAAGGATAAGAGATCTCCCATGCCAAATAATTCCAATTAATTTATGTCATTACTGTACCCTCAAGGAAGTGAAATATAACTGCCCATTCCTTAAGTGTGGGCTTCATATATGGACTTATTTACAAAGAGCACAGTATGGAAAGGGTTATACAAGGGCAACTCTAGAATGGAGATGCTGGAAAACACTATCTCAACCAGGATATCAGATTTAGGACCAATAGTGATGAACCATGTTAACTGTATGTACACTTGACATGATCTAATGAAAAGCATCTTAAACAGTTTGTTACTTTGTGTTCTTCTTTCCCACAAATTACAAGTTCAGTCTAGTCATGAGAAAATCAATGGACAAATCCCAGCTGAGAGACATTCTATAAAATACCTAGTCAATATTCCTCAAAACTGCCAAGTTAATCAAAACCAAGAAGACAGGATGACTAAATGTAATGTAGTAATGTGGATAGGATGTTAAAACAAAAAAGGGACATTAGGTAGAAAATAAGGAAGTCTAAAGAAACTATGGACATTACTCAACAATAATGTACCAATATTTGCTCTTTGTGACAAAAGTACCATACTTAATATAGCATTAATGGGAAAACTGTGTGGTACAAGGAAAATTGCTCTACTATTTTTGCAATATTGCTAAAATAAAAACTTAGTTTTCTAAAATAAAAACTATTTGAGAAATCTACATTGACATTGTGCTGAGCTGACAGGCAGGTTACAAATAAATCTCCACACTGAGTGGAACAATAAATTGATTTTCTCTGTGTAGAAAAAAAATACTTGGCTTTCTAAAAGCAAGACATGTATAATATATATTTAGAGATTGTTTTAGGGGCATTGTAACATACATTTAGAAATTACTGTATGCTTTTGACAGAGAAACAGTAATTTATTTTCAAGTTAAATAAAAATAGAAATGTGATTTCAAGTTTTAAAATGTTTTGCCATTTACTGAGTGATTTAATATAAGGTTTCTCATTTCTTACAAATGGGTAAGAAAATATGCTGCTATTTATAACTTTATAATGAAAAACTAAGGCTCAGAAGTTAAACAACATGTTTAGTGCCATAAAAGAGTTAGCACATGGTAAAGTCAAACACAAAAATTATCTCTTCCAGTTCAGTAATGTATTTCTCAACTTTCCTTTGAAAAAAAACATCTAATGAGGTTCTTCAGTCTTTTGAAAGTAAGGGCATGTTGGAGTGCTGGAATTTACTTCAGTTGCCTTTAAAGAGGACAGTGTTAAATAATGTTCAATGACAAGGAAACTTAAATATAATTGTAAGCTTTCTACTTTCCATTAGTGTCAGAGGCTAATTTTTATTTTAATACAACAGGAAGCAACTTTTCCATGTCAGGAAAAAGTTCCAGAAATTTTTCACATCAAGACTATGGATCAGTAGATATTTGGGTCTCCATGTCAGGAACTAAACCGATCTGTCTACAAGAATAATATCCAATGACAAAAAGTCCAAATGCCCTAATCTTCTCCATGCTCCCAATATAAAGATTTCAGATTCTCAGATAACATCCCTACTTCACTTTATTTCTGATACTGATCTAATAACTACTGGTATTTTGCCTTCCATTTCAGCCTAATAAAAGTAAATGCAGTTCTCTGGGTATTCACAGAGGATTGTTTCTAGCCCTCCCCCATACCAAAATCCAGAGATGTTCAAGTCTATTACGTAAAATGGTGTAGTATTTGCATATAACCTACCTACATCCCCTCATTTACTTTAAATCACCTCTAGAGTTCTTAAAATACCTAATACAATGTAAATACTGTGTAAATGGTTGTAGTATTAATACTATGTTATTTAGGGAATGATGGCAAGAAAAAAAGGCCTGTACATATTCAGTACAGACACATCCATTCATTTCTCTTGTCTGAATATCTTCAATCTGTAGTTTCTTTAATCCACAGATATGGAACTCACGGTACAGAGGGCTCATTCTATTTTGCTTCAATTAAAACAGAATTTCACATTCATTTGAAAGTGGAGTCATTCTTGTTCTTTTTCTTCCTTTTTACTATTTTTACTGGTAAACTAACTCCTGCATCCTCTCCCTATTAACCAGGAGAGACTGTCCATAGACTCCAGATGCACAGTTTGGCCCACAATTTATGCCTGACTATTGTAAACTCCTTCCCCATAGGTACAGTAATTATTTCATGAGTGGACATGTAATAAAAGTTGATGAGATTAAATTCCATCCTGAAATTTGTAGGTTTTAAATGGCAAACAGAGCTTTTCACTCGCCATTATTTTTTTCAGTTTTACTGAGTGATAATTTATAGGTCGTAAATTATGTCTGGAAGTATACAATTCCACAATTTTTAGTAAATCTATTCACCTTATGCAGCTATCACTCAAAATTCACTGTTAGAACATTTCTACTAACCCAAATAGTAGCCTCATACCTGTGTGCAGTTAATTCCTCCCCTAGCAACATCCTTAGAGAGCCACTTGTCCGCTGTCTGTCTATAAATTTTTCTTTTCTAGACATCTTACGTAATTAGAATCAAGCAACTTGAGGCCGTTTGCATCTGACTTATTTCATTAAGAAAAATGTTGCGGGTTTTTTGCTTGTTTTTTCGATGAAAGCATGTTGTGGTTTGTATCAATAAAAGGAAAAAGTGTGTCTTTCCTATTATTGATTAGTTATTCTATCGTGTGGCTAAGGCACCTTAGTTTATGCATGTAACCATTGATAGACATTTGGATTAGATCCTCCAGTCTTCAGCTACTGTGAATAATGCTGCTATGATCATTTACTGACAAAGCTTTTGTGGACAGAAATTTTCAATTCTGGTAATTAGATTTCTAGGAGTGGCATTACTGGATCATATGGAAAGCTTATGCTTAACTTTTTAAGAACTGATGAATTATATTCTAAAGTGACTGTACCATTTTATATTACCCTCAGCAATATACAAAGATTCCAGTTTCTCCAAACCTCTGCTAACACTTGGTGTTGCTTATGGTTTTTAATATAGGCATTCTCATGTTAAATGGTACTTCATTGTGGTGTTAAGATTTCTCTAATAACTAAGGATTTTAAGCAATTTTACCTGTGCTTATTAGCTACTTATATATGCTCTTTATTAAAATCTGTCTTTAAATAGCATGTCTACTTAAGAAAATTGTTATTTATCTCATTACTGTGTTTAAAGAATTTTTCAGTTACTATATACAAATTCATTATGATATAAAATTGTAAACATTTTTCCTATTCTATTGATTGTTCTTTCTTTTCTAAAGATCTTTTGAAATACAAAAGTTTTTAATTATGAAAAAATCAATTTTTTTCTTTGTATTATGAATTAATTTTGTTACCATATCTAAGAGCCCTTGACTGGCCCAGTTTCATAAATATTTTCTCCTGTGTTTTGTTGTAAATTCTTACTTTTTCTCATACATTTAGGTTAGAGTATTTGTTAATGTTTGTGTTAACAAACACTAACATTAAGGGTCGACGTTCCATTTTATAACCAATTTTCTCAGAATCATTTGTCGAATTTAAAATTTTCCCCATTGGCTTATCTTGAAGAGTTTATTGAAAATCAATAAATTATAAAGGTAAGCATTTATTTTGGAACTCTTGAATCTGTTTTATTACTTTATCTGTCTATCCTTATGCCAGTACCACACTTTCTTTTTTTTATTACTGTGGCTTCATCGTAAGGTTTAAAATTGGGTAGTGTCAGTCCTTCAATCCTATTATAATTTTTACATATTGTCTTGGCTATTCTACGTCCTTTACATTCTCATGTAAATTTTAAAACCAGCTTGTAAATTTCTACAAAGTAAGACTCCTAGAATTTTTATTGGGCTTGCAATGAATTTACAAATTCATTTGAAGAGAACTGTCATCCTGAATGTATTTTTCCTTTAATTAATAATAACAGATTATCTCTCAATTTATGTGGACCTTCTTTATTTTCTCACTGCAAACATTTTATACAATTCTGGGTATAAACCTGAAACTTTGAAAAATGTATTCCTGTATACTTTTATCTTTCTGATGCCATTAAGATAAATGGAACTTTTATCTTAATGTTATTTTCAGATCACTCTTTAATAGGCTTTAGAAATACAGATTTTTATATTGATCCAAGCTAGGTAAACTGACTTACACAATTAAGGAGATTTGTGTATGCATGAGTGCGTGTGTGTCTTCTTTGGATATTCAGCCTATTAGATCCTGTCATTTTGCAAGTAAAGATAGTCTTACTTCTTTCTAGTCTTGATGACATTAATCTTTTTCTCCTTCACTTTCTTCTTTTGTACCCACATTTACATAGCTTATTACAATGCCTATAACTAGTACTATTTGAATAGTACTAGTGACAGCATGAACATCTTTGATTTATTCTTACTTTTAAGGTATTAAAAGCCTTTTTGTTTTCACCATTAAATGTAGCTTAGCTGTGAGTTTTTCAAATATTTGTTTTTCTTTCAGATTGAGGAAGTCTCTATTTATAGATTATTGAAGGTTTTCATACAGAGTGTTGAATTTTGTCAAATTATTTCTCTGCTTCTGTTAAGATACTTGTGTACGTATCCCCCCTTTGTTGTTAGTATGACAATTATATTAATTGGTTTTAGTAAGTTAAATACATAACTGGATTGTGATATATGATCCTTTAAAAATGTTTCTGGATCCAATTATCAAGTACTTTGTAATGATCTCTATGTTTATGTTCATGGAGCGTATTAGCCTGTAGCTTACTTTCCGTGTGATGTCTTTTTGTGGTTTTGGTATATGGATGGTAATGACCTTATAGAATGAGTTTAGAAGTCCTCCCTCCTCGTCTATTTTCTGAAAGAATGCTATATACCCTTGATTTACGATTGGCAACTCAGGTAATACATGCCTGCCATCCAGGCTCATGAAGCTTAATTGTAAAAGTAAGGAAGTTACATAAATATTTGATTGACCAAATTTGAATGAATAATTGCATGTTAGTGATATGGTGGTGTCAATAATTATAACAAATGTATCCAATAAATATTTAAATTTGTATTTATTGAAACTAAATATATCTAGATAGGCATTTTAATGCATACACTGGGTCTTAATTAGAACATTTTTGAATTTTGTTTATGATATAATAAGATATAAAAATCTCTGAGATGGTTTATTTCAGTTTTATATATACATTTAATAGGGTTGATAATGTATTTATCTTGAAACAGAAAAGATTATTAAAATATTGAGGGAATATTTTGAGTGTTACCTCTTTCTTGATGGATGTATAAAAGCAAATTTCTAGCATTAATTTACAGTAAAACTTTCCAATTTTTTTTAGATGTCATTAGGTTTTTGAGCAAGAGAAGCATTTGTATAAATTCTTCAGCTGTTATATTTTGTTACTTTTCTGGTAAATTCACTAATATAAGTCATTTACCCTGTTCACAGGTATTACTTACAGTAACTGGTGGTTTCCACTCCTTGGAAATTAAAACTTGGCTTCATAATGCTGTTGCTGTATATTTATATTTGATGACATTTTATGTACTTGAAATGATGAATAATTGACAAATAAAATTATTTTGGGGGGCATTCCTCCATAAATATTTTGGCTAACAAAATATTTAAGAAAAACACCCAGCATCATATCCAAGCTTTAAAACTTTGACAAAAAAAAAAAAGTATACTACCTACTTTAAACTTTATTGAAATGTAATTTGCATACTATATAATACACTCACGCATTATGATTTTTAATGATTTTTTTGATTTATATTTTTGATATTTATGATATTTAATGATATTTAATGATTTATGTGAATACACTAAAGTTAATGATATACACTAAATTTAATGATATTTAGTGTATTCGCAGAGTTGTGCAATCCTCATCACAATATTAGAATATTTTATATCTCCAAAATAAAGCGCATGCTCATTAATAGTTACTTCTCATTTATCTCAAGTAACTTCATCCTTAGGAGACCACTATTCTGCTTTCTGTTTCTATAGATTTTTCTGTTCTAGATATTTTAGTAGAAATATAATCATGTGATATGTAGTCATTTGTGACCAGCTTTGTTCACTTAACATAATGTATTCAAGCTTCATTCATGTTGTAGGGTATTTAAAGACTTCATTTCTTTTAATTTCTAAATGATATTTGTGAGTGTGTGTGTGTGTGTCTGTGTAATTTTATTTATCTACTCAGTTGATTGATACTAGGGTTTTCTCTACTTCTTTGCCATTCTTAGGAATTATACTGCTATACACATTTATGTACAAGTTTCTGTGTGGGGATATCTTTTTGGTTCTCTTGGGTATATGCCTAGGAGTAGAATTGCTGGGTCATATGGTAACTCTATATTTAACATTTTGATGAACTGCCAAACTGTTTTCTAAAGTGGTTTTACCAATTAATATTCTCATTTGCAATGAATGATTGTTCCAATTTTTTGTGTCACAAACACTTGTTATTTTCTTTCTTTTTGATTATAACTATCCTGGTGTGTGTAAAATATCTTATTGTGGGGTTTGCACTACTCAAATGGGTCATTATTTCATGGGCTTATTAGACATTTGTATATATTCTTTGGAGAAATGCCTATTCCAATCCATTGTACATTTAAAATTTTGATTTATTATCTTTTTGTTATTGTATTGTGTTAAATATCCTATATACAAATTCCTTATCAAATAGATTTTTTTCAAATGTTCTGTCTCATTCTGAGTTGTATTTTCACATTTCTTTCAATCCCTTGAAGCATAAAAGTTTTTAATTCTGATGAATTTCAGTGTATTTATTTTTATTTTATTGTGTTTTTGGTGTCAAATCTAACAGGAGCTTCCCTAACCCAAGGTCATAAAGATTTACTTGTATGTTTTCTTTCAACTGTTAAATAATTTTAGCTCTTAGGTTTTGTTCTGTGTTCCTTTTGACATTATTGTTTGTGTCTGACATAAGCAAGGTATCTAACTTCATTCTTTTGCATGCAGGTATACAGTTGTCCTAGAACCATTTGTCCTAGAACTTGTTCTCTATAATTGAATTGCATTGGTGTACTTGTTGAAAGTCAACTATTGTATACCACTTACTTTGTTTTATAATGTCAAATGATGACTTTTCAATTGGACTTTATTGTAGTGTTCTATATTAATACACTTAATGTTTGTCAAATGGACCTAATAAATAACATTTGCTTTTATGTCTTATTTCTTACATATTTTACTTCTGGATTTACTATCTTTATAAATGTATAGGTCAATTGTGTGCTAAATTTTAAGTGATAAAATATGTACAGTGATTGTCTTCTTTGATAAATCAAGCATCAAACCTTTTGAATTGATAAATTGTGGAAACATTTGACTCGAGCTTTTGCTACTTTTGGAAACTGCTACTATAACTATAAGGGAAAACTTTTAGGTTCAAGATAGTTCTTGATCAAGGTGAGACAGAAATTTCACCAGCTTCCTTGACAGCTAGTACAGAGGCAGGTAAGTTTACACACAACAGTCACCTGTTAGGTCATTCACGTTCCTAAATGAGTAATTGAAGACATTAAGCACTGGACCTAATCTATTTTCTTTGTCATGGTGGCAGCAGAAGTATCTAATTAATTAGTATCAGAGTTAGCAAAGTCTCAGGCCTATGCAGAGATGGTTTCATTAAAAGGCCTGAAAAGAGCATCATTGCTATTTTAACTAGAGCTTGGCTGCTGACTAGCAGGAGGGCAGTGGTATTTTCATTACGCTATATCTGCAGTGGTGTTTATGACATGTTTCCTGAAAGGTTAGCTTTAAACTTATTCTCTAGAAAGTTCAACAATTCTATAACTACTTAAATATTCTCTAGTAAATTCCTTTTCTACTTAAAGAAATAAATACATTTTTTCTTGCTTTCAAGTGACAACTTAAAAGATATAATATTCTATACCATCCTGGAGTATATCAATAATAATCCTATATGAAGCCATGCTGTCAATTTTGTAATACAATTTAATTCAAAATAGACTTGATTGAAAAATATTATTGAAGTAACAGATGTTACAGAGATTTCAAAAACAAGAACATCTATAAGTTCTATTGTCTCCCTAAAAGATTCATGAATTATACACAAATACCATTGCAAATTTAATTTTGGCATAACTTTAAAAAGACTACTTTAAAATATTAAGATATCAGACACAAATGATAATAATACATTTGCATATTTAGGTGAGTTGGTACCTATGCACCTGGGATAAAAGCTTTCTGTAGACTCACTGAACAAAATTCAGCTCAGAAGTTGGTATTTTTCCAAATTCTTAAACAGTGAATTAGTAAGTATAAACCACTTTAAGTGTTCTCAATCAATTCTGACTCTAGTATAATCTTGCAAAAAATAATACGTGGATAAAACATAAGGATTTTTATTATTCATTACATGATATCAAACTCTTCTATGAAAAACTAAATTTAATTCAATATTCCACAAACATTTATTAAATGGTTGTCAAGTGTAGTGTAATGTATCATCATTGTACTTATTTGGAACCATAATTTATAGTTTATTTTCATTGATTTAATTTTTATTTTCTTTTTTACACTCTTAAACATAACAGAAGTATTTACAAATTATGATATTCCATTTTGTGTTCTCTGGAGTATAAGTATGTGTTAATGGTTTGTTTGGCAGTATATATGAAAAGCCAATCATGTTTACTGAGGTTTAAAATATTCTTGTGGGCTCTGAAGACTCTTTTTAGGTATAGCTACAAAATTCATTACACTTAAAGATTATCTTGTTTCTTCTTTTCTCTTGCTTGCCGCACAGTATCTACAGGATAAAATAGAAACCAAAGTCACAGATGGAAACAGTGATTGAATTCCTCAGCCTATGAAGATCATCTCATTGGCAGTCTTAGGCTCCCCTTTTTCTATATGATTTGAAAGTGCAGCTAAACTTTAAAGCAAATAGTATATAGAAATGTAATATCAAGTTTATTGTTAGGGCAATCTGCACCCTTAAAGACAAGTTTCACAGAGAGATCCTGAGATGAATGGTGACATGGTTCAATACTCTTGAAAGTTATCAGTTGAAACAGTGGTCATACAAAAATCTCATTTCCATTTCATTCTGGCCTTTTATAATTCATTATTCTATTAATAAATTTATGTTGCTTTTTCAAGGAAAAGGGAAGTATACAATAAATTAAAAGGATCAACATTTATAGAATGCAACTACATTGTAACTGTGTTAAGTTCCTAGATGCTAGGATAAGATTATGAAACACTGAGATTGCTTTGTCATTTTGGGAACTATCAGTATGAGTTGGAGTGAAAAATTGAAACATTTCAAATATATATTTTTTAACTTCTATTGTAAGTTCAGGAAGTACATGTGCAGGTTTGTTATATAGGTAAACTTGTGTTATGGGGGTTTGTTGTTGTTTCATGATACAGGTTTTAAGCCTAGTACTCATTAGTTATTTTTCCCGATCCTCTCCTTCCTCCCAGCATACACCCTCCTTTAGATCCCACTATGTGTTGTTCTTCTCCATGTATCTATGTGTTCTCACTGTTTAGCTCCCAGTTATAAGTGAGAACATGTGGTATTTGGTTTTCTGTTCCTGCATTAGTTTGCTAAGGATTATTGTCTCCAGGTCCATCCATGTCCCTGCAAAGGACATGATCTCATTCTTTTTTATAGCTACAGGGTATTCCGTGGTGTATATATACCACATTTTCTTTCTCCAGTCTATCGTTAAGGGGCATTTAGGTTGAGTCCATGTCTTTGCTATTGTGAATAGTGATGTAATGAACATACGCATGCATGTGTCTTTATGGCAGAATGAATTATATTCCTTTGGGTATATACCCAGTAATAGGATTGCTAGGTTGAATGGTATTTCTGTCTTTTGAAAATAACAATGAATTAAAATCTTACGAACATCCACCACTCAGAAATAACCACTGTTAGTATTTGGAGTATAACCTTTCAGTTTTCTATATCTAGTTTTGTCTATCTATCTATTCATTTATTTATTTGTTCTTTCATGTGTCCATTATTAGTAAACTTAATACATCCCTACTGTTGAGAATTAAGTTGTCACTTTTGTTTGTTCCCTTATTGAGTTATTTTGCTCTGTTCTGCTATTGTAGAGGACAAAAATAAACACTTCTAGAGCAAAAATTTGGTACACATCTATAAAATAATTTCTAAATTTTAAATTGTGGATCTAGGGTATGGATATTTTTACCATTTTGTGAAACTGAAGGTTTTTAACCACTCTGTAATACAGCATGAGGGTATCATTTTCATAATGGTATTATTTTCTTAACACTGAATATTATCATGCATTTTATACCTTACCATGCTTCAAAGGTATCTTAATTTTTGTTCACCTATGTCCAACATAATGCTTAAATTTTGTAGTCTCTCAGACACGTGGCTGTTTTTCCATCTTCCTTACCTCATGGAGTGGTTCTCAAACTCTTGGGCTTCCTTACCATCCATTGACTACTAGCAACCCAAATAAGACTCTGAATGTTTCTCAATGCTTGTGGACTTCTGATATCAACTGCTGATCCCAATTGTTGATTACTTCATACTTCTTCAGTGTTCTTAACAACCAGTATAGCTGCAATTGCAACATATTTTAGTAATGGTTAAAATATTAATCTCTTCTATGATACTTCTGGGTTCTGTGATTTCAAGATAGATAATCTTGGGGTAACAGGTGCATTGTTTTATTATTGTTTAAATGTTCTCATTCAGCTAAAAAGTTTTGTTCGTATTTCTCCGCAGAATATTGTTTTTGAGAACATATCAGCAGACAACACAACCAACTAAGCAGACTTGTGGAAAGGAAGTAAATTAAAATATGAGCATTAAATTGCTGAAATTGACAAAAAGTTGAAAGCAATAAATCAAATAATTTCCAGTGTCATGCCATGGTTATATTATTTTTTATTATTTTTTCATAAAAATTCCTAGATCTTTCTGTAAATATAAAAATGTAGTAATTGTGTCTTGATCACTTAAAGGGGCATTAATATGTTTTTTAATGAGAACTGTGGCTATAGAATGAAAACAATTAGAACTTATGTTTGCAAACACCAAAGCTTAAGAAGAATAAAAACCTATTGGTTTATTGGAGACCTTATAACAGCTGCAATGCATAAACATTTCCTTATACATACCCTCTTTTATAAAGTAAATATTCACTGAGGGACTAATAGGTGTCAGGCACTGAGGTAGTGGCTAGAAATAATTGATAATAAAACAGACCATATTCTTACTTTCCAAATACATATAGTGTGTTAGGAATTATAGATAATAGAATACAGATATGAAAGTGCTATATCAAAGAAGTAAAGTGTCTGGAGGCCACAATGGGTTATAACTTAGTCTAGAAGAATTAATGAAGACTTCCATAAATAAATATTATATAAGGCTAGGCCTGGCATGGTGGCTCATGCTTGTAATCCCAGCACTTTAGGAGCCCAAGCTGGGTAAATCACCTGAGGTCAGGAGTCTGAGACCAACCTGGCCAACATGCTGAAACCCCGTCTCTACTAAAAATGCAAAAATTAGATGGGCATAGTAGTGCACCCCTGTAATCCCAGCTACTCGGAAGGCTGAGGTTGGAGAATTGCATGAACCCGGAGGTGGAAGCTTCAGTGAGTCGAGATCGCACCCCTGCACTCCAGGCTGGGTGGCAGAATGAGACCCCATCTCAATAATAATAATAATAATAATGATAATAATAATACCAGAATGAGAAGTAGGCAAGAGAGCACAAACAGTGGGTATGTTAGCAATGAATACTCAGAGCTTAAAAAGTTTAGTGCATGGATAAAGTTAAAGGAGGATGTAATTTCTTGAGTATGGGATGCTAAGGGAAAAACAGAAATGCCAGGAGAAATCAGTCAGGTCCAGTATATCTGGGGCTGAATAAGACATCATAGTTTTTCTTTTATTCTAATAAAATTGGAAAAATTTTGCAGTGCTTTGCACAGAGCATTTATATGTGCAGATTTGTGTATTTTAAAGGTCACTTCTACTAGCGTTGAGTTGTGATTGAAGAAAAACACAACTTGAGGTGAGGATACCTGTTTGAAGCCTGTTTTGTTATTCAAATACCACCAAATATTAGCATAATCATTATATGATTGTGGCTCGGAATAAATGGGAGAGAATGAAAACAGAAACAAGTAAAAGGATTTTGAAGACATTTTAAATGTTTAATTATAAGGCTTTGGTGGATTGTGTATGCACATATTGGAAAAGAGGTAAAATCCATGGATTTGTCCTAACATTCTGGGTTGGTCATCCAGGTATTTGGCTCCACCAAACATTAGGCACTCATGAAAGAAAGAACCAGCACATTAAAAGAAGAAAAATAATGAGATTTCATGAAGACCTGGAAGTCCTTGATCTCACCCAGAGATGACATGGGATGAAAAGGGAAATGTTTTCTGAATAGAATCATGAAGGAATTCAAACTTGGGGATAAAATTTTCAAACTCTAAATATACAATCATGTCATCTGCAAACAGGGACAGTTTGACTTCTTCTTTTCCTAACTGAATGCCCTTTATTTCTTTCTCTTGCCTGATTGCCCTAGCCAGAACTTCCAACACTATGTTGAATAGGAGTGGTGAGAGAGGGCATCCCTGTCTTGTACCAGTTTTCAAAGAGAATGCTTCCAGTTTTTGCCCATTCAGTGTGATATTGGCTGTGGGTTTGTCATAAACAGCACTTATTATTTTGAGGTACGTTCCATCAACACCGAATTTATTGAGCGTTTTTAGCATGAAGGGCTGTTGAATTTTGTCAAAAGCCTTTTCTGCATCTATTGAGATAATCATGTGGTTCTTGTCTTTGGTTCTGTTTATATGCTGGATTATGTTTATTGATTTGCGAATGTTGGACCAGCCTTGCATCCCAGGGATGAAGCCCACTTGATCATGGTGGATAAGCTTTTTGATGTGCTGCTGGATTTGGTTTGCCAGTATTTTATTGAGGAATTTTGCATCAATGTTCTTCAGGGATATTGGTCTAAAATTCTCTTTTTTTGTTGTGTCTCTGCCAGGCTTTGGTATCAGGATGATGTTGGCCTCATAAAATGAATTAGGGAGGATTCCCTCTTTTTCTATTGATAGGAATAGTTTCAGAAGGAATGGTACCAGCTCCTCCTTGTACCTATGGTAGAATTCAGCTGTGAATCCATCTGGTCCTGGACTTTTTTTGGTTGGTAGGCTCTTAATTATTGCCTCAATTTCAGAGCCTGCTATTAATCTATTCAGGGATTCAGCTTCTTCTTGGTTTAGTCTTGGGAGAGTGTAAGTGTCCAGCAAATTATCCATTTCTTCTAGATTTCCTAGTTTATTTGCATAGAGGTGTTTATGGTATTCTCTGATGGTAGTTTGTATTTCTGTGGGGTCGGAGATGATATCCCCTTTATCATTTTTTATAGTGTCTATTTGATTCTTCTCTCTTTTCTTCTTTATTAGTCTTGCTAGCGGTCTATCAATTTTGTTGATCTTTTCAAAAAACCAACTCCTGGATTCATTGATTTTTTGGAGGGTTTTTTGTGTCTCTATCTCCTTCAGTTCTGCTCTGATCTTAGTTATTTCTTGCCTTCTGCTAGCTTTCGAATGTGTTTGCTCTTGCTTCTCTAGTTCTTTTAATTGTGATGTTACAGTGTCAATTTTAGATCTTTCCTGCTTTCTCTTGTGGGCATTTAGTGCTATAAATTTCCCTCTACACACTGCTTTAAATGTGTCCCAGAGATTCTGGTATGTTGTATCTTTGTTCTCATTGGTTTCAAAGAACATCTTTATTTCTGCCTTCATTTCGTTATGTACCCAGTAGTCATTCAGGAGCAGGTTGTTCAGTTTCCATGTAGTTGAGCGGTTTTGATTGAGTTTCTTAGTCCTGAGTTCTAGTTTGATTGCACTGTGGTCTGAGAGACAGTTTGTTATAATTTCTGTTCTTGTACATTTGCTGAGGAGAGCTTTACTTCCAATTATGTGGTCAATTTTGGAATAAGTGTGATGTGGTGCTGAGAAGAACGTATATTCTGTTGATTTGGGGTGGAGAGTTCTGTAGATGTCTATTAGGTCTGCTTGCTGTAGAGATGAGTTCAATTCCTGGATATCCGTGTTAACTTTCTGTCTCATTGATCTGTCTAATGTTGGCAGTGGGGTGTTGAAGTCTCTCATTATTATTGTATGGGATTCTAAGTCTCTTTGTAAGTCTCTAAGGACTTGCTTTATGAATCTGGGTGTTCCTGTATTGGGTGCATATATATTTAGGATATTTAGCTCTTCCTGTTGAATTGATCCCTTTACCATTATGTAATGGCCTTCTTTGTCTCTTTTGATCTTTGATAGTTTAAAGTTTGTTTTATCAGAGACTAGTATTGCAACCCCTGCTTTTTTTTGTTCTCCATTTGCTTTGTAGATCTTCCTCCATCCCTTTATTTTGAGCCTATGTATGTCTCTGCATGTGAGATGGGTCTCCTGAAAACACATTGTCTCAGCCCAAAATCTCCTTAAGCTGATAAGCAACTTCAGCAAAGTCTCAGGATACAAAATTAATGTGCAAAAATCACCAGCATTCTTATACACCAGTAACAGACAAACAGAGAGCCAAATCAGGAATGAACTTCCATTCACAATTGCTTCAAAGAGAATAAAATACCTAGGAATCCAACTTATAAGGGATGTAAAGGACTTCTTCAAGGAGAACTACAAACCACTGCTCAGTGAAATAAAAGAGGACATAAACAAATGGAAGAACATACCATGCTCATGGATAGGAAGAATCAATATCGTGAAAATGGCCATACTGCCCAAGGTAATTTATAGATTCAATGCCATCCCCATCAAGCTACCAATGAGTTTCTTCACAGAATTGGAAAAATCTGCTTTAAAGTCCATATGGAACCAAAAAAGAGCCCGCATCTCCAAGACAATCCTAAGTCAAAAGAACAAAGCTGGAGGCATCATGCTACCTGACTTCAAACTATACTACAAGGCTACAGTAACCAAAACAGCATGGTACTGGTACCAACACAGAGATATAGACCAATGGAACAGAACAGAGTCCTCAGAAATAATACCACGCATCTACAGCCATCTGATCTTTGATAAACCTGAGAGAAACAAGAAACGGGGAAACGATTCCCTATTTAATAAATGGTGCTGGGAAAATTGGCTAGCCATAAGTAGAGAGCTGAAACTAGATCCTTTCCTTACTCCTTATACGAAAATTAATTCAAGATGGATTAGAGACTGAAATTTTAGACCTAATACCATAAAAACCCTAGAAGAAAACCTAGGTAATACCATTCAGGACATAAGCATGGGCAAGGACTTCATGTCTAAAACACCAAAAGCAATGGCAACAAAAGCCAAAATTGACAAACGGGATCTAATTAAACTAAAGAGCTTCTGCACAGCAAAAGAAACTACCATCAGAGTGAACAGGCAACCTATAGAATGGGAGAAAATTTTTGCAATCTACTCATCTGACAAAGGGCTAATATCCAGAACCTACAAAGAACTCAAACAAATTTACGAGAAAAAAACAAACAACCCCATCAAAAAGTGGGCAAAGGATATGAACAGACAGTTCTCAAAAGAAGACATGTATACAGCCAACAGATACATGAAAAAATGCTCATCATCACTGGCCATCAGAGAAATGCAAATCAAAACCACAATGAGATACCATCTCACACCAGTTAGAATGGCGATTATTAAAAAGTCAGGAAACAACAGGTGCTGGAGAGGATGTGGAGAAATAGGAACACTTTTACACTGTTGGTGGGATTGTAAACTAGTTCAACCATTATGGAAAACAGTATGGTGATTCCTCAAGGATCTAGAACTAGAAGTGCCATGTGACCCAGCCATCCCATTACTGGGTATATACCCAAAGGATTATAAATCATGCAGCTATAAAGACACATGCACTCATATGTTTATTGCGGCACTATTCACAATAGCAAAGACTTGGAATCAACCCAAAGGTCCATCAGTGACAGATTGGATTAAGAAAATGTGGCACATATACACCATGGAATACTATGCAGCCATAAAAAAGGATGAGTTTGTGTCCTGTGTAGGGACATGGATGCAGCTGGAAACCATCATTCTCAGCAAACTATCGCAAGAACTGAAAACCAAGCACTGGATGTTCTCACTCATAGGTGGGAACTGAACAATGAGATCACTTGGACTCGGGAAGGGGAATATCACACACCAGGGCCTATCATGGGGAGGGGGGCGGGGGGAGGGATTACTTTGGGAGTTATACTTGATGTAAATAATGAGTTGATGGGTGCTGACGAGTTGATGGGTGCAGCACACCAACATGGCACAAGTATACATATGTAACAAATCTGCATGTTATGCACATGTACCCTAGAACTTAAAGCATAATTAAAAAAAAAAAATTCAAACTCAAGTTCCTTTCGGGGCAAGTAAGGTGATATAAATTAATAAAACAGCATGGATGTTAAAAAATAAACAACAGCATATGCTGATTATATGTGGCCACTGACACCATGATTCAGAGTCAGGATACAAAGCAAGCAATGGAGACTACGGTGGACTCCAGAAGAAATGCCTTTAGCTAGTTGTCGCAAATTTTTCCAATTATAAAATTTGTCAAGAACATGTCAAATCTGGACATTAGCTTGATGTTTCAATATTGACAAACAAATAATTGTAAAAAGCAAAAACATATGTGAATCACAAACAAAACACAATGGTGGACCAGATTCTTCATAGGGCCTTTCCATGTCACTTTAGGAAATAGGATGAGAAAAATAATTAACAAAGGAAAGTGGAAATGTATGAACAGAGATTTACAAATGCAGGGATCCTAAAGAGTTAATAGACATCCTTGTTCAAAATCAAGTGTGATAATCTATGGGTTAATTAATCCTTATGCTTTGGAAAGGCTTTGAATATTAAACAGCCTGTATTGATATTATTTACAACATTGCCTTAAAGTCTTCCATCTCCTACCACTCATCTTCAACAAGTAGGATTTGTTATGCTACCACATGCATAAATCTCAGTGTTAGATGTTCTACTAGTAAATGGAAGAGATAGCTGATCTTTTTCAGAAATATTTTTTGTTAGTGATTTAGCACTTTTTATACTTCCGTCATATTATTGCAGGAACACATTTGCCCTAATTCTTTTACATGTAAGATATTTTCTTCTACTTTTCTTTCCTTAAATAGCACTGCAATGCATTCTTTTTGGATAGTTTTCTTGATATAATTTTGCAAATGCTCCAACTAGAACAGAATATGGTTGCCAAGATCGTGTAGCTGGAATGACAGAACATTTATCTGGGGTTGTGGGGGGAGTTATTGGATAGAAGTCAAACACTATATTGACTTGGCTCTACCATGCTTTCTCTTAGGCACCCTATAAGATATTATGCTTTCTTGGCATATGAAGTGCTAACTCCTCTCTCTTGGGTTTGAGATATAGCTTGGCCAAGCAGAAGGATGAACACAATAACCTAACAGGTATTTTTGCAACCATGACTACTGTGATCAAAGTCCAATAGTCATCTAGAAATTTGTAAGCATTTCATTTTTAATAATTACACTTAAATTATCTTAAAATATATCCAGTGAAATAAATCTTTGCTTTAACACATAATTCAGTGTTCTGAACAATTTCTTCCAGTTTTATTTTGCTTTATCCAAAAGTTTTCAGAAAAGAACTTGGGAAAACAAATACCCTATTATGTCCATAAGCATATTCAGGTTTTAGTTCAATTTGAGAAGGATAATATTTTCTAAGAAACTGTACTAATGTATGGGTTTCTCAAATTTCATATATTTTCTCATAACTTAATTCCAAAATTTATAAATATAACGTAATCTGGACTTTCTTAACACAATTTAGTAAAATATGATGAAAATCAAACCAGTGTATGCTCCATATTTTTATTCATACCATATATTGAATCATTGAAATAAATTTGTCATTAAAATAATTTCTTTTGAAATATGTGCCTAAGTAAAATAAATAATTATGTGCATTTTCTTTTTTTAAATGGAGTATCGCTCTGTCACCAGGCTGCAGTGTAGTGGCGCAATCTCTGCTCACTGCAACCTCTGCCTGTCCGGTTCAAGCGATATTCCTGACTCAGCCTCCTAAATAGTTGAAACTACTGTTGTGCAACACCACACCCAGCCAGCTAATTTTTGTATTTTTAGTGGAGACAGGGTTTCAATATGTTGGCCAGGATGTTCTCAATCTCTTGACTTTGTGATCCACCCACCTCAGCCTCCCAAAGTGCTGGGATTACAGGCGTGAACCACCACGTGGAGCCTGTGCAAGTTTTCACTACGTATATACTTTAATTAAATATCAACATAGCTAGGTGTATTAGTCTATTCTCATGCTCCTAATAAAGACATACCTAAGACTGGGTAATTTATAAAGGAAAGAGGTTTAATTGACTTACAGTTAAGCATGGCTGGGCATGCCTCAAGAAACTTTCATGTTGGAAGGGGAGCAAACATGTCCTTCTTCACATGGTGGAAGGAGACAAAAGTACAGAGAGAAAAGAGGAAAAGCCCCTTATAATACTATCAGATCCTATGAGAACTCACTATCATGAGAACACCCTCATGATCTAATCACCTCCCACGAGGTTTCTCCCCCAACGAGTGGGGATTGCAATTCGGATTACAATTCAAGATGACATTTGGGTGGGGACACAAGCCAGACCATATTATTCTGCCCCTGGCCCCTCCAAAATCTGGTATTTCTCACATTTCAAAACATGACTATGCCTTTCCATCAGTTCTTCAAAGTCTTAACTCCTTTCATCATTAACCCAAAAGTCCAAGTTCATAATCTCATCTCAGATAAGGCAAATCCATTCTGCCTATGAGCCTGTAAAATCAAAAGCAAGTTAGTTACTTCTAAGATATAATGGGATACAGGCATTGGATAGATACATCCATTCAAAATGGGAGAAATTGGCCAAAACAAAGTGACTACAGGCTCCATGTTAGTCAAAAATCTAATAAGGCAGTCATTAAACCATAAAGTTCAAAAATTACCTCCTTTGACTCCATGTCTCACATCCAGGTCAGGCTTATGCAAAAGTTAGGCTCCCATTGCATTGGTCAGCTCTGCCTCTGTGTCTTTGCAGTGTACAGCCTTCCTTTTGGTTGCTTTCATGGCTGGCATTCAAATCTACCATTCTGGGATTTGGAAAATGGTAGTCCTCTTCTCACAGTTTCACTAGACAGTGCCCCCGTGGGGACTCTGTGTGGGAGCTCCAACTTCGCATTTCCCTTCCACATTGCCCTGGAAGTGGTTCTCCATGAGGGCTCTTCCCCTTCAGCAAAATTCTGACTGGACATCCAGGCCTTTCCATACATCCTCTGAAATCTGGGTGGAGGTTTTCAAACCTCAATTTTTGTCTACTGAGCACCTGCAGGACCAATCCACATGCCAAGGCTTGGGGCTTGCACCCTCTGAAGCAAGGGCCTGAGCTGTACGTTGGGCCTTTTTAGCCATGGCTGAGTAATAGGGTACCAAGTCCTGAGACTGCACAAAGTAGGAGGGAGGCGCTGGGCCCAGCTCATGAAAACATGTTTCCCTCTTAGGCTCCTGGGCAAGTAATGGGAGGGTCTGCCTTGAAGATCTCTCACATGCTCTGGAGACTTTTTCCTCATTGTCTTGGTGATTTATATTCATCTCCTCATTACTTATGCAAATGTCTGCAGCAGGCTTGAATTTCTCCCCAGAAAATGAGTTTTTCTTTTCTATCACATCATTAGGCTGCAAGTTTTCCAAATTTTTATGCTCTGCTTCATCTTCGACCTTTGCTGCTTAGAAATTTCTTCCACCAGATATGCTAAATTATCTTTCTTAAGTTTAAAGATCCACAGATTTCTAGGGCAGTGACAAAATACTGCCAGTTTCTTTGCTAAAGCATAGCAGGGATTACCTTTGTTTCAGTTCCCAACAAGTTCCTCATCTTTATCTGAAACTACCTCAGTCTGGACTTCACTGTCCATATCACTGTCAGAATTTTGGTCAAAGCCATTCAACAGATCTCTAGGAAGTCTCAAATTTTCTCACATCTTCCTGTCTTTTGAGCTCTCCAAAATGTTCTAACCTCTGCTTTTTATCCAGTCCCAAAATCACTTTCACATTTTCAGGTATCTTAATAGCAGTGCTGCACTCTCTGCAGTATCAATTTACTGTATTACTCCATTCTCACACTGCTAATAAAGACCTACCTGAGTCTGGGTAATTTATGAAGGAAAGATGTTTAATTTACCCCAGTTCAGTATGGCTGGGTATACCTTAGGAAATTTACAACCATGGTGGAAGGGGAAGTAAACACAGCCTTCTTCATAAGACAGCAGGAGAGAGAAGCGCAGAGTGAAGCACGAAAAGCCCCTTATAAAACCATCAGATCTCATAAAAACTCACTTACAATCACAAGAACAGCATGGAGGAAGTGGCCCCATGATTTAATCACCTACCATGAAGTTCACCCCTAACATGTGGGGATTACAATTCAGATTACAATTCAAGATAAGATTTGGATAGGGACACAGAACTAGACAATATCACTAGGTAAGCTGGTATGTTCATACATCAGCTAAGTAGCCTATCCCTTCACACCATGCTTTCAGGCATATGAAATTCATATTTGTACTACAGCAAAATTAATACTTACTATGTTTTATAGATTATCTGTGCTCCTATAAATGGAAAGAGCTGGAAATGAAATCCTAAATGGCAAGGTTTAAGTAATAAATCAGAAGGTCAGGGAATAAGTAGTAGAAAAGGCCACACAAGTAATTATTATTATTTTATCTTCAGAATGGTTTATTATGTGGTTGCCACAAATTACATTTGTCTTTAGTCTCTCTTCATGCCCAAGTGATTCTTCCTTGACTCCCACATATTTCTTATTGTCGTTTTGTATATATCTCATTTTATTTTCTTATTTTTAATTCACCCAGACCTTGGGCAAATGTAGAAAAGAAATGGATGAAGCAGAGGAGAATTAACATCATTGAGTACCCATTATGTGACATTAACTGTAATATCAGTTTCTTAGCATCCTTTTCTGACTTCACACCACCCTGAAGACCTTAGTGTATCACACATTATTCTTCTTTACCACTCTCCGCAATCAATCTAACACCAGGCCCTAAATACTTTTCATATATCTTATGAATATCTCAGTTTTCAAACCGCCTCTATTCAGTCTGTCAAGTCTAGACCACTATCATTTTTCACTAAGAAATTCCTAATTATCTCTCTGTGTAGAATCTTATCTCATTTTATTCTCTCTGCTGTATTATTTTTGGGGATGGTTAAAGATTCATGTTTTTCATGTCATTTCAACAGCTTAAACCCTCTAGTGGCTCTTACATAAAACTGATACATTTCCAAATATGTGTCAGATTCCCAAATGATTTGCTCCTGCTTGTCCTCCCAAAATAACTTAGTGTCATTCTACAACATGGTGTCTAGAATTATTCAGTTCCTCAAGTATTCAAAACTCCATTTTCTTGCAGGGCATTTTCACATGTCTCTCCATCTTCATGGAGTACGCTTTGCCTCACTCTTCCAGAATATACTACCGCCATCTCCGCACATTCGATATGTCCTTCAGTGCTTTCTCTTTCTATGACAAGCCTTCCTCCAAGATTCCTTTAGGTCTTTCAGCCTATACTTTAAATGAACTCAATTCTTCTTTCCGACAATTAGTTTATGGTGCATTTAACTGTTTATATGTGTCTCTCTATTCCAGATTGTAAGACCAACACATCCCTAGTGATTATAGTATTTTATATATATGAGACAGTTAACAAGTTTTTGATAATGAATGAATGAAATAATAAATTGTCATATTTAAACAACTTAAAATCACATTTCAGAGTTTGAGACTTCTAAATGACCTTTCTATGTATGAATCAGGATTAGGTAGCTGAGATTCAAAGCAAAACAAGAAAACTATGTTTGAGCTATACATAGTGCTTTAATTTTAAAAATGATTTTAGTCAATTTTAAATTTTCTGCATTATTATTTGATGCATCCAAATGGCATGTATCAAATAAGGCAAATCTAACTCCTTTTCATTTTAATTTAAGCTATGAACAAATGGACTTATATCCCAAATGAAATATCAAAATTATGACTCATTTAGTTTTTATTATGAAGCCATGACTTCCACTGAATTTTCTGACTCTTTGATCAGAAAATGTTGTTTATTTTGGTGTATTTGAGGATGCTTTAAAAATAGAACAAATTCCCAAGCTGTTGATGAAAATCTTTAATTTTAGATTGTAATAGACAATATCTTGGTTTAATTCACTAATGAAACCTTACACAATTAACTTATGTAAATACTACAAGGGTTGAGAATGAACAGATAAAAATGTGGAGAAATGAATTTCATTATCTCATACATGCCCAGGTGGTTGCTAATTCAAATAAATTACTTTAACACCTGCTGTTAAAAAGCAGCATATATAGTAAATTGGTAGATTACAAGTGCTGCTGTTGAAACTGAGAAAAAGGAAAGGACATCCTAGTACAATCAACAACAGGATTATATAATAATTCACACCTGTGCCTACAAATTGGACAAATAGCAAAATAAAATTCATTTCTGAATATAAAGATTTGTAAGAATGATAAATGTCTATATGCAAAATGGAAAACAAACTTTCACGATATAAAGAAGAACAAAGTAAAGATAATAATGGAACATAAACTGAATTAGTGTGCTCATGCTCATACCAAGCCTAATGCTTAGCAAATGCACGTGCCTTTCACCAGGAAGTTACTCACTATACATATATGTTTATATTTTTGAGTATTACATGTGGAAAATCTGGGCTAAGTCTCCTATTAAAAATCTTAATTTGACTTTGGAACTTGGTAGTTCATGACGTTTTAAAACTACAAAAGCAGACATGTCTAAAGGTAAATTATAAAACATGTAAACTTTATCTTTAGTATTAAACTATGTACTATGTAACCTCCAATTGAGCTCCATTTGAACACTTTTTATTCGTCCATTTATAACATACTCCTCCATTTTTGTATCATCTAGAAATTTTTCATTTTTTAAATTATTTTATTTTTATTATTTATTTTATTTTATTTTATTTTTATAATAAAAATCGCTAATTTTTATTCTTCCTACTATTCTTTCACTTCTCAGGACTACGGGACTTTGTCTGAATACTCCTCCAATTTTGTTTACCCTCGTGTAGTCGGGGAAACAATGCTGTATTATTGTTAATTGTGTGGGCTTTGCAGCCAGGCTGCCTGTGCTTAAGGAGTAGTTTAGAAATATTTCCTGAGCCTCAAAACTATGGAGCAGTAATTTGATGGCCTTTGGCTCAGAATGTAGGTGCTTATAAGGCTGACACTATGCCTGTAAGCCATGATAAGTAATCTGCCAACCTCAATGCTAACCAAAATCTATGAGAGAAAATATACTAAGATCTAGGGTCACCTTAGCAATTTCAGACTCTCGGTTTACAACATCGTTGTTAGAATTCAAGGCCTATTTCCTTCAGGTATTTCCTTAGAAATGGAAAACTGTGCACGTGCACACACACACACACACACACACACACACAGAGACACAACAAATAACAAAATTTTGTGCTATGCCATTATACTGATTATTTGGACAACTTTTATCAATGTTTATCTTTTACTATTTTCTCTTAATGTAAATAAAATTAATTTACTTTTTTGTCTTGAATTTTAAACTACCAGGGAGTCAATTTATAATTTCAATGTATAATACTACTTTTTCTTGTACCTATAAGGATTACTAATTATCAAATAAGTTACATTAGTTACAATGGCAATAATAGGCTCACTGAATTAATATGATGATACACTTCTATTATTATTATTTCATTATTTCATTCTTTTTTATTAATATAAATTATTTTATTTTAAATAGTATTTTATAAGTAACTAGAAAAGAGGGAAATAAATGAAGTGTATTTTAGCAACATAGTATTTAGAAATGCCATAGTTATTATAATCTTTAAAAGATCCAAATTATTTGGAGCAAAAAATACAATTTCAGTTGATATTTTCCTATAAAATCTGAGTTAACCTTACATAATGAAAAGTGACATCATTGTTTGGGGGCTAAGATATATATTTCCTGATATAAGTCCTCATGCAAAAAAATCTAAAATGCATTATTTGGCTCTGTGCTCTCCCACCTATATGGTTTATGAAACAGATAACTCAAAATATTGTCAATGGCATGATGATAGTCCAATTTTGGAAGGATATCTTGGCTAGTGCACTGTAGTCAAGGTTATTATATACCTAGTTCAAAGAAACATTCAATAAGCCTATACACCTCTTTGGGTGAATATGAGTCACAAATGATTAAAGTCAAAAAGGCAAGGCCCACGTCAGAGTCAAGAGGATTTTGATTGTCTGATTTTAAAATGTCACTCTAGTAACATGACGGATAAAGAAGGAATAGAAGCCTTTATCTTAGCAGTGTCATTACTGCACAATAGTTCTTTCCTTTGTCTCACAATATGATCATTAAAGAGCTCGTAAATATCTTTGTGTTAATATCACAAAGATATTTAGAGTCCTAATGAACTGGAAGAAAATTTAAAAACCTGAAATTTGACAATAAAATTGGCTTCCTTAACAAATAATGATTCTGCAAATTTAATGAATTCAGAAGGCAAACCATCAGACAATCGGGCAGATTATTGAAGGATTTATTGCAACCAAGTCTGTCTCCCTGTATGTTTCACTAGCCTATTCTGTTTTCCCGCAACTCCTAACTCGTCCCAGAAATTAAAGAAAATCAATGTCATCCCTTATCGACATGAAAGATCTCAAAACATTTTCGGTCAATTTTTGGTACCCCATTGCTCAGTTAATTTGGGGCAATACCCATATTCCTATTCCCAAAGACTACTTAATTGTGGGATAAAAGACACAGTATAGAATGTGGTACGTCTGAATGGCAGATACTTGCAAGTATCTTCATTTTCTTCATCACCAGTGGCCCTCACTCTCTCCTCAATTAGGAGCAGAGCTCAGGCTGTCTGAGAATTACACGGCGGTTTCCCAAGTCACTCATAATTCCAGACCAATACATCCTGTATAATAAATGATCAGCTGCTGACTTGAGTCACTTTAAACTCATTCTCTAAATGGTTTCTCTTTGGTGTTGCTAAGAATCACATGTCCCACTCCTCTGGCCTTCTCAGAGTCTGGCACACTCCATGGAAAATCTGGATATTTCACAATAGAAGTCTGGCAAAATAACTCTCCACCCAAACCAAAGAGTGGGGACTCTGGAAGAAGAGTTTATGGTTGTTTCTGAGAAAGCATGATTTCGGGAAGCTTTATAAAACGTCTGCTGCACTGTTGTGGCAAAGTCAGCCATAACCACTAAAATATGACATACTCCTCTTGTGCCTCATCTTCCCTTGAATTAACGTGGAGGAATCAATCTTCCCAAGTTAATTATTCTTATCAATCAGCCCTCCACTTGCTCCCTTGAAACTCTCATAGTTCTCTCCAATAGCGTATATAATGTCCTTTCAAAGGCCCCTGCCATATTCTCCTGAGGCTTTTCTGAGATTCTTGGAACATGATCAAAATTATAGCCCTATTTTAACATTCATAAACTGTGAGTCTATTCTTTTGACTAATGCCAAAAGTAAAGCTGAAAATTACAGAAAAAAAATACCCTTTTTAAAATTATAAAACACTGCATTCTTCTTCAGTATTCCTTGGTCAGATACCGATGATGGAGCACGTTTTCATCAAGGTACCAGCTTCCTACTTTTCATGCAGGCTAATTTGGAAGATGAGTTAAATGGAATATAAACTTTAAATCTAAAGAAAATAGTTTTTTAACACGGGCTGTATGCTGATCTATTCTTGTTTTGGAATAATTCAAATTGGACACAATTATTTATTGTGAATAAAATAATACATAAAATTTTGTATAACTTTATCTGAAAGTATAACCATGTAACTATAAAGAATATATAAAAATTTATGTAAACAATGTTCCCAAATGTTTAATTTTTAGTAATCAATATACCTTTCAACCATGTCATTTTATATTATTCTTTACAATATTTGTTCAGCTCTTTATCCACATATTAGTAATCCTAATTAAATGAAAATTCTAGTCCAGGTGTGGTGGCTCACACCTGTTACCCCAGCACTTGGAGAGGCCGAGGTGAGCAGATAACTTGAGGCCAGGAGTTCAAGACCAGACTGGTCAACATGGCAAAACCCTGTCTATACTAAAAATAAATTAAAATTAAAATTAAAAAAAAAGAAAACCCTACAAAACAATTAGCCAGACTTGGTAGTCCCATCTACTTGGGAGACCTTAGGAGGCTGACAGACAAGAATGGCTTGAACCTGGAAGGCAGAGGTTGCAGTGAGCCGAAATCGTGCCACTGCACTCCAACCTGGGCATTCAAATGTGACTCTATCTAAAAAAAAAAAAGAAAAAAAAATCCTAACTTTTAAATTCATCAGATTAGCTTATGTTACTTTATGGGTTATTCCATGACATAATATAATCTGCCATTACTATCAATTGTAGCTGTTTTTCAATGATTTACATTAATTTCTTCTAATATAATATAATGTAGGTCATAATAGCTATAACATTCTTTGTAACATGTAGTCAATCTAGAAATATTAGAAAATTTTGAATGAAATCTGGAAGAACTGATTTCTTAATACATATCAAAATATGACACCAGATCTCATGTGAAATTATTTAAACAAATCATGCTTTGGCTCTACATTATGAGGCATTCCTGGTTTTGAAATATCTATCACATATTATTTGTCCTTAAACTACTGGGATGATTTACTACCGTGTAAGTAAATTTAAAATTTATAATACAATTCTCAAAATTACATGAAACAACATAATCATAACAATTTAAATTAACAATTTTGGTAAAATTCATGAGATGTCATCATATGCAAATATGATAGTGGATAGGAAAGGCAGAAAAACAGTAAATCACATATTTTTGCAGCCATGATATTTATGTATGTTGTATTTTCCTGGTTAAAAATTAGAAATAAGTTTTGTCTTCATTAAACTGAATTTTTGAAGTGAACAATTCTGTATCAGATCCTATACAAAGATAGGAATTAAATAAATTGAGACCATTCTAATTTCAATTTGAAGAAAGTATTACCATCAATGTTTTGGGCATCATTGGATATTTTCTTCTGAACTTGATTGAATACAGATATCGGCATTTGCAAGTTGCAAAATAAATAGTTTCTAAAATCCCAAATGACTTCAGTTTATTAAAAATTTGTTGAGAATTTTTTTATGGACAATATGTGGTCAATTTTAGAGTGTTCATGTGCAGATGAGAGAAATGTATATTCTGTTGTTGGGTGGAGCATTCTGTAGATGTCTGTTAGGTGCACTGGGTCAAGTGCTGAGTTTATGCTTTGAATATCTTTTTAAATTTTTGCTTCAATAATCTGTCAAATTATGTCAGTGGGATGTTGAAGTCATCTACTGTTTTTGTGTGATTATTTCAGTTTCTTTGTAGGTTTCTAAAAACTTGTTTTATGAATCTGGGTGCTCCAATGTTGGGTGCATATATATTTTGGATAGTTAAATCTTTTTGTTGAATTGAACCCGTTATCATTATGTAATGCCCTTCTTTATCCTTTTTGATCATCATTGGTTTAAAGTCAATTTTTTTCTGAAATAAGAACAGCAACTCTTGCTTATTTTTGTCTTTTGATTGCTTGATAGATCTTCTCTATTCCTTACTTTGAGTTTATGGGTGTCCTTGCCTGTGAGATGGGGCTCCTGAAAACAGCATAGTATTGGTTCCCACTCCTTTATCCAATGTGTCAATCTAGGCCTTTCAAGTGGGTCATTTAGCGCATTTACATTCAAGGTTGATATTGATATGTGCAGATTTGATCCTGTCATTATGTTGTTAGATGGTTGTTATAGAGACTTGATTGTGTAGTTACTTTAGTGTTAATGGTCTCCCTATATAAGGATGTTTTGTGGTGGCTGGTAACAGTCTTTTGTTATGTTTATACCTCCCTTGAGGAACACCTGTAAGAGAGGTTGGGAGGTAATGAATTCCCTTAGCTTAGAGGGCAATAAAAATGGAAATCAGTAGCAAGAGGATTTTCCAAAATAATAAAATCTCATGAAAATTAAAAAATCTGCTCCTGAAGGACTTTTTGGTAAACAAAATTAAGACAAAAAAACACACATTTTTTTGAAACTAATGAGAACAAAAATATAACATATCAACATCTGTGGGACATAGCTAAAGCAGTGTTAAGAGGAAAGGTTATAGCACTGAATGCTCACATCCAAAAGTTAGAAAGTTCTCAAATTCATAATTCAGTATCACACCTAGAGGAACTAGAAAAACAAGACGAAAACTACCCCAAAGATAGCAGCAGAAAAGAAATTACCAAAATCAGAGCTGAATTGAATGAAATGGAGACACAAAAACTATACAAAACATCAACAAAATCAAAAATTTGTTCAGTATAATAGTTCCATATACTTAAAACAAAACACAAAAAACAAAAATAAACAAATTCCCAGAACTGACAGGAAATGTTTCCATTTCACAAGTTGTTATGCAGGACTTTTTCAAAGGTCATTATGCAAGCCTGGATTAACTGGAAGGCAACAAAACTATGACTAAAAAACTCATGGTTTGATCCAAAGATGAGTTGTTTTCAGTGAGTCTGCTGTTTTGTAACACAGATCTAAGTTCAGCCTGCTGAGTTGAAGGGATACAGAGTAACTTTACGATACTGAATGGGCAAAAGCTGGAAGCATTCCCTTTGAAAATCAGTACAAGACAAGGATGCCTTCTCTCACCACTCCTATTCAACATAATATTGGAAGTTCTGGCCAGGGCAATCAGGCAAGAGAAAGAAATAAAGGGTATTCAAATAGGACAGAGGAAGTCACATTATCTCTGTTTGCAGATGACATGATCGTATTTTAGAAAACCCCATCGTCTCAGCCCAAAAACCCTTAAGCTGATAAGCAATTTCAGAGAAGTCTCAGGATTCAAAATCAATGTGCAAATACCACAAGCATCCCTAAACACCAGCAATAGACAGAGAGCCAAATCATGAGTGAACTCCCATTCACAATTGCTACAAAGAGAATAAAATTCCTAGGAATACAATTTACAAGGAATGTGAAGGACCTCTTCAAGGAGAACTACAAATCACTGCTCAAGGAAATGAGAGAGGACACAAATAAATGGAAAAACATTCCATGCTCGTGGATAGGAAGAATCAATATTGTCAAAATGGCCATACTGCCCAAAATAATTTATAGATTCAATGCTGTTCCCATCAAACTATGATGTATATTATAATTTAAAAATCAACATTTTAAAAATAGATGAGGAACCATTTGAATTCTTAATAATATTTTCAGGTATTATGTACATTCATAAATTCCTCTTAACTTTTATGGCCTTTTAACAATCAACTATTGAAGAATTAAAATCAGAGATATCCAAAAAGGATTAAGTTACTTTAAAACCATATCAATTTTAAAAGAATTACTATATTATTCTACAACTTTTTATTTAAAAAGTATTATGACTAACGTTTGTCCATATGATGCATGAGATAGTAATACTCCAAAAAGTAAAAATTGGTCTAAAAATCTGTTAATATTCATGGATATTTGATGAAGTTAAAAGAATAGTCAACAAAATGAGGCCCATAAAATTGGAAAGAGATTTAGCTGTTTATAGCTAATATATGATCCCCAAGACACTTTCACCATATTTGCTACTTAGACAATATCAGAAGGAAATCAAAATATGGAGTACAGTGGCAAGATTATAGCTCACTATATCCTTAAACTATTGCTAAGCTCAAGCAATCCTCCCACCTCAGCCTCCAAAGTATTTAGTTTGGTGCAAAAGGAATTGAGGTTTTTACCATTAAAAGTAATGCCAAAGTAATTGTGGTTTTACCATTAAAAGTATTTTGTTTTAATGGAGTGAGCCCCAAACAATTTTAAAAAATAGAATCATTTTGAGGAGTTAATAACTTATGAATAGCTGACTGTTTTGTGTAGTACATAATTTATCTCTAGCTACTAAAAGCTTCATCTTTTGCACACAATCAAACAAGTACTATCTCTCCCTTGCAGATCCTTGCCTCATCTTCTGTCTAGTTCTGTAAATATCTTCAGATTAATCTGCCCTTGAATTACACAATCTGAATAAGTCTTATCTATTTTCTGCTTGTGTTCTGGCTAATACAACCATACAGAAATAATTTTTAAGACTATGTTGGATATTATCTATGATATTACCATAAACCAAAATAAAAAATGTTAATATTTCCTATATAGTATATACATGTGTAAACATAATAATCTTTATAAAGGCAAAGGAACTAGAGATGACATCTTGAAACTCAGTCCCTCTGCTCTATTTTTAATGCCTTCATATATTTTAAAATAATTTAGGGAAAATATAATGAATAATAATTACAAACATTTTAAAAATACAAATAAGCAAGCAGTAAGAGGATAAGGTCACTTCAGTGACAGGGACAAATTTCTTCTCCTCCTCCCTATCCCTTCTTCTCTTTTTGTCTCTTTCATTGCTCTTTCTGTCTTCCTGAAAGCACACACACACTCAGAACAACCTACTTCTCTTTAACATTGCATTGTGGATATTTTTATTTCGAGAAAATCTTCTTTAAAGACAAAATTCTGTCGTATAAAAGTTCTATCATTCATTTAATTAAACACTTCTTTTCAGACATTTAACTTATTATATTTTCTTCTTTATAAACAATACTGCAATGTTAGTCCCTATGGCTGTTTGTTTGCATGCAGTCAAAATAAGTACTTTGATGTTATATTGTAAGCTAAGGGGCATGAAGCATTTTAAAACTGCCAACATGCGCAGGACAGAATATCCTCAAGAAAGTAGACCTAGGTTTTTTAATAACTCAAAACTATGTAGTCCCCCGCACCGTGATATCTTTTAAAGATGGTATTGGCATTAAATAAACAAAAGTGAAGTTTAGCTAATTTACTTTGTCAATTTTTGTTTAACTGTAATTTTATATAATGTGAGAAGTAATTTCACAATAAGAATTCCATTTCTAAAAAGCTCTCTTACTCTTTCATTGTTTACCCTTCCTTTTCCTTCCAAAAAGAAAGACCTCTTTGGTTTACAAATGGATGAAATTATTAAAGGAAAATATTTCATATAATTATTGTCCATATACTCTTTAAGAACTTAAAACTTTACATTAAAATGTCAGCAAATTTTATTTTCTATAATGTTTTCACTGAGAAAATGTTTTGTAGAATATTTTTAGTTTTGTAGAACTTTAAGGAGTGAGTTTGATAAGAATTACACTGAATCTGTAGATTGCTTTGGGCAGTATGATCATTTTTCAGTGATCAATTATTTTGATTCATGAGCATAGGATGTTTTTCCATTTCTTTGTTTCATCTACAATTTCTTCCATCAGTACCAATGACATTTTTCACAGCATTAGGAAAAGGAATCCTAAAATTTACATGGAAACAAAAAAGCCCAAATAGCCAAAGCAAGCCTAAGGAAAAACAACAACAACAAAGCTGAAAGCGTCACATTATCAGACTTTAAATTACACTACAAGGCCATAGTAACCAAAACAGTATGGTATTGATATAAAGATAGACATAAAGATTAATGGAACAGAATGGAGAACCCAGAAATAAATCCACATGTTTATTGTCTACTGATCTTTGCCATAGTTGGCAAGAAGACACAATGGAGATAGAACATCCTTATAAATAAATAGAACTGGATAAATTGGATTGCTATGAGCAGAAGAATGAAACTGTACCCCTATTTCTCATTGTATACAAAAATCAACTCACAGTGGATTAAAGACTTAAATGTAAGCCCTAAGACAATAAAAATTATATTTAAAGAAAAGCTAGGATAGCCAAGCATGGTGGCTCATACCTGTAATCCCAGCACTTTAGGAGGCTAAAGTGGGTGGATCACTTGAGCCTAGGAGTTAGAGACCAGACTGGGCAACATGGCGAAACTGAATCTCTACAAAAAATACAAAAATTAGTCAGATGTGGTAGTGCAAGCCTATAGTCCCAGCTACTCGGGAAGCTGAGGTGAGATTATCACTTGAGCTTGAGAGGCGGGGGTTGAAGTGAGCTGAGATCACACCACTGCACTCCAGCCTGGGTGACAGAGTAAGACCCTGTGTCAAAAACAAGCAAACAAACAAGAAAACCTAGGGAAAACTCTTTTAGACATTGGTCTTGGCAAAAATTCATGACTAAGACCTCAAAAGCACAGGTAACACCAACAAAAAATAGACAAATGGGCTTTATTAAACTAAAAAGCATCTGCACAGCTGAAGAAATAATCAAGAGTCAACAGACAACCTGCAAAATGAAAGTAAATATTTGCAAACTATGCATCTGACAGGAGACTAATATCCAGAATTTATGAGGAACTCAAACAACTCAGCAACAACAAGAAATAATTCTATTCAAAAGTGGGCAAAGGATGAGTAGGCATTTTCAAAAAGAAAACATACAAATGGTCAACAAGCATAGGAAAAAATCCTCAACATTACTAATCATCAGAGAAATGCAAATTAAAATCACAATAATATCTTTCACCAGTCAGATTAGGTACTACTAAAAAGACAAAAAATAACAGATGTTGATGGATATTCAGAGAAAAATTAGTATATTTTAGTCTGTATTAGTCTGTTTTTATGCTGCAAAGTCTCTTTTCATGCTGTAAATACATACCTGAGACTGGGTAATTTATAGAGGAAACAAAGTTTAATGGGCTTACTGTTCCACATAGCTCGGGAGGCCTCACAACCATGGTGGAAGACGAAAGGCACGTCTTACATGGCAACAGATAAGAGAGAATGAGAGCCAAGTGGAAATGGAGACCCCTTGTAAGATCATCAGATCTTGTGAGACTTATCCAATACCATGAGAACAGTATGGGAGAAACTGTCTCCATGATTCAATTGTCTCCCACTGGGTCCCTCCCACAACAAATGGGAGTTATGGGAGCTATAATTCAAGATGAGATTTAGGTCGGGATACAACCAAATCACAGCAGAACCCTTAAACGCTATTGTTGGGGATGTAAATTAGTACATCCTCTATGGAAAACAGTATAAAGATTTTTTTAGAAAACTAAATATGGAACTAATCCTCAACTTAGTAGATACCATTGGATCATACTGAAGGTATATATCCACTATTGGATATATACCAATGAAAAAAAATCATTGTATCTAAAAGACACCTGCATTGGTATGTTTAAAAAATCCCAGCACTAATTTATCACAGCACTATTAATCTGTGTCCATCATGGAAGGCTAGATAAAGAAAGTGTGTCATGTATAAACAATGGAATACTATCCAGCCATAAAGAGAATGAAATAATATATTTTGTAGCAACATGAATGAAACTGGAGGCCACTATCTCAAGTGAGACAACTCAGATATAGAAAGCCAACTAATGCATGTTTTCACTTATAAGTGGGAGCCAAATAATGTGGACATATGGAATAGAGTATGTAATGATAGACAATAAAGACCAGGAAGAGTGAGCCGGTGGGAGTTGGGTGGATGACAAGAAATTACTTAATGGAAACAATGTAGATTACTATGGTGATAGACATCCTAAAAGCCCTGACTTCACCACTACACATTCAACCCATGTAATAAAATTATACTTTTACACCATAAATGTATCGACATCTTTAAAAATGTCAAAAAGTGAGTTTCAACATCTATAATCCTCCCAATGCATCAAACACAGTTCTTGTTCTTCATATCATTACTCACTGTATTTAAAAAAAAATACAAAGAAGTAGATGTAATTAGTTGAGCAAAGTGAGGCTTTCATGGATTATTTTGGAAGCAATCCCTGAGCTTTGTGTTCAAGGATATTCTATTATTGTTCTTTATACACATTACATAAGGGTGTATTTCTGTGTGTCATTATTAAACCTAACATTATTAAGATAGATTTATGGGTAGAATGATCCTTCCTGGTAAGAAGCATAGTTTGACATTAAAATGAGCCCAGAGCTAAATATTGCATATGTCCAGAATAACTGGAGTTAGGTAGATCTGTAACTGTAAGATTGCGACAACTAACGATGTTCAACGGCAGAGCAGAATAGGAGATAAAGACTTATAGATGTTTCATGTAAAGGTGCATGTAGAGGTGTGTGGGAATTTGTGGATATATCTATAAACAACCTTTCTTTTATGTTTATTACTGCCTATTGACTATGTAATGATTGATTTTGTTGGTGTTCATACTTTCTTAATGTCACTAATGAAACTACAGAGAATTACTAAATTGTGGACTCATGCTGATATCTACTTCACTTTCTCAACTGAGAAGTCAAACTGTGTTGGGTTTTGGACGTTTTAAAATCTGCTGTATTTTTTAAGTGAAGACGATTAAGATGTGTTTTGTCTTGTCCTGTTTATGCTCAAAGTTGAATCATATGACTCTTCCTACTGGACCTATTAGTTGTATGCCTCCCAAAATATATCCTTAAATAGGTTTGTGAAAATCACATAGATAGTAAGAGTCAGAAGTGATAAGTGTACAACAGAATTACTCTAAAACCTAGTTAATCACACTACTACTTTGCCTCCTGGTTAATTATCTAATTCTTTTACTGCAAATGGTTACTTGCTTTTGACAGAGGTTAATAATATATCCATTAGAAACCATGTATAAAACTGTGCTTTAGGCCTTATCTCTAGTGCAGAAAAAGCTGCTACCAAATATTCTGAACATTGTGTTTAATATTTTGGCCCAATTATTCTGCTAGATGAGAAAACGCTAGTGCATTGACTGTTTTATTCAAGTTCTATGTGTTGGTTATGGAGAAAGCCCAGAATTCTACGTTGGGTGGCACGTTTCTGTGGGGTTTACAATCTACAACAAGTTAAAAAAGACATACAGAAAGACAATTCCCTAGACATGTTAGTTTAAATTGTCTACTTCACCTAGTTTCAAGCAGGAATACAAGCTCATAAACCAGTAGATATCATTGGATCATACTCAAAGGTAAAAAATAGTCTTCATCTTACAAAGGCTAAGATCTTTTGCCTAAGCATTTCAGAGAAGATTGAAAATTTTAGGTATGATCATATATAGGGTGATGAATCATACATAACCTCATTTTGGGCACAATTTAGGAGTTACCTGGATTTTCAAAGGCATATAACTGATTTTATTTAGTTTCTACCATCAAACATGCATTTCTTATCTTAGTAGTTTGACAAATTCATGCTTGTCTAGCAGTCAATATTTCAATTTTTCTAGTACAGAAAATAAGTAAGCAGTGGCCTGGTTCAGATATATTGTATTACTAAATCTATAAGACAGAAAAGTATGATACATGTTGACTTCTTATATAAGCTTTTATATTAGTAATTTCTATTTCTTTTGATCTTAAGTTACACTGTTTCAAAAAGTTAAAAAACCTTTTTGGAATTAGCAGTATAATAATGTAGAAAAGATAAACCAATCCATTTATGCAGCATTATATAATTTAGTTGATGTCAAATTAGCCTGCTTGAAGTTACTTTTTATAAAAATACTAACAAGTTGAAACATCAAAAAAAATAGATTTCTCTCTAATAGTAAAGATTTGTTATCTCTGTGTGTTTTCTTTCTTATGAACTTAAAAAAATCTATAATGATGCTTATGAACGTTTTTTTTTTTTTAGTCTCGCTCTGTCACCCAGACTGGAGTGTAATGACACAATCTCGGCTCACTGCATCCTCTGCCTCCTGGGTTCAAGTGATGCTCCTGCCTCAGCCAAGCAAATAGCTGTGATTACAGGTGCACACCACCATGCCTGGCTAATATTTGTATTTTTAGTAGAGGCGGGGTTTTGCCATATTGCCAGGCTCAACTCAAACACCTGACCTCAGGTGATCTGTCCATCTTGGCCTACCAAAGTACTGGGATTACGGGTGTGGGCCACAGCACTCGGCCATGAACTTTTAAAATAATATACAAATTAAATATTCAGTTAAGTTAGAGTAGTATAACATAGATCAGAAACATAGTTTCTTCATTTTACACTTATTTTATAATGAATTAAGTCAAACTGGTTTATGTAGAGGCTGACTATAGAAATATCAAAATAGTGTTGCCTTTTAGTGAATGTCAAATCCTTTTGATCAATAGAATCCTATGTTTCTACCTCATATAAATTTCTTAATTTTTAACCTATATAATAATGTGATATTACCGTCATGTATTAGACTTTTGCCTTACTAGACAGTTAACAATTTGAAATATGCAATTAGTTATCATCGTATTACCAAGTATATAAAAGTATTTATCCAATAAGTTGATACAATTGTTTTCAGAATAATTAAATGTTCATTCAAAGCAAGGATTAATATCCACAGATGATAATATTCCTGGTGCTTAATAAATCCCTAAACCATACCTTTGATGGATATGCAGATAGATACATAGCTCCTCATTTGTAAAATGAGGAGGCTAAAATGCCGTAAGGTTAGATATTAATCAAACTTATTCTTTGATCCTATAATTGCTAAAAGTTTTATTAAAGTTTAAAACCTTCATTCTCTCAAAGGTTGAATGATGCAAATTAACTATGCAAGTTATGAATTTTCTGTTTGAAACTCTTTTACTCTTACAAGTTGTAACTGGAGATGCTAGATACATAGCATATTTAAAGTTGTATTAATCCATTCCTCAGATAAGTGATCACTTAAATCTATAAGAATATAAATTAATAGTTCATCCATGTTAAAGATAGTTTCCTTTTATGCCCTAAATTAGAAGTAAAATTGGATGTTTATAAATTAAAGATTTTAAACCAAACTAAAAAACTATCCAATAAAATTAGTTCTGTACTTTGCCATAAAAAATATGCCTTCACAGCAACCTGGAAAGCTAGGTTTGAATTTAAAGTTCTCAGTCCCTTGGATGTCTGTGTTTGAATGTGCTGGTTGAGGAAGAGCTTAGACCCAGCCCCATGTCTTCGGCTCACAGCTTGCCCCATTGTATTCCCATCTCCGACCTTGTACCTGAAGGGACTTAATGCTTGCATGTGTAAACATTCCATCTTTTACTTTTAGGGTCCATCTAAACAGCCTTTGTAAAGAGCATCCCCTTGATCATTCCTTGGAATGTTCCCAGAAGTATATACACATCAGTGTGTTCTGCCTTAAGGAAGGCAGACTCAAAGAGGCCCATGCGAGAACTGGTAACATGGCCTTGGGACATTTGGGCAAGACCTTCTAGTGTCTTGGATACCTGGAACATGATCCAGAAGAGGAACCTGTGAGTTTTGGGTGGTCATGTCTTCTTGGCCCTACAGTCTCCTCCCAGGGCATGGCACCTTTTTCCTTGGTCTAAAGATGGTAAAGTTTTAGCTACATATCAGGCACAATTGTGTTTTCTTATCCTATTTGTTGGCAGGGTCCAAATTTCCTAGCTAGTATGGGTAAGTGGTTGTACATGTGGTTCAGGATCATTATAATAATATTTTAGTAACTAATTTTTCTTCTAGAAATATCAACTTGTATATTTTGGGGTACTTTTTATTCTGCCTTTTAACCATTAGTTTACAGTGGGGACTGCTCTTTTAACCACATGTGAAAGGATGGACGCGTAACTCATCCTGCCATAGGATTATTTGAGCTAAAGCTAGGTAAATGGATTAGGTCCCATTGTAGTAGAGAAATGTGAAGAGGGAAGCTATCTGGAAGACATTATTTCCAACCATATGGACAAAACCTAAGAAAGTATGCCAATATGCAGAAGAGAGTAGGACTCACACATGCTAGGACTGAGCAAAGCCACAATTTAGTGCTTTTCTCCAAGGCATAAGGACTTTAAAATGTAATCTCATTGAGTTGTTCAGGTACCTAAATTATATAGAAATTATCAGAACAGTACAGAAACTGCAGAAATAGCCATTAGCTCTTTGAAAAAGCTGTTTCTCTCCACTTTAAATGGGATATCGTTTATTTTCCACCCGTTTGAGAGCAGCTCGATTCTTAATAGTGTGACAGATTTTTAATCCCTAACCTGTGAGTACTGAGGATCCTTGTGAGTGTGTGAGGCCATATGGTGCTTTTCTGCAGTCATATGGAAAACCAGCTGGGCTGCCTAAAGATTTATGATCAATTATCTATGCTTAAAGGGCATAAACTCATTGAACAATGGCTCTTTCTGGGTTGCTATGTAAGGGGGAATACTCAGCTATTATGGAGTTTCTTTGTCAATAGAAAAAGTTATTAACTCAAATTACGAAAGTTTATGCTTAAAATAGACTATAGTTTATAATAAAATTAATAAATGTTTTGATAGTTTTGGTCTTCCTATGTTAAACATCCACGAACAAAAACACACACACAACACATAGTCAAACCCGCATGCACAAAAACTATCAAAATTTGTTGAATGATTTAAATACTGTTCTAGCACTTATGTATAAAAATCATATCGTTTAAAGTTGCTTTCCTTTTATATTTTCATGATCATTTTATTATAAATGGTTCAAGCTGGGAAAACATTTCATGACTCTAATTCTAATTCATGTCTTATTATTATCCAGTCCTCCATTGTTGTCTCTAATTTGGCAGCTGACCACTTTGGGGAAAATATTATAATCTCTCTATGTTGTCCTTAATGTAAAGATAGTTTTGTTTATTAATAATCTGTGCGTATTTATTGTGACTATTGGCAGATATACATGATTAATAATATCCCCATAGTTCTAGGAATAATTTGATAAATAATCCCTATAAGCTGTTTGTACTAGTTTGAGTAAAATTCTCATTTATTAGGTATTCATTTAATAATATTCTTCCTTTTATAAAGGAACAGTTGTTCCTTTATAAAAATAATTGAATATAATGACTCCCAGTTCTGAAAAAGGTGCACATAGAATGATGGAAAGACTTAAAATGAGACTAAGACTGAACTGGAAATTAAGCCATTAATCTTCCCATTTTCTAATTTTTTAAGGGTGAAATTCTGGTGTTAAAAAAATCAATCTTTATCTGTTACATTGCTTCAAATGTCACACTTGAATCATTTACTTCTAAAGCTTTGAAAAATTAGAATAAACTCTAAACTATAATACTTTCAAGTGTCTAATATTTTGTATCATGGATTTATGATATGTAGTCAATTACATTCATGAGCATGCTAATATACTACATTAACCCTAGCTGATTGTTTTATGCTGTAAATATAACTTTGCTTATTTTTTATTTTCATAATGAATATCCACAGTTATCCTAAATTATGATTCATTGACAAAGTTCAACTGAATTACAATATAAATGATTTTTTAAATAAATTTAAAGCAATCAATAATTATTTATGCCCTGCCTACCTCAACAAAAAAAATGAATCAGATTACCACTCTTACAAAGTCAATTTAGTTTATATATGCATATCATGATACCATTATAGACAGTGAAAATTGATATCTATTTTATAAGTAATTTAAAATCTATTTACTGTCAAAACTAGAATCAATGAAATTTTAATTATGATAATGTATCTTTTCAAATAATAGACATTTTTAGTAATATACTGCCAGTAATGAAATATAAATTTATATCGTGTCTGTACTCACATTCACATATAACTTTCTTTTTGAGATATCATTAATATAAAATAATTATTATTCAACTACAGTCAAAACCAATATTTTCTTTACTAAATTGGTTTATAAAGTTATTAAATTTCATGTAACAATACTTATTTGCTTTCCATAAGTAGAAAAAAGGCTGAATGCAAAGAAATTTTAAAAATACATACACAGATACTAAACATCACTAATATTAATAGGTTATCAAATTTATGAAAGTATTTGGAAATTCAATGAGATCTTTCTCTTAATAATTACTTTACATTTTTAAAGAGTTTTCCTATGTCTTTCATTTTTACATAAGGCAAACACTTTTTTTTCTAAAATTTACCTTAGGCATGGGTTTGACACAGAAGAATATTCAAAATATTACATTTTCTTCCACTGTTGTATGATTTATTGTTTACTTATTATTTACGGATTTTTCTACTGGGTGAGATTGTTGAATTGGGGAGAGAAGAAAAATGTGAAAGGGTGAATACCAGATAAATATTGATTGAATGATTAATCTGTTAGGACGTGTATGCTCTTTAGCAAACCCCAGAACTTCCCTCGGTACATCTGTTATTAAACAAAACAAAAGAAAACAAAACAAAAAATCCTCCTTACCTGCGGAAAATCTATATTATTTGGAATTATAATGGCAGAATTATTCTCTCAGAAAATATATGCTTAATATGACAAAATAAATTTAGTGAGTAAATAGTAAAGTTGTCTTCTACACTAAATTTATTATGATATATACATATGCATGCAGTAATATCAAATGCAAATGGGATTCATGAACACTGATTAAGGTGTGTAAAATAGTTTGAAATATTCATGCTATAAAATTAATTATTAACTGCATTGTTTAATGAGAATACACAACTTGTATTTTCCTTTAGATTTTCAAAGTACTAAAACTCTATTTTATGTATGCAGGTAAGCTTTAATTTGAAAAAGCTTTAGTGTTTATATTAATTGCTGTTCACTTCTCTGCCTATATTGCTACTGCCAAATTGATAGAACAAGTTAAAAAATTCAGACTTTGGGGTATAGAAATGTTATAAAAATAACCTCTAAAACTGTAATAACTAAGTATGCACATTTTTTAAACTACAAAACATGATTGGAGAAGATGAAAATGATACTTGAAGTTCATGTCTATTTATACTCCTTCAGTAAAATTAGACATAATTAGTTCCCTATAGTCATTAAAAATATGAGAGGTGATTTAATTGTTTGGGGGGCTCCCAATCTGATGACTATCCCAGAACTGTGGCTCAGACAAAGCATATTTATCATGCATCATAACAAGTGAACCTATAAAATCTATAGAGTGAAATGATATAAATCAGCAGGCAATAAATACTTACTGAACCTCTGGAATTTTAGAATTCCCACTTCTACAATGAAACAATATGGACTCTGTAAGGACAGTAGGAGAAAATATTTAATGATCTAGAATACAAATGACAAACTGGTGGGTGATGGGAGTACATATTCACTGGACTAATGGGATTTTGAAAATTCTCATTTCTTTAATAAAGAAAATGAACTATTTATGTGGCCAAAATATACATATAAGGATGATCTGTGTTAGTGGTTGGACACCAGTGGCTTGAGGGATTTGGTATAATAATGTAATAAGTTTACCCTGAATTGATTGAGTGGGCAGCATCAATTCTAAACTTAATTTAGTCACCAACATTTAAAAATCCACAATTTTTCTGTGAGAATCCATTCTCTAACTTAGAGAATCTGATACCATGGGTACCTCATTAACACACAGTGACAATCTATTCAGTTTGAGGGACAGCTGCATCTTAAACAGGGTGCCCATTTTTTCCTTTTTCATGATTCAGATCCCTTCTTCTCTGAGTCATAAAGATTAGGTTTCATATGGAACTGCCCGAGAACCTCCCTCACCAGCTTCATCTTCATCTCCATCCTGTGTGTCTATTTTATATTCATGGCAATTATTGCTACTGGACATTTCTTCTTTGTTTAGATCACTCAAATTTTGGCTGTCAGGTTCTCCAGGACCTAGAATAAAGCCTGTTGAATAGAAGAGTCTAAATAATATTTATGAAATGAAAGTCATGTGTCTAAGTGTAGGTTGTCATTTATTTGTATAATGTTTCTGTTGCTTTGCTCACAGTAGGAAATAGAAAATTTTTCTTATGGTTAAAATTATATCAAGAGTAAGAAATACAAGATTAACCGGGATCACGAGAAGTTTTATATATTCAGGTTGCTTCACATTTTATTATCTTCCTTTTTGAGGTTTTTAGAAGATTATTTATTCTGAAAGTGAACAACTGTATTACTATCATTAATGGTCTCTATTTCTTGGTAATTTGCAAAATTTGTTTATTGTACAGCATTCTTTAAAAATATCTGTTTAATTATCATATCCTTGAAACAATACTATTTTAAAATCATTATAGATTTATCACACATTACTCACATTTGCTACTTTTTTTTTTTTTTTAAGACACAGTTTCACTCTGTCACCCAGGCTAGAGTGCAGGGGCACAATCTTGGCTCATTGCCACCTCCACCTCCTGGGTTTAAGCGATTCTCCTGCTTCAGTCTTTTGTGTAGCTGGGATTACAGACATGTGCCACCATGAAAATTTTTTTATCATTAGTAGAGGCTGGATTTCACCATGTTGGCAAGGTTGGTCTCGAACTCCTGACCTCAAATGATCGGCTCATCTCAACATTTAATACTTATAATTTTTTTATATTACTACCTCTTTATCTTGTTAATTTTTTTCTAAGTGAGTACAACAATGACTGGCAGAATTGTGAAACATTTACTCATTTATTGGAAACAACTCATTCTATTTATGTGATATTATAGTATAGTCATGAATGTTATGATTAACTGGGTGAAGAATGTATAGGATATCGCTATTATTTCTTACAAGTGCATGTAAATCTACAATAATTTTAGAATTATAATATTCAAAATAAATCTAATTCCTGGAAGAATCTTCTGTATAAATTCAGAAATTCTTGTTAAATGACTAAATCTATAAATAAATTGATAATTTCTATTCTATTTATTCTTTAAAATGACTCTAAATGGAAGACAAAATATACTGAATGCTGTATTGATTGGATGACAAGAATAATTTGCATAGCCACGTGTTTCAATAAAATCTCACTCTCCTGGCCTCTATAGTTTCATCTGCCAGAACACAAAATAAGACTCTTGTAGTTAGTCCACAAGGTCTGGCAAGGCCTCCTTCTTTTCTCCCAACCTTTCCTGTTTCACTAATATCATCTATTTAGAAAACAAGTCTTTAAAAACATATGTACAATGAAAATTGATAAACCATCTCCAAACAAGATTAAAGCAGAATTAATCTTGTTATAATCTGCATCCCTTTTTACTTCTGCTACAATTAGAAGCTAAGACTCAACAGGCTAGCCCCCATCTTCTACTCTTTCACAGTCAAGCACCCCTGTTTGACCTCACTAACTCTTTCACTGTCTTCTTGAGAACACTAATTATCAGCAAAATTCCCCATAAAAATAATTTTCCTTCTTATGGCTGCATAGTATTCCATGGTGTATGTGTGCCAAATTTTCTGAATCCAGTCCATCGTTGATGGGCATTTGTTTTGGTTGCAAGTCTTTGCTATTGTGATGAGTTCATGTCCTTTGTAGGGACATGGATGAAGCTGGAAACCATCATTCTCAGCAAACTATCACAAGGACAGAAAACCAAACACCGCAAGTTCTCAATCATAGGTGGGAATTGAACAATGAGAACACTTGGACACAGCAAAGGGAACATCACACACTGGGGCCTGTTGTAGGGTGAGGGGATGAGGGAGGCATAGCATTAGGAGATACACCTGATATAAATGACGAGTTAATGGGTGTAGCACACCATCATGGCACATGTATACATATGTAACAAAGCTGCGTGTTGTGCACATGTACCCTAGTACTTAAAGTATAATAAAATAAATAAATAAAATAATAATTTTATTTCTAAGTATTACCTCCATTTTTTTCCACCCAAAGCAGGTTAATAAAAATGGCTCTACTGGTCAGAGATTAAGATGCATGAATTGCAACTCTATCAAGTATGTGTGTGTGTGTGAGTGAGTGAGTGAGTGAGTGAGTGAGTGAGTGAGTGAGTATGTGCGAGGGTGGGAGGGGCCATTCTTTCCCAAACTCTATTACCATAAGCCTAGAATACAGTACACACCCTCAAGCCTTCTCAAATATCTCTTGTGTAAATCTATTCTTTGTGTCTCTTAAAATCTTCAGAACTATGGAGTTGAGAAGAGAGAATCATATGTTTATACATTTTTAAACTTTAGCTTATCTGAATAAAATGCAGTCATGAAATTCCAGTCAATACCACAAGTCACAACTTCACGTTTGCATTTCTGCCTACCATACTTAAACAGAATACATCAAATTTCTACCTTATTTTAATGTCCTTCAAAAATGTTACAGTACATAAAAACAAGGGAGGTGAGCTTGATTTTTTTACACGTAAACTTTATAAATAATCATTATAATCATCTGTTAAAATGACATTGAAAAAGAAAATACTGTTCAATACTTCATAAGTAAGAATTTATTTCGTACGCTTTGTAAAATTTATAGAAAGGTCATATTTAATTGAATTTTATTATTTTACAAATTAAAAACTGTCTAAAATTGACACAGAACTAGAAACTATAAGGTATTTATTTCAGTATTGTGTTTTAAAAGTTGCCATTGTCAAGTGTTTTTGAAAATGTCATAAAATCTTGCTAATGCACCTAATAAACTACACTGCAGGGTATGTATTACTCTAAGCCATCTGGAAAGCAGTTAATGCCCTAAAGCACAAGAACTGATAGCCCCTTTATTTTCATCCTTGCTAGCTGTAGTTCTTTAAACCATTGTACAGTTTCTAAATTAGCTATGTCAATGTTCACACGAAAATTAGAGAATACAAAAAGATAGCTGTATTGAAAGCTAAAGAACCTAATATTCAACAAAATTTCTCATGCTACATATTGCATATTGTTGTGCTGTAATTTATGTGAAGAGTAAAACAAAACAACATGAAATAAATTGAAATTTGTATATTTTAATAGAACATTTACCTGCAGTTTTCTACATACCTAAAGGCATACCTTGGAGATATTGTGGGTTCAGTTCCAGACCACTGAAATAAAGGAAGTCACATATATTTTTTGGTTTTCCAGTTTACATCACACTGTAGTCTACTAAATGTGCAATAGCATAATGTCTACAAAAATTATATACATACCTTAATTAAAAAATACTTCATTGCTAAAAAATGTTAACAATTATCTGAACCTTTCGCAAGGGATTCTCTTTTTTTAGTGGAAAGTCTTGCCTCAATCTTGGTGGTTGGTGATTGTGGTGGTTGCTGAATGTTGGAATGGCTGCAGCAATTTTTTAAACTAAGATGGCAATGAAGTTTGCCACATTGATCGACTCGCCCTTTTAAGAAAAATTTTCTGTAGCATTGTTAGGGTTTGGCTGTGTCCCCACCCAAATCACATCTTGATTTGTAGCTCCAGTAATTCCCACATGTCCTGGGAGGGACCCAGTGGGAGATAATTGAATCACAGGCACAGTTGCCCCATACTGTTCTCATGGGAGGATACAAGTCTAAAAAGATCTGATTGTTTTATAAAGGGATTCCCTTTTTCCTTGGTTCTCATTTCTGTGTTGCCTGCTGCCATGTAAGATGTGCCTTTTGCCTCCTGCCATGATTGTGAGACCTCCCCAGCCACATGAAACTGAGACTCTATTAAACCTCTTTTTCTTTATAAATTACCCAGTCTCAGGTGTGTCCTTATTAGCAGCATGAGAACGGACTAATATAAGCATGCAATGTTGTTTCATAACATTGTATCCATAGTAGAACTTCTGTCAAAATTGGAGTCAATCATTTAAACCCTGCCACTGCTCTATCAACATTTATATGATGTTCTAAATCCGTTGTTGTCATTTCAACAATGTTCATCAGAATTCAAATCCACCTCAAGAAACTACTTTCTTTGCTGAACCATAAGAAGCAACTCCTTATCTGTTATAATTTTATCATGAGGTTGCAGCAAATGAATCCCATCTCCATTTTCACTTCTGATTCTCTAGCTATTTTCACCATATCTGCAATTATTTCCTCCATTGAAGTCTTAAATCCCTCAAAATCATCCATGAAGGCTGGAGTCAATTTCTTCTAAACTCCTGTTAATGTTCATATTTTGACCTCCCATGAATCATTAGTGTTCTTAATGACATCTAGAATGGAGAATCCTTTCCAGATTTTTGTGGAGCAGTCAGAAAACACATATTTATCAACTGATTTGGTCATCTTATATAGGGGTGTGTTATTGTGGACCAAAACAATAGTAACATCACAGATCACTGATCATAGATTATCTTAACAAATATAATAATAATAAAGTTTAATATTGGTAGAATCACTGAAATGTGTCACAAAGACGCAAAGTGAGCACATGTTGGGAAAATGGCATTAATAAATTTGCTCCATGTAGGTTTACTATAAACCTTCAATGTATCAGAAATATAATATCTGTGAAGCATGATAAATTGAAATACAATACAATTACGTGTGCCTATACAAAATCTATGCTGTTCAATGGTTTAAGTTTTTTTTTTTTTTTGCATTTTTCCTTGTTATTATTTAACTAAAATCTGTCCTCCCAGTAACTAGTATTTTTTCTAAATTCTCCCTTTATAGAAACACATCACCCTTACATTAAACCTTTTTTCAGAAATCTAAAAAGAGTATCATATTTCAAGTTTGTTTACTTCATTTTCTCAAAACTTTCCCATGTTGAGCAGTTCCTAGTATCTTTAGTGTTGATCTCAATCATCCCTACGTAGTTCAGTTTATCAGTGTCTCATATAAATGTGGCGCTTTAAATTGGCTAAAACGGTGCCCATGCAGTCAGACCAACATAGTAAGTATTGAATATTTTTACATTTTTATTGGGAAACTTACTATTAACTTTATTTAGAATTTCAGTGTCTTGTTTCCATTAAATTTTCTAATATTTCAATGACTTTCGCTTCCTAGCTTCTTCAGTAAAATTAATTATCCCATCGTCATGTATTCACCTCTGAATTATTTTTTGAAAATTGCACATTCCTCTCTATACCGACAGTGTTTTAAATTAATTATCTACCTATTTGACTGTCTCTCTTATAAGACCTCAAGTCTTTGAGTACAAGAACAAACACGTTTGTCTTGATACCCCTGGTGTTTAATGAAAGAACAGATTTACAAATTACTGAATGATAATTCAAATTTTAAAAGTTCAAGACCTGACATTTCACTTCTAAATCCCTATGCTTTGTAATAAAATTCCCAATCATAAAACTCTTTCAACAATTTATTAAAAATGATTAACCATAAGGTAAAACGTGGCTACATTATACTTCTATGATACATGGAAAAATGAACATTTTCTTCTTTTAATGTGAGACAAAAAATTATTTCAGATATAATTAAAATAATGCTATAATGCTATGCATATTACTCTAAATAATATTATAAGCATATTCAAAAATTTATATTTTAATATCTCATTTATAGGGCTACATGTAATAGAAAGTATAAAGAACACTTTTTCCAGATCAAATTTTAAGAGTTACTATGACAAAATAGCTTTTAAGATACATACATGTCTCAATTTCCAGAGCAAAATAAAAAATTATTACAGCAGAATACTTCCCATCTGTAAATGTGTCTAAATAAATAATAATTGTATTAATAAGCTAGAGATTGTAGGTGTTGTTTTTTTAGTTGCATCATAGCATTTACAGATGGGAGAAAATTTGGATTTTTAAGAGCCATCTGCTGTAATTTGCTATTTGTTGGCACTTTTTCATGATAAATTCTTTCACTTTTATCTATTTTTAGCAAAATAATTTCATAAAATTCTGCCCATGTAAGATGCTGTTAAGTGTTAATTTTTAAAAAGAGGAAACTTTATTTTCAGTAATATTAGAGCTGGAAAATGTTTTGATGACAGATTTCCACCTGAAATTATTTATTTTTAGCATGGAAATTATAATTTTATTTTTTTCCACACCGAGACTGAGTACATAATGCCAAAGTAACTACCTAATTCAATTAATTTGATAAACTCAAAAAATTTTAATTGAGTTTTTAAAATACTCAATATATAACTTTATCTTAGAATAAACAAAATAACAACAACAAAAACTAAGCTGATTTAACCAAAGTTTGCATTTTCATAAATATGCAACATCAGTCTCTAAGTTTCAAGGGCATTTAGCCTTCAGATACTCGAGTTTTATTTATGAGATTTCAAATTCTTTATGACCTTAAGAATACCATCTCAAAATTAAACAATTGCGTTTCCACATTATTTTTAGACTGTTAATGCTTTTTTCTTATTTTCTGCTCCTGGATTTGCTGTCTTTTTTGATATAATGAAAAGTCAAGTGAAACTGGCATAAAAAAGTGTTTGGAAGACATGTCCAAATATATTTCCTAAGTGCTGATTTTAGGCACTGAAAATTTATTGGACCCTTGAAATACTTTCTTTGATCTATGTAAGAGACTTATTGACTTAGAGATAAGTCTCTTTCAGTACATATTTCTGTTCCTTTATCCCTAATTTGCTTCTGAAACTCAACATTTAAAAAGAAAATGAAGATAGAGAGATCATTAGGATTTATACCTTCAGAACGCTGAGACAGTAGCACTCTGAATAAAATTTTTATGAGACATGACTTTAAATATTAACCATGCAACCACAAGCTATTATTCAAGTTCTATATGGAGGTAGCAACTCATCCATTGTTTTCTACTCGAGAAGCAAATTTTGTAAAATTTTAAATACTTGCTAAATAATTAAATAAACTTTTATTAATTCAAAATATTAGAAGTGATAAAATCCTTTTCTTTCTCTCATGTAGTCCAGAGCTTCACATCAGTGTATTCTTTTCTCATTTACAAAAAGAAACCATTTTCTTCATATCATTTTTAAAGGGGGAACGATTTCCTTTGTACCTCATACTTTATTCCCATTTTGTACTTCCTCAATGAAGACTTATCTGAACACTTCAGCCATACACATTTTCTCCCACCACTTAACTCATTCATGTTAATAATCTGTTTTTTGAATCAGAGATCCCCCGATCTTATGTAACAATGACTCTATGAAGTTTTTACAAGTTTTGCCGTCCCCCTTCCCTTCCACTAAGCAACTGGAAGTCCTCAGAACCATAGGCCACGTAGTCAGTTTCTTCATATTTGTTACAGCACCAGCACTGAACAATGCACAAAACAAGTGACTTTAAAATACTTTCTGAATTAACGTATGGTTTAGATGAGTGCTTATTGAAACTAATTTTATGTCAGATGAACAAGTGTGGGGGGCAAACAGCATTTAGTCTCTAATAGGGATTGGCATAAGTGGTCATAACTCTGGCAAACATCATGCTGCCAGTCTAAAAGAAAACAGCTGGCTAACAACCATCAGATTGAAATTCTCAGTTTTTTTCTCCAAGGGTAAACTGAGGGTGAATTAAAGCTCTGAAGTCTACTAAAACACGTAAATTATACTTTTTTCTCCCTTCAACTGAATAGGCATGGTTTTATAAGCACAGTTTAATCCAAAAAGCAGATGTAGTTTTTCCTTACGATACAAAATAGAGCCAACTGGCATGCATAGTAGTTTTTTTTTTCTCTCATGTCATTATTGGAAGTGGCAGGTTGAAAGAACTAAGAATTATAATTTCAGGACATGGCAGTATATGCAAAGAACAAAGTTCCAATTCTTTAGAGGAAATAGAAAAAATGGAGGAAGAAAAAACATGAACTTTATGGAAAAAAGTAGTGGCATAAAAAAATGTCAATCAGAAATTACATTATGAAATAGGCAAGTGCAATACTAAAAACAAGTATTATAAGTCCCCAAATAGTCTTTAAACATGTATGTAAAGGGATCTTACATTTTTAATAGATACATTTCAATTCAGCAAATTAGATATTTGCGATCATTTGATTAGCCTCCCTGCAAATAGCTAAATGCCCTCCTCAATGTACCCAAGAGATACCACATTTTCTGGTGTAATGGCCAGTGAGACTATACTTGAATCTACATAATTTTCTAGATCGAACTACTGATTTTAGCTTTTACATGAGAAAGATGGTTTCTTAATGTTTTCTGTACCCTTATCAAATAAATAAGTGCTTGCTGCTCCATAAGTATTTTTTGGTATGCTGATATACAGAATTGTAATAATCAGATGGGTCAACTATATAGTTTTATAATCAGAAGATAGTTATTCTGAATCCAATGCTGACACCTGCCAGCTGTATGATGTGGTCAAAGTGGCATCAATTTTAGACTTTTTAATTTTTTAGTTATTGTAATATTTAAACTAAATTTATGTAAAGCACTTCATTCTATACCTGGTGCATATTAGATTAATAAATGGAATCTATGTTATTGATAATAAAAAAGGACATTACAGAATTTGATCTCATATTGAAGTAGAAAACATGTAAAATGCCAGCTCTCTTCTGGGTCACATAAGAAAGAGTTTAAAGTCCTGGTAAGCTGAACATTTACATTTTCTTTTGCTTTTCAAGTCCACAGTCTCTAAACAAAACCACAATGTGGAAAGTAAGCAGAGTCCTTAATAGGGGTTTTTTAACTTTAATTAGTGAAAAGAGTGAGACACTTCCTTAGAAAGTTTTAATTATCAATTTTAATTATCAGCCTATCATACTTTTGATTCAGATCACTATCTAGATCTAATCTAGAACAAGTCATTCAGTTTAGGTAGTCAAGGCACTAGTAAGGAAAATTAGAACTTGAGTATGTATTTAAGAACTCATGGCTGCAAGCAATAGACTGGGAATGAACTGAAATGTTTCATAACAACTTCTATCCTATGTATTCCATTCTGCATCAGGATTTCCATAGTGTTTAACAAGAAACATGGGGCATTTTTTGTTTTAATTTGGATTTCATTATGTAGCTAAATCTAGTATGGAATGCATAATTACATTTCAGAGTAGAAGCCAAGAAACCAATGCCCTTTGTGTCTTCTAAGATGTACAGTGTACTGGGAAAAGGAAGCCAAAATATGGAAATCTTAAGTACGCACTGCAGGCTCCTAAAAGATTCAGTAAAAACAATGACAACAACAATCAAAAGAGCAACTAAAATGTTAAGTGTTTACCATATATATTACAATCGCATTTCTGGGTTATTTTCTATTAACTCGTCTTTAATCAGAAGAACTCTATGCATTAAGTACTCTTACTATCCAAAATTTAAATATAGGTAAACTGAGGACTGGAGAGGTTAAATAATTTCCCAAAGAGTAACACTTGTAAGTAAATATGTCTGAAAGGATTTTACAAATGTGAATACATCTTTTGAGATTGGGGTGGATAACTTGTCTAATCTCTCTGGAGAGAAATGCTCTATTCCTGCTAGAATTAATTATGTGTTTATTTATGTATGACAGTATTTCAGAGGTCACACTATAATTTAATAGTTAACATCTAATAATACTAGATTATTTGCTTAATTTTAGATTTTGATTGTTATTTGTACCACATGGTATATCAGAAAAAAACAAAATATTTTCATCTTCTCTCAATTATCTAACTTTGTGAGAGGAGATGTGGGGGCCTCATGTAGTCTCTCACTCAGGAAATGCATATTGCTTGAGAGAAATATAGCATAGCATACGGCTCATGTCATCTGATGGACAGGGCACCTCCCAGAGACTGCCTACTGAGGACTGATTAAAGTCTCTTATGTGGCTGCATCTTGACCTGGGTCACTGCTCATCTCCACAAGGAGGGATCAGATCACTTCTCATTACCAGAAATGTTCTGGTAGCGACATTTCTCATAATCTATACAGTTTTTCACAGCAAGCACTAAGAGGAAGACATTATTCTATCTCTACAATTCATATTTTCTGTCCCATGATAAATTTATTCCCATAATGATTGATATTGGGAAGGTTAACTCTCTTCTGAGGAAATCCCAAATTTGTAGGGATATAGTCTACTTTAAAAGGATATGGTCTGCTCAGTCCCTCAAAAGAAGAATCACATGGCTCTCACACATGACCTCTTTTCACAATATTGCTTTGAAATGAATAAAATAAAATATATACAATTGTAAGGAAACCCAATTATATTGAAATAGATGGGCGTTCAAATTTATACTTTAAATAAACAAATACAGTAGTGTCTCTAAAACCATGATTTCAAAGGAGTGACAAGTTAGATAGCATTTCAAGATTTCTACAGCATTTTTAAGATAGTAAGGAAGGATCAAAGAAATATCTATTGGTGACAGAGTCATAAGTACTACTAACAGTTTTGAGGTTAGTGAATATATAGATAAATGTTTTTCCTGTAAAAGTTCAACAGGATTCTACAATTTTTATCTGCAAACTCTTTGAGGATGCTTATGACTTAGATTATGACCTAAAACTCCAGTCTGAATGCAAATAAAAGAATCTAGGAATCTACAGAATAAGCGACTTAAGAGGAATTAAGAGTAAGAGGCAAAAAGTTTTTAAGAAAAAGAAGGTCTGTTTCAAATAATTTGAACAAGGTAAATGAACTGAGCTTCTCAAAACGCCAAGGAAGATTACAATTCACACATAAATGTATTTTATTTTATTTTATATTTTATTTTATCCCATCCCATCCCATCCCATCCCATCCCATCCCATCCCATCCCACCTCACCTCACCTCACCTCACCTCACCTCACCTCACCTCACCTCACCTCACCTCACCTCACCTCACCTCATCTCATCTCATCTCATCTCATCTCATCTCATCTCATCTTAGAGACAGAGTCTTCACTCGTGTGGCACAGGCTGGAGTGCAATGGTGCGATCTTGACTCACTGCAATCTCCGCCTCCCGGGTTCAAGTGATTTTCCTGTCTCAGCCTCTGGAGTAGCTGGCACTGCAGGTGCTCGCCACCATGCCTGGCTAATTTTTGTATTTTTAGCAGAGACAAAGTTTTGACATGCTGGCCAGCCTCTCAAACTCCTGACCTCAGGTGATTTGCCCATCTCGGCTTCCCTGCATGCTGCAATTACAGGGATGAACCACTGCGCCCGGCCTCAAAAATGTATTTTAGAAGAAATAAAAATCAAGGAAAATGACTGGGCGTGGTGGCTCAAGACTGTAATCCCAGCACTTTGGGAGGCCGAGGCGGGCGGATCACGAGGTCAGGAGATCGAGACTATCCTGGCTAACACGGTGGCACCCCATTTCTACCAAAAAAAAAATACAAAAAAAAATTAGCCGGGCGTGGTGCCGCCGGCTGTAGTCCCTGCTACTCAGGAGGCTGAGGCAGGAGAATGGCATGAACCCCGGAGGCGGAGCTTTCAGTGAGCCGAGATGGAGCCACTGTACTCCAGCCTGGGTGAGAGAGTGAGACTCAGTCTCAAAAAAATAATAATAATAAATAAATAAATAATAAATAATAAATAAATAAATCACGGAAATTAAATCTGGTTTGTTATGGAGTAAAGAGAAAAGACTTATGCACTTGCAACTTAAACTCTGTTGGAAGAAGAAACTCAAATCCAACGGGGAATTGGTCAAAAATCTTGAAGGATAAAAAACTTGATCCATGCAAAATAATGATAATGAAATATATGGGCCCAAACAAACGAGAAATGGAGGTAATCACTTCTGTAACCTCAAAATACAGAACAAACATAACTGATATCCGGGGAACATATACAATGTGGTGATGAACATCTTTGTATAAAGCTTTGTGCACATCTGGGTATAACTTCCTGGGATAGAAGTCTAAGAGGAAAATTTGGGGTTCAAAGAATATACAGGACAGAACAGTAAGTAGCATCATCATTACAAATCTCCTTATTGTTAAAGAGATGAAGAGACCTGTCAAACATTTGCCTGCAGGTAGGCCTTGTCACTAATCCCCCTGTTTGCCAGTGGGCCAACTTTGCCTGGTTTATCCCCAAAGCAGTCATATTTACTAGCTTGGCCATTTCACCTGTTTTTAAAGAGGTAAAACTTATCTGGGACTAGAAGTGAACATCTGCTCATACAGAAAAAAAAAAAGTAACCTCACTGTTAACCAGGCTATGAGAACAGACACATAAAGCCAAGCTTCAAAGTTAACAGGAGACATAGTTTCTCCCAAAGTCATGCAGCAGCTATACAATGACATGACTACCTATTTTAGTAACTACTGTTTTCTTACCAGTGATGTTCCAAACCCACTTTGCCACACCCATCTCTGACTGGGGATATTCAGTTGCTAAACTACTCTCGCCTCATGGCAGGCACCAAACCCTACATAATTCCTCTTCTCCTAATCTCATCACAGAAACAGCTGATCTATGCTTCTCTTAGTTCCTTCCTCAGAACCCTTCAGTTGGAAACCGAGAAAACCCAACGCTTACAAAAGTTATTTCCCCTTCCTCTTGTTGAGTGGCATTCCATGGTTTGCCTGGAGTGACTTTTTGCATTGCATAGAGTCATAAAACTGATTTTTTTAGACTATAGGTTTTTGCCTGTGATTTTGTCCAAAGCACATTCATGGTTCCCACCAACTCAGGCTACTATTACCACTGAATAGTACTAAACCAAGTAGCTCCCTGTATTTTAGCCTCCTCTCTCCATTCCATCACTGTTTCAGCTACTTTTCATTCTTTACTACTGACCGCTTGCTTCTACTTACCTCTGGCACTCATGACCACAATACATTATTGAAAGTCTTCTTGGCAAAGCCATTGTTTTTACTCTGTGATATTCTGAGGCTCTTTCATCTTTTCTACTGGTCAGCCACTTTGAATTGCCTACTCAACTTCTTCTCTTCAATATGTCTCAAGCACATGAAAATATGTACGTCTCAATTTTCTAACCAGAACACGGTGTTTACTCATTCTTTCCCATTTTAGTTCCACTCTTTACAGTTGGTCAAGCCAAAAACCTGGAATTACAAATTAAACACGTAATGCATTCCTATACCTCACTCTCCCTTTACTACCTCCAATTTGTGAGAAATTTCTGCTGATTCTACTTACAAAAGATACAACTTGAAGTACCCTGTGTACACGTCTTCACTACCATTGACTTTGTCCGAACTACCATAATTTCTCACCTGATCTTCCACAAAAGTCTGCAATAATACTTTCAATTTGTTTGATTATTTATAAACATATTTTATCTAATTTTTATATATTTTATAACTCTTCTTATAATTGTCAGAATTATAAACCTTTTTTTCTTTATGTTTCAATGAATGTCTCTGTGCTAGATACTTTAATAGACACTGAAGATACATAAATAATTATATATCTTCCTTGTCCAGACAGTAGTGGAGAAATAGACAAGAAGATCCAGGATCAGAGCAAAAGAAGACAATGAAAATAACTGAAGAAAGTGTGAAAATATATGTAAAAATATAATATAGATAATCAAAAGGATATTTCCCATTAAGTCACAGAACTCTCACTTGCTTGAGCCTGGATTTTAAGGCCCTGAGAGAGGACTCTAGGAATGCATTTGCATGGTCATATGTTTTTTCAGAATGTGCAGAAGTAAGGTATTTTAACCACACTTGTAAAGACCACTGTCTTTTTCCACTTAGACCTCCCTCAGACACACATCCTTTCATCTAAGGTAGCATTGCAGTGGTCACAGATATTTTTGGGGATCTGGTAAAAGGAAGTTGAGTTGGAAATACATTTAGTTTTGGTTTAGTGGGATGTATTTTTGTGGTTCATAGTCATTTCAGTGTACAGTTATATTCTTGCAAGCCAGCATGCAACAGCAATGACTGTGAAGAATGTTCCTCACCTTCACTGTGCCAACTCACCCATCGTCTTGACAAGAAAGACAGGACCAGAGGTTGTATCACATATGTACTGAAATCTATCAAGTTAAATTTAAAAGCCACTTAAATATTTTTCCAAATTTGATATGAATCATAAAACTTTGTATGTCACTACCAATTTCAAATTGTGAAGTAGGAAAAATTTCAAAATATCAGCAATAATAATTTGAAAGAAATTCTTAATTCTTTTTTCTATTCTTATTAGAGAAACTTATATTATCAGATTATTTTCCTATCAAGAAGCAACCAAAGAGAGTGAAGCCCATTTTTTTAAAAGTATCACCAATTTCCATAGGGTAGTTAATAACATTATTTTATTATTTTTATAGATATTATGATATTTATAGGATTTGAAACCCTGTAAATTTTTGTTTTCATTTTAAGCAATTATGATTGTATCAAAAATGGCAAGTAACAGGGGAGAAAGCAGGGAATCCAAGGTGTCATTTCAGGAATGCTCCTTAGATACTTATTAATGAAAAGAGAATTTCCCCACTAGGAAGCACCTAGTGGGTAGGAAGCATCTAGTGGGGAACAAGGATAGGAGAGGAATTTGAGGGAGTTCTTACTTGATGGTCTACGATTCTGAGAGAAATAGATAGTTATTTCTATTTACTAAAAATCAAGAAGAATTGTTAAGGGTAGGAGGAGAATATAAAAGAAAAAATATGGCATGGCACTATATTGGAATGAGAAAGGCCCAGAGAGTCAGGTCTACCATTATACAGGAGTGAGGAACAAAATCTTTCTTGTGCTTGTGTGATTTTCCTCTTTGGAACTTAGAAACTCTGGTATAAGATCCTATCAAATATAGGTTAGACAGCAGAAAAGATAAAGTTTGAGCTAAGAGATAGTGAGAATGCTAAATATTTGAGTCTCAAGATACTTAATTGTAGATACTGGGAGCGTAAGAACGGGTTAGTAAAAGGAGAGGAGAATGTGATTAAAAAAAGAAACCATTTAATTTTCAGAGTTGACTAAATTAAAGTCATTAACGTGATTGAAGGCATCCATAGGCATTAAACAATAGGTTAAAAAGTTACTTCACTCAAATATTGATGGTGAATAAAGAAACAATATACGCCAAGCAGACAAAATAGAATAAACAAAGGCTAACATGGACAAAGGGCTAATATCCAATATATATAAAGAACTCAAACTATTCAATAACCGGAAAACAAAGAACCTATTATAAAATGTGCAGTTCTCAAAAGAAGATTCACAAATGGCCAACAGATCTGTAAAAAAAAGTTGAATATCTCTAATCGCCAGAGAAATGCAAATAAAGACCACAATGAGATACTATATTGCACCTATTAGACTGGCTATTACCAAAGAGATGAGTGATAACAATTATTGGCAAGGATGTGGAGAAAAGGGAACACTTGTACACTGTTGGTGGGAATGTAAATTAATAGAGCCACTTTGGAAAATAGTATAAAGTTTCCTCAAAAAACTAAAAATAGAATTACCATATAATCCATCATTTCCACTTCTGGGTATAGAGCTAAAGCAGGGGTATAGAGCTAAAGCAATTGAAATCAGTATGTTGATGACATGTGTGCATTACCATGTTTACTGCAGCACTAATCACAATAGTCAAGATGTGGAAACAACCTAAGTGTGCATCAATTGATGAATGCATTATAAATGTGACATATATGCAAAATACAATACTATTCATCCTTTAAAAAAACAGGAAATTCTGTCATTTGCAACAACATGGATGGCCCTAGAGAACATTATGTTGAATGAAGTATGCCAGGCACAGAGAAAGTACCACATGATCTCACTTAATATGAAATCTGAAAGGGTGGAACATATAGAAACAGAGAGTAGAATGGTGTTTACCAGAAGCTGGGAGCCTAGGGATAGATGGGAAAACAGAATATGTCGATCAAAGCATATGACCTTTCAGTTAGACAAGGGGAAAATGTTCTCGTAATCGATTACATAGCATGGAGACTATAGTAAATAATAACGTATTATCTATTTCAAAATAGCAAAAGGAATGAATTTTAAATCTTCTCACTACAAAAAAGATAAGTATTTGATATAATAAATATGTTAATTAGTCTGATTTGGTTATTCCACAAAATACAGCTGTATTGAAACATCACATTATAACCCACAAACATACACATTTATTTGTAAATTAAAACTAAAATGAAGCTTTAAAAAAAGTTTCTCCTTCCATTGGTCTTATTTCATTGACCACTTGGAAAAGCATAAGTTTAAAATATTCTTAAATTGCTTATTTCTTTAGTGAAGAAAGAGTTTAGCCTAATGTTTTATTTATTTTTGTAACATTAAACACAAATAGAATGGTCTATTTCAATAATATTTTTCCAAGAAGCCACAATTTGCATGACTATTTTTACTCTTATTAACTCTGCTCCTATAATTATTGAAATTAGCATTATTTGCATTTCTATTGTATTAACCAAAAATGAAAATTGCCTTTCTGAGGCCTCTGAGATCTAAAATTCATAAGAATTGCCTACTGCATGCAAAAAATGGACACTTTGTAAGTCAGCCTTCCCAGGTCCAAATGTAAGAGTCAGATCCTAAACTGCGTAATAGTTACAATCAAGTCTGAATGATAAAAGAACACTAAAAGAGGAAAGATAGAGATGCTATAAGAATTGAAAATTCAAAATTATTGCATTGTGTTTATTGTTATTACAATTTCCATTAACATCTTATATTTTTCAGTTTGGTTGTTTTAAAATGTTAATGTTCCTGCAAATTGCAACTACTTAATGTAATAGTAAAAATGTTGTCTAGAAAATTCTTCCAAATCTTAAACACATACTGTAAAAAAATTAATGTATTTTGAACTCTCAGATTCTGATCAAGCAGAAAAATAAGTTCTAATACTGAAAGAATGTAAGGCCGAATAGCCTATGTGAATGCAAATTAAGAGGAAAATAGTATATTCAACGCCTTCGGTTTTACTTTGGAAGTAATGTGAATGACAAGCACAAATCTCTGTGGAATTTCTTTTTACATTTCCTGCCAGTTGTCTTAATAAGAGTCTCTCCCATGATGTTAATTTTGTCTTTGAAGAAGTATTAAATATGATTTAATTTCTAATACGTTGCCATGGTGAAAAAGCCTTTGCTGTCTGCCATGTGAAGGCAGTTAAGCTGAAAGGGTTGTGTAGCTTTCTGATTATTCTTGATTTTATTTTAAAGTTTGCAGCTGGGAAAAAATCTTCCTAAAGGAAGTATGATATATGATTTAGTCAGGAGTCAGAACACTTTGAAGTGGCTCCTGAGCCAGTGAAAGGAACCATCTGTCTGTGAAATATCTGTGAATGAAGTCTGACAGTAAATATCAGGGAAGTGAGCGTTACATGGCAACAGATTGCCACACACAGTTACAATACACGCTGAAATTTCCTCTCTGTGCACACTCATATGGACATCCAATTTTACCAATGAATAGCAATGATTGCTTGGCAGATTTAACCCATCATCAAATGCTTTTTGGCATCTTGGTCAGGATGTCTGTTATTTAACCTCTTTAGAATGAACTAATTGGGATGGACTGGAGGAAATGTGGAGAAATAGAGCCTGCTAGACCAGATTATTGAAGGAATTGTCCAGGTCAGCAGCATCTCAATAGGTCCATTCCTTTTGATCAATAAATTCCTTTACCTAGTTCAGCTCCTACACACAATGATGATCAGAATGCATCTTCATTTCTGGTTTCCTTTAATTTTACTTTAACATTTTTAGCCCTAAATATGGAAAGTATCATTATGCTGCAATACAGAGATAAACGCTATTAATATGTTTGTGAAACGTCTTCTAGTTTTTATCTATGTGCTTATATATTTTACATATATACATATGTATAATATACACTGTTTTCTGTAGGTAGATTAGATTTAAAGAACAAGGTACAAGATATATATTGAAAAAATATTGGTTACTTTTGTATATGAAATGGCTTAATATTATATACTATTTACCATACTAATATTGTATTACTTAAAAATATAATTGTAATCCCTGCAAAATCCACATATGCAGTATTTTATTTAACCATTTATTTCTTTTCCAGTTTTTCAATATTGTAAGTAGTATTTTATCAGATAAACTACTGCATAACAAAAATTATGTAAATACTTTTACAATTATTGCTTTAGATTCCTAGAAATGTAGCTTTGAAACAATTGGCACTGGGTGTCAATTTTTAAATAAAATTAAGTTTCCAATATCAACATGCGCTATTATTAATTTACATCTTCATTATCACTGTATTAGTTCATTCTCATGCTGCTAATGAAGACCTAGCTGAGACTGGGTAATTTATAAAAGAAAGAGGTTTAACTGACTCGCAGTTCCACATGGGTGGGGAGGCCTCAGGAAACTTACAATCATGGCAGAAGGCACCGCTTCACGGGGTGGCAGGAGAGAGAATGAGTGCAAGCAGGGAAAACGCCAGACACATAAAACCATCAGAACTCATGAGACTCACTCACTATTAGGAGAACAGCATGGAGGAAACTACCCCCATGATTTAATTACCTCTACCTGGTTCTCCCCTTGACATATGGGGATTACGAGGACTACAGTGTAAGGTGAGATTTGGGTGGGAACACAGAGCCAAACCATATCAATCACCAAGTCTGACTGTATTTTAAAGGTCCACCAAATTTTAAGATAAATAATCATTGATATTATGACTTTCATTACTATGAATATGAATGAGGTTAGATAATCTTGGCTCTTTTAATTTCTTTTTGTGGCTATTATTAAGCCCTTACAATATATTATATGACTGTGTATATCGTATAATACGTAATACAATGCACACAAATATTACACAAAACAGCATTTATTTTCCAAACATTTTTTCTGTTTTACTGCAATACCCTTAAATATTTGTGATGATAACACATCATTTGCTTTTATAGTTACATATTTTAATACCTGGGGATGCAATTTTCCCCCAATACTCTTCTCTTAAAAAATTATCTTGGATAGTTTTACCCATTAACTTTTTCTAGCTTTGATTAAAATTCAGTTTTATTTCTTATTTAAACAGATATTTTCATTCATCTTCTGAAAACAGCTTGGTTGTTTACAGTTTGGTGTATTATGAATAAAGCTGCTATAAACATTCATGTGCAGATTTTTGTATAATTTTTATTTCTTTGGGATAAATGTGTAGGAATGTAGAAATTGGTCATATGATGTTTGCATTTTTTAAAATAAACAGCCAAGTGATTTTCTAGAGTGATTGTAATATTCTACATTCACACCAGCAATGTCTGAGTATATATTTTCTCTCTTTCCCCACAGAATTTAGAGTTGTCACTACTTTTAAATTTAACCATTCTATTAGCTACGTAGTGATATCTCATTGTGGTTTTAATTTTCAGTTATCTAACAACTAATGATATTGAAAATCTTTTCATGTGTTCATTTTTCATCTGTCTGTTCTCTTCAGTGAAACTCCTCTTCATCTCTTTGTACCATTCTCTAATTGGATTGTTTGCCTAATGTATTTGAGTTTTGAGATTTCTTCTTATATTCTAAATAGTTTTTTAAAAGATATATGATTTGTAAATATTTTCTTCCAGTCTAAAGCTTATTTTTATACTTTTAATGAGTCTTTTATAATTTTAAACATTAATTTTTATGTAGCATAATGTGTCAGTTTTTCCTTGTATGAATTGTGCTTTTGGTGTAAATTTTAGGAAAACTTCACCTAGCCTAACGTCCCAGATATTTTGTTTTGAGTGTTTTTTTCCTGAAAAAGTTACAGTTTTATGTTTTACATATGAATCTGTGATATAGTTTGAGTTAATGTTTGTATAAGGTGTGAGTCATAAGTCTGTTTTTGTTTTAGCGTTTTGCCTGAGGATTTCTAATTGCTTGATGTTATTTGTTAAAAGGCAATCTTTCCTCCATTGAATTACTTTTACAAATTTGTCAAAAATCAGGTAGGCATATTGGTGTGGTTCTATCTCTGGTTTCTCAGTTCTGTTCCATTGATGCCACTGTCAGTACCAGCAAGTATGGATTCTTTTAGCTATATAATGTCTTGAAATTGGTTACACTGGTTCCCTTCTATTATTTTCTTCTTCGAAACTGTTTTAGCAATTCTGGTTCCCTTCCCATATAAATTTTAGAATATTCTTGTATATATCTACAAAAATATTATTGGGAGTTTGATAGGAATTATGCTTCATCTGTATGTCAGTTTGAAGACAAATGGCATCTTTACAATGTTGAATCTTCCAATCCAATACATGGTAATTCTCTGCATTTATTCTGATATTTTATTTCCTTCTTCAACGGGTAGTTTTGGGCATACAGAGCCTATATATGTTTCATTAGATTTGTACCTATGTTTTTTTAGGGGGGGAGAGTAAATGTAAATGGTATTTTTCTGTTTTTAACTTTCACGTCCATGTATTCATTGCTAATATGGAGAAATAAAATTTGTTTGTAATCTTATCTTCTGTCTTGTGACCTTCCTCAACTTACTTATTAGTTCTAGAAGGTTTTCTTTGAAGATACAATGGAATTTTTTATTTAAACAATCATATCATCTGCAAATAGGGACAATTTTATTTCTTCCTTTCCAACTGAATTGTCTTTTATTTCTCTTTCTTTCATATTGCATTGGCTAGAACTTCCATTTTGTTGATAATGTATTATATGTGTCAACTTGACTGAGCTAAGTAGTGCCAAGATAGCTGATAAAACACTGTCTCTGGGTGTGTGTGAGGGTGTTTCTGGAAGAGATTAGCATAGGAATTAACAAACTGAGTACAGAATTGTTCCCTCACCAACGCCATGGGACATCCTCCAATCTTTTGAGAGACTGAATACAACCGAAATTATGAGGAAGGGTGCATTTGCTCTATTTGAGCTGGGGCATCCACCTTCTCCTGCCTTCAGACATCAGTTCTCTTGAATCTTGAGCCTTCAAACTCAGACTGGAATTCACACTACTGTCTGCCTTGATGTTCAGGCCTTTGGATTTAGACTGAATTTTATCACCAGCTGTCCAGGTTCTCTCAGACAGACAGCAGATCATGGGATACACAGTTTCCACCATTGCATAGATCAGTTACTACACACACACACACACATACACACACACATATGTATATATGTATTCATATATATGCATATGTATGCAGTCATATAAATTATTGATTTATTAAAATAAAAATGATTTATTATTCAAATAATAAACATGCTTTTTCTTCATTGATCTATCGATATGATGGATTATATTCATCAATTTGTATTTGTTAAACCAGCCTTTTATACCTCAAATAAGCACCATTGATTATATTGCACATGAGTTTTATATACTGCTTAATTCTATTTGCTAATATTTTGTTAACATTTTTGCATCTACTTTAATCAAATATGTTTGTAAATTTTTGTATCTGTGCTAAGTTTTTCTAGGCTTTGCAATAGGATAACATAAGCTTTGTATAATAAATTGGAAATTTACTACATTTAAAAAAGTAGAGGCTCAGTAACACACACAAGTATAAACTACTCTGGAAGCACCTTACTTAAAAGCAATTCATCTCAAATTATATAGAGAAGTGGCAGTTTTTTTGCTTGATTTGTTTTGTTTTTTTATAATTTAAATTTGTCAAAAGCTTTCATAAAATAAAATAAAAATTAATTACCAGCAAAATGAAAGAAAGAAACAATATATTAAATCATTATTATTATCATTATTAGTTTTAACAGATGTAAAATTACCTTTTCTGCAGCTTTCTTGGTCAAGGTTACCATTATTTATTGGTGTAGTAATTCATGTGGTCTCCTTATTTGAAATCTTGTCATCTTCAGTATTTCCTCAATTCAACATGTGACTAATTCTCTAGAAATGTTTACCTGGTCATGTAACTGCTCTTCACATGTCATTAAGAGTGAAATACAAAGCCCTTGTCAGAATTAAAGCAGAACTCTTTTCAATGTCTTAAAGTTACTGCATAATATACCCCCTTCCCTTAACTCTGACCTCACCTCTTACTACTCTGCATTTCTCCCTTTGCTACAGCCACACTGGGTGCCTCGCTATTCATCAAACATATTATGCAGGCTTCTGTCTCATAACATTTGTACTGCCCTCTCCTTTCCCTGGAGTCTATAGTCCTTCAAATAGTTACGTCGTTCTACCTTTAATTCTTATAAGCACTTCCTCAAATACTAGCTTCTAATGAGGACTTTACTGTTCACCTATTTAAAATTTAAATCTATACCCATATATCTATCTTCTGACCATCCTCATTAACCTCTCCTTTTACATTTTATCCACAATACTTAAACCATATAAAAGTCATATGATTAACTTATTTTAGATATGTTACATGTACTTCTATGATAATATAAACTCTTTGTCTCACTATTACCTTCCTAAGGCCTAATATAATGTTTTATACATATCAAAAAATAATAAACATGTGAGTGAACCAATTAATAAAATAATTTTTATAAATACTAATGATGATACAAATTTTTACTTATTTAACAAAAACTTTTGACAAATTTTATTTTATTCTTTTTCTTTTTGAGACAGAATCTCACTCTGTCACCCAGACCAGAGTGCAGTGGTGCAATCTCAGCTCACTGCAACCTGCACCTCCTGGGTTCAAGGGATTCTCCTGCTTCAGCCTTCTGAGTAGCTGGGACTACAGGTGGATACCTGGCTAATTTTTGTATTTTTAGTAGAGAAGAGGTTTCACTATGTTATCCAAGTTTGTCTCAAACTCCTGACCTTGCGATCTGCCCGCCTCAGCCTCCCAAAATGTTGGGATTACAAGTGTGAGCCGCTGCACCCAGTGACAAATTTAAATTTTAGGATGATAAGCAGTTAAAAATTATCTACATATAAACCTTGTAGTCTAAATACAAATTAAAATTGTTTTTGAAAAACATATCATAGATTTGAGTGCTATAGAGTGAATGTTTTGAGTGACATATATTTTAAATTATAAATGTATTATATATATGTTATGAAACCTAATCTTCAATGAAATAATATTTCACGTAGTCCAAATTATAGACTATATTATTATGTTTAATATGTTTAAATGACTATACTATTATGTTTAAATAATAATGTGGCACAGGAAGGAAGGAAAGAAAGAACAGAAAGAGAAGAAAGAAAAAGAAAGAAAGAAAGAAAGAAAGAAAGAAAGAAAGAAAGAAAGAAAGAAAGAAAGAAAGAAAGAAAGAAAGAAAGGAAGGAGAAGAAAAGAAAAGAAAAGGAAAAAGAAAAGTGAGGGAGGGAGAGAGAGAAAGAGACAGACAAAGAAGGAAGGAAGGAATGAAGGAAGAAAGGAAGGAAGGAAGGAAAAGAGAGAAAGAAAGAAAGAGAGAAGGAAAGAAAGAGAGAAAGGAAGGAAGAGAAAGGAAGAGAGAAAAAGAAAGAGAAAGAAAGAAAGAAAAGAAGAAGAAGAAGAAGAAGAAAAGAAAAGAAAAAAGAAAAGTGAGGGAGGGAGAGAGAGAAAGAGAGAGACAAAGAAGGTAGGAAGGAAGGAAGGAAGGAAGGAAGGAAGGAAGGAAGGAAGGAAGGAAGGAAGGAAGGAAGGAAGGAAGGAAAAGAGAGGAAAAGAAAGAAAGAAAGAGAGAAGGAAAGAAAGAAAGAGAGAAAGGAAGGAAGAGAAAGGAAGAGAGAAAAAAGAAAGAAAGAAAGAAAGAAAGAAAGAAAGAAAGAAAGAAAGAAAGAAAGAAAGAAAGAAAGAAAGAAAGAAAGAAAAGGAGAGGAGAGGAAAGAATGGGAGGGAAGAGGGGAGGAGATGAGAGAGGAAGGAAGGAAGGAAGGAAGGAAGGAAGGAAGGAAGGAAGGAAGGAAGGAAGGAAGGAAGGAAGGAAGGAAGGGAGGGAGGGAGGGAGGGAGGGAGGGGAGGGGAGGGGAAGGGGAGGAGGGAAGGAGGGAAGAAGAAAGGAGGGGAGGGGAGGAGAGGGGAGGAGAGGAGATGAGAGAACGATGAAGGGAGGGAGGGAGGGACAGGAGGGGCAATATATAATCAGCAATGTTGTTCATGCCGTATTTGAATGAGATATTTAAATTTTTATTTAACTAGTAATCAAAAATAATCATTACATTGCATGCCAATTATTATAGGAATACACTGGGAGATATTGTTTCTTTAAGACATGTCACTCTTTCGCCTTTTATTATTTCAAAAACTAAGCTAAATAGACAATAAACTAATACTGTGTAATTTTATGTCACACTTTCTGCCAGATATTTTCCTAAATACATAACTTCATTTAAATCTTTGTATCAACATATGAAGTAGATGCTTCTTTATTTCTTTTTGGGGTGCCAAGGTCACCTAGCTGGCAAATTGAGGAACTTGAATATGACACATGCAATCTGGCCCCAGAGCCCATGCTCTTATTCACTTATATTGTCTTTTTATACACTAGGGAGCTACTATCAAATACTAATAACAAGCATCATTCACTTTGAACTTATTCTTATTGACAATAAAATAAGAATAAGATAATTTATTTAAACTAACATGATAGCAATAAGCTAAGGAGTCTCCTATTTTTGTCGAATTATGGACATTTCAATCTGACTCTGCGTGTGGGGGCATGTGTGCCTGTGTTTTGCTTATGTACAGAAAAGCCAGAATTCTACAATGCAGTAGAAGGTGATGAAGTCCAGGATAGTATAAAGACTGCAATCTAAAGGAAGTTTTTTGAAAACTTTCCAAGATGTGTTATAGATAGGTTAATATAATAAGAATTTCATGTGCAGTTTTCAATTCCAGTTTTATTTTATTTATTGTTACACGTACATTTGATTTTTTATCATATAACTTGTAATTTAAAAAACATTTTCACTAGATTTATAGGAGAAACTAAATTTTATTCTTATAACTAATCATTCTTATATTTTAGTATCAAATTCTTATCATGTACATCATATGGGGCTGACACATCTTACTCATGCTCTTGGAGTTTCTAAAACAACAAGCTGGCTCTGATAAAATATATTGATTATATATTGATTTATAACTTTCACAGGGCATGGATTTATCATTTTCTCAATGCACAATTCATTTTATATAATGCATATGAAAATTTAATCATTGAAATGCACATTTTTATCTCTGTAGACATTATGTTTATATCACATTAAATCAAATCAATATTTTCTCATAATGTATTACAAATAAAAATGTGCTAGTTTTTAAAAACAAAGAGTGATAGCATCAACATTTAGCCCAGGAAAAAGATTATTAGAAGTTTATGGAGTGATGAAGGCATTTTTTTCCCATGGGAGTAATTGAGGGAGGCATTACTGGTGCCTAAAAAAAGAGGCTAGGAATGGCAGATATGATAATGCATGTAACGGTCTTGCACAATACAGTTATTCAAGACTTATCCAAGTTGCAAATAACCTGCTGGACGTTCATCTTGGTAGAAAGGACATTTATGACTATTTGAGCTTAGAAACTAGTTTACATTCAAAAAAAATGCAAAACATTTCTTGCATTTTACTATGCAGAAAAGGTAATTACTAATAAAGAGAGAAGATTTTATTTTGTTTGGTTTGGAAATTTATCAATTGTTTTTTCATTTTGGGAAAGTCACATCACCAATACGAAAGTATTTGGACTGCCGTTTTCAAATTTGCATAAGTCTGGTTCTATAGCTATTGTAAATACATACCCTAGTTCCTGGTTCAGGAAATAGATTTTCTTCCTTATACCTTCCAAGGTAGTCTCATGTCTGTTCATTTCCATATTAAAAAGTATTAATTTATTAAGAATTACTTTCTTCTTATATATCTTTATATTAGCATTAGGGTATTTTATAGGTTATGTTTGTTTTTAGATTTGAAGTTTTAGAATAAAATTATGTTTTGTATTCATTTCAGTTGAATGCTTATTACAACATATTTTATTTAAAAAGAAAAGGAAGGTTTTGTTCTGATAAATTTCAAAATCACTGGGTTAATGTAATGTCGGTGTACTATTCATTTTTAGGATGCTTAGCTTATAAGTGTAGAATATAAAATAAATAGAATTGGAGAAAAGTGCATATTCTTCAAATGAATTCCCCAAAGTATCACATCTCTCAATTTCTAATGAGAGTTATTTAATTAACAGTTTAAGGAAATATTTTCTAATAAGTCTAGCATTCTTTCTTGAAATTGAAGAAAGATTCATCTGATTTCATAACATTAGAATAGGTTCTATAAAGGGTAATAATCAAATTACTGCAAAATGAAATTCTAATAAATGAAAATATGGTTAACGAGATTGGACTGCACACAATATATGGTGGATTTTAACTATAGATGTTTCAATAAGATAAATCACATAATTTAATTGAAAATTATTTCTTCCCGAAAATTTCCCTTATTAAGAACCAGAATTTTCTCCCTAAAAATAAGTGATACAGTAGAAATAAAATGATAAAGAATCATGGATCGCTGGAAAGCATATTTAGGAGAGGCACATTTCAGCTCTGAAAATTTTCAGCTCATTTTATGGAGATGTAAGTTTAAATTTTAAAAGTTTACTTTGTCATTTTCAAGGAAACAATCTTTTATAATTTCTTATTTATATTAATTTTTCAAAAAGTACAAGAATCATTAACAAATGCAAAACAGAATAACATCAATGCTCACTCATGATGACACCTGTAACAAATTAAATTAATCCTAAAAAGAAATATTCCGTGCTTGCTTTTTCGTGTTTTTTCTCAATTGTGGAAAAACATGGAATTTTTCATATTCAATTTTAAAATTCACTAGAATGTTTAATTAGACAATGAAAATAAAGTATAAATCTTTGACCTAGACATGCACAGATGTTTTCAATAGGTGTACTGACATTATTAATGACAAAGAAACTTTCCTTAGGGGGAAGGTTTCCTGTGCTGCTGTTTTTATTATTGTTTTATAGTAGTTATGTGTAGGTCCTAGGGCCAGGCAGATATCCAGTATGCATTTTGAGTAATTGAGCCATGCAAAGGTAACTGAGTTTTCATTGAATTTTATTTTTATTTTGCTTTGAGATGTAAAGGTAAATTCATAGAGTATGCAATCACATATCAAGTATAATTTTTAATTGTTCAAGTAACAAATGATGCCATTCTTGAATCAAATCATGAAAAAACAAGTATATAAATTAAGAAACTTTCTTTCCTCTAAATTCTCTTCCTCTTTACCAAAGGAAAGAGGTGGTCACATTCTTTACTTTTGTTTAACATGTTCCTCTCTAATCCTCTACCCATAGAGCTAAATTCTCTCTCATACAAGTAGACACGTGCGCTGACATATTTATAGACAAAGCACTATACTATATGATTTACCGTGAATAATATTTTATAATGTAAATTTAAAGTTATACTGTACAAATGTCCCCATGTCTACACAATATAAGTAGATTATAGCTAATTTATAGTAAAATGTAATTAATAATAAAATAACATTGTTTAGTGTTTCCAAAACATCATTAGTTTTTATAAAATAATAAAGTGTATAATTTCTATCGGAAAATAATAGGTGAAACAATTCCTAGAACTCCCTTGTGGATAAGAATTGTTTGTGTTCCCACAAACCTGAGTTGAATGGCATCTTAATGCATGCCTGGGACAGAGTCATATAAAAGGCACTATTTAGTGGTGGAGCCAAATTAGTTCTACAATAATAACTAGTTTGAACCTGCCCTAAATAAATTTTAAGGTAAGTCTTAAAACAAATAAAATGGCCGGGTGCAGTGGCTCACTCCTCTAATCCCAGCACTTTGGGAAACTGAGGCAGGCGGCTCATCCGAGGTCGGGAATTCAAGACCAGCCTGATCAACATGGAGAAACCTCACCTCTCCTAAGAATACAAAATTAGCCGGGCGTCTGGGCGCATGCCTGTAATCCCAGCTATTCGGGAAACTGAGGCAGGAGAATCCCTTGAACCCAGGAGGCAGAGGTTGCTGTGAGCCAAGATTGTGCCATTGCACTCCAGCCTGGGCAAACAAAAGCCACACTCTATCTCAAAAAAACAAAAACAAGAACAAAACAAACAAACAAACAAAAAACAAAAAACAAATGAAATGATTTCAAGTAATTTAAGTGCATCTTAAATCAACAAAAACATTTAAAGTGATATAACAAAATTCAGTAATCAACAATGTGATTCACAATCTCTGGTATTTAATACAAATTACCAGACACAAGGGAAGCAGGAAAAATGGCCCATAGAAAAATAAAATTAACATAGACGATGAAATTGGCAGAAAGAGGAGTTAAAGCAGCTACTATGCATACACTACATATGTTGATGGAGGTGGAGGAAATTTTAAATATGATGAGAAAATAAAAAATATAAAAAAGAGCTAATTAGTAATTCTAAATGAAAACATAATTTCAGAAGTAAAAGATACTCTGAATGGAAGTAATACCATATTAGAAACTACAGAACATAAATCAGGAATATAAAAGAGAGAACACTAAAATGTCCAAAAAGAAACACAAACAAAAGACTGAAAAAATGAAAAAAAAATTCTGAGAACAATATCAAGCATTCCAACACTTGTCTAGTTGAAATATCTAAAGTGGAAAAGACAGAAGCAGGATGTTTAACTCAAAAATTAATGACAAAAACCTCTTTAAATTTAATGAAAATTATTATCCCGTAGATCCAACTATTTCAAGTAACTCTAATTAGAAAAAAAAATTGAATATTTACAACATAGTCAACCTACTAAAAATCTATGATGAAGAGAAAACATTATTTAAAAACCAGTAAAAATAGACCTATTACTTAGCAGAACAATGACATGGGCCAGCTGGCACACACATACACTGATGATGGAACTATAAATGTCACTACTACTTTAAGAAACAGTTTGACGGTTTGTTAAAATGTTAAATATGCACATGTCATGTGATTCAGCTATTTAACATCCAGGTATTTACTCAAGAGAAAAGAATGTGTGTGCCTATAAAGAGGTTTGTAGATGGAAATTTATAGTAAATGCATTGGCAATTGTCTACAAGTGGAAGTAACCCAAATGTCTCTCACCAGGTTAATTAATACACAAATTGTGTTACAGTTTACAATGAAATGCTGCTTGGTAATAGGACTATTGATACATGTGAAAACATGAGTAAATTTCAAAATAATTATGCCAACAAAAATGAGTTCATAGGGTAGAGCTGCGTTAAGTGGAGAAAGAAATACCAAGGAGCATGGAAAAATTATTTGGGGTAATGAATATTTTCACACTTTTAGTAATACGTTCATGGGAGTAACATAGGTATATGTGTGTCAAAGCTTATCAAACTGTATAGTTTAATATGTGAAGTATATTATTTGTCAATTATAACTGAATAAAACTGTTTTTAAAAGTTGTCAAAGAGATACCACTACACACCCCAATAGAATGATCTAAATTACAAAAACTCATGATACCACTTATGAGTAAATGTGTGAACAATTTGAACTCTGTCATTCATTGCTGGTTGGAGTACTACATGGAGTACAGACATTTTGGAAGGCAGTTTGGCCATTTTTTAGAAATATAAACATACACTTATAATAGAACCCAGCAATCTTGCTCCTAAGTTTTTATACAACTTAGTAAGAAAACATATGTTCACAATAAAACTTGTAGTTCAGTGTTCAAAGCAACATTATTTAATTTCTCAAAACACTAGAAGCAATCAACTAGTGAATGAATAAACAAATTGTGGTATATCAACACAGTCAGATGCTACTCCACAATTAAAAGCAGTGAACTGTGAATACATGCAACAATCTTGATGAATCTCAAAGCATTGTGCTAAGTAAAAGAAGCCAGACACAAAAAGTTACATACTGTAGGATGCCATGTATATGACATTCTGGAAAAGGCCAAACTATCCACCAGGAACGAAGTTAATGGTTCTCATGGGTCGGAGTTAGGGGAGTAGATTGACCACAAGAATATACACAACACTTTTTTGGAGTAATGGAATACTCCCTATCATGATTGTGATGGTGGTTACATAACTGAATATATTTTTTTTAATTGTTTGAATCATATACTTAAAAATGGTAAATTTTATTTTATGTTAATGTTACCTCAATAAAGGTGATTATAAAAACAAATAAACTGATCTCTAAAAAGTTGTCTCCAAATTTCACATAGAAAAGAACAAGAAAGATGCCAGTGTAAACTAGTAAGTTAAAAAAAAAAAAAAAAAGATTAAAAAAATTAAATTGTTAGGGACTTTTAAAAAGATATTCTTTATACATTTCAGTAATAAATTTACTAAAAAGAAGTTCTTCATTTATCTATAGCTGCAGTTTTATCTTTTTTTGAAGTAGTATGTAACGGTGAAAACACTTTAGAGTAGATGACCAAAAGTGAATTACAAAATACAAGAAACAGCTGATTGCTGCATGAAGTAAAATTGATTCGAGCTGGTTTCCTCAGAGCAAGTAACATCAAGTCTCAGGTACTTCAACTTCCTAACAAAAGTCAAATTCTGCAAAGAGGACAGAGTCAGTCTAGGGGGAAAAAAAAAGATTATTTAGTATGTACTTTGGCAAGATATAGGTAGCATTCTAGAATAACACTATCTATAAAACTGGTTGGCAGTGTTTATAAGGAAAAATGTCTGCCACTTTAAATTATGTTATACATTTCTTTTAAAAGGCTTATAACAGAATGTAATACAGCTCTTCTTTCAGCAATTGCCCAACAGATGCTTTCTATATATATTTTGCCCAAGTACAATATTTCATTCATTCTTAATTAAATGTTTATATGACTCAAATTTAAGTTAACTTGAAATTATGTGTTTTATTTGAATTCTGAGAGCAGGCAATACCCTATCCTATCATGGAACAATGTAAAAGGCAAACTATTTTAAAATTTTTTCTAGTGAAACTAATCCCTGTGTTCTAAGCAGAGGATTTTATTAGCGTTTATCGAGTACTGTGCTCAGCAAAAAAAATTCTGTATTTTTGTTGGCATTATTAAGAGCTATAATGAATATTCTAAACCTGTCTTCAACAAAAGGTTATTTTTATATGTCACTGTTGACACTTAAACAATGAAGCTTCTAGAACTTTAGACAAAATTTCCACACCATGAAGTACAGTTTATCTGAACTTTCAAAACCTTTAACTCAGAAGGACTAATATGGGAAAATGTATAAGTACTCATTATTTAAAAGCTTCATGACAATATAAAAATACTGGGCTCTTATAAATAGACTTTTCTGAGAATTTGAGGGGAACTAGAGGGGTGAAAAATAAAAACAAATAGTGGAAGTAGCCATAAGAGTCATCACAGTAAACTTGGTGAGGAAATTTTTTTAAGTGGATACTTACAGTGTGGTTCAGACATGCATATAATAATTTTATTCTAATAACTTTTATGGAAGATACTTAGATAAACTTTCCTGAACCACCAATCAATATATGCTATGGCGTTTCAAAGGGGAGCAAACAAAAGGAAGCATATAACATATTTTAATCACCTTTCTGTTAGAACTGGAAATTGTTTCTCTTTTCTGAATCAAAAATATGCAAATCATAGTGAAAGATAAGAATGACAAGAATCAGCGTCGTTAAGGGGGTGATTGTGTGTGTCGTGCTCAGTCCTCCAGGGCAGAAAAGCCATTGCGTTTAACATATCTCACCCTACTAGAAAAAGAATATTTTTTTATTACCCTTCATGTGATAGTATTATCTATTTCCTTTAGTGTGTATTGATCTGTCATTTTAATCTTTGCTTCAGATAGAATATTACTGCAATCATCTAAAAAATAATATTTTAAAATATTTGTGTCTCAGTCCTGATGGAGATCTTTATTACTGATTAGAAACAGGAAAAATAACGTCTCTCTCTCTCTCTGATGTGTGTATTTGTGTGTGTGTTTGATAAAAATATACAAGCTAATAACTTGCATATAAAGGGAAGTTTTTAACATAAGAAGGAAGGTACCCATTCTAAAGGTGTTTATTAAAGGGTAAGGCTCCCAAAGTTATACAGGGCCAGGAGTGAGACACACATGTAGCTGAATGGTGAAGCAAAATACAAATTTCAAGTTCAGTAAAAGGGCTGGATGCTAAACTCAATATGGTTGATAACCTAGTATAAACATAATTTGTAGAACTAAAAACAACAAACAAAAACAATGAAAGTAAAATGCATTTTTTTTGACAAAACTGTATCAAAAATAAATTCATATTTGATTTGAATTTTTTTTTTTTTTTTTTTTTTTTTTTTTTTTGAGACAGAGTCTCGCTCTGTCGCCCAGGCTGGAGTGCAGTGGCATCATCTCTGCTCACTGCAAGTTCTGCCTCCTGGGTTCACACCATTCTCCTGCCTCAGCCTCCGGAGTAGCTGGGACTACAGGCTTTATTAATCTCATACAATGAATCTTCAGAGTCTTTGCAGACAATTTAGATTTGCTTTCAAACTAAAATCAAAAGATTGTGTTGTTTACTGTTATCAGCCTTTAAAAATAGAAGCACATAAAACTTACTTTAAGGAAAGTACTTCTTAAATTGGTATTTTAGATGAAAAGTTTCAGAGAAAGAGGCTCAGGTGACTAGGTTGTAATGTTTCTAGTTATTATGAAAAACAAGAGAACCCTGAGTAGTGGTTAAGAGAAAAAGAGGGGCTAACTAGAGACAAACTAGACCTCAAGAAATGTCAAATTTTTATTATAGCTCTGGATATTTTTCTTAAAATAATCTAAGCCCTTTTTTCTCAAGATGATGACAGAATAAAATACTCCCTGTCATTCTTTTTATTTCTTTTAATATTCATCATTCTGTATTATAAAGGTAAATTCTCAATTATTACAAGTAATCAAAATTATTTTTTCAATTAATCCTTTTTCTCTAAAATAATTTTTTTAATATGTGATTTATTGTTGGAAGGCTTTCTTTTTTTCCCATGGCTCTGGGCTTCTGTAATAGAAAAGGGAAATTGAGAATAAACCAGATAATAATCCAAATATTCTTCAGTTAGAGATTGGGAAAAGTTTTCTTCAAGATGATAGTGCATTTTCTTCATAGCCTTCTACTTAAATTTACCTGATACGTCCAAAGTATTTGATTACTGGAAAAATACACAAAAATAATAACAATGCCCAAAACAATGTAGGAGAATAAAGTGGGTGGTAGGATTACCAGAAGGTAACATTTGGGAACATGATGTTTTCCAGACAGAACAATAGCCTTCTGCTATTTGAGAAAGAGAAAGCACATTAGTAATATATGTATGGCTATGTACATAAAAATATCAAGAATTGCATCATGTTGAAATTTGGTCTGGTTAGTTATTGTTGTAGAAAAAATGACTCTGAAATGTAGAGGTGTAAAATAATGAAAACCTTTTGTATCATTCCTGGTTTCTGTCAGAAGAGCTTGACTGGGTTCTCTGGCTCAGGGTCTCTCATGTAGATGTCAGGTGGGGGCTGGAGCTGGGATAGTGGAGCGGGAGATGAAGCAGCCTGGGCTTTCCCTGGCATCTCCTCTCAGAGTTTCTCCATGGGTCTCTCTGTAGGCGCTAATTTGGACGTTCTTTATGTTGAAGCCCCCACAGGGCAGTCAGACTCCTGTGGAGGTGCAGAGCTCCAGGAGTAGTGTTCTGGTGAAGAAATTCGCAGATACATGGCTTTTTCAATTGGCTCTCAGAAGTCATCTACTGTTACTCCCACTATACATTGTTGGTGGAAATAGCCACAAAAGCCTGCCTTGCAGCCCATAAGCTGGTAGATATCACTGAGATTATCTTTGGAAAATATAACTTCACTGGAAAATTATCATTCAGTTTTTGAATAAGCGTTCATTAAAACTGTGTCAATTTATGAAATATTTTACTTAAATCTAAAATGAATTTAAGTGAGAAAAAGACAAATGATGTCAAAGAATGAAAAACATGTCAGAGTGGACCTCATCTTTTTAAAAATAAAGAATACCGGAGACTTTCTTGGCCACGTACTAGATTAGTATGCTTTGACTAATATTTTCATATTTTCATTTCATGTTCTATCCTCAACAATCTACAAATTGTTGCAGAAATTGTACATTATAGCTTCAGAACAACATTTTACATGCACCCTTGTTCAGTCCTCATTGCTATATTCCAAAATAAGCAATGTTTTTACAGATAAGAAAGAGAAACTCAGGCAGTTGTGAGTTATCCAAAAACACAAATTAGAAAATTGCGAAACTGGGTTTTAAATTCAGATGCCTCTGATTCTAAAGTCTAACACCTATTTCAGGTTACCAAAACGTGAAATGGAGAAATAATATTCGATGCATACCCACAGACTCTAATGACATTGATCCAGAGAATTTGAAAGTGATTTGCTTTCTACTTCTGTTTACTTTTCTGTATTAGTCAAGGAGTGAGCTGCAGTTTGGGAATACCCTACACTGACTGCCTCTCTGGGACTTGACAATTCCACTTTTCAGTTAACAAAGAAGTACTCAGATCAGAGTCTTTCGTAGGCAACAATATCTATGTAAACTTTTATTCATTTTATTCTCATTATATTTATTTTTAATTATATAATAGGTATTGATATTAATCTTTCACCTTTTTTTTTTTTTTTTTTTTGAGATGGAGTCTCACTCTGTTGCCCAGGCTGGAGTGCAATGGTGCCATCTTGGCTCACTGCAACATCCGCCTTCCAAGTCCAAGTGTTTTTCCTGCCTCAGCCTCCCAGGTAGCTGGGATTACAGGCATTCACCATCATGCCCAGCTAATTTTTGTATTTTTGTAGAGACAAGATTTCACCATGTTGGCCAGGCTGGTCTTGAACTCCTGATGCCCTCCTCGGCCTCCCAAAGTGCTGGGATTACAGGCCAGTCTTTCACTTATGAATAAAATATGCAATAAAATTTTCAGGTCTCAAACAAGTCAACCTAAAGTAAAATAGTAAATAAATAATACTTAAAAGTACTTATGTGCATATGTGAGGCATGTATTTAAGATGAAGCAGTCACCTGACTGACATTTAGGATACTCTATTGCCTTATACAGGATAAGGAGGAAAGTTACTTTTAGAAAAGAGTCTGAAATTAAAGCACTTCCAAACTTTCACATATGTTGTCAAATACCATTTGATGATTTTACTTAACCCTATATTCTACATCTGATTTTGTCTGCTTATATAGTGTTTCCCATTGTTTCCCCTCTTTGGCAATTGCACATATAGCATCTACACTGCAGCCTGGAGACAGATGGAGAGATTCTTCCCACACTGCAATAATCATAGTGAATAGTGGTCCCCAGATGGAATGCCAGGAAATAGAGAAGTCAAGTACCATGTTTTACACTTCCTTCATCTGGCAATCTTCTGAAAGTCAGAGACCATTACCAATTTAGCAGCCATGGATTTGGCTGTAAAAAAAAAAAAAAAAAAAAAAAAATTAAGTCATAGACTTAAACAAAAAAAGGGAGAAAGAGGAAAAGAAAGATGTTATTTAAAAAATGTAGCTTGTACCTGCCTATGATCTCTATTTTATAAAATAACAGTGGTAATGATAACAATATTATTTTTGAAAAAAGCAAGTAAGTCATATTGACTGCTTGCCAAGGCAGCAGTTGGTTTGAATAAAGCATTGGCTATCCCTTGGTATGATCATTATTTACACTTTTGCTTTCTGAAAACAATTGTTTGATATATTAGTATTAGAAATAATCTCTAAGGGTGTCATATTATACAAGCCTTAATGCATATTTACTATCAGAAAAAAGGGTCATTTTCCATCATTCTTTATAAAATGGTTAACTGAAATAATTCCTAAGTTCCAAAAGAATGAACACTAGTTTTGGGTGTTCACAACTTTAAAATATGCCATCGCTTTCACCATCACTACTGATGCCTAGGAGAGGCACTCTTCTCAGAGCCTCTCATATTTAAAATGCAAACAAATTAAAAATTACCTGCTGGAAATCAAGATCAGGATGTGGACTTATAGAAATCTTTTGCCACATTACAATGTTGTTGGTTCTTAAATTTGATGTAAACTATTCTAATTCTAATTTAAAACTATAACAGTAATGTCAAAATACATGTGCTAGAAAAGTATAAATAACCTATTTATCAATGTGGCAAAATTATGTCAGGGAAATTTATGGATAATTCCAAGTAAAAGCTGTTTACTCTGTGGTTTCTCATTCAGCATATTTATACTATACCCCTACCTCACTCCCATAGCAGAGAAAATATGAGATGTCAAAACATCTCATGTAAAAAGAATTTAAATATTCTAAATACATATATCTACAAGATATATATACATATTCCACATAGAGCATTTTGAGAATACTCTCCTGTTGGACATCCTGAAATGTTTATAAATTATCATTGTAAGACAGTCTTAAATATATAGAACATAGGTGGTCAATAAATTATTTTTCTAAACCATGTGAATGACTTTTAAAAATCTGCTGTGAAAGACCAGATGGCTTAGCAGATTGGCAATTTATGAGCTAACTTTAATTTCTCACTGGACAAAATGACTAAAGGTCATTGTCATCCTCCATCTGCCATGTGGCATGTGAATAATGAATGGTAAGCTTAGTCTTGTTACCATAGACAGGTGCCTACCCTAGAAGAGACGAGCCTCATTCCAACTGGAAATAATTCATTTATGTCTCATGGGATGAATGGCAAAAACTGAGTTTCCTGACTAGAGTTTAAAACATCTCCAGGTTAAAATTATTAGAAAATAAGGTACTAATAAAAGTGTTTCTATACTTTATACTTTAAAAGAGGATATCTATTTTCCCACATGTTTCTATGACATTGAGTCAATATGTCCTCAAAATAAGATGTTATTATTCACCTTTAAAACTTCTAACTTTGTGGAAGAGTCTGCAAAGTAATTAAGTATAAGCGTTGGATTTATATTTTGAAAACATCAGGTATCTTAATAATGTATTTGGCATAAAATAAGCTCTTTTAAAATTTTAAAATTTTGTTTCTAAATGTGCAGTTATGTAGGCAATCGAGATTTCTATATATGATTAAGAAAAGAGAATAATGTATACTTAAGACAGAGAGACAAAAAGATTAATTTGGAAGAAAATTTTTTATAAACATAACATTGTGATTTAAACTTGAAAAACCCAACCCAAGCATTTAAATATTCTTGCCATCATATAAATTTTTATGCTATAGGTAAAGACAATAAACCCTAAATATCAATTATAAGAAAGAATCTGGCTAATGTTGAAGAAATGCTGAGTAGACAATTTGTGGTTAGGATTTGTCTGTTACTGATTTTTCTCTGAACCCAGGGCGATTAAGATTTGCATACACCAGGGCAACTTCACTACATGAATATCTTGTCAAAAGTGAGATTCTGTTAACTGCAGGAGCTTAGGGGCTACAAAGTCATCGAACTTAAATAACTTTAAAATTATTTTTAAATTTTAAAACAGAACTTTGAAATTATTCTCCTGTAATCATTTTGATTACATAAAGAGGAAACTCAGTATCCGTTTAAGCACATGCTAATCTCCTCCTTTAACAGGACAGAAACAAGCCGGAGAGGTGAGGACATTGATAATGATGTAAATCAAGCTAAAATTTAATAACACTATTGTTCTTTATTAGATTTATTTCCACAGCTAGTTTTAATTGATCATATCTCTTACATATTTTTCACTTAGTGTAGTAATATAATCTTTTAAACATTAAAACTATTTATATTTGTATAGGTGTTCAATTTAAAGTAAAGTAATATTTAATAGCCCAAGTGCTGCTCAGATATAGGAAAAGTTAACAAGGATATAAGTGTTTTAAGATTATGTAGCTAATATGCTAATTGGCTCAGTAGAGATTACAAAATATGAATGCATTATTTCATGATTGTAACAATGTTTAATATTCTTATTACGATATATATAGTATTTTAGTAAATATGTTTATAATTATGTCAGCTTCTGCCAGTTTTCCAAATCTGCAGCCTTTTCTTCCCTTCACCAATAGCCTTCCAATTCATTTTGTAGGCCAAGAAGTAATTATTATTATTATTATTTTATTTTTTATTTTTTTGAGAGAGAGTTTTGCTCTTTTTGCCCAGGCTGGAGTGCAATGGCACTATCTCGGCTCACCACAACCTCCACCTCCCAGGTTTAAGCGATTCTCCTGCCTCAGCCTCCTGAGTAGCTGGGATTACAGGCATGTGCCACCACGGCATGCTAATTTTGTATTTTCAGTAGAGACGGAGTTTCTCCATGTTGCTCAAGCTGGTCTCGAACTCGTGACCTCAGGTGATCCGCCCTTCTCTGCCTCCCAAAGGCAGGTGATCCATTAGCTACTCGTTTGTGGATGTCTATGCCTAGTCTCTTGCTGCTTTTCCACTATTAACCTAATAATCCAGTCTAATCCGGTCTAATATATTAATGTTTGACTGGTTCCTCTAACTTTAATTCTTAGCTTTTGCCTTGGGATGCTAACAGGATTTCTTATTTAACTCAAGGTAAATGAGTTAATGTCTGGGTTTCCCAATTAATATGATGCTTCTAGGCATATCTAACAGTCCTGATGGCTCTTGTTACCAACCGAGGAATGTCTCTTATACCTATCACTGCTCTGTTTGTGGATTTTTAAATAGTGCATGTTAATGGATGCCCCATCTCTATAATGATGTTGGAACACCTTGCTATTATTAGTTAGACTCTAATGTCAGGGATTTTTTATTACTAGATTGCAACCCTTTGGATATCATATTCTAGACCCACAGGGACCTCCCTAAATCCAACAGTGGGCAGGTCCCATGCTGACTTTCTTGTATCCTCCTTCAATTGACTGATCTTCTTGGCATTCTCAATTATAAAAATGCAACACACACTGAATTTAAAAGTATAAAGTGTTTAATTATTTACTTCATTTACATATATTTAGTCTATATTAACTTTCAAAAAGTAGATACAGATACCTGCTTCAAAGAATCTAAAGTAAAGTAATATGACAGAAAAGGAGGAGAAAGGTAGGAAGAAACTGATTTAGCTGGTGTGGTCATACTGAAATGGTGATTTATATAATTTTCACGCACTGAGAAACTTTACAGAAAATAGGTTTTATGTATATTCAGATGAGTGTTAACAAATTTTTATTGAAAGCAAGTATTTGGCATTTACCAGATAAAAATTAAATTAACAGAAGTATTTTGCATGTTATTTATGATATAATAGAGTTATCAAGACACATAAATAGAAAAAATACAAATGTCTTAAGATAGTGTCTGATTATTTGCACACATATGCACTTACCCTCACATCTGAACAATTTAGGGTTAAAAAAAGTAAGTTGAAAGAAAGGTGGCACAAAATGCTAAGATAGTCCGGAGGAAGATACTATATCCTACTAGAGAGAATAATAAATGCTTCACATACAGGTTAATTCTAAGTAGCAGAGATGTAGGGCATGAACAAGGCAAGAATAATGAGATCACCCAGGAGGTAATTGTCAAAGATATAGAAAAAAAGCATAAATTATCTCCAAAAGCTTTATGTAAGACATTTAGATTTTTAAAAAAGATCATATGGTAGAATGTGAGTCTTAAGGAAAGCAAAGTTAGTTTCAGTAGTTCTTTAAATAGGTCCTGCATATGTATTTGCACAATTATTTTAGATGCAAATATAAACCAAAAATAAAATTCGAAGCCCTCACCACAACTGTCTGAATGGACTTTCTCCTCAGCCAGGGCACTCTAAAATGTAACTTGAAAGTGTGGTGTAGGCCATGATGGAAAGTAGGATTTGGACTTGCCTCATTACACCCCTTCAGCGTTAATATCCGCACAAAGCTTAAATCTGATAAGAAACATTTGCATCTGCTAAAGTCTGCTGCTTGAAGGCTTCATCTGCATGATAAAACTTAGGTCTCCACAACCCCTTATCATAAACCAGACATTCCTTTCTACTGGTAATAGCTTTTTCAACCAGTTACCAATCAGAATATGTTTAAATCTACCTATGACCTGGAAGCACCCCCAGCTTTGAGTTGTCCCACCTTTCCAGATCAAACCAATGTAAATCTTCTATGCATTGATTGATGTATTCTGTCTCCCTAAAACGTATACATGCAAGCTGTACCCCGACCACCTTGGGCACATGTCATCAGGACCTCCTGAGGCTATGTCACAAGCACCTCCTTAACCTTGCCAAGATAAACTTTCTAAATTGAAACTTGTCTCAGATACGCTTTGGTTTACACATATAAAAACATACATAGCTCAAGATAATCAAATGATTCAAATTATTTAAAGATAATTTCTTCAACTCTAATATTTATAAAATTTGTATTTATATATAGAAAGACCTGATTTTAGAAAATACGAATTAATGTCATTATATAAACCCATTAAAAGCAAAGCCTAAAGAAACCCTGCTCAGCAAATCAGTATACAAATGCAGTTCAGGTGAATGAACCTCAAAGAGTCAGTGGTTGTGTATATAAGGTTGTCTACCACTATTCAGTTTTAAATAAGCAGCCACACTAATCTAAAAATAGTCACGTAACAAGGTAGGAGAATGATATAAGATGGAAAAAATACCTTTTTTTTTTTTTTTGCCTAGACCTTAAATTATACAATCAAAGATTATAATGAGTATGTGTTCTAAGAGTTCATGAGGACTGATGAAGAGGAAGAAAAAAATGTCATTTGCATTGTTAAGTGGCAGTCTAAGTGACTTTAGGAGATTTAAAGGAAATGAAGTGGTATTTTTAAGAATAAGAAGAAATAATGGTTTAAACCATTATCTATAGAGAACTCCTAGGACCTAATTAGATGCTCATTTACATACTAAATAACACACCTACCGGTGTCACGACACTTCCCAGAATACCCATATTTGGTGTAAAAATGGGTGACACTTCAGTTCTGAGGAATGTCCACCTTTTTCCAGGAATGTTCATGAATATTCCACCCCTTGGTTAAAGAAACCCATAATGGTAGCAGTCGCAAACCCCCTTGCTCATGACTCTCTCTTGAGTATGACTGCATTCCTGTTTCTTTAGTGTGTACTTTTTGCTTTGCGATAAATCACTGTACTTTCACTATTTTCTGACTGAATCTTAAACTCTTTCCCACGATGATGTCAAAAGCCTAGAAGCAAGCTGGTGTTGAGGTTCCACTGGCATTAGGTGACCTCTCCCCACCCCACTTGCCAGTATTACATGGAAGTGATCACAGTAGTTGGAACTATAGAAAAGGCAGAGCTAGATGAAGGGAAGTGGATAAATTCAATGAGTGTTTTGGAGGTGGTGGTAAAAAGATTTCTAGATATAGAAACTTTATAGCAGTCTGTTTCAACATTTCTGGCACAAACAGCTTCCTTTGGAGAAACACTGTAACCACCCATCCCCTTTTTAAGCCATTCATATCTTTTCAGTCATATTAACATAAAAAGGAATTCCATATTTAGCATTCTATTATGTGTTGATTCCTGGGCACACTACTATTTCAAAGAAATTCTTAGACATTAGTTTCTTACTATACATTTAAGTAGCATTAGCTAAATTTTCTTATAGATTGCTTAGGGAAATATTTTTCTAATATTTAAGAAAACTGGTTCATAGATGCAACATGAACAGTGGAAGAGGTTATATTGCCCATATTCACATCATATGGAGAAACTTACACATAGATAAAATATAAAAAGAGAAGGCTGGGCACAATGGCTCACGCCTGTAATCTCAACACGTTGGGAGGCTGAGGCAGGTGGATCACGAGGTTAGGAGATCGAGACCATCCTGGCTAACACAGTTAAACCCCATCTCTACTAAAAATACAAAAAAAAATAGCCAGGAGTGGTGGTGGGTGCCTGTAGTCCCAGCTTCTTGGGAGGCTGAGGCAGGAGAATGGCGTGAACCCGGGAGGCAGAGCTTGCAGTGAGCCAAGATCGCACCACTACACTCCAGCCTGGGCGACAAAGTGAGACTCTGTCTCAAAAAAAAAAAAAAAAAAAGACCATTTTCAGAATTTGCTATGATAAATGTCACATGGAATAAAGTCGTTTTTTGAGGAGAACTGTTGCCAGAATTTTTAAAGTAGTTTTGTGTTTATAATATTATTCTTAAAAATGCTATCTGAATAACATACATGATTCTAAATCTATGGGAAAAAAAGAAAAGAAATGATCCATCCAAGAGCTGGAAAGTAAGCTGCAGGGAAGCTCCCAACTCTACAATAACAAAATGGCCAAATTACTTCTTAAAAATAATAACAGTCAACATTGTTGAGTAATCTTTTTGATAGAATATGCAAAGCTGTTCAACATTTTCTTTTTCATTTCAAGAACATATGAGCCAACTGTTATGATGATGTATCTTGTAGGGATTTTGAGACCAGCATGACTTATGTTCATAATATTTGGATGTTTTGTATTTTTCTTAGACTTATCTACACATTTGTATAAGAGCCAGAACAAGAAGAGAAAGAAACAAATTTGATCCTCACTCTCAAATATTTAAAGCTATAAGTGTTCTTGTTCTTTGCTCCCTTGCTGAACAGAATGTCTATTTTTCTCACTGAGTATCTGTGACTTTAACAGCCTCATTATAATCTGGAGTACACACCTAATAACAGCACCATGGCAAGAAGAACATGCTCATGACTGACAATAGCAGGAACCCAACAAACCATTCTTTTGTCTAGACACTCTGTTCCTCCCAAGCTTCAAAATAAACAAATCCAAGACTGCAGCTGCATTGGTGTTACATACAGACAAGATGGATAAACAAAATTTGACTTTCTTCCTGTTAGAGTAGGCACAGATACTGACAAACACATTTCCCACATCTTGTACACATATTTTGTCTGCCAGAAGAAAGACTTAAAGAACAATGTGTGTATGCCTCTGTGTGGTATGTGGATAATGCCACATGTTTCTACAGAATCTATTCTCTCTCATTTAGCATAGAAACAATAACCAAAGTTATATAGTTTTAATTCACTAATATTAAACCAAGGGGTCTACCTAGAATCAACACAGCTTTATGGTTTCCTGACATCGCCCCATTTGAAAGGAAAGAATAATCAAATTGAATTGGGCAGAAGAAAACTTCACCTAGATGCTTGTAGAATATTTTAAAGAAAATGATCTGACATGTAGCAAACTACAACTACTTTATTATGATTTTTTTCCCATTCCATTGTTAATTTAAAAATATTTATTTATACTTCACATCACAATTTCCCACAAATGAGTCCCACAAACCCCGGCTGAAGAATACTTGATGTTCAAGGTTTGGGCTTGTATAAGCTCAGTTGACTGTTATTCAGATTTCCATTTATAAGGAAATTCATACATGGACAGCCCATGTTCCATAAAATGCCACAAATTAAAAAAAAAAATTTTAACATATGTTATTTTTATCTGCTTCATTTTATGTTCTCTAGATAAACCCTTGAGCACAATGTCAAGTAGCAGGCTTTGGTAAAGTCAGGTAAAAGGGTGGCAGCATGTGGTCCTCTACAGAAAAGGCCACAAAGATAATCTCTCTTTGTTTCCCTCTACCCTCCATATTTCCCGGCTATTGGCAAGGTGTGTGCTTCAGAATCATTCCCAAAGAGAGTTTACATGTTCCCAGGAATGCAATGCACATCAATGGGTAGTAAAGAGTTAATTGGAGCTATTCTATTTCCCTGCACCTCAAACACCCTGAGTCAAAACTTTTTAAAAAAATTTCTTTGGCAGGTTGAGAAATGAATAAAGTCATCTGCAGAAAAACAATTATGTACTGTCAAGATGGCACTCTAGAGAGAAATTTAATTTCCAAGGTTAATAAAAAATGGCATCCTCTTCTTCAAACTTGAAGATTGCTTGTAGCCAAGAATCCTAAATAATCACATTACCTATCTTCTGATACCAGATTATAATAAGAGTATAATAATTGTCTAAGAATTTCTCTTGGTTCTGGATAAAGACCAACTTTACTTTCTCATAGTTAAGATGCAGTCATTCCAAAACCTAATTGGGCTCTGTAGTAGCCACAAACCATTTGATGTCATCATAAAGGAAACTGTAAAAATCAAATATAGCTAGGAAGATGTTCATCCTTCTGTTTGCTCTAGATTTAGCTTATACTGTTCTTAATATCCTCTAATCCTTGAGAGGATATATGTATTTATGTGTGTGTGTGTGCATGTGTGTGTGTGTGTACTTTTTCATTCAAAGTTTTCAACCAGTACTTACTTGCTAAATACTAGGAGCAATTACAAGAAATTCTGAAAATCACCAAGACATGAGACTATTTGATATTTAAGGTTTCAGCTTGTATAGGTTGCAATCAACTATTATTGCAGACCGAATAACCCAAGTTGGGTGAAATGTGACACTAATAAGAGTAGGGATCTGCTATGGACTGAATGTATTGCCACAAAAGGTACATGTTGTATTTCTGACCTCCAATATGGTGGTATTTGGAGATGGGGTCTTTGGCAGGTAATTAGATCATGAGGGTAGAGGCTTCATGATGCGACTAGTTCCCCTATAAGAAGAGACAGGGAGCTTGATCACTCTCTGTTCTCCACCAGGTGGATTTGCTATCTGTAAATCAGGAAGGGGGCCCTCAGCAAAACTTGAGTGTGCTGGAATCTATACCTCAGACTTCTCAACTCCAGAACTGTGAGAAATAAATGTTTTTGTTTAAGCCATCAAGTCTATGATCATTGGTTATAACAGTCTGAGCTGACTAAGAAAGGATCTTACAGAGATTCATACCCATGTGGGTAAGATGAAAAGTGTCCCAGTGGTTGGGGGACATTAAAAGAGTAGAAAATTATTTTAGAGATAGGCAGATCTGAAGGCAAAGAAGCAAGACTAGTGGTATAGGCACTTTCATATGAAACACATTAAAAAGGAATTATCTTCCTATGTAATTATTCCTTTTAATTACGTGAAACCCTTGATTAATGTCTGATGCAGCTGTAGAGCCAAGTGCAAATTATTTTGATGAATAAAGAAATTGAATATTAGAGGAAATAATAGTCTGCAATGAATCAAGGGATTAAATATTAGAAGGAAAACTAGCCTGTGCCACATTTTTTCCTCCCCAGATTCCTCTGGGGAGAAATCACCATCCTATACAGATATGACACCAGGAGTTTGAGACCATGATAAGCACTAATGTTTTGCTTACAACCAACAAAGTAGTTTAGGTCTAAAAGTCTTTCAATGAATAAAAAAAGTATTTTTTTACTTTTAATTATTAACTTGAAGGAAACCGAGGAAGGAAAGAACAGTGACTAATTCATACTACAATGTGGTTAATTAAAATTACTTCCTTTGACATTCATCAGACTTAAAACGAAAGGCTGGAGAAAAGTTCTATTGAAAAAATATCGAAATAGCAGGCACCTGAAGGGTGGCAAATGTGAGGGACCACAGGGAAGGCACAAATTTCTACTTTTCATTGTTGGGAAGTGTCACTCTAACACTGGAATTTTTAAAATCTGAGATTTCATGGATCATTAATTAAAGGAATTTTCACCTTAAAGTTACTGACTTTTAATTTTGTCAGATTAGGATGTTAAAATCAATCAATCAATCATTTGATTAATTTAATTAAGGAACTACTTACTAAATATCCTCATTTTATTAAAAAATATTGCTGTTTTGGACATAAACACACATACAAACACATACACACACATATATCCACATAGGTACACATATGTATATTTATGTGTACCCTAAGAAACAACTATCAAAATTAGTCATTAACATTTACCTAAAAATGTCACCGCATTATCACTCTCCACATCTGCTATCTAGTGGTTAAAAAGATCATTATAGATCAACATTGCTCCTCAAACAAAAATGTAGGAATCATTACAGTAGCTTCAATTATATCTTAAATTAGGAATACACATAAACTCCTTCAGCATTTTACCTCTTGGCCGTGCCTCTTCCTACTCTAAATGGATACTTCGTAAACTGGCTCTTGGACAACTTGGGACTATTTCAGGGACTATAATAGCTTAAACTTCAGATGGACCTTTCTCACTGATATGGAATAAAGTCATGAACTCTTGTTGCATTCAGCAGTTGGAAAATTTAGGTCAAATTGTTCCAAATTCTTAAAGTCAGCGGGTGAAAAAGAATTTAAATAGGTTTGGAATAAGAAATACCTTATATCATATCGTAAGTTTTTATTGTATAGGAATGTGTAAAAATGAGGTGGGAGAAGTACAGGTAGATACACACCAAAAACCATTGCCATGTTAAACGCTAGCCAAAACTGTTGTCTTTACAGATGTTTGTGTAAGAATTTTCTCTAAGTGCCCCATAATTTTAAGAAGTACTTTAAGAAATATCTGCTTATACTCACCTCTGAAGAGCTCATTTATTCATGTGTGTTAGAACACTTATCAGATGCTTTCCTTTGGTTTCATGTCAGGAGATCTCTAAATAATAAAAGCACCTAATAAGGAGGTCTATTTTATACATCTACAACTAAACCCTCTTCGATGAATAACAAATGGCCCCTTCTCGTAGCAAATTTTGAATGTAAGGAAGATTGTTATGATGGATTTCCTGTGGTTGTTTTATCCTGTATACCCCCATACATATAATTTTTACAAGATTCAAATTACTTTGAATAATAGAGGTATTGGCTGTTCATAAAGAAATCGAACACACTAAGCTGCTATTTTCAACATTATTTTATTATTTTACAGCTCATATTTCTTTTTATCCAGAGTAACTCATGCCAAAAATTTCAAAAGCACTTTTGGCAGATATGTAAATAATTTGGAGAGCAAATATCCAATTAGTAAATTTTGGCAGATAGTCTTTTGGATCCACATGAGAAGAGAAGAATATTTTAATATCCTTGACCAGTTCATTACTACTGACATAGCTCTGCTCACACATGGCAAACACTCCAGGTTTTACTGGGGAGGAATGTGATCAGGGAAATTTGCTACTAAAGCCTAAATGTTCAGATAACATTAAAGTGGTTTTCTTCCTCTCAATTTGCTGTTTTCTAAAAATAGATTAAATAAACTTTGGTCCCTTTACTTTTCTATGAGTAATGTTTTTAAGTTACATGTTACTACAAAAGATGATAGTTTGTTTCAGTTGCAATGATCTCACACCAGAGACGCAATGGAGAACAGGAACCTGACCGTTTGTTCTCAGGGCACATTTACTCTCCATAAACCTGCTCCTTAGTTTTATTCATCCGTTCAAAGCAGTAACTGTTAGCTGACTCTGATGGACTCAGAAAAGCCATGTCCAATATTCATGAGCTGGAACAAGGTAACTCAGTCCAATTGCTTCCTTTCATAAAGGAAATGATGAGACTTGGAATAATTCCTGAAATGGAAAAACCAAGACTTAACATTTTAAATGAAAGGATTTAAAGCCAAAGCTTAATTTACAAAGCAAGTGTCTATTATTAAAAATAACTTTTAAAACACAAGCCTCTATTTTAAAAGTCACACAAAACTTCTTTCATAAATGTCCACTTTATAGAAAGCATCTATCACAGTCTCAGTTTGCTACATTTCCCCTTTCTGCTGCATGGATAGCTTCAGAATGTTAGATATCCATGTTGTTTTTTATTATTATCATAAATAATGACTTGTAGTGTTTCTGGTTACCTTTAAAAGGAAGAGGGCAACAGACACAGCAACACAGAGTAGTGAGAATTTGCAGAAGCTCCATGTGCTTGTGTCTTCAGTAGACCATCAAATCTGAGCAGACATTTGGTCATTTAACTACTTCACTAAGACTACAGAAGCACCTTTTCATTAAACCTCTATTCTTCAAACCACCATGACTGCATTTAGGGACAGTGGATGGGCAAAACTCTCCTCCTAGAATTCACTGTTGTAATGGAATCTTGGCTTCTTTGTTGTTTCTTTCTGATTTATAACCATGTCTAAAATGTCACATCACATATATATTTTAGGTTCCTTTGCTTGTTATATTGCAATATGTATCCTGAGACTGTGGATACATATGTGTGTGTGTGTGTATGTATATGTATATGTGTGTTGTGTGTGTGTGTGTATATATGCATATACATACACATATATATACACATTCAGTATAATGTACATTTTTGTATGTTTATGTATATTTTCACACATATTTCATAGGTGAAATACATTCATGTGTTTTTTTCTTCTGAAGTTGTAATCATTATTGTGTAAGAACCGTAATTAATTATACCTTCATTCAACAAGTATTTAAATCATACTTTTTATCAGGCTCTATTTTATTAGCAGCTTTTTGAAGTTGATTTACATTTTTTGAAATTCCACTGTTTTAAGTGTAAAATTCAATGATTGCTAGTGAATTTATAGAATGGTGCAAACATCGCCGCAACTTAGTTTTCAAACATTTTTATTCCCCAAAACACCTCCGGTCCATTTGTAGTCATTTCTCTTTTCCCATCCCCAGCCCTAGCCAATCTCTAATCAACTTGCTTTCATTCACTTTTTTGAAAATTTCATATCAATGGAATAATACATATGGGGTCTCTTCCATTTGGCATTTTTAGCTTACCATATAATGTTTTTAGAGTTTCATTCATGTGGTAGAATGTATCAATAATGCACTATTTTATATTGCTGAATAATATTCCACTGTATGGATATATCACATTTTGTTTACCCATTTACCAGTTGATTGGCATTTGGGTTGGTTTCAGTTTGGGACTCTTACGAATAACAATGCTATGAACATGTATATACACATCTTTATGTAGACACATCTTTTTATTTCACTTGTATGTATACCTCTGAGTCAAATTCCTGGGTAAATTTATGTCTTTTTAAGAAATTGTCAATCTGTTTTCCAAAATGATTGGACCATGTTACATTCTGACCAAAAATGTATGATAATTTTAATTTTACCACATCCCCACCAACATTTTTTTCGTGTGTCATTTTGATTATAGCCATCCTAGCTGGTGTGAAGTGGTACCTCACTGTGACTTTGAAATGCATTTCCCTAATGGCTCATTATGTCAGTATCTTTTCATGTGCTTGTTAACCATTCATTTATCTTCTATCGTGAAATGTCTATTAAAATATCTGGAACTGTTTTACATCAGGGGATATAGTATGGAACAAAGTAAGTTTCCAACACTCAAGAGCTAACATTCTACTAACAGGAGGAAAAATAGTTAACTATTTCAAATTGTGTTATATCATATGGAGAAATGCAAAACAGTGCAATGGGCATAGGGAGTACCAGACTGAGGGTGGGTTTGTTATTTAAATAAAGTCGACAAGGAAATTTTCACTGATAAGTAAACTGCAGAAGGACTGGAGGAAAGTGAGGGAGGAACCCACCTGTACTTCCGGTAGATAGATATGTATGTATTCAGTATCACATTGTCCTTAAAGCAGGGAGTATCACGTGCAACTATTTAATTAAGAGAAGCAACAACACACTTTGTTCTCCTGCCTACACTGTTATTTAAAGAAGACCTAGTATCAATGACTCAAATATTGTGACTTATAAGATTTAGGGTTTTGGAGGTGCTTTTTATAATCACTTTAAAAATGGCACAGAGCAAATTATTGTAATATTTATGTAATCTACATTATATAGTAAATGAGGTGACTGACTTTTACCAAGTTATTGCTGCTGCATGTATGCTTTTTAATCTTGTGACATGGAAATAAAATAGTACACATTCTGTGTGATAGGAATCCATATTTTTATACTACAGGAAATTGACTTTTTCTCACTACCACAACTAGAAATTTGCTTCCTATGCCACCACAGCATCGTGATGAAGGACATCTTACATGATGGGAAGAATGCAGGCATGTAGGTTTCATTTTAGAGAATATTAGAGCACCTCACATTTTTTGTTGTTTGTTGAAATATATCAGGTAGTTGCAATTTGCAGAATATATTTAGGGAGGCATTTTTTCCATGATAAAAGCTCAGAACTAAAATTGTACTTAGAATAAGTATATATGCAAAACATATCCCTGTAGTGTAAATAAGAGACATTAGACACTCCAGCACAGACAGAAGCTATGTGAGGCCTACGGGGGAGACTAACTCGATCAAAAACAGCTCTATCTTATTATGTTCATCCAAAAAGTTATCTAGAATGGTTAATTTGATATGTAATTGCTAAGTTTGAACCCTTTTTCTTTTATTTGTTATCTGGGATTAGCAGTGATTGTTTCTTTTGTTTTCTGTGGTTTTGTTGTTGTTTATTTTTTTTTGTTTGTTGATTGTTTTGGTTTGCTTGGTTTGGATTTGAGAAGGGGCATTCTTGCAGAGAATAAAGTATATTTCCATGACATTCTGATTATGTGGTCACTTGACCTCTGGGCAGATTTTGGCATAGGGCCCTGGTTGTCAGGCAGCAATTCCTAGCACATGCCAACTTTCTGGTTCTTGTTTTCCCTTCCCTTAGGGCTCTCCACATGAGTGTCACTGACTGGAAATGCTTCATGAAACTCTGGTTTCATGAAGAGTTTCATTTTGGTCATAACTGCCTACAATAAGATGATCTGGTTAGAATTAGCTGTACAGACCCAACCACTGCCCGTGCCGTGGAGTTACCATTACCAAAACATTGGGTATACTGTATCGTAAGGACAGGAGGGATAAGAATAGCAAAGATAGAGATAGGGATATGCAGTAAAGCACTTAATATTTGAATTAATAAGACTGATATAAGGTTGAAATTAACTAAGGTGGCAGAAAAATGATACCATGGAAAAAAAATTGAGACAAAAATTGTAAAACACACTGGGGTCATGCCAAGTGCTGAATGCATGCCACTGAAAAACATGACCTTAGTTTCTGGCCTGATAAAGCTTATAATCCATTATGTATGGCAGACAATAAACAATCCAAGGGAAAAACATATTAATGCTGCCTGTATTATCTCCTCTAAGAGTAATAACTAGGTAATATAAAAAGGAATAGCAAAAGCCACCTAGATTTGACTGTGAAGTCAGGAAAATCCTGAATCATGATGACATTTAACTGGTGAAGTCAAGGGAATGATTGAAAGCGAAATGTAGAGCATGTTCAAAGGTCCTGAGAAAGCACTCGAATTTTGCATGGACTGAAAAGATCAGTGTGGCTGAAGCAGGAAAATATTGATAGAGAACGGCTAGAAATGAGCACTGAAAACTAAATAAAGGATGGATCGTGTACAAATGATTAGCCAATAATAAAGATTTGAGACTTTATTTTAAATTTAATAAATAACAGTTTTATAATTTTAAACTGAGACTAATATGACCTCCTTTACCTTTTAACAAAATCACTCTATCTTCTGGGTGAAGAGTGCATTAGATGGAGGTAAGGATGGATATGACAAGACTAGAGGCTAATACAAAAGAACAATGATGTGGACTAGAATAAAAGCAGGAAAATGTATCAACAGTATTTGGAGATGAATTGTGACTAGAAGATAGGCAATGGAAAGTGAAATTTCCCAATTCCTGGCTAATATCATTGAAGCCAATTAATGAAGGGGGTCATCTCTGGAGGAATAGTACATTTGAAAAGAAAGATCAAGAATGCCATTTTGAACACCTTAATTTTGAGATGTTTGTCACCAAAACTGATATGTTGAGTTGCCATTTGGATAGAGGAGTACAGAGCTCAGAAGAGAAATGAAAAATAGAGATAGTAATTGGGAAGCTTTCACAAATACATGTTTTTTTTTAAGACATAAAAATTGATGAGATTGCTTTGAGTGAGGGTGTATAATGAGTAAAATTATTCAAATGTCCAAATATTATTTAAAGATTGGGAAAGGGGAGAAATTGCAAGAGAAAAATGAAAAATTACTAATGATATTTAAGAAGAAATTAAGAGAATTTGATATCATAAGAAGCAATAGAATAGATTTCACAAAGACAGGTACGGAGAGAATTTTTTCAAATGCTTCTAGAAGGTTAAAATAGACATAGAGGATTAAAAAGTTTACATTAGTTTTAACAGCATGGAATTCACCAGAGTAACCAGGGCCCTTTCAGTAGACTGGAGGAGTGAGAAGCTAAATGGCGTGAATCAAAGTTAATGGAAGTGAAGAAGCAAAGACAAAGAGAATAGACAGAGCTTTATAGATACTGTAATACATGGAAGTGACTTTGAGGAGATACGGTTGAAAGGGATGTTTTAAGAAGGAAGGGTAGTGAATTCATTTAAAACGATGATGGAAGTAACCCAGTAAGGAATATGCAGATGAACATCCAGAAGAAAAAAAATATAGCCAATATATTTTGGTTACGGGAAGTGGGTTTCGCACTTAATTGGGCCAGACTAAACCTGAAATGTCATACACAGATTGATTCTTCAGCTTGGGATAAGAAAAAGACAGATAGTGGGATTGACATGGTTTGCATGACAAGATTATAAACAACCTCAGCCATGATTTTACTAGATATCAAAAGATAGAACTGCTGCAAAGTTCATCAATTTTCTTAATCCCAACTGTTTACTAGAAATCTTAAAAATCTTTAAAACATGAACAGGTGGTCGTGTGCTTTGTGCAGAGACACCAGATATGAATAATAATTGGCAAATACTGTCTAGCTCTGTAGAAGTCCTGAGGGGAAAAGATATCAGAGATCAGATGAGTATCACAATGCATCTCAAATCAAAGACTTCAGGGATCAAAAGGAGGTGGACCATGAATGTGCCCATGGAAGAAGCTCCACATCACCAGTCAGTATTCAGGGTCTGTCTTCCTTTCACCACACAACCTGGTGGTCTTTCTCTCTTTATTCCAAGCGTCCATAATGTCTATCATTTTCTGCTCCGATACACTTAAAAAGGTGTACAAAACTAAAGAATACATTAACCATTTTCTCTTATTATTACAAAGCCCTCACCAAACTTTGAGATGTAGTAAAAATAACTTACTTCAGGTATTTTGAAAGACTGTGGTTGTAGAATACTTTTAAAATTAGAGAATTATTTGTTCAGAAATGGTTAGATTTGGACAATAACTTTTAAGAAGCAAATATAAGGATATGTTCAAAGATACAGAGATGGACTTCTTTCAAAAGTAATAATAAAACTATAATTAGTGATGAATGATCTTGAATTACCTGCTGACTCAAATCATCAACTGAGGTTTTTAAGAGTGAAAACCTTACAGAATGTTTTTTCCCACGAAATTTCCAGTAGGCTTTGTTTGGTTTGTGCCTGACTTGGAATTCCAGTACAAAAGTTTTTCTTGTGGTAGCTCAACTCTGTCTTTTTTGGAAGCAGTCAATACCAGGAAATGAACTGAGATGAAGAAATATAGTGAGGCCTTTGTTTTTGTTTTTGTTTTATGGTTTTGTTTTACTTCCCCACTGAAAGCTCACACTAAGAAAACGAATCATGTTCTGCCTCAGAAGAGAGTTTACAAGTGTTAAATGGGTTCATGTACTCAAAATAGTTCTGTATTATTGAATTTGTAAATTAAAAAATAAAATATTGTTTGCCCAAGAGCAGACTCACAAACCCATCAGAATTTGTGGTTGTCGAAACTCTGGAACTTTGCACTAGATTCAACCATGGAAGATTTATGACCTCTTGAGATTGTTATTTGCATACTATTGTTTAGGTATAGGTAATACAGAAGAGTTAACAGAGTTCCTCAGGGTGCCTAACTTAGATAAAAAGGGAAAGAAGGAATACATTCCTTCCCAGCATCAGGGGATTCTGAAATGCCTTCTGTTCACTACAATTTGTGATTCTGCTTATTTTAAGTAAGGAGACATTTGAGTTTACTTTCTGTGGTCTGGAGCCCTCCCACTTTGTTCTGGGACCCCATCAGCAAGGAACTTATAACCTGAAAGTGTCTGTGGCACTCTTTGGACACCCAAGGAGAAGAAGTCTGTAAAGTGATGTTAAAATTTCAGTTACAAAGCCACTTTGCAAATAAGTCCTGAGTTTCTGTCCCCAAGCAACCTGAGAAGAGGTCACAATGTTGCTTTAGGTGTTGGCTTTTGGATAAGGGGTATAATTTGAGGCCCCTTTTAATTTTACTTTTTCAAGAAAAACAAGGTCAACTCTTGGTTTTCTAACCACAATCAGCTTCATATTAAATTCCTTCCTGAATTTTCACCTTCTAACAGTGGAGTGCTCTTAAACAGTTTTAATCATTTTTTATGTTAGAAAATGTTGCACATTTTGAAAATTAATTCTACTAGAGAGTCAATATTATTATTTTAGTTCATTGGAATCTAGGAAACATTCTTCAACATATATGTCATAACTATATTTTATTTGACTGATTTTGATCTGTAATTATTATTTTATGTACCTTTGAATTTTCTAGTTTTGATTGGGAAAAAAAGTAGAATTTTAGCTAACTTGTTATTAATGTATGCATATGTGCACACACACACACACACTTGAAATCTTGTTAAAAGTTCTTTCATTTCTAAATTTAATCTAGGTTCAACAAACTAAACTGTTTAATGTAAGTTTGTATAGATACTCTAAGAAAACATAGGAAGCAAATTGTGAATGGTTAAAACAAATCTTTTCAATTATTTTAGTTTTCACTATCTGTATATGTAGATCTTGTTCTCATTTAGTAAAGCCTTTTTCAAAAGGAAGAAATCTAAAAGTTGAAGGGCATCAGTGTGTATCAAACAAGATAGTTATTTTCCTACAGAAAGTGAGAAGGAAGTGGATGAGTGCTATGTGGTCAGGAGACTATGTAGGATTGAGTGTTAGCATATCTGGATTCATGTTTCTGCTTTATTTCTACATAGAAAGTCACTTAAGTTTTCTGAACAAAAAATTCTTAAACAGAAAATGGAAAATTTTGGACCAGATAACATCTTCCACCTATTCTAAGCCTGAACATTATCTTAATCTTAGCAATTAACAAATATTGATTTATTTGTTTTGTTTTGTTTTTCTTTTCATTTTATGTTTCTTGGACCACATATAGGTTATTAATTTAAACTTAAATATGTTTATTTAATTTTATGTTTTATGCATTCCTGGAAGGTGTGTGCTGTTTCAGAGCATATGATAATTTATATCAATGATATTATATTGGGTATATCCTTTATTATTTTATCCAGCACTCTGTTTTTCAGATCTAATCATGTTTCTATGTGTGTATCTGATTTTCTATTCTAACTGCTGCATTCACAGTACTTCACAAGGTGAATTTCACACATCGTAGCTACTTAATTTCCTGATAATGGGCACCTGAAATACCTGACTCTACCTTCACAAGCATTTCCACAATACACAGCCTTGAATACTTTATGAACATGTGTGAGAATTTCTCTCAGATAAATACCTAGGAATAAATTATCTGGGCCACTCATAGAGCATATCAGTAATTTTACATGGTAATGCTATGGTGCTCTCCCTTATGATAAATCTAGGATATACTCCTGCTAGCTCTACGTGGGGGTTTCTGTACCCTACAAATACACCAACACTGGTATTAGCCAGCTTTCTAATTGTTGACAATTCGAGAGTATAAACTGAAAGCTTTTGTTTACATTGCTATTTCTGTCATTTCCAATGGGCTTTAACGTCATTTGATGTATATGTTAGCTTTAATGTTTTTGTGACCCATCCAGTCATATCCTTTGCTATTTTTTTGGTAGGGGAAGTGGTGCTTTGGAAAAATTCTCTGAATATTCTAGATGTTAATTCATTGTGGATTTTAGAAATTGCAAATATTCCTCCATTATTTTTGCTATATAACCTCTGACCTTTGATTCTTCTTCATTGAACATAAATATTTAATAACAATATAATAAAATTATATTTTCTTATGGTCCATAATTATGAAATTATGTTTCAAAATCCCTTAATTTCCTAGATCACAAAGGCAATCATTTTTATTTTATAAACTTTATTACTTCTAATAATTATGGTTGTGATCAATTTGGAGTTCACGGTACATATGGTGACATATTAATAAACCTTTTCAATACTTTTAATTTGAAATAGTTTATCATGTTTAGTTTAAGTACATGACTAAACTATTTTGATTCTACTGCTTCAGAGGGTAAATGCTATTCTTTTTCTTGTCTTTTATAGTATTTCTATGAGGACTTCTCATGTTGCAATGTAAAACAATATTTTCTCTCTGAAATCATATTTTCCTAGGGCTAAGTACTTGCTTTAGGAAGTGTCATGGAGCAGAGGAGAAAGGCCCTAGTAGGTGCAGGGCACAATGAGTTTAAAGAGCAGAGAGTTGATGACCCATGGACAAAAAGCCTTGCTTCCCCTAAGCACCATAGGTTACATGCCTTTGCTGCCACTAGTAGCCAGAAAAACCCAGAAATGTTTAGGATTTAACTTCCCACTCTCAGGGAGAAACAACACGGTATTTTGAATAGGAGTAGAGGAAACACACATGGCTTATCATGTTGCTTGTTTTTATCATCTGTCCCCAACAAGGTCTGATTCCCTGATATTATCTTGGTGACACTGGCCTGAAAGCCTGGCAATAGCTCCTGATTTCTGCACATAAGAGGCAGCTGATAACTGTTCCAGGTCAACCTAGGAGCAAGGCAGGAGCAGAACATGGAAGGCTTTCCTTCTAATTCTTCAGCTTATTCTCTTCCTGCTGCCTCCAAATTACCTGGTCCCAGTCCACAGTCATCAGCCTTTGAAAATTATCGGTTTAAGACGCTGTTAGTCTTCCCATGTGTTTCTCCTGAGATATTAGTTTCTGGAATCTATGGTTCTCTTCTTTTGCCATAACATATCCAAAGCTAAATTTAGTGTGAAGGAGGCACAGCCAGTGCTAGTTTACTATTTAGAATGAAGACTGCCTTTCAAGCACTCCCCAGTAGAAAACACTTTCTGTTTATCTGTATATTAACTCATGAAGTGACTAAACAATCTTATGTAAGAATAATTTAAGCATGCTTTCCCAATTTCAAGCAAAGTTGGCCCATGATCAAGGTAATATAACCAAATATCTGACCAAATTTTCTATTACATATGTGATTTCCTGTCTGATGAACTTTGTATAGAAGACAGGGTACTGAGAATAAATTTCAGCCAAAGTTCTGAATTTCTCACTTTTATGGTGTTATAGTAAGGCCCTTATAAAAGTAATCTTTTTTAAGTAAAATTCATAGTTCCATAAAATAGCATCAGTATTTAAATTTTAGAAGTGCCATAAAAAGAAAAATGTTTGAAAAGGTATTATTGAAGGTGTAAATCGAAAACAGATTGTATATGCTGAGTTCCTGCAGTAGAGTTTGACCTCACATTTTATTTCATTTTAATGGTATTCCTAGAAAAAGGCAGTATTAAATAATATAAAAGAAAAAGAGGTAACATCATATGACAAAAAAATTCACACAATATACATTTATTGTTACGTTATACTGTGTATCGATTAATTAAAGGTAGATTTGGCTGTGTATAGAAGAAAAAATTCAACGTTTGCTTAAATGAGACAGAAGTTAGCAAAAATGAAAATCATATTACCAAAGCATCCACACAACATATATATTTTTATTCCTTTAAACTCTTTATTATTTTGAGGTAGGTTTGGCTGCATATAGAAGAAAAAATTAACAATGGCTTAAATGAAACAAAAAATCATTTCTCTCTTACACAAAAGCAATTTGGAGGTGAGCAGTGCAGAAATGTACTAAATTACAAGATCCAAGCTCCAATCTGTCTTCCCTTTCTCAAATGAACACATGGTCTTTATTTCTTACTATTTCAACTGTCACATCTCAAGAAAGCCAAAACAAGAGGAAGGATTGAAAAAGTGACCTTTCCCCACTGAGTTAGGTCCATTTATGCAATTTCCTGAGAAACCTGATACAAGATTTCCACTTCCACCTCAGAGCCAGAACTTCATCACATGATTGTAACTAGCTGCAAGGGAGGCAGAGAAGCAAAATGTTTTTATTCTGTGTGGGCAAAGCTACACACCAAGCTTCTAGTACAAAAATACAGCAGAGAGAATTAATTCCCATGTAAGAAACTAGTTATGTCTGCCACAAGCAGTAACAGAAATGGTTTGATTCTTAAAACTTAAAAAACTAAAAATAAGGAGTGAGGTATATGTATACTCAAGTGCCCCTTCTGTGATTTTAGCCAAACTAAATGATCAACACAGAGGTCATGAGGCTCTAATCACAGATGCTTCAAAGAAAATTCTACAGCTGATAAATGGCTGCATGCAAATTTAAAACAGAGCCATTTGCAGTGACCACTCAATTGGTTAATTTATCCAAATGACCACCCTCAATGACATAAAGGTCGTATCTTCCTAGACCCCACACTGAAATCTGTAGAATGCTAGCAAATAGATTTCAAAATTGAAGAGTAGGATATATTACTAGGATTCTTACTTTATAATTATAAGAGGCTTTCTAAAGGTGAAAACCCAATAATATCCTAAAAACAGTCATGTAAGCTTTGAAAGGCAAAAGAGAAATATGTGATCTATTCTCTGTTAGGAAAAATCTAAACTGCCTGTTTGTGACAATATTAATCTGATTTAAGTACCTCCCATAATCACAAGTTCTACCATGAGAAAGAGAATTGATGATAAGGGTAAACAGTCTTGGTGACTAGCATCCTAACATGAAGAGTAGGATAGATAATTAAAGATCAACTCAGACCAGTAAAAGATCAAATTGCATATAACATGTTTTCATAACTGAAAATGTTTGGTTAAAATAAAATAAATTAGTTTTCAGTTCCATTAAATTAAATCACTAATACATTAATGAGAGATCAATAAACACTAACACTTTAAAATGTAAGAATATTTTATAATGGTGGAAATCTTTTGTTTCTTCTTATTTATTGGAATAAATTTGTCTATCTTATTCTGTCTAGTGTTTCCTTTCATCATAAACACAATTAGGTAGGATTTGAATTATATAGAGAAAAGAAAGCCTAAATTCAAAACAATCTATTTATATGAGTGATTTTAATACCTTTACTTGATCTTAGTTTTGTATTTTTATCCTCGGTTTTTATATTTTCCTTAACCCATTCCATGCAGACTTTATTTTTTAGCATAGACACAGTGAAATTATTTGATATTCAACCTGAGAGTTTTTAAATGAAAAAAAAAATCATCAGATTTATTCGATTTGTTGTTCTCTTGAAAACAGTAACCACTTGTTAACCCAGGTAAAACTAAGACTTAATCGCCATTCTTAATAACTTAAAAATATTGACCAAAAATGCATTACATCTATGATGCAATGGGTATGAAATCTACACAAACTTATATAATTTACATTATCATTTACTATGAGGTTAAATGTTGTCATCAATCTTAGTTCAAAATAATGAATAACTTTGAATAAAAAACGAATGTATATGCTCTTACAGTAACTGGTTTCATTTCAGAATCAAAAGGCTTACCTTTCATGTCTATGTATGTTAATTTGTGTATATATTTTAATCTTTGTAAGCTTCTTTGCCTTCATTTTTAATGCTAGCAATATCTGCTATAATTACCTTATAGCATTTTAAAAATGAAATGAGCTAATATATTTAAAATAAATTGTTTTGTAGAATTCAGAAGAACACATGAATTTCAGCTATTGTTGTTCCTCATGTTACTATTGTTATAGCCGTTATTATTGGTAAGATTTTATTGATTATTATTTTTATTATGGCTATTAGTTGTCTTACAATTAAAATATTGTAGAAGGACATGTGTTAACCTTCAGATTCTTTTGAATATATTTTTTCTAATAGATATAAGGGAAAGAAATATCCCTAAAGAATTGCCCATTATGCACGAGTGGATTAGAAAGTAGAAGATGGATAAACAGAAAGTGGCAGAGTCTGATATTTTATTCAGTATTCAGTACATTCATCTAATTTTTTATTAATTTACTCTTCATACCCAGGAATTGTAGTCTTACTATAAATTTTAAAGTAAAAATATTTTGTAGTGATTCCCATATACTGCTTTGTTTCACTACATTTTAATGAGTGCTGTGTTAGAATTGGCTAAAAGTCCACTGTTGTTAAAATTTATGCCATCTTGGATAATAAATATGCAAATTCAGCACTAAAACTGTTTATGACATTATAAAGAAAAATTTGTGTATATTTTGTACAAGTTTCCCTAAAGTTCTGTGCTATGTTATTTTCACTCTCTCTCTTTCTGCTAGCTAGCTAACTCTAGATACATTGATCTACCTAACACTTATTATATTTCATAAATAAAACAAAACCCTTTTGTTTAACATCTTGTGAATGAAAGCCTCCATTTATGTAAGGCCAATACAAATATGTTTCAATGTGAGAAAAAAAATCACTGTTCCTTTTGTCATTGGTTTTGATTACTAGAAATTTATTCTGAAGACAAAGCTAAGTTTCCTTTATTTAATACTTTTATTATAATATCAGTATTAAAAGCTATGTATTCAATAGGAAAAAGACAAGGATTCCCACTCTCATCAGTTCTATTAAACGTAGTACTGGAAGTCCTAGACAGCAATTAGGCAAAGAAAATAAATAAAAGACATTTCTGACCAGGTGCGGTGACTCATGCCTGTAAACCCAACACTTTGGGAGGCCGAGGAGAGTGGATTGTTTGAGTTTCAGACCAGCCTGGGCAATGTAGTGACACCCTATTTCTACAAAAATGCAAAAATTAGCTGGGCATGGTGGTGCATGCCTATGGTCCCAGCTGCTTGGGAGGCTGAGATGGGAGGATCGCTTGAGCCCGGGAGATGGAGGTTGCAGTGAGCCATGATGGCACCACTACACTCTAGCCTGGGCAACAGAATGAGACCCTCTCTCTCTCTCTCTCTCTCTCTCACACACACACACACACACACACAAACACATTTCCAGTTTCTAACACACACACACACACTTCCAAAACACATGCACACACACACACACGCATTTCCAAATCAGAAAGAAAGAAGGAAAGTTATCTCTATTTGCAGATAATATGATTTTATGTATAGCAAACCCTGAAGACCCTACCAAACTATTGTTAGAACTAATAAACGAATTCAATAAAGTTGCAGATACAAAATCAACACTAAAAAAACTAGTTGCATTTCTATACACTAATGATAAATTTTCTGTAAAATTAAGCAAACAATTACTTAATTACTTAAACAATTATATAAAAAAAAAATTAGAAATGCACTTAACCAAGGAGGTAAGTGTTTTTATTGGCTAAGGTAATTTGGAATATCTTTAAAGTAGAATCTTTTCTAAAACTTTGCTTTGAAAATGGAAAATATTTTGCAAACCTCACAATATTTAAAAATATATGGAAGTTATTATATTATTTAAATGAGTCAAGCCTTTATTTGAGGAAAATAATAAAACTATCATAAGAGACCAAAAGAAGCCAGCTGTACACCCACTGGTTTATTGCTTCCATAAAGTCTAATGACTTTTCCTATTAAGAATTAGTATATACCAAATTTATATAGCCTTCTGTCATTATCAATGATGGCATACCAGGTGTTCACAGTTTATCACTGCCATAATGTTCCAATGATATATGTGAAAATACGCATTTAAAAAATTTGTCTACATAGGTCGAATTTTAAAATTCTAATTTTAAAGTCATGTGTGTATGCATGTAATTTTTAAATTCATATGCGTGTATATGTACATGTGTCCGTGTATATGTGTTTCACTGTTGCGCCAAGATATATATTTGTGTCTATTTTAAGGTCAGAAGAATATTTTAAGTATGGACAATGATTTGGTGCCATGTTGTGGTATTTTTTTGTAATTATTTATAAGACTTCTAATACGTTCTTTTTTTTTCAGTTTAATATCTATAAAACTGAATCAGGACTTAAATACTTGATAAACACAATGAAATATGTTTGTGTATTTTGATATTTTCCATCATTATCCTTATTTCATATGGATTACTTCATAATTTCTAACAAATTTAGTAAATAGCATGTTTTAAAATTTCATTTAATTTCTCTTCAAAACACTAGCAAAATATGTCTGTGTTGTTATATGTGTGTGTGACCGTGCAGTGTGTAGAGGTGTAAATATACCTAGAGCAAATGAAATAAATCATAGACATAACAAAATAATTCAGGAGAATATGTGACTCAAAATTCAAGACTGAAACACAAGGACAGCTTCTTTTAAGTGACTAGAAATTTAAGTATAAATGGTAACAGCTATATGTTGGCAAAGCTCATAGAAAGACTTTACTCAATCAAATTTGGATCCAAAGGTTTCTGTGATTCAGGTTTGGATTGGAATATATTCCTCACAGATGAAAAAATGTAAAATAATAGTCATCCTTCACTGATTTTCACTCACTAGGCAACCAGTTCCTAAATTAGAATATAACACCCTTTGCTATATCTCATTCTTTCCAGGTTACTTTTGTGGCACTATTCATCAGCCCTACTTTAATAATACTATTTTTACAGGAGCCAAAGAATAAATAATAATTTCCCCAATATTCCCCAAGTAATGAGTGCCTTGAGTCATGACTTTTAAGCAGGTAAGACATGGAAAATCAGAATAAACTTTTAAAAATACATTTAATTCAATTCTATAAATATAAATTATTCAAAATCTGGCCACAATCTTAGGAATACAAAAGTAAAATCCTAGTTATTTTTTCCCTAAAATGTCACATTGTAATAGATCTAACATTGCATGTATTTCTAATGTGATGAAATGTTGATATATATTTTCTACAGTGCAAACTACAGCTCTAAAATTTTTCAAAGATAGTACATGTATTATGTTTTCTATAAAACTTACACCATCATTATAGTTTTACCTTTTATATCTCATATTCTAATTATGTAATGGTATTATTACATATCCCTGAAAAAAATATTAAAATGTGCTATGGGAAAAGTTAAAAAAGACATATTAAACCTCGTTATGTAGTAGCAGGGACCTGGGAAAGCTCCTTGGCAGGAGTAAGGTTCGTCATTCAGAAGTCAACCTATTTAATACAGAGATAATGATTCAACTTTACTTCAGAGAATTTAAATCTGCAGCTACCCTCTCATAGTTTGAATGTGGCTGGTGACTATTTTTTAATAGAAGCAAGAACTAGCTGACACAACTCAAGTTTTGTTTCTCTCACATATTGTTTGAAAATAGTTAGATTTATCTAATATAACAAAAATCAGAGTATTATACCGAAAAAACTGCATTCCAGCTTTCCTTAAAATTGTGAGCATGTGGCCACACCAAGCCCTCAATTTTATTAGCAACATTTGGCTAAGTCACATCTGTTTCCATTTGCCCACCTTGTCCACATCACGCATTTCACTCTCCTGACTGGGCAAATTAGTTATTTGCATTTGTACTCCTGCTTGAGAAATGTAAGAAGTGTTTGCCTCCCTCATTCTACATGAAGTGACATATTCCTTTCTGGAAAGAGGAAATTATTTTCCAGAAAAATAAACAGAAAGTGAAAATAGCCTTATTCAAGCAAATTGGCAGAAAATAAATTTAACACACTTATTTGTAAATTCTAAATCTTTAAGCTAAGAATCCCATAGTAACTTGACCATAAATAGTTTAATGAGGGTAGCAGAGTTGGTTGTAAACCCTAAAAAATCTGGTTAGAGAGTGTGGAGGTAGAAGGAAAATAAAATGTATGAAGTGTCTGTTAAAATCGAGTTAGGTGTAATCCTCAAAGAGTTTAATATGATTGGCCTCAGTTTATATTCCCACAGTGGAAACAGGAAGCAAACTCAGAGTTACCCAACCTTAAAAGCCTCGGCACTCTATCTATTATTCTTTCTACTTTACCAATTATTTTCAATGACTGGCATGCTGTTTATTAAATGGAAGATACAAAAGAAAAAATAAGGCAGAAGTTTTTAAAATCATCAGCCATTCATTATATCTTGACTCCCATGGTATGAAGGACATCGTCTCCAATTTTTTATGAATTACCTATTTTTAAAATTTTATTTGTAATGTCTATGAGTATGTAGTAGGTTTATGTATTTATGGGGCACATGAAGTATTCTCATACAGGCAGACTGCATAATAATCACATCACGTTAAGGGGGGTATCCATCACTTCAAGTATTTATTATTTCTTGGTATTACAAACATTCCATTATGCTCTTTTAGTTATTTTTAAATGTACAATAAATTATCGTTGACTGTAGTCACCTTGTTGTGTGATCAAATGCCAGATCTTACTCATTTTATCGAACTATAATTTTGTTTTCATTAACCATTTCCTTTTCTTCCACCCCTCCAAATTACCTGTCCCAGCATCTGGTTAGCTAGTATTCTACTCTCTATCTTCATAAGTTCCATTGTTTTAATTTGTAGCACCCACAAAAGAGTGAAAACATGCGAAGTTTGCCTTTCTGTGCCTGGCTTATTTCACTTAATATAATGACCTCTAGTTTCATTCATGTTATTGCAAATGTCAGAATCTCATTCTTTGTATGGTAGAATAGTACTTTATTGTGTATATCTACCACATTTTCTTTATCAATTCCTTTGTTGAACACTTACCTTGCTTCCAAATTTTGGCTATTGTGAATAGTGCTGCAATAAACATGGAAGTTCAGATATCTCTTCAACATACTTATTTCCTTTCTTTGGGGTATATACCTTAAAATGGGATTTCTGGATCATATGATAGTTCTATTTTTGGTTTTTTGAGGAATCTCCACACCGTTCTCCACAGTGGTTGTACTAATACACATTGCTACCACCAGTGTATGAGAGTTCCCTTTTCTCCACATCCTCAGCATTTGTTATTGCCTATCTTTTGAATAAAACCCCTTTTAACTGAGTAAGATGATAACTCATTGTAGTTTCGATTTGCATTTCTGATGATTAATCATGTTGAGCATCTTTTCATATACCCATTTGTCATTTGTCTGTCTTCTTTTGAGAAATGTCTATTCAGATCTTTTGCCCATTTTTAAATCAGATGATTTGATTTTTCCTATTGAGTTGTTTGAGCTCCTTATATATTTTGAATATTAATCTCCTGTCAAATAAATAGTTTGCAAACATTTTCTCCCATTCTGTGGGTTGTTAATTCACATTGCTGATTGTTTCCTTTGCTGTGCATTAGGATTCTAACTTAATGTGATCCTGTTTTTCCAGTTTTCTTTTGGTTGCCTGTGCTCATGCGGTATTACCAAGAAATCTCTGCCCAGTCCAGTGTCCTGGAGAGTTTCCCCAGTGTTTTCTTTTAGTAGTTTCAGAGTTTGAGGTCTTAGATTTAAGTCTGCAATGCATTTTGATTCGATCTTTTCATATGGTGAGAGATAGGGGTCTAGTTTCATTCTTCTGCAAATGGATATCGAGTTTTCCCAGCACAATTTGTTGAAAAGATTGTCCTTTCCCCAATGTATGTTCTTACCAACTTTGTCAAAAACGAATTCTCTGTAGATGTAAGAATGTGTTTCTGGGTTATTTATTCTGTTCCGTTGGTCTGTGTGTCTGTTTTTACACTATTACCATGCTATTTTACTTATTATAGCTCTGTAATATTCCTTGAAGTCAGGTAACATGATTCCTCCAGTCTTGCTCATTTTCCTCAGAATGGTTTTAGTTACTCTGGGTCTTTCGTGGTTCCATATAAATTTTAGAATTTTTTTTTTCTATTTATGTGAAGAACGTCATTGGTATTTTGGTAGGGACTGCACTGAATCTGTAGACAGCTTTGAGTACTGTGGAAATTTTAGCAATATGGATTCTTCCAATCACAAAACGTGCATTTTTTTCCATTTATTTTGTATGTGTCATCTTCAAGTTCTTTCAGCAATGTTTTAGTTTTCATGATAGAAATCTTTCACTTCTTTGGTCAAATTTGTTCCTGGGTCATTTTAATTTTGTTTGTAGCTATTGTAAATGAGATTACTTTCTTGATTTCTTTTTCAGGTTGTTCACTGTTGGCATGTAGAACTGCTATTCATTTTTGCATATTGATTTTGTATCAGTATTTGTATCAGATTTGTTTATCAGTTCTAACAGTTGTGTGTGTGTGTGTGTGTGTGTGTGTGTGTGTGTGTGGAGTCCTTAGGTTCTTCCAAATATAAGATCATACCATCTGCAAACATGAATAATTTGACTTCTTCCTTTCCAATTTGGATGCCCTGTATGTCTTTCTCTTGTCTGATCACTCTTGCTCGGACTTCCTGTACGATGTTGAATAATAGTGGTGAAAGTGGGAATCCTTGTCATTTTCCATGTCTTAAAGGAAAGACTTTTCATTTTTCCCTGTTTAGTATGATACTAGCTGTGGGTCTGCTCTGCATAGCTTTTATTATGTTGAGGTATATCCCTTCTAAACCCCATTTTTCCAGGGTTTTTATCATGAAGGGATGTTGCATTTTGTCAAAATTTTTTCAGCATCAATTGAAATGATCACATGTTTTTTTTCCTACATTCTGTTGATTGTGATGTACCATGTTGATTGATTTGTATATGTCAAAACATTATTGCATCCCTTTGATGAATTCCACTCGTTCACAGTGGATGATATTTTACGTGTGCTGTTGAGTTCAGTTTGCTAGTATTTTGGTGAGCGTTTCTGCATCAAATTTCATCAGAGATATTGGCCTGTAGTTTCCTTTTTTGATGTGTCTTTGTCTGGTTTTGCTACTAAGGTAGTACTGGCCTTGTAGAATGAGTTTGAAAGTATTCCCTCCTCCTCTGTTTTTCTGTTTTTTTGTTTGTTTGTTTGTTTGTTTTGAATAATTTGAATACGTTTGGTGTTAGTTCTTCTTTAAATGTTTGATAAAAGTCAGCAGTGAAGTCATTAGGTCTGGGCTTTTCTCTACTGCAAGACGTTTTAATCATAGTTTTGTTCTTGTCTCTTGTTATTGGTCTATTCTGCTTTTGGATTCCTCCATAGTTCAATCTCATTAGGTTGTATGTGTCTGGGAATTCATTAGTTTCTTCTAGGTTTTCCAATTTATTGGCATATAATTGTTGCTAGTAGTCTTTAATGATCCATTGAATTTCTTCAGTGTCAGCTGTAATATCTCCTTTTTCATCTCTGATTTTATTCATTTGGATCCTCTTTTCTTGTATATTTTTAAAATTTTAACCAATCAGCCACATATACTGAATGGATCCTTTTTTTCATAGTCTGGTTAAAAGTTTGTCAATGTTGTTTAACTTCTTGAAAAATCAGTTTTTCATCTAATTGATGTTTTGTATTTTTTGTTTTCACTTATTTCTGCTCTGATCTTCTTTATTTCTTTTCTTCTGCTAATTTTGGGTTTTGTTTGCTCTTGTTTCACTAGTTATTTAAGATGTATCATTAGGCTGTTTAAAGTTTTTACACTTTTTTGATGCAGGTTATTATTGCTATAAACTTTCTTCTCAGTATTGCTTTTGCTGTATTCCAAAGGTTTTGGTATATTTACATTTTCAATTGTTTCAATACATTTTAACATTTCCTCAATTTCTTTATGGACTTGCTGGATTTCATTCTTCATTCTCCTGATACAATGTTTCACATTGATACGTTAATTTATAGCTACTTGTGGCAATAGCAAGCAGTTTCAAGATGAATACATAGCTCAAAGCCAGGTGAGTAGGACATGAGTGCAGTCTCATTTTAATGCTTCTCTCCACCTGACAATAAAAAGGGTTTGCATTACTCAGATGACAGTGCTTTTCTTTTCTCCTTAGAGAAGAGCAGCATACTGCTTAAATTCAGGAACATATTATTTAATTTTCACGTTTTTATAGTTTCCAAAATTGTTCTTGTTATTGATTTTTAGTTTTACTCCTTTTGGTCAGAAAAGATGCTTGCCATGATTTTCAATTATTTTTCAATCTTTTAAGACTTGTTTTGTGAAATAACATAAAATCTACTACTTGAGAATGATCCATGTGTTGAGGAGAAGAATGTGTATTCTGCAGCCTTTGGATGAAATGTTCTGTGAATATCTATCAGGTCCATTTGGTCTAGAGTGCAGATTAAGTCTGATGTTTCTTTGTTATTTTTATGTCTGGTTAATCTGTACAATGCTGAAAGTAGGGCGCTGATGTTTCCAGCTACTATTCTATTAGAATCAATCTCTCTCTTTAACTCTAATAATATTTGCTTTATATATCTTGGTGCTCCAGTGTTAGGTGTATATATTTTTTAAATTGTCATATTCTCTTGCTGTATTGACAATTTATCATTATAGAATAACCTCCTTTTTGTCTCTTTTTATGCTTTTCGTCTTAAAATTTATTATATCTGATATTATATCTACTCCTGCTTTTTTTTGTTTTCATTTGCATCTAATATGTTTCCCTATACCTTTACTTTAGTGGTTTTGTATCTTTACGGATAAAGTGTATTTCTTTAGGCAGCAGATAGTTGGAGTTTGCTTTATCTGTTCAGCCACTCTAAATCTTTTGATTGGAGAATTTTATTATTGATAAGGAAGGATTTACTATAGCCATTTTTTTTCAGTTGTTTTGTGGCCTTCTTTTCCTTCCTTCTTTCCTTCATTCCTTTCTCTCTTCCTTTGTGTGAAAGTGATTTTCTTTGGTAGTGTCTTTTAATTTCTTGCTTTTTATTTTTTTGTGTTTCTACTATAGATTTTTTGATTTGAGGTTACCATGAGACTTGAAAATAAAATCTTATAACCCATTATTTTAAATTAATGACAACTTAAATGTACTATTCTAGGATATAACTTTTTTTTTTTTCCTTCAGCACTTTAAATATGTCAGGCCACTTTCTCCTGCCCTGTAAAGTGTCGCTAAGAAGTCTGCACCAGATGTATTGGAGCTCTAGTGTATGTTACTTGTTTCTTTCCTCTTTCTGCTTTTAGGATCCTTTCTTTATCTTTGACCTTTGACTTTTGGGAGTTTGATTATTTAATGTCTTAAGGTAGTCTTATTTGTGTTAAATCTACTTGTTGTTCATTACTTCTTGTACTTGAATATCAATATCATTCTGGGTTTATAAAGTTCTTTGTTATTATCTCTTTGAATAACTTTCTACCCAAATCTCTTTCTCTACCTCCTCTTTAAGGTCAATAATTCTTAGATTGGTCCTTTTGAGGCTATTTTCTACTTCTTTTATAGTTTTTTCTTTTGTCTTCCCTGTGTATTTTCATGAAAAAATGTATTTCCCTGTGTGTTTTCAAATTTTTAACTGATGATTTCTTATGTTTGATTAATTATACTGAGAGATTCTAATGCATTTTTATTTTTTTCAGTTGAATGTTTTAGCTCCAGAATTTCTGCTTGATTTTAAAACTGTATTTCAATCACTTCATTTATCCGACAAGGTTCTACATTCCTTCTCTATATTATCTTGAATTTAATTGAGTTTCTTGAAAACAGCTATTTTGAATTCTCTGTCTGAAAACTTGCATATCTCTGTCATTCTGAGATTGGTTACTTGTTCCTTATTTAGTTTGTTTGGTGAGGTCATGTTTTCCTAGAAAGTCCCGATGCTTGCCGATAATGCTTGCCGATGTTCATCAATGTCTGGGCATTTAAGAGTTAAACATTTATTCTATTCTTTGCAGGCTGGGCTTTCTTGTACCTGTCCTTCTTGAGAAGGCTTTCTAAGTATTCAAAGAGAATTGAATGTTGTAATCTAAGTCTGGTCACTGCAGCCATATCTGCATTGGGAACAGCATCAACTCTGTAATGGTGTTACTCTCACAGATTTGTAGAGATGCCTTGGTGATCTTGGGTAAGGTCCATGAGACTTCCCTGGATTACCAGGCAAGATCTCTTGTTTCCTTCCTTTACTTTCCTCCAAATTGTCTCTCTCTCTCTCTCTCTCTCTCTCTCTCTCTCTCTCTCTCTCTCTCGCTGCTGAGCTGCTTGGAGTTGGAGACAGGATAATGCAAGTGTTCCTATGGCCACCGCCATTGGAATTGTACTGGGTCACACTTGCAGCCAGCACAGTACTGGATCTGACCCAAGGCCTGTGGCAGCTGTTGCCAGCTACCACTGATATTTATTCAAAGTTTAAGGGCTCTTAAGTCAGAATTCTGCCAGGCTTGTGTTTTTTCCGTCAGGGCAGTAGATTCCCTTCTGGCCAGGTGGGGTCTAGAAATGTCATCCACAAGCTAGGGCCTGGAGTTGGGAACTTTCGTAATCTACTTGGTGCTTTATTCTACTGTGGCTGAGCTGGTATGCAAGTTGCATGGTAAAGTCATTTTTACTCTTCCTTCTCCTTTCCTCAAGTGGAAGGAGTCTCTCCCTGTGCCCACTACAGCTGGGAATGCTCTGGGTCACACCTGAAGGCAGCAAAGCACTGGGTCTTCCCTGAAACCCATGGTGACTACTGCCTGACTATCAGTGATATTTATTCAATCCCCAAAGGCTAAAGTTAACAGGTAATAAATTCTGCTAGGACTGATTCCTTCCTTTCAGGGCAGTGGGTTCCCTTCTGGCCTATGGTGTGTCTGGAAATGTCAACCAAGTACTATGGCCTAGAATAAGAGCTACATGACTCTGTTTCATGCTTTATTTTACTATGGTTGAACTGGTCTCCAAGTTGCAAGACAAAGTTATCTTTATTCTTCCTTCTCCTTTCTTTAAGTAGAAAGATTCTCTCCCAGAGCTTCAAGCTGTGCTGGCTGGTATTGGAGGACAGGTGACACAAGCACTCCTTTGGTCACCCCAGCTTGTGTCTCAGTAGATTGCATGCACCCCAAGTCCACTTGCTCCAAGCAGAGCATGGCCCCAAGACTTGCCCTGGAATTGCCATCCTTGTGGCCTAGACTGCCACTCAAATTTATTTAGGACCCCAGAGAACTCTAGCCTATGGTAGTGGGGCTAGCCAGAACTCAGCTTCTGACTGCTGGGATACATGATTCCCCTCTGGCTAGGGCTGATATAAGTGCTCTCTCTCTAAGTGACAGCAAAATTCTGCCCTATTTGCTTTCCACTGTGACAGGGCAGCACTGAGTGCCAATCTGGAGTCCCATATTCAATGCACTATCCCTCCCCCAAACACACATGGTATTGCCAGGGGATAGAGGAGGGGTGATGTAGGCAATTCAAGGCTGTCTTTTGTATCCTCTTCAGTACCTCTTTCCTTAAAATGACATTAAAACCAGGTACTGTGATGACTCACTTGATTTTTGGTTCTTATAAAGGTGACTTTTTTTATGGATAGTTGTTCAATTTGGTGTTCTGTTTGGAGAATGATCACCGGAGGGTTTTTTCCAGCCATCTTGCTCTGCCTCCTCAGATCTGGATTACCTATATTTGATTTTTTATGCTTCCATTAGTCATGGACATTTCATTTTTTTCCTAAACTTAATTCTCCTATCACCAAAAGGCTGTTGTTGTCTGCTTTTAGCATAACTTCCTGCCAAACCTATCTTCCAGGTATTATACATTAGACTTTTCTCCCTGAATTTTTTCTGCACTGGCTAGCCAATAGTTAATTTCCTACCAAAACTGTAATTTATATCAGTACCCAAGAACTTGCCTAAACATTTTCTATAGTATTATAAACTATTTATTCCCAAGTTCATAATTGTATTTTAAAATGTATTTTATTTTTTCAATATATCATAGCTCTTATAATTTCCATAAATGTATCTAGTATCCAATTAAAACATGTCAATTAGAAAGAAATTTGTGAATTATCAAGATACTACTCACTAATGCAAGAAAACTCAAAGCCCAAAGCCACATTTTTCTGTTATTTTTCTCTTAAAAGAGAAGAGTCTGAATTAATTAAGATTTAGGTTTATACAACACATATTCTGCTTTAAAGGTATTGTTGTCTTTTATTTCCTAATAAACAAAGTTAAATTTAAATATTTCAAAAAATACTAATTTGTGTTCCTCAAATATAGGGGTTTTGGCCATAAAGTAAAAAGTTCTACCAACTATTTCTTATTCTAAATCCAAAATGATGTAGCAGATATTGTCATTTTCTTATTTAATTTAAATGATATGAAACAAGATTTCTATCACATATTTATGTATTAATTTTTCTTTCCTACCGCTTCTAAAGTCTACCTAGACACATTACTGAGTGAGCTTGACTCATTTTTACCGTATTTTAAACATAATTCCAACGGATTCATTCAGCATAGTTAAGGGGATTCAATAAAAGAAATATTTGATTAAATCAAAATGCCAGACCACCTCCATAATGCTTTCTGACAATCCAAGTTTTAAAAAAGATCTCATAAATGAGTGTTCTTATATAGTAGAATTATCCTTTTACGATTTCACTTTCTGAAGTTACAGCATTGTATCACTTGTGTTTAAAGCCACAAAAGAGTAGGTTTGAGTATTGAAACATGATATGCAGTGTATATTGTTTCTAAGAGAGGTCGATATATTAAATATACATTGGAAAAAAGAAGTGTACAAGATGCGTTTTCTGAGGAAGATTAAGGAGAAATACACTTAGTGTGTATTTTCTAGCCTTATTACATTTTGGAGTTTTTATTTCCTCCATTATTCGATGATCCCAGATAGGTAGCTAAACATAAGGAAGGCAGACTGTTTTCACAGCTGCTCTTACAGAGTTATACCTATGTACTCTAGACCACACAGGAGGAGCACAGTTGCTCAACTATTAAAGTATCACCAAAAGACAGTTTACTTCAATTGATTTAATTGCAGCACTATATGATAATTTCTGTGTACATATGTACATCAATAGTGTATATATGAGTAAATGGAATTTATTTTGAAGAATTGTGTTTCAGAATCACATGAAAGAAATAGTACATAGTAGCATTATAAAATAATTAAAATTTCATGGCCCAGAAAATAAAAAGGTAATTTATTTTATAAATTGTACCTGATAATACACTGGCCATGCCATCTCAAACACATTTGAATATAAGAAAGAAATAAGTACAAGTAAAGGCAGCACTGTCATCAAAAAATATTATGTTCTGCTTGCCAAAGTAATTTCTCAGTACACTCAAGTAAATCCTACAATTTTCTATGTATTATTTAGCTGAGATTATCACATTTTATAGCTATAGCTATCTATATTATATATATGAAACACACACATACACTTCCCTCATAACCAAAATCTTGTTGTTTATCAATAGAAAAACGTGAGATGGAAGAAACAAAAAGCAACATAAGTATTGAACCTAATACTCTTATACAACGATCATCTCTTAAGTCAATGTCCACTCCTGTGATCAATGATGTCTTCAAATCATATATAGCCTTTGAACCAGCATCCCCCATCTTCAGGAAAAGAAGATATTTAAAGATGCAATGCATCATGTTCTATCATTTTTTAACCTTTTAAGCTGAGAATATGAAAGTGAAGATTTGATATTTCCATATATTATTTGCTTTATTGAAGCCTCTCTTTAAAATGGCTTTTAAGAAAAAAAGAGGTTAATTGATTAGTAGCTCTGAAATATAAAAACATAAAAATTAACACCTTTTCCTCTAACAATTTTATTGAGTGTTAAGACTGATTTACAGATTTACTTAATTTCACATATAATTGAGGCCAAACCACTAAAAAGAAAAATATCAAGTCAGTTATTATTGCCAGATTGCTTCCAATAATCCTCAAAGATGATTTGGACTCGAAATGTGCAGCCAGACCCTGTTACTTTTTAATTAAGTGCCACATTAAAGCTCCTAGATCCCAGTCAATTATAATAATATAAAGTTTCTTCCAGAATCTAACTTCCTTTTAAGGATCTATTTCCTTCTACATGCAATTTATTTTTAACTTATAGACTTTTCAGATACCTTATACTAATGATGTTTATTTTTAATAAAACAATAATGATTATATGTTATATTTTACTCTTTTTAAAGCATCTTAAATATACTAATATTTAATTTGCAGAGCTAAACTATGAAATTGATGAAATTAAAGTTATGTATTTAAAGATGAGAAAATGAATTCACAGTGACTTAGGTTCCTTCTCAAAATCATGTTGCTGGTAAACTGGCAGAGTAATAACCTCAACCCAATAGACTGGCCTCTGAGCCTCTCCTCATAAACAAAATGTTAATACTTCCTCTCTGCTTAGTGTCCATTCTTCCTTTTAAAACTCAACCAAAGATAATGCTAACTGTGGTCTACAAAGTAAAGCTGTTTGATACATCTATATTTACCCTGAACATCAAAAGGATTCTGAGTGAGCATAGATTTTTATGAAAAATAAAATGTTCTGCTTCATGTCTCAAAATAAATATAAAAGATTAGGCCAACCAAAGATTTGGAGCAACATGCTAAGTCTCTATTTGAATCTAGAAGAGTTTACCAAAAATATTTTTAGGCAAAACAAAAAATGATAAATATAAAATAGAGAAAAATAATAGGTAAAAAAGATAAATATTCCCCTAAAACAGGTTTATGGGATACTATTAATATCTTTCAGACCTGAAAACTATGTAATGATAATATTTAAGATGGCACATGTAGTGAGCATGACATTTTATAGTTTTTTAACTTTATTCACACACTGACAGTTGAGCCTCATAGTTTCCTATTGTGGGAGAATCAGGGTAAGCTTTCTTACATAGGTAAGAAAATAAATACAGAAAGTGTAGTTTGTCCATGGTCTGATCGTTACTTAGTAATATATTTTATGGCTTTTATCATGATTCTTTTTCAAATAAACGTACTTAAAAATAGAATCCCATAAACTTTCAGAAAATGTATGAATTACTAAACACAAACTGGGAAAAAATAAGTAGGAGAGCTTCAGTCATAAACATCATTCGTTTCAATTTTAATTCTAACAAAAAATATTTAGACGCTTGTACTTCAGAAATATGCAATATTTTCCAAGCTAACTTTCACCAGCATTTAATTTTAATTTTATCTCTAGCATCACCTTTCGTCTTTGTCTAACATAGTCATTCTAACTACACTCAACTTTATACAAAGACTTCCATCTTTAGAGTTGAAAGCAACAGAATATTGGTTGGCCTGAATGAAAAAATCTGCATGCTTGAATTTTTCACTTTCTTCTTGGATGTTTTAATGTAACATAGACATAATTGTATCCAAGGACATGGCAACATTTTTTATTTTAAATAATTGACATTTTTTGGAGGTCAGTTATTCAATTCTTGAGAGATCATTTTTTAGTTCATTTTTTTCCTTTTTGGCTAAATACAAGGGACGTTTATATTTTCATTAAGTTAAGGCATACTTTAATTGCAAAAATTATTTTTCATTTATTTTGGATATGTCAAGATTACTCGTGGGTGTTATGCAAATGAAAGTTTGCAAAATTAGCGCTTTAGTTTTTGAGTTATTGAGATAAAATGTACCTACAAAGAAAAGCAGGAATTGCAAATGTCTATTCTGATAAATTTTGACAAATATATATACTAAAGTAATTGTTTAAGATAGATAACTTTTCTATCACACCAGGAAATTCCCTTTCCTTATTTTCAATCTCTATTGCCTATCATCAATTCTGTTCTATCACTATTGATTTCTAACATCATATATGATTCTTGAATTTATAACTGATCCTTTTAAAATTACTATTTATGTGTAGTGTGAAGTATGAGTAGACTAGCAGTTTTTCCCCATTAATTTTTTGTTTGTTTTTAAAGGACTATGTGTTAAAAAGACTTTTCTTTCTCTTCTGAATTGACCTGGTGCCTAAGCCAAAAATGTTTACATTTATAAAATCCGTATTTATTTTATTGAACTATTTGTTTACTATTATGCCAAAAATATACTCTCTTCATGACTATAGCTTTATAGTAACTCCTGAAATCAGGCAATATAGTTCTTCAACATTGATACTGTATTTTACGAATATTTGAATGATTGTTGGTACTATACATTGGCACATATATTGTAGAATATGCTTGAGAAAATGTACTGAAAAACCTGTTGAATAGCTTCAGAATTTTAGTTTTCAAAATGAGAAGAGTTCTGTAGATGAATGATGGTGATGCTTGCACAAAAATATGAATATACTTAATGCTATTGAACAGTACACTTAAAAAATGGCACATTTTAAGTTGTAGGCATTTTGCCACACTTTGAAATATGGCTAAATGAATGAATGATAGCTAAACAAAATGTAGGCCATCCATTCAATGGAATATTTTCCACCATAAAGAGGAATGAAGTGCTGATATATGCTACAACATTCATAAACCTTCACAAAAATTATGCTAAGTGAAAGAAATCAGACACAAAAGGACATATAGTGCATAATTCCATTTACATAAAATGTTCAGAATAGGCAACTTAATAGAGACAAAGTAGATTTGCGGTTGCCAGAGACTGGGAGAAGAAAGAAACTGGAAGTGACTACTAACAGGTATAGGATGTTTCTGAGGGGTTATGAAAATGTTTTGGAATTGTATGGTGGTGATGGTTGCACCTCCGTGTGAATATATGAAAAAAAAAACTGAAGTATACACTTTAAAATTGGGATTTTTATGTTATGTAGAATTTTTTGTTATATGATTTAGTTTTCATTTATAAAATAAATGAATAAAAGAAAGAAAAAAAATTAATTTGGATTGATTTGAATATTTACATCAATATGAAAATAATGTTTCATTCATTTTCAGTGTACACGTTTTGCACACACCTTGTAAATCATACCTAAGAATTTCATGTTTTTGATATGCTTTAAAAGTGGCATTTTAAAAATTATTTGCATTTTTTTAGAATACAAAAATAAAATTGATTATTGTTTATTTACCTTTTATTTTATGAGCTTGCTAATTCTACTTACTAATTCTAGTACATTTGATGAGCAAGGGGGAGTGAAAAATTCTCCAAAATTTTCATGTGCAACAGTGCATAGTCTGTGTATAAAAAGATGCTAACTTTTCTTTTCAATCTTTATGTCGTTATTTTACTTCTTGCCTTACTAACTAGGATATAACTTTGAATACAACGCTTAATAGAATGGCAAGAGCAGACATTCTCCAGAGAAAGAATTCAATATTTCACCCTTATGATAATGTTGCTGTTGATATTTCATAGATATAATTTATGACATTAATTAAATGACCTACTATTTCCAGTTTCCTGAGAGTGTTTAGAAAAAGTGTATGTTGAATGTTATCAAATGTGCTGTCTTCATCTATTGAAATGACATTATTTTTTCTCATTCATGTATACATTTATGTTAATTTATTTTCAAATAAAAATCCAGCTCTGCATTCTTGAAATAAACTCAAACTGGTTTTGATGAAAATACTAACATTTTATCAAGGCTATTTGTTTTCTTATTTACAAAGAATGTTAATTTGTCATTTTTATGACATTATCTAAATTCATGTTTATCATTTTATCTCTTGGTCACATAACCGTGTCTACATATGATTTTTAATTTGTGTGTGTGTGTGTGCGTGTGTGTGTTTAGTAGAGATGGGGTTTCTCCGTGTTAGCCAGGATGGTCTCAATCTCCTGACCTCGTGATCCGCCCGCCTCAGCCTCCCAAAGTGCTGGGATTACAGGCGTGAGCCACCACGTCCAACCCTACATATGTTTTTATATAGAAATGTGCATGTATTTGGTTTTGTTTTGTTGTTTTGTTTTTTTTGTTGTTGGATTGTCAGTTTCAGTGAATTTATTAGTTTATAGTTGGAAATAGAGCAGTTCTTTCCTTAACACATGAATGAGTCTTTAACAGTCACAGAATTAGAGTCTGGTAAAACACAAGCCATCTATGAGGCTGCCTCCTTCCTTTCCAAGATTTATTGTGAAAGATTATGGTGTGGAACCCTAGACAAAGAAGCATATTCTTGTCTCGTTTGAATTTTGTCAACAGTGGAGCAGGATACTGTGAATTAATTAAGTCACAACAGCTTACACATCCCCAGTATCTTTGAAACAACCCTTATTCTTTGCTCTCAGAAGAGGAACAACTGCTCTGCCTGCAGGTCTTAGCAGGTGCATCAGTAATGACCTGAGTCAGAATGTGTCTCTTGTGATGCTTGCGATTGCTCAAAAAAGAGGTCCCAACCTCCCCCGGCTCTTTTCGGGGAAAGAGGGCATTTTGGGACATGGAACCTGGTCCCAAAGATAGCATTCAAGAATTTAGGTCTTTTTTTTTCCGAGCCTGGACAGAGAGGGGTGTGGCCTGATAGCTGTGGCTTGTTCCACAGAGAGTCTCACAGTCTGGAACAACTGGAAGGCCTTGTGATGTGGGCATAGATGGCTTGGGACTAGCCTAACTGGTTGGACCCACTGCTGGGGACCAGATGCCAAAAGGAGACCTGCTAGGTCAGAATAAGGGGAGCTGTTTGGTCCCATGGCAAACTGTTGGGCTAAAAACCCCAGCCACCCTTCTTCACCTGAGTTAACTCTGTGGAGCAGCAGAGGTGCCTCCACCCCACCTCTGGTAGGTTGCCTGAGAGCTTCCCCTAGATCCCAACCAAGGCCACTGTTTGAACTGCCATGGAGAGCCTGGTTGCCAGCTTGCCTGGTCCAGCCTGAACCAGCTTTCCCTTCTCCAGCAGACTTGGCAAGACATCACAGGATAGTGTGTCTGGAATTGGGTTCCTTCTGGTGGGATTTTGGTCTCGCTGACTTCAAGAATGAAGCTGCAGACCCTCGTGGTGAGTGTTACAGTTCTTAAAGATGGTTTGTCTGGAGTTTGTTCCTTCAGATGTTTGGATGTGTCTGGAGTTTCTTCCTTCCTATGGGTTTGTGGTCTCACTGACTTCAGGAATGAAGCCGCAGACCTTTGCAGTGAGTGTTACAGCTCTTAAGGGTGGTCTGGAGTTGTTTGTTCCTCCCAGTGGGTTCGTGGTCTCACTGACTTTAGAAGTGAAGTCGCAGACCTTCACCATGATTGTTACAGTTCACAAAGGTAGTATGGACCCAAAGAGTGAGCAGCAGCAAGATTTATTATGAAGAGTGAAAGAACAAAGCTTCCACAGTGTTGAAGGGGACCCAACCAGGTTGCTGCTGCTGGCTGGGGTAGCCAGCTTTTATTCCCTTATTTGACCCTGCCCACGTCCTGCTGACTGGTCCATTTTACAGAGTGCCGATTAGTCCATTTATACAGAGTGTTGATTGGTGCATTTACAAACCTTTAGCTAGACACAGAGCACTGATTAGTGCATTTTTACAGTGTTGATTGGTGCATTTACAAACCTTTAGCTAGACAGAAAAGTTCTCCAAGTCCCCACCTGACCCAGAAGCCCAGCCGACTTCACCTCTCAATCCCCCCTGTAAACAGGACACCCCAACTGCTGTTGGGAATTGGGCAATGACCACTCTAGCTACTTCCTGCTGGATAGGGGTGAAGAAGGGGCCCTGCAGTTGTAGTGTCCTCCAGAGGGGAACTCTTTAGGCCAGTGAAAAGGCCAGGGGGTTGGTCCAGTGGTCCTTGGTAGAAGTTGTTAGTTGAGCTCATTTGGGGTTCCATTTGTAAGACCATCTGTAGCTTGATGGCCTCAATTCTACAGGAAACAAATTTGACAAGGAAGTTAAAAATAAAGGGCCCAAGGGCAAGTAACAGCAAGATGGCTGCCACAGGACCTAGAAAGGGGAGAAGCCATGTCGCCCAACTCCACAGGTTGGTGTAAGAGTTTGAAAGGCATTGTCTGATTTCAGAAGCCTTTTCCTATAAATGCCAGGCGGCATCTCGTATTATCCCTGACTGGTTAGTGTAAAAATAACAGTCTTCCCCTAAGAAGGTTCAGAGTCCTGCTTTCTCAGCAGTGAGGGGGTGTAGGCCTCTGCGGTTTTGAAGAGTCACTGCTGCCAAAGAGTCTATTTGGGATTGCAGAGTAAGGATAGATTTCGTTATTTCTTGCAAACTGTCTGAGAAATCCTTTGAGAGTGTGTGGTAGCAGGATAATGAAGTAGATAAACTGGCTATTCCAGTTCCTGTAGCAGTAGCCATTCCTAACCCTACAAGTAGGGGTATTAGTTGTATGGTTCTGTGCTGACAGACTTGAGCTTTGAGGGCTACTTATAGGGTCTGATTTCCTAGAGCAATGTTAATGTTTGGACTTAGAAAAATTAAGGTGCAGGTGCCTGTCCAGTTAGTGGGCAGGCAGATATAGGTCGATGTTCCACATAAGAAGAATATACCTTGGCTGGGTAGACAGAACTGGCTGTGTATGTTAAAAAGGTGTGTGAGTTTGTTGTTTTCATTTTCCCATACTCCTAGAGTACTTGCCAAGGTAGCTCTGGTGAGAGGCTGGAAAGGGGCATTGGGAGCAAACTGAGTGGCTCATGTGTTCTATTTTCCCATTGGAGAAAAAAACATTTTGTATCTATTAGGAAACATTCGAGAGAGCGATTGAAAGAGGGGATGAGAAGGCATTCACTAGTGGTGGGGGTGATGCTGCAGGGGATCCACGGGTGAATGGTCATGTGGGGAGTATGTCTGCCATTACAAAACCTGGACTGTTTGTTAAGTGGGGAGGAGGTGATGATTTTGGGGGGCCCTGAGAAGTGGACAAGCCATCCGAATGGAGCTGTTTGAGTGACTCGAAAGTTACTATGATCAGTTGGGAGTTGAAGTTGTAGGGTGTAATTACACTGATGGGGTAGTAGGTGCCCCAGGGGCAGGTCTGATAACAGGTTATGTTGGATGCATAAAGGGGCTTGGAAAGTTAAGATGGTATTCGTAGTTACAAGGCCATGTATGGGCTTTTCATTGCTTGTGTAATAGGTGAGGTTGGAAATGTAAGAACATAAAAGTTGGATTGCACGTCCTGTTAGGGCATTCTTGGTCGTATCAGAGATGGGGAAGTCAGCTAATGATTGCATATTTAGGTGGAAAGGGTCTTTTCCTTCATAATGAGGGTGGTAGGTTAAGTTGGTGAAGACCCAATTTTTGCAGGAATGGGAGTGGCAATGTAAGCAGAAGTTGATAGAGAGATACAAAGCCAACAGTCATTTGCCAGGGAAGGATTGGACTGGTTTAACAGAGAATGGGTTAAGAGTCTTCTAGAGATAATTAGGAGCTAGCAGAAGGGGAGGGGTGATTGTATGAGGTGTCCAGGGAAGCAAGAGGGATAGACAGGCAAAGAGTAAAAAAGAAGGTAAAGAGAGTGTTCTGGAAGATGAGATCATCTTATCCAGTCTGAGTTAAAGGTAGGAGTAAATTGCTGTCAGAAGGAAGATAGTAAGAAGATTGATGTGATTAGGATTTTCATCCCGGCAGGAGTTACAGTATATAGTCCTATCACAAAGAGTATGGTTAATATGCTACTTAATAATATGATGAAATAATAAAAGGATTCCATTAAAGGGGAAAGGAGAGGTGTTAAAGATAATGTAGGTTTTCACTTACCTTTTTTAAGGAGAAAGGGGTTTTTCTTCAGGATCAGTGTAAGAGTCTTTTTAGTCTGAGATGTTCCCTTCCAAAATAGGAGGTGCAAGTCCTCCAATGGTTGGCAGGTTTATCGAGGCTGGTCTGGCTAATCTTGGGACTCCTGAGCTGATTGTCCTGCAGGTTCCTCAGGGGGTGTCCAAAATTTAACTAGGGTGTGGTGAATTCAAGATTCCACTCCTGCCATCTTAACTGCAGTGGAGGTAGAGAGGATTACTGAGTATGGTCTTTCCCACAAAGAGTCCATAGATGGGGAGGTAGAGGGGAGAGTTTTGACCAACACTAGATCTCCTGACTGAAACAACTCTGTTCCCTTTTCTCTGTGACATCCTTCAGGTACGTTTTTAAGGTTTTGTTGATATTTTGCCAAAGAAGTTATATCTTTGACCAAGTTGGCCATTTCCTGATCAAGTAGGAGGTCATTTGTGAGAAAAGGTCATCCGTACAGCATTTCATATGGACTGAGCCCCATTTTGTGAGGAGAATTTCAGATTCTTAATAAGGCCATGGGCAAGAGAGTAGGCCAAGGGAGATGAGTTTCTTGTGTTGGTTTCCTTAAGTGCCTCTTGAGTGTTTCATTTGACTTCTTGACCTTCCCTGAGGATTGTAGCCTCCAGGCGCATTGAAGGTGATATTGTATCCCTGGCGCCCTGGAAATTCCCTGAATTATCATATCTTTAAAAGCTGGACCATTGTCTCTCTGTAAGCTTAGGGGAAGCCCAAATCTAGGAATTATTTCATGAATTGAGACTTTAATCAATTCTTAAGCCTTCTCTGTCTTGCAGGGGAGAGCTTCTATCCAATCTGAAAAGGTATCAACACAGACCAACAAGTATTGAAATCCCTTTGACTTAGGCTTATGGGTGAAGTCTAACTGCCAGTCCTCTCCAGGATAGTGACCTATTCTTTGTTCCCCCAAAGGAGCCTTACGATGGACCAAAGGATTATTCCTTTGGCACACCTCACAGGCTTTGACTACCTGTCAGATGGTTCAGAGGAGGTTTGGCCCTGTAAATAGGGATTTGGCCATTTGATGAGAATTTTCAATATTCATATGAAAAGTTTGGTGGAGGGTTTTAAGTATTTTCCACTGGCTGGCTTTGGGTATAAGTACCTTTCCTTCTTTGGTTGTTAACCACCCCAAGGGGAGAAAACTATGCCCCCGTGAAAGTCTCCACTCTGCTTCAGTTGGGGAATACTGGAGCTTAATCCCTTGGAGGGGGTTGTTCCATACCAAGGGTCCTTCCATAGGTATTTCTAATGGGAAGTTCCACCTGGCAGCAATTTTGGCTGCAGCATCTACCTGACGGTTTCCTTCTGCCTTTTGTCCTTCATCTTTCTGATGGCTTTGGCAGGGTAAGACTGCCACCTCCTTAGGTTTTTGCACTGAGTACAATAACTCCATAATTTCCTTGTGGTGTTTAATGGGGGTTCTCTCAGAGGTTAGGAACTCCGTTTCTTTCCATAGTGCAGCATGGGCGTGTAGGATTAGATAAGCATACTTGCTATTTGTATACACATTTATTCTTTTTCCCTTTCCCAGTACTAAGGCTTGGGTAACTGCCACTAGTTCTGCTAACTGGGTACTGGTCCCTGAGGGAAGAGGCTTACTTTCAAGTGTGGTTACATCACTAACTATGTCATAAGCTGCTCTTCGTATCCCGTTCCACAAATGAACTTCCATCGGTATATAGGTTAAGGTCAGAATTAGCGAAGGGGACTTCTAAGAGATCATCCCAGGCATCATAAGTCTGGACTATAATTTGTTGGCAGTCATGCTCGATTGGTTCCCCATTCTCTGGGAGAAAAGTGGCAGGGTCCAGGGCCACACATATACGTATTTGAAGAACCAGTCCCTCAAGGAGTAGCACCTGGTATCTAAGTAGGCAGTTGTCTGATAGCCATAAACTTCCTTTGGCACCTAGTACGCCATTTACATCATGAGTAGTCCAGACAGTGAGATCCTTTCCTCTGACACTAAGATGGCCACCGCTGCAACTACCCTTAAACAGTGAGGCTAGACTTTTACTACTACATTAATTTCCTTACTTAGGAATGCCACTGGTTGTGGAGTTGTCCCGTGAGTCTGAGTAAGGACTCCAAGAGCTATCCCTGCTCTCTCTGTGACGTATAAAGAGAAGTTTTGTCCTGTGGGAAGGCTTAATACTAGGGCTTGTTTTAAGGCTTTGAAGGCTGTTTCTGCCCCTGATTCCCATTCTACTAGATAAGTATTTGCCCTTTGGGTCTCCTTGATTAGAGTATAGAGGTGGCCTGGCTATCTTGCTGTATCTGGGCATCCATAGTTGGCAAAAGTCGGTGATTCCAAGGAACCCCTGCAGCTGTTTTAATGTCTTGGGGTAAGGATAATCCAGTATAGGCTGCATTCATTCTTGCTGAGGGCCCTGGTCCCTCTGGCTAAGATGAGGCCTAGATATTTGACCTCCAGTAGGCAAAGCTGGGCTTTTGACCTAGATGCCTTGTACCCTTGATTAGCTAGAAAGTTCAAGAGATCTAGAGTAGCCTGCCAGCATGAGGCTTCCGAACTGGTAGCCAAAAGTAAATCATCCACATACTGAAGGAACAGAATGCCTAGACTTGAGAAGTGGCCTAGATCTTGGGTCAGTTCCTGACCAAACATATGAGGGCTATCCCTAAACCCTTGGGCAAGACCATCCACGTAAGTTGGGACATGTGGTCTGTGGGATCCTCAAAGGCAAAGAGAAACTGGGAGTCATAGTGCAGGTGAATACAGAAGAAAGCATCCTTGAGGTCCAGAATAGTGAACCATTCTGTTTCCTCTTGTATTTGAGAGAGCAGGGTATAGGGGTTGGGTGCAATTGGATATATTGGAATTACTGCCTCATTGATGGTCTAAGATCTTGCACAAGTCTCCACTGACCATTCAGTTTTGGTACTCCTAGAATTGGGGTGTTGCAGGGACTGCTGCATTTCCTTACTAAGTCTTGAGCTTTTAAATATTTAACAATATCCTGTAATCCTTTATAAGCTTTAGGCCTTAAGGGATATTGCCTTTGATAAGGAAAAGTGGTGGGGTCTCTTAGCCAGATTTGGACTGGGTGGGCATTTTTGTCCTTCCAAATTGTCCTTCCAATGCCCAGACTTCAGGGTTGACTCCCTTCTCAAGTAGGGGACAACAAATGGGTAACTTGTTCCCCATATTCATGTAGATAACAGCTCCAGCTTTGGCTACTATATCCCTCCCTAATAAGGGTGTGGAACTTTCAGGCATAACAAGAAAGTCATGTGAAAAGAGCAAAGTCTCCCAATTGCAACTGAGGAGGTGGGAGAAATACCTGGTTACAGGCTGTCCCAGGATTCCTCAGATGGTAATGGACCTTGAGGACAGTCATCCGGGACAGGAGATTAACACTGAGAAGGCTGTGTCAGTGTCCAGGAGGAACTCAATGTCCTGACCCTCAATGGTTAAATGTACCCCGGGTTCAGTGAGGGTGATGACATGAGCTGGCGCTTGCCCCAGGCACCCTCAGTCCTGTTGTTGGATCATCTGATTGGGGGCTTGTGGCCCAGAGAACCAATGCACTCTGGGGCAGTGTGCCTTCCAGTGATTGCCTCAGCATAGCAGACAAGGATGAGGAGGTGGTTTGTTTCTCGTTGGACAAACTTTTTTAAAGGGTTCTTGTAAACCACGCTGATAAAAAGCCTTACCGGGTGATTGGTCTGCTCCATTTTCTTTCCTCTCTGAACCACCAAGGTTTGTTTGTCTGAGGGCCATGACTAAGGCTGCAGCCTTTCTCTGATCTCGCTTTTCCTTTTGGGCCTCTTCCTCTTGGTCCTTATTATAGAACACCAAGTTTGCCAGGTTTAATTATGCCTCCAGATTTTGTTCAGGGCCCAGGGCTTGCTTTTGGAGCTTTCTCCTGATATCTGCAGCTGATTGGGTAATAAACTTATCTTTTAGGATTAATTGACCCTCGAGTGAGTTGGACGACAGGGGAGTATATTTTCTTAAGGCCTCCTGTAGCTGCTCAAGGAAGGCAGAAGGCTTTTCTTCCTTTCCCTGAGTTATGGTGGACATCATTGAATAATTTATGGGCTTTTTCCTAATTCTCCTTAGTCCTTCTAGAACACAGGTCAACAGATGTTTATGACTCCAGTCCCCAAGATCTGAGTTGAGGACCCAGTGGGGATCCATACTGGGGATGGCTTGCTGACCGGTAGGGAATTTGTCCCTTTCTTCAGTTGTCATTCTATCATTTACTTGACTAAGACACCAGGTATCTCCAAATTCTTGGGCTTCAACTAAAGCCACATTCTTTTCATTAAAGGCCAGGGTTTGATCTAACAATAGCATGACATCTCTCCAGGTGAGACAGAAGGTTTGCCCTAGACCCTGTAGGAAATCTATGTACCTATCAGGATCATTTGAAAACTTCCCCAGGTCTGCCTTGATCTGTTTTAAATCAGAGAGGGAGAAGGGGACAAGTACCCAGGTTGGGTCAAATTCCCCTCCCCCTACAGCTTGAAGGGGACATAACCAATAGCCCGGGAAGTTTTGTGGTCCTTTGGAGATTTCTTTGCTTGTTTCCTTCTGGACAGGGGAGATTGGAGGAGGCTTATCATTAATAGGAAGGAGAGCTATAGGGAAGCTAGGATATGGGGTAAGCCAAAGATCCTCCTGTGGGATGTAAATTGCAAGCTTTGCATAGTTGTGTATTCTCCTTCAATGAAAAGAAAACTTGGACATAAGGAATTTCACTCCATTTGCCTTCCAGGAAAGGTCGAGCTGCAGGATAGTATTTTAATTTATACTTCCCTCAGGTGGTCATTTTTCCCCATCAGAGAGAGAATATTGGGGCCAAGCCATAATGCAGAAAAAAAATGAGCCACCTCTGTTTTAGGGTTTGTGGGTCAAATTGGTTCCAATGGCTTAGGATGCATTCAAACGGTGAGCCTGCTGATGCCTGAGTGTGTCCCATCTGAAAGACAAAACTGCCCACAGTTTTGGTTTGTTTATTTCTCCCACCTGCCCAAGAACCCTCAATGGTCCCTGGACCCTGCTGATCGGAATACTTGCACTCGCTGATGTAGCAGCAGAAACACTAGTTTTCCGCCTAGGTCACAAGGAGGACCGAGGAAGGCCGGATTTAGTGGCCCTTACTGACACATCCTCAAAAACATGCATTCTTGCCTGTCCTCCTAGACCACAAAGACGACCGAGAAAAATTGAATTTAGTGGCCCTTACTGCCACATTCTTGAAAACTTATTAGAGTCCTAAGCATTCTCCTGTTAGTATTGAGACTTTACTCATGTCCTATAAAGATGTTATGCCCAAAAAAGAAGCAGAGGGCCATACTCATGGAGGGAAGGGATCTCCAGAGTTGGAAGAGTGATGCCTTTTGTCCTCACTTATATGAATAGGAAGTGTAAAATTTCTGAGGCTCCTCACATCCTAGCTTCAGGAATAGCTTTTGTTAGGTCTGCTTGTCTGAGGAGGGTTCCTAAAATTCCAGATAGTCCCCCACCCCAATGGGGCTTTGGGCAAATATTATGTCTTTCCAATTGGTGAGCCTGGGTGCCTAAAGAAGGTAACAGAGTCCTGAAGTTTATACTAGAAATCATTCTTACAGGAGAAACTAGAAAGGCACCAGAGACAGGGAATGGTTTTCAGAAGCGGGACTAGCCTTGGAGAAGAGAGGCAGGAGGAAGTTTATCTGACAGGTCTTAGGAACCAAGAGGCAAGGGTCAGGATAGACAGGATAGAAGGGCGAGTCTTGCTTGGGTGACATGACTTTGAGAGTTCTGTTCATGGCCACAGGGTCAACCAACTTGTTGTCGAGACCCTGGAGCTGAATGGCTTTCCTCTCTGTCGACTCTCGGCTCAGCCTGGAAGTACAGGAAAAGCAGAATCTGGTTCCAGGCAAACCACCACTCCCAACTCCAAAGAGTCGGGGGTTGCTAGAGATCTCTTTCCCAGAAAGCCTGACACCCATGTCTTTAGTCCAGCAGCCGCACAAGTCGCTTTTAACTGGCCAACAGGTGCCCAGTATTTAGCCCCCGAATTCTAAGGAAAAATAGGACAGAATAGTATGCGAAAGGAGTCTGATGGTACTCACTGCTTGGTGATTGTCCCATGTGAGTTGCCAAAATGTGTCTGGAATTGGTTCCTTCCAGTAGGCTCTTGGTCTCGCTAACTTCAAGAATGAAGGCGCGGTCTCTTGTGGTGAATGTTACAGTTCTTAAAGTGGCGTGTCCAGAGTTGGTTCCTTCAGATGTTCAGATGTGTCCGGAGTTTCTTCCTTTCAGTGGGCTCGTGGTCTCGCTGACTTCAGGATTGAAGCTGCAGACCTTTGCAGGGAGGGTTACAGCTCTTAAAGGTGGCACATCCAGAGTTATTTGTTCCTCCTGGTGGTTTGTGGTCTTACTGACTTCAGGAGTAAGCTGCAAACCTTTGCAGTGAGTGTTTCAGCTCTTAAAGGTAGCATGGACCCAAAGAGTGAGCAGCAGCAAGATTTATTATGAATAGCAAAAGAACAAAGCTTCCACAGTGTTGAAGGGGATCCAAGGTGGTTGCTGCTGCTGGCTTGGGTGGCCAGCTTTTATTCCCTTATTTGGCCCCACCCACGTCCTGCTGATTGGTCCATTTTACAGAGCGCTGATTCGTCTATTTTACAGGGTGCTGATTGCTTCGTTTTTACAGAGTGCTGATTGGTGCATTTACAAACCTTTAGCTAGACACAGAGTGCCATTTGGTGTATTTACAATCCTTTAGCTAAAAGTTCTCCAAGTCTCCACCCAACCCAGAAGCCCAGCCAGCTTCACCTCTCAATAGGATCCTGAGAACCCCATGCCCTGCACATGGGCAGGGATGCACCAGTACTTTCTCCATCAACAAAGGCCAAGTAATGCAGCCAGGGTCAGCTTGGCCATATGAAGCTAATCTGCTTGTGCCATTGCTGAGTACCCTAGCCTATACCCCTGAGATCATGGTGCAGCAGGGCTTTCGCTGCTCTACCACAGGCAGAAATCAAGGCATTTGGAGTACCCCCTTGCCTAGACCAGCATCCTGTGATGCCCTATCCCTCATAAATACACATTGTGGTACAGAGGGACCCTCTCCACTCCATGTCCAAGCAGATCTCTAGGCATTTAGATTGTCTACTCATCTAGTTCAGCAGTCTGAGTGACCCCACTCTTCTGTGCAGGCATCCTGGTGCAGGGGGTACTTTTCTGCTACATGCCCAGGCAGATCTCCAAGCATTCAGAGCACCAGCTTCCTGGTCCGGCAGCCTGAGTCACCATACTCCTTCTGTACAGAAATCTCAGTTCATGGGGCCCTCTCAGCTCCATGCTCAGGCATATATCCAGGCATTAAAAACACCCACAGACCCGGAGCAGCAGCCTGACCTGCTCCATCCTTCCTAAACAGAGATCCTGCTGCAGAGAGGCCCTCTTTGCTTCACACCCAGGTAGATCACCAGGCATTAGGATCATCCACTCATCTGGTTCAGAAACCTGAGCTGCCTCATCATTCCTGGACATAGATCATGGTGCAGAGAGACCTTCACTCCATGCCCAAGTAGATCTCCAGGCATTTGGAGCACTAGCTCACATGGATCAGTAGCCTGAGTTGCCTGACCCTTTCTGTGCAGATATCTTGCTGCAGGGTGGCCCTCCCCACTCCATGCTCAGACAGATCTCCAGGCATATGGAGCACCCACTCCCTTGGATTAAGGGTTTAGGCTGCCCCTCATCCCTGTGCAGAGAACATGGGGCAAAGGAGGCTTCACAGCTCCACACATGAGAACATTACTGGGCACTCAGCAGCAACCCACTGTATTCTCTCCAAGTAATGCTGAGTATTTCTGCCATTGGGGCCTTGTAGGTGGACCTGCCTAGTCTGGCCCCACCCTTTATGATGTCCCCACACTCACATGGCACTCAGCAGAGAACTCAGACCACTGTGCACCCCATGAAGCAGCCCATTTCTTTAGGCAACAGAGAGTTTCTGCCAGTAAACAAGGATCAAGTATATACCCAGCATATTGGCAACAGAGGGCTCTCACCCATAAGTGCCATCTACTGGCTTATAGGTCAAACCGCACAGCCCAATATAAAACTTGACAAAAGAAATGCCTAGGGTGCCGGGCGCGGTGGCTCAAGCCTGTAATCCCAACACTTTGGGAGGCCGAGACGGGTGGATCACGAGGTCAGGAGATCGAGACCATCCTGGCGAACACCGTGAAACCCCGTCTCTACTAAAAAATACAAAAAAACTAGCCGGGCGAGGTGGCGGGCGCCTGTAGTCCCAGCTACTGGGGAGGCTGAGGCAGGAGAATGGCGTAAACCTGGGAGGCGGAGCTTGCAGTGAGCTGAGATCCGGCCACTGCACTCCAGCCCGGGCTACAGAGCGAGACTCCGTCTCAAAAAAAAAAAAAAAAAAAAAGAAAAAAAAAAAAGAAAAAAAAAGAAATGCCTAGGGCTATAGAAGCAAAGACAAAAAACCCTATCCAGCGTTCTCTACAGTCACTTCCCAAAGGAGTAGGGGAAGGGAAAGGGAAATAATAATAATAATAATAATAATAATAATAATAATAATAATAGAAAAGGAAAAAAATCATAATCTCATGGAAATAATTACAATAATTAGAAATGCCAGCATCTCCAGATAAGAGGGAACCAGTATAAGAATTCTGGCATTACGAAAAATCTTAATATAGTGACACTACCAAAAAGTTACACTATTCCCTAGCAATGATCTCTAACCAAAATGGAAACTCAGAAATGACAGATGGAGGACTCGAAGCATGGATTGCAAGGAACCTCAATGATATCCAAGACAAAGTTAGAAATCAAAATGAATAAACTTCTAAAGCAATCCAGGAAATGATGGAAGAGACAAACATGAAAATATATCAATCAGAGCTTCAGGAATAAAAAACATATTCAAGGAATTTCCAAACACAATTAAAGCTTTATCAATAGACTGGATCGAGCAGAAGAAAGAATTGCAGAGCTTGAAGTCCAGTCTTTCCAAATAAACCATTCAGACAAAAATAAACAAAAAGAAATTTTTGAAAATCAACAGTATTCAAGAAATATAGGATTATGTAAAGCCATTACACTTATTAATTATTGGCATTACTGAGAGAGAATAAGAAAAATAAACAACCTGGAAAACATATTTGACAGAATAATTCAAGAAAATTTACCAATTGTTGCTAGAGATGTAGACATCAAGATACAAGAAATGTAGAGAACAATTGCAAGGTATTATTTAAAAAACTAACATCACCTTAGGCCGGGCGCGGTGGCTCACGCCTGTAATCCCAGCACTTTGGGAGGCCGAGGCGGGCGGATCACAAGGTCAGGAGATCGAGACCACGGTGAAACCCCGTCTCTACTAAAAATACAAAAAATTAGCCGGGCGCGGTTGTGGGCGCCTGTAGTCCCAGCTACTCGGCAGGCTGAGGCAGGAGAATGGCGTGAACCCGGGAGGCGGAGCTTGCAGTGAGCCGAGATCGCGCCACTGCACTCCAGCCAGGGCGACAGAGCGAGACTCCGTCTCAAAAAACAAACAAACAAACAAACAAACAAACAAAAAAAACTAAAATCACCAAAGCATGTAGTCACCAGACTATGCAAGTTCAATGCTAAAGAAGAAAATCTTAATAGCAGCTAAAGGAAAAGGTTAGATCACATTGAAAGGCAACCCCACCAGAAGACTTCTCAACAGAAACCTTACAATCTCCAGAAGAGATTGAGGGCCTATTTTTAGCATTCTTAAAGAAAATAAATTTCAGCCAAGTATTTCTTACCCCACCAAACTAAGCTTCGTAAGCAAAGGAGACATATAAACTTTTCCAGATATGAAAATACTAAAGGAATTTATTACCACTAGACCAACCTTAAAAGAGATCCTTAAGGGAGTTCTAAACATGGGGGGGGGGGGGGCGGGGAAGGACAACACCTGCTAAAACAAAAAACACACTTAATGTGCATACCCTGCAGACCCTGTAAAGCAACCAGACTATAGAAACTACAAAGGAATGAGCAAATAGCTTCATGATAGAATCAAAACCTCATATATAAATGTTAACCTTGAATTGAAATAGTCTAAATGCTCCACTTAAAAGGTACAGAATAAGAAGATGGATTACAAAATAAAACCCATCTTTCTGTGTCTTCAAAAGACCCATCTCACATATGACATCCGTAGACTCAAAATAAAGGAAAGAGATTTATCATGTAAATGGAAAACAAAGAAGAGCAGGGGTTACTATTCTTATATCAGATAAAACAAACTTTAAAGCAACAATAGTAAAAAAGGACAAAGAAGGTCAATACATAATGATGAAGGGTTAAATTCAACAAGAAGACTTAACCCTCCTAAATTTATATATATAGCCAACGTCAGAACACCCAGGTTAATTTAAAAAGGTATTTCTAGGCCTACAAAAAGACTTAGACAGCCACACAATACTAGTGGGGAACTTAAACATACCACTGATAGATGCATGAGACAGATCATTGCAGGAGAAACCAACAAAGAAATTCTGGACTTTAAACCTGACACTTAACCAATTGGACCTAATAGACATCTACAGAATGCTCCACCCATCAACTTCAGAATTTACATTCTTGTCATCTGCACATGGAACATACTGCAGGATCAATCACATGTTCAGCCATAAAGCAATTCTAAATAAATTAAAAAACCAAAATCATACTAACCATATTTTTGAACAACAGTTGAATAAAAATAGAAATCAATACCAAAAAGATCTCTCGATTCACACAATTACATTGGAAGTCACATAACTTGCTCCTGAATGATTTTTTGGCAAACAACAACAAAAAAAAGAGAAAAAAAAATTCTTTGAAGTAGGTGAAAACAGAGACACAACATACCAAAATCTTTGGAATGCACAAAAAGTAGTGTCAAAAGGAAATTTTATAGCACTAAATGCCTGCATCAAGAAGACAAAAATATCTCAACTTAATTACCTAACCTCATGCCTAGAGAAACTAGTAAAACAAGAACACCACCCAAAATCTAGCAGAAGAAAATAAATAACTAAAATCAGAGAGGAACTGAACAAAATTGAGATCCCCAAATCCATACAAAAGATCAAGAAAACCAAAAGTTGGTTTTTTGAAATGATAAAAAAGATTGATAGACCAATAGCCAAATTAACAAAGAAACAAAAAAGAGAGAAAATTCAAATAAACACACCAGAAATGACAAAGGTGACATTACAATAAATCCAACAGAAATAAAAAAGATAATCAGAGAATATTATGAACACCTCTACACACACAAATGAGAAAAAGTCTAGAGAAAATGGATAAATTCCTGGAAACACGCAAGTTCCCAAGATTGAATCAGGAATAAGTTGAAACACTGAACAAACAAATATCAAGCTTTGATATTGCATCATTAATTAAAAACCTATGAACCAAAGATAAAAATAAAATAAAAATTATACAACAGCTGGATTCATAGCCAAATTCTACCAGACATGCAAAGAGCTGTTCCACTTCTTTTAAAACGATTCCAAAAAATCAAGGAGGAGGTACTCCTTCTTAATTTATTCTACAAAGCCAGCATTATCTCCTGATTCCAAAGCTCAGCAAAAAGCACAATGAAAAAAGAAAACTATAAACAAATATCCCTCAGGCACATAGATATAAAAATTCTCCACAAAATGCCAGCAAACTGAATTCAATAGCATATAAAAAAGTTAATTCCCCATAATCAAGTGGGCTATATTCTTGAGATGTAAGGTTAGACCAACACATGCAAATCAATAAATATGATTCACCACATAAACAATTAAAAACAAAACTCCTCAAAATATAACAGTCATCTATGACAAACACACATCCAACAACTTACTGAATGTACAAAACTGGAAACATCCTCCTTAAGAATTGGAACAAGACAAGGATGCCCATTCTCACCAATTCTATTTATCCTAATATTGAAAGCCCTAGCCAGCCAATAAGACAAGAGAAAGAAATAAGAGACACCCAAATACATAAAGAAGAAAGCAAATTATCTGTCTTCATGGACAATATAATCCTATACCTAAAAAACCCAAAAGATTTCTGGGACTGATAAACTACTTCAGTAAAGTTTCAAAATACCAAATAAACATACAAAAATCAGTAACATTTCTAAACATCAGTATGTTTAAGCTGACAGCCAAATCAAGAAGGCAATCACATTTACAATAGCCAAAAAATAAAATAAAATAATATAACATATCTAGGAATTCAGTTAACCAAGGAGGTAAAACATCTCTATGGGGAGAACTGCAAAACACTTCTAAAAGATATCACAGATGATACAAACAAATGGAAAAACATTTTATGCTCATAGATTGGAATAATCAGTATCATTAAGATGGACATACTGTCCAACGAAATCTACAAATTGAGTGCTATTCCTATCAAGCTACCAATGCCATTTCTCACAGAACTAGAAAAAAACTACTCTAAAATTCATATGAAACAAAAATATGCGGAAATAAAAAAATTGTTTGAAATGAATGAAAACAGAGACACAATATATCAAAATCTCTGCTATCCTGCAAAAAAATAAATACACAAAGGAAAGCTTATAGTGTTAAAGGCATATATCAAAAAGAATTAAGGATCTCAAATTAACAACCTAACTTCACACCTCAAGGAAATAGAAAAACAAAAATAAAACACACTCAAAGCTAGCAGAAGAAAAGAAATAACAAAGATCAGATAAGAACTGAATGAAATTGATACATAATTACAAGGACCAATAAAAGGAAAAGCTAGGTCTTTCAAAAGATAAACCAAATTGATAGACTGCTACATAGATTAATCAATAAAAAGGAGAGAAGATTCAAATAAGCACAATGACAATGGTGACATTGCAACTGATACCATTGAAATACAAAAGATCATCATAGATTAATATAAACATTTATAGGCACACAAACTAGAAAATCTAGAGGAAATGGATAAATTCCTGGAAACACACAAACTTCCAAGACTGAACCAGTAAGAAATAGAAATCCTGAACCAATTAATAATGAACAATGAATTTGAATAAATAATAAAAATAACTTCCAACACACACACACACACACACACAGAGAGAGAGAGAGAGAGAGAGAGAGAGAGAGAGAGAGGCGAGGACCAGATGGGTTCACATCTAAATTTTTCCAGATGTAAAAAGATGAGCTGGTTTCAATCTTACTGAAACCATTCCAAATAATCACGGAGGAGGGATTGGTACCTAATTCATTCTACAAAACGAGTATCAACCTGATATGAAAATCAGGCAATGACAAAAAAAAAAAAAAAAAAAAAGGAAGCTACAAACCAATATTCCTAACGATCATAGATGCAAAACTTCTCAGCAAGAAACTAGCAAAGTGTGGCTGGGCAGGGTGGCTCACACCTGTAATCCCAGCACTTTGGAAACCAAGACAGGAGGATGACTTGAGCCCAGGAGTTCGAGACCAGCTGTTCACACGGCAAAACCCCATCAATACAAAATTACAAAAATTAGATGGGCATGATGGTGCATGTCTGTAGTCCTAGCTACTAGAGAGGCTAAGGTGGGAAGATGGCCTCAGCCTGGAAGGGAAAGTTGGCAGTGAATCGAGATTGTGCCACTGCACTCCAGTCTGTCTCAAATAAAATTTTTAAAAATACAATAAAATAAAAAAGCAAAAATAAACTAGCAAAATGAATCCAATAGCATAACAAAAAGATAACTCATCATGATCAAGTGTATTTCATTCCAGGGATGCAAGGTTGTTTCAACATATGCAAGTCAAGAAATGTGATTCATCACATAAATAGAATCAAATACAAAAACCACATAATCGTCCCATTAGGGGCAGAAAAAACATTTGATACAATCCAACATCTTTTCTTGATAAAAAGAAAACATTCAAGAAACTAGGTATTGAAAGAGCGTACCTCAAAATAGTAAGAGCTATATATGGCAAACCACATTCAACATCATACTGAATGGGGAAAAGTTGAAAGCATTCCCCCTAAAAATGGAACTAGACAAGGATGTCCACTCTCACCACTTGTATTCACCATAGTACCGAAATTAATTCCTAGTCAGAGCAATCAGACAAGAAAAAGAAATAAAAGGCATCCAAATTGGAAAAGAGGAAATCAGATTATTTCTGTTTACTGATTATATGATCTTATACCTTAAAAGCCCTAAAGCCTCCTCCAAAAGACTAGAATTGAGAAGTGAATTCCGTAAAGTTTCAAGATATAAAATCAGCATACAAAAATCAGTAGAATTTCTATGCACCAATAATGCTCAAAGAACCAAATCAAAATCTCAATGACATTTACAATAGCCAAAAAGAAAAATAAAATACCTAAGAATACATGTAACCAATAAGATGAAAGAGCTGTACAAGGAGAAAAGCAAAACACAATAAAAATAGCTGGTACAAACAAATTGAAAAACATCCCATGATCACTGATTGGAAGAATCAATATTTTGAAAATAACTGTACTTTTCAAAGCAATCTATGGATTCCATGCAATTTCTATCAAAGTGCCTTCAGTCTTCAAAAAATTACAATAAAACTTAAAATGTATATAGAGCAATGACAATAACAAAAGTGTTGAATAGCCAAAGCAATCCTAAACAAAAGGAACAAAGCCAGAGGCATCAATCACATTATCTGACTTCAAATTATATTATGGGGCTGTATTAATAACATGGTACTGGTACAAAAATAGACACACAGATCAACGGGCCATAATAGAGGACCTAGAAATAAAGCCACATACCTACAACCAACTGATATTTGACAACATTAACAAAAGTAAACAGTAGGAAAAGGAAACCCTATTCAATAAGTGGTGCTGGGAAAATTGACTAGCCATATTCAGAAGAATGAAACTGCATATGGCTAGCCAATTATATCTCAACATATATAGCTCACCATATAAAAAATTAACTCAATATGGATTAACGACCACAATGTAAACCTGAAAATATCAAAGTCACAGAAGACAATTAAGGAAAAACTCTTCTGGACATTGGCATAGGCAAATAATTTATTACTAAAACCCTAAAAGCAAATGTAACAAAACCAAATTAGACAAACGATATTGAATTAAGCTAAAAAGCTTCTGCACAGCAAAAGAAATAACAGATTAAACAGACAACATAGAGAATGGGAGAAAATATTTACAGTTTATGCCTCTGACAGAAGATTAATATCCAGAATATAAAGGAGCCAAAACAACTGAACAAGAGAAAAACAAGAATCTATCCATCTGACAAAGATCTAATATCCAAAATCTGCAAGGAACTTAAACAAATTTATTAATATAAAAAACCCACAAACAATCCAATTAAAAAGTGGGCAGGCTGTGGGTGATGGCTCACACCTGTAATCCCAGAACTTTGGGAGGCTGAGGTGGGTGGATCACAAGGTCAAGAGCTCGAGACCATACTGACCAACATGGGGAAACACTGTCTCTACTAAAAATACAGAAATTAGCTGGGTGTGCTGGTGCACACTTGTAGTACCAGCTACTAGGGAGGCTGAGGCAGGAGAATCGCTTGAACACGGGAGGCGGAGGTTGTAGTGAGCTGAGATTGTTCCGCTGTACTCCAGCATGGCAACAGAGTAAGACTTTATCTCTAAATAAATAAATAAATAAATAAATAAATGTGGGCAAGGGACATGAACAGACTCTTCTCAAAAAAAGACATTCATGAGGCCAAGAAACATGAAAAAAGCTCAACATCACTGATCATTACAGAAATGCAAATCAAAACCATGATGAGATACCACCTCATGCCAGTCAGAATGGCAATTATTAAAAAGTCAAGAAACAACAGGTGCTAGAGAGGTTACAGAGAAATAGGATCACTTTTACACTATTGGTGGGAAGATAAACTAGTTCAACCATTGTGGAAGACAGTGTTGAGATTCCTTAAAAATGTAGAACCAGAAATACCATTTGACCCAACAATCCCATTACTGGTTATATACTCAAAGTAATATAAATCATTCCATTATAAAGATACATGCACATGCATGTTCCCTGCAACACTATTAACAATTGAAAAGACATGGAATCAACACAAATGCCCGTCAATGATGGACTGGATAAAGAAAATGTGGTACATATACACCATAGAATACTATGCAAGCAAAAATAGGAACGGGATCCTGTCCTTTGCAGGGACATGGATGGAGTTGGAACCCATCAACCTCAGCAAACTAATGCAGGAACAGAAAACCAAACACTACATGTTTTCACTTATAAAAGGGAGCTGAACAATAAGAACACATGGACACAGGGAAGGGAACAACACACACTGGACATGTCAGGGGAAGAGAGGGTTAGGGAGAGCATTAGGAAAAATGGTTAATGCATGCTGAGCTTAATACCTAGGTGACAGGTTGATATGTGCAGCAAACCACCATGGCACATGTTTACCTATGAAATAAACCTGCACATCCTGCTCATGTACCCTCAAACTTAAAATAAAAATAATTTTTTAAAATAAGGCAGAGGATATGAAAAGATGTTATTCAAAATAAGACATATAAATGGCCAACAGGTATATTTTAAAAAGTTCCACATTACTAATCATCAGAGAAATGCAAATTGAAACCACATTGAGATACCATGTTATACCAGTCAGTATGACTACTACAAAAAAGTCAAAAACAACAGATGCCGGCATGGATGCGGAGAAAGGAGAACCCTTATACACTGTTGGTAAGAATGTAAATTAGTACAACCTCTATGGAAAACAGTGTACAGAATTCTCAAAGAACTGAAAATAGAACTATATTTGACCCAGCAATCCCACTAATGGGTTTCAATCCAAAGGAAAAGAAAAACTATTATATAAAAAGACACATGACTGGGAGCGGTGGCTCATGCTTGTAATCCCAGCACTTTGGGAGGCCAAGGTGGGAAGATCACCTGAGGTGAGGAGTTCGAGACCAGCCTGGCCAACATGGTGGAACCCATTTCTACTAAAAATACAAAAATTACCTGGGTGTGGGCGTGCTGTAATCCCAGGTACTCTGGAGGCTGAGGCAGAAGAATCACTTGAACCTGGGAGGCAGTGGCTGCAGTGAGTCGAGATCGTGCCACTATACTCCAGACTAGGTGACAAAGTGAGATTCTGTCTCAAAAAAAAAAAAAAAAAGTTACTTGCACACATATGTTTATTGCAGCACTATTCACAATAGCAAAATCATAGAATCAAATTAAGTGCCATCAACGGTGGATTGCATAAAGAAAATGTCTATATGCGCACCATGGAATATTGTGCAACCAAAAAAGGGGGGGGAAATTATGTTATTTGCCCCAATGTGGATTGAACTGGAGGCCATTAAACTAAGTAAAATAACTCAGAAACAGAAAATTAAATATTTAATGTTCTCTCTTTAAGTGGGATGTAAATAATGGGTACATATGCACATAAAATGGTAACAATATACACTGGGAACTCCAAAAGCAGGGAAGGTGGTGGGGGGTGGTGAGGGTTAAAAAATTACCTATTGGGTACAATGTTCAAGCCTCACCATATGCAATATACACATTTTAAAAACCTGCCCATGTATCCTCTGAATCTAAATTAAAAAAACAATTAAAGGATTTAGATCCTATCTTCATAGTTGCCAGGCTGACAGGATTTGGGAATCTCTAGGCAAAATGTGACCACCAATATTTTGCAAATTTATGGATAAAACCTTTTATACATTGACATTCAATGTTACCTACATTAAAACAACTGAATTAGCCTTAAATTGTACCCATCACCTTTACAGCTATAGTTTGTGGATTGAACTCTTGCGGGCACTTCAGTAAAAATGAAAAGAAGCTTCATACCAAGATGAATTTTGTCGTTGTTTTCATTAGTTTATTTAGCCTAGGCCCAAATGAGGAATGGAGATTTTCTCAGATACTTATTTCTAAGGCATATGGGATTTCTGTTATTTACAACTGAGTGAATCTTGACAAATTTGCTTTGTTAATGTAAGTCTGTTTTAGTGCAACAGATTCAATGAGTAGGCAATATTTCATACCAGATAGCCAGTCACAGCTGAGGGCTCCACGTGAATGTGCCAGGATGAACGCTACATGCATGAAATTCCTTAAAGTAAAAGAGCATTTTTTTTTTTTTTTTTTTTTTTTTTCTGTCCAGACCGTCTGCTTCACCTGTCCTGGGAAACTTTTATTTTAAAAAGTTGAATGTATCTTTCCTCTTAGACATTATTCAGTAGACAATCATTCTATAATGATTTTTTTAACTTATCTTTTTGAAATACTTACAAAAAGAGCAAGCCATTTTATACTATCACCTTAACCCCTACATAAATACTTTTTCTTGACCTTCATTTGAACTGGGAGAATGACAAGAATTTCATAAATATTCTCAAAGCACAAAGTCTTGTCAATTTTTTTTTTTTTTTTGTATTTCATTTGGGCTATAGCTGTCAGTATTGCACCTGCTAAGATATTTTGCACACATATTAGTAGATTTGACATGTTTAAGATAAATTTACCTCCTTTTTTGTTAAACTGTATAAAACACACATAACATAAAATTTATCATCTTAACTATTTTTACGTGTACACTTAGTATTGTTAAATTCATTCACATTGAGCAACGAATCCCAGAACTTTTTCAAATTGTAATACTAAACGTTAATATCCATTAAACAATTACTCCCCATTTTAAACCCCCTCCAGCTCGCGGAAATCACAATTCTACTTTCTGTTTCTCTGAATTTGAGTACTCTAGATACCTAGATGAATCAAACAGTAGTTGTCTTTTGTAACTGGTTTATTTATTTCACTACAGCATAATGTGTTTGATGTTCATCTAGGTTGTACTACATGTAAGAATTTACTTCTTTTTTGAGGCTGAGTGACATTCTGTTATACATATATAGCACATTTTGTTTTCTCAATTATTCATCAATGAACACTGGGGTTGTTTTTACCTTTTGGCTATTGTGAATAATGATGCTGTGAACATGAATGAATAAATATCTTTTTGAGACCTTGCTTTTCATTATTTAGGAATACACCTAGAGAGACTTGCTGGATCACACGATAATTATAATTTTTAATTTTTTGAGGAATTGCAATACTGTTTTTCATCACAGCTGCACCATTTTATGTTCTTATTAATAGTGTCCAAGGGCTCCAATTTTTCCACAACCTCACCAACAATTATTATTTTATACTATTTTTATGTTAGTCATCTTGATGAGCGTGAGGTTCTATTTCCTTGTTTAAATGTTGTGTAGGATTTTTTTATGATTATATCATGGGTTATTTGGCAGTGTGATTTTTGATGAACATTATGATTATTTCTATGCTCAATGCTGAAATAAGAGCCTCATCCATATATATTTGTGTACTTATGCAAATATATCATAATTACATACATTTGTATGAGTGGATTTTCTATGTCAAAGCATAAGTGTAGTTACATTTAGGAAAATTAAAATATAAATTTTTCTGTAATTTTTAAATTTTTTATTTTTGAATCTTTACACAAAGAGAAAGACATTTTCTCCTGCCCCCTTTATCCTGACAGAAATGCTTTTACCAAATATCCTCTAAAAGTGCTTAGCTATTTTGTAGTTTCAACAAAACGAAAGAGGGGCAATGGTCTTCATAACCCTTAGTAGTCATTGTTGGTGGAGTGGGCTAATATTTCTTCATTTTGATTCTCTCGCTTTAATAATTTTGAGATTAATTAATTTTTATATTCATTGACCACTTCTTTTTTTAACTTTTGTGAAATATTCATATTTTAGGGACATTTTTTCCATTAGGGTTTTGTATTTTTTAATTGGTTTATGAAAACTTCTTGCAAATTTAACATACTAGTTCACTTTTTGCCATATTAGCTGCAAGCACCACTAATTTCGTATTTGGTGAAGAAATACCAATTTCATTTTTTTTTCTTTTTTAACCAAACAATAGCTTTTGGTCTTATTGATTATTTATAATTTCTTAATACAAATTTTAACAATTTGTTTACTGATTTGTGTATGCTAGACCATCCTTGCATCCTTGGAATGAATATCACTTGATCTTGGTCAATGATGTTTTTACTGTGTTGTTGAACTTGGTTTGCATTTTGTTTAAGATTTTTGTATCCATGTTAATCAGTAAAATTGGCCTGTAATTTTTCTTTTTGTTGTTGTTGTCGTGTCCTTGTCTGGATTTGCTATCAGGGTAATACCAGCCCCGTAGAATGAATTAGGAAGAATTTTTTCTTTGTTTGAGAAGAATTGGTATTAGTTCTTTATAAGTATGATGGAATACACAGTAAAGCAATATGGTTTCTGGGCTTTTGTGGGGAGAAGTGAGGGGAGACTTTTTATTACTGACTCAATGGTTACTCATTTTTGGTCTGATCATGTTTTCTATTTATTCTTCATTCAATTTTTTGAGATTGTATGTGTTCAAGAATTTATCAATTTCCTCTAGGTTCTGCAATTTGTTAGTGTATAAGTTTTTCATAACAGTTTCTACTGATCCCTTACATTTGTTTGGCTTCAGTTATAATGTCTCCTTTTTCATATCTGATTTTATATATTTGGCACTTCTGTCTTTTTTCTTGGTTAGTCTAGCTAGCATGGTGATTTTGTTTATCTATTTAAAAAAACAAGCCTTTACTTTTTTAATCTTTTGTAATTTCTTAGTCCCTATTTTGTCTATATCTGTTCTGATCATGATATCTTTCCTTCTATGCATTTTGGGTTTGGTTCATTCTTGTTTCTAGTTCTTCAAGCTGTAGAAACAGCTTGAAGAAACAACATGTTAAGTTGTTTATTTCAAATCTTTCTACTTTTTTGTTGTAGGTGTTGCTATAAACTTCACTCTTGGCAATGCTTTTGCTGTATCCCACAAGTTTTAGTATGTTTTGTTTCCATCTTCACTTGTTTCAAGGTACTTTTTAGTTTTCTGCTGAATTTCTTCATTGACCCAACACTTGTCAGAAACATCTTGTTTAATTTTCATAAGTTTGTGCAGATTCTAATTTTCCCCTTGTTATTGATTTCTAGTTTTATTTTATTTTGGTCTCAGAAAATTATTGATATAATCTTGATTTGTAAAAAAAATTTGCTGAGACTTGTTTTGTGTCCTATCCTGGAGAATGTTCCATGTGCTGATGAGAAGAAAGTTTATTCCAAAGCTATTGAATGAAATGTTCTGTAAATGTCCATTAGGTTTGGCTAAAGAGCAGTTTAAATTCAGTGTTTCTTTGTTGACTTTTTTGTCTAGATGTTTTGTCCAATGCTGAGAGAGAAGTTCTTAAGTCCCCAGCTCTTACTGTGTTGGAGTCTATCTCTAATAATTACTTTATATATCTGGGTGTCCTGGTGATGAGTATATATATATTTAGAATTATTATATCCTTTTGTTGAACTGATCTGGTTATCCCTATATAATGAGCTTCTTTGTGGCTTTTTACAGTTTTTGATTTAAAGTGTGTTTTAACTGATGTAAGTATAGCTACTCTTGCTCATGTATGGTTTCCATTTGTGTAGGACATTGTTTTCTATCCTTTTACCTTCAGTCTATAAGTGTCTTTACAGGCCAAGTGAGTTGCCTGTAGGTAGCATATAGTTGAGTTATGCTTTTCTTTCCATTAGTAAACCTTTTAAGTGTGGAGTTTAATCTGTCGACATTCAATATTATATTAATAGATGAGAACTTATTCCTGTTATTTTCTTAATTGTTTTCTGCTTGTTTTATATATCCTTTTCTCCTTTTGTAGCCTCTTATTATCATTGCAGTTTGGTGGTTTTCTGTAGTGGTACCATTTAACTTCTTTCTCATTTGAGTATATATTTGATAGTAAATTACATAATTTTATGTGTTTTCATGATTTTAGAGATCATCCTTTGGTTTCCAGATGTAGGACGCTCTTATTCATTTCTGTAGGGCCTGAGTAGTGGTGATGAATTCCTAGCTTTTGCTTCTCTGGAAAATAGTTTATTTCTTCCTCATTTTTGAAAGATAGCTTTGCTGGATATAATATTCTTATAGGGGTTTTCTTCAGTGCTTTGAATGTGTCATTCCATTTTCTCCTGGTCTGTAAGGCTGCTGCTGAGAAATCTGCTATTAGTCTGATGGGGATTATCATATATGTGACTTGATGCTTTTCTTCTGCTGTTTTTAACATTCTCTTTTTCTTTGACTTGACAGCTTTACTATAATATGTCTTGGAGAATATATTTTTGGTTGGAATCTATTCAGGTATCTTTAAGATTCGTATATCTAGATGTTTACATCTCTTGCAACTCTTGAAAAGTTTTCAGCTATTCTTTTATTAAGTAAGTTTTCTGTGTCTTTGCCCTTATTTCTCCTTCTGAAACTTCCTGAATTTAGTTATTTAGTCATTATATATTAAATCACACGTCACATAGAATTTCTTCATTCTCTTATATTATTTTTAAATTTAACTGTTTTATTTCAAAAGACTTGTCTTCAAGTTCAGAAATTCTTTCTTCTGCTTGATCTACTGTATTGTTAAACCTCTTAATTGTATTTTTCATTTAATTTATTGAATTCTTTAGTTATAGGCTTTCTGTTTGGTCCTTTCTTATGATATCCATCTCTTTGCTGAATTTGTCATTCAGATCGTTGTCCTGATTTCTTTGTATTGTTTATCTGTGCCCTCTTCCATCTCACTGAGTTGCTTTAATATTATTATTTTGATTTTTTTAACCATTTTATAAATTTTCTTTTCATTGGAATCTGTTTCTAGAAAATTACTATGTTCCTTTGGAGATGTTATTCTTCCTTGCTTTTTTTTTTTGATGTTTGTTGTGTTCTTAAGTTGATATCTGTGCATTTGTTGTATGTCTCTTCTGTCTATTTTATGGATTGGCTTTTGTGGGAAAATACTTTTTCCTATAGATGCTTTTACAGCGTTGGTTGAGAAAGGTGACATGGCTTTGATTCTGGATGGGCATAGCAGTGTAGTCTCCACATGATTTCTTTGGCTGCAATCAGCATCAGAGGTTCCTGTGAGTTCCTCAGTGACTTAGACAGTGGTCGTTAATGGAGGCTGCGGTGAGACTTTGATGGAGACAGTGACTCTAGGAAGGCCAGTATTCAGGCACCATTGATGGCAGTAGTAGCAAGGGCAGGGCTGTCCTAAAGCCCCTAGACGATGTGCATAAGTGTCAGAAATGGAGGGTGGGGCCATGTAGTCCCCAGGTTCCTGGATGGTATATTCATGTGCTGGCAGTAAGTAGGGAAGACCTAAGGCTCCTGGATGATGTGCATAAGTTTCGGAAATGGAGGGTGGGGCCATTTAATCCCAGGCTCCTGGATGGTATATTCATGTGCTGGCAGTAGTGGCAGTAAGTAGGGAAGGCCTAAGTCCCTGGGATAGTGCATGTGGGCACTGGCAGCAGTGGATGGAGTGTGTTGATTCCCAGGCCTTCAAATAATGCACATGTGTGGTGGCAGCAGCAGCAGCAAAATTCAGGATGGGCCTGTCCTTAGGCTTTCTGATGGTGGATGCACAGGCACCACCTATAGTGGTCAGGGCAGGTCAATCTATAGACTCCTGGATGCTGCTCTCAGATACTTGCAGTAGAGGTGAATAGTGTGTCAGGCCTGTCCTCAGGCCCCCCATTGCTACACAGTGTTGGCTGTAGCAGGTAAGGCAGGTCAGTCCCTAGGCCTCTTAATGACTTGCACATGTGGCAGCAGTGGAAGGCAATACAGGTCTTTCCTCATGCCTCTGATGGTACATGTGGACACCCACAGTGAGGCAGGTTGATCCTGGGCCCCTAGATGATGTGCATGGGCATGGTGGTGGGTAGGCCAGTCCTCTCCTCAGACCCATGAATTATGGTGTACTTGTCAGCCAGTGGTGGTTGGTGGGGCAGAATGAATCCACAGGCTCCAAGGCAATATGCATGGGCACAATGAGCAGAGCATAACTCTCCTCAGGCCCCAGGTGACGTGGGTGGGTGCCAACAGGCAAAGCGAACCTACGACTTCTCCAATTGTTAAATTGCTTTTCCTAAAACATCAGTAAAATGTTTCCAAAAAACACTATACCTTCAATAAAATATTATTTTTAAAGTTATGTGGTTTCTAATGTTAGTTATTTTGTTGTATGGAATTTTATAAATCACACTAGGAAAGTAAAGATTACCATCTAGGAATTTTCTGTCTATTTTATGTACTCTCAAATCAATGTCACACCACATATTCAGCTTAGAATTTATTCAAAAAGTGAATTAAAAAAATAAGATATATTTGGCTAGCATAGTGAACATCTGGAGAACATCTCTTAACACACATCAAATGAAACAAAATAACTAAAGTAGACAAAACAATGTTACCTGGGGACTAGGAGGTTCAGAGCCACATACATACAGCACTGCTTTTGAGAAATAGCTCCCACTAAAATACTATATGCTCCAAATTGGAGGAGTATACAGTGAGGTAACAGAGAGTTTCACTATCTTAGATTTGTGTATATTGTGTTGAGTTAATGTAGAATTATTTTCATAGATTTATTCTAAAAATCCTTATAAGTGGTATGTATTTGGAAATATGGCAGGTGTTTAGATAATTGAGGATTAATGTCCTAAAGATCCATTTCAGCAATATGTTACAGATATGGTGCTAAGTGTGATGGAGAGGGCATATGAAGGTAGGGACATCTTTGTGATCTGCACTTAGTTCACAGAAGAGTGATTTCTAGAATGAAGGTTCAGAGACAAGAAACAAATTTATTGTTTTAATTTTGTGGATGAAATTAACTTATTGAGAAATAATTTCATACTTTTTATAAAACAAATATAGCTATGAATAGCACAAGTTTTATCAACATAAATTCTTGCCATAGTAGCTAGCTAATTCCAAAGTAGCTGAATAAGCCAAATCCTAAGTGGTATACAAATGGTTTAGAAATGATACAATGTGTACAGAATTTTGATGATAGGAAATGACATAAAACAAAGATTTATAAACCACTCAAGTTCCCTCATGCCACACTGGAGAGAATAGCAATATATTATTATGTAGAAAAAACAAGGAAGCACATTACTTATATACATTTCCTAAACTGTGAAATCAGGGGAAAACTTTCATTGTTTTTTAGGAAAAAAAAAGCCTGTACATGCTCAATACAGAGGTAAATTTTAAAAAAAATATTTTTGATCTACGGTTCAATGCATGGATTCAGAATTTAAACTTAAATATTTAAGTTTTTGTTGCTATTGTAAATGTAATTGTTTTCTTAATTTTTAAAGAATAATTCATTATTAATATATAGAAATGCTACAAATTTTTGTATGTTGATTGTGTATTATTCAATACACAATAAAATTCAATTTTACTGACTTCATTTATCAGTTCTAACAGTTTTCTAGTGGAGTCTTTAGGGTGTTTCTTACATATAAGATTAACTCTATTGCAAGAACTCCAACAACCTAATTAAAACATTGGCAAAAGATCTGAATAGACATTTCTCAAAGAAGACATACATGTATATGAAAAAATGCTCAGTACCACTAATCATTAGGGAAATGAAAATTAAAACTGCAATAAGCTATCACCTCACATCTGTTAGAACGGCTCTTATCAAAAAGATGAAAAATAACAAGTGTTGGTGAGGATGCAGAGAAAAAGAAACTTGATATAATTTGGATATTTGTCCTTTTCCAAATCACATGTTGAATTGTAATCCCCAAAGCTGAAGTGGGAACTAATGGGAGATGTTTGGGTCATGGGGGCAGATCTCACATAGCTTGGTACTCTTGCAATAGTGAGTGAGTTCTTGCAAGATCTGGTTGTTTAAAAGTGTGTGGCATCTCTCCCTTCCACCTCACCTGCTTCTGTTCTTGCCATGTGATATGCCTGCTCCCCCTTTGCCTTCTGACATCATTGGAAGCTTCCTGAGTCCTCTGCAGAAGCAGATGCTGCTATGCTTCCTGTACAACCTGCAGAACTATAATCCGATTAAATATCTTTTCTTATGAGTTACTCAATCTCGGGTATTTCTTTACAGCAATGCAAGAATGGCCTAATGCAGAACTCTTATACATTGTTGGTAGAAATGTAAATTAGTACCATTATAGTAAACAGCCTAAAATTTCCTCAAGAAACTAAAACTGGAACTGCCACATGATCCAGTAATACCACTCTGGGTGTATATCCAAAGGAAGCAAAATCAATATATCAAAGAGATATCTGTACTATCATGTTCATAGAAGCATTATTCACAATAGCCAAAATATAGAATGAACCTAAGTGTTCAGCAATGGATGAATGGATGAAGAAAATGTAGTATATATACACTATAGAATATTGGGAAAATTCTGTCATTCATGACAAGGATAAACCTGAAGGACATTATGCTAAATGAAATAAGTCAAGCACAAAAGTTCAAATACCACATGATCTCACTTATATGTGTAATATAAAAAAGTTGAACCCACAAATGTACAGCGTTAAATGATGGCCTCACATAAAAAATGGTAAATAAGTGAAATGATGGATATGTTAGTTAGCTTGATTTAAACATTCCACATTGTATTCACATATCCAAACATCACATTGTATCCCTTAAATACATACCATTATGATTTGTCAATAAAAAATAATATTAATAATCAAGAATTTAAAATTTTTTTAATAAATTAAAGTTGAAAGAGGAACTGCAAACATTGCTATAGAAAAGATTCCTTAATCTTAGGAATCTTTTAGGAAGATTCTTACTCTTCCTAAAAGATTTATATAAAAATTCCATTTTATTACATGAAATATTTTTAAATCCAGTCTTGACATGAGATTTTTAAAAATTAGATAACATTGATCAGGGTGGAGCAAGATGGCCGAATAGGAACAGCTCCAGTCTCCAACTCCCAGCGCGAGCGACACAGAAGACCGGTGATTTCTGCATTTTCAACAGAGGTACTGGGTTCATCTCACTGGGGAGTGCCGGACGATCGGTGCTGGTCAGCTGCTGCAGCCCGACCAGCGAGAGCTGAAGCAGGGCGAGGCATTGCCTCACCTGGGAAGCGCAAGGGGGAAGGGAATCCCTTTCCCTAGCCAGGGGAACTGAGACACACAACACCTGGAAAATCAGGTAACTCCCACCCCAATACTGCGCTTTAAGCAAACAGGCACACCAGGAGATCATATCCCACGCGTGGCCGGGAGGGTCCCACACCCACGGAGCCTCCCTCATTGCTAGCACAGCAGTCTGTGATCTACCGGCAAGGCAGCAGCGAAGCTGGGGGAGGGGCGCCCGCCATTGCCGAGGCTTAAGTAGGTAAACATAGCCGCTGGGAAGCTCGAACTGGGTGGAGCTCACAGCAGCTCAAGGAAACCTGCCTGTCTCTGTAGACTCCACCTCTGGGGACAGGGCACAACTATACAACAACAAAAGCAGCAGAAAACTCTGCAGACGCAAACGACTCTGTCTGACAGCTTTGAAGAGAGCAGTGGATCTCCCAACACGGAGGTTGAGATCTGAGAAGGGACAGACTCCCTGCTCAAGTGGGTCCCTGACCCCTGAGCAGCCTAACTGGGAGACATCCCCCACTAGGGGCAGTCTGATACCCCACACCTCACAGGGTGGAGTACACCCCTGAGAGGAAGCTTCCAAAGCAAGAATCAGACAGGTACACTCGCTGTTCAGAAATATTCTATCTTCTGCAGCCTCTGCTGCTGATACCCAGGCAAACAGGGTCTGGAGTGGACCTCAAGCAATCTCCAACAGACCTACAGCTGAGGGTCCTGACTGTTAGAAGGAAAACTATCAAACAGGAAGGACACCTACACCAAAACCCCATCAGTACATCACCATCATCAAAGACCAGAGGCAGATAAAACCACAAAGATGGGGAAAAAGCAGGGCAGAAAAGCTGGAAATTCCAAAAATAAGAGCGCATCTCCCCCGGCAAAGGAGCGCAGCTCATCGCCAGCAACGGATCAAAGCTGGACGGAGAATGACTTTGACGAGATGAGAGAAAAAGGCTTCAGTCCATCAAATTTCTCAGAGCTAAAGGAGGAATTACGTACCCAGCGCAAAGAAACTAAAAATCTTGAAAAAAAAGTGGAAGAATTGATGGCTAGAGTAATTAATGCAGAGAAGGTCCTAAACGAAATGAAAGAGATGAAAACCATGACACGAGAAATACGTGACAAATGCACAAGCTTCAGTAACCGACTCGATCAACTGGAAGAAAGAGTATCAGCGATTGAGGATCAAATGAATGAAATGAAGCGAGAAGAGAAACCAAAAGAAAAAAGAAGAAAAAGAAATGAACAAAGCCTGCAAGAAGTATGGGATTATGTAAAAAGACCAAATCTACGTCTGATTGGGGTGCCTGAAAGTGAGGGGGAAAATGGAACCAAGTTGGAAAACACTCTTCAGGATATCATCCAGGAGAACTTCCCCAACCTAGTAGGGCAGGCCAACATTCAAATCCAGGAAATACAGAGAACGCCACAAAGATACTCCTCGAGAAGAGCAACTCCAAGACACATAATTGCCAGATTCACCAAAGTTGAAATGAAGGAAAAAATCTTAAGAGCAGCCAGAGAGAAAGGTCGGGTTACCCACAAAGGGAAGCCCATCAGACTAACAGCAGATCTCTCGGCAGAAACTCTCCAAGCCAGAAGAGAGTGGGGGCCAATATTCAACATTCTTAAAGAAAAGAATTTTAAACCCAGAATTTCATATCCAGCCAAACTAAGTTTCATAAGTGAAGGAGAAATAAAATCCTTTACAGATAAGCAAATGCTTAGAGATTTTGTCACCACTAGGCCTGCCTTACAAGAGATCCTGAAGGAAGCACTCAACATGGAAAGGAACAACCGGTACCAGCCATTGCAAAAACATGCCAAAATGTAAAGACCATCGAGGCTAGGAAGAAACTGCATCAACTAACGACCAAAATAACCAGTTAATATCATAATGGCAGGATCAAGTTCACACATAACAATCTTAACCTTAAATGTAAATGGACTAAATGCTCCAATTAAAAGACACAGACTGGCAAACTGGATAAAGAGTCAAGACCCATCAGTCTGCTGTATTCAGGAGACCCATCTCACACGCAGAGACATACATAGGCTCAAAATAAAGGGATGGAGGAAGATTTACCAAGCAAATGGAGAACAAAAAAAAGCGGGGGTTGCTATACTAGTCTCTGATAAAACAGACTTTAAACCATCAAAGATCAAAAGAGACAAAGAAGGCCATTACATAATGGTAAAGGGATCAATTCAACAGGAAGAGCTAACTATCCTAAATATATACGCACCCAATACAGGAGCACCCAGATTCATAAAGCAAGTCCTTAGAGACTTACAAAGAGACTTAGACTCCCATAAAATAATAATGGGAGACTTCAACACTCCACTGTCAACATTAGACAGATCAACAAGACAGAAAGTTAACAAGGATATCCAGGAATTGAACTCATCTCTGCAGCAAGCAGACCTAATAGACATCTATAGAACTCTCCACCCCAAATCAACAGAATATACATTCTTCTCAGCACCACATCGTACTTACTCCAAAATTGACCACGTAATTGGAAGTAAAGCACTCCTCAGCAAATGTACAAGAACAGAAATTATAACAAACTGTCTCTCAGACCACAGTGCAATCAAACTAGAACTCAGGACTAAGAAACTCAATCAAAACCGCTCAACTACATGGAAACTGAACAACCTGCTCCTGAATGACTACTGGGTACATAACGAAATGAAGGCTGAAATAAAGATGTTCTTTGAAACCAATGAGAACAAAGATACAACATACCAGAATCTCTGGGACACATTTAAAGCAGTGTGTAGAGGGAAATTTATAGCACTAAATGCCCACAAGAGAAAGCAGGAAAGATCTAAAATTGACACTCTAACATCACAATTAAAAGAGCTAGAGAAGCAAGAGCAAACACATTTGAAAGCTAGCAGAAGGCTAGAAATAACTAAGATCAGAGCAGAACTGAAGGAGATAGAGACACAAAAAACTCTCCAAAAAATCAATGAATCTAGGAGTTGGTTTTTTGAAAAGATCAACAAAATTGACAGACCACTAGCCAGACTAATAAAGAAGAAAAGAGAGAAGAATCAAATCGACGCAATTAAAAATGATAAAGGGGATATCACCACCGACCCCACAGAAATACAAACTACCATCAGAGAATACTATAAACACCTCTACGCAAATAAACTGGAAAATCTAGAAGAAATGGATAATTTCCTGGACACTTACACTCTTCCAAGACTAAACCAGGAAGAAGTTGAATCCCTGAATAGACCAATAGTAGGCTCTGAAATTGAGGCAATAATTAATAGCCTACCAACCAAAAAAAGTCCAGGACCAGATGGATTCACAGCTGAATTCTACCAGAGGTACAAGGAGGAGTTGGTACCATTCCTTCTGAAACTATTCCAATCAATAGAAAAAGAGGGAATCCTCCCTAACTCATTTTATGAGGCCAACATCATTCTGATACCAAAGCCTGGCAGAGACACAACAAAAAAAGAGAATTTTAGACCAATATCCCTAATGAACATTGATGCAAAAATCCTCAATAAAATACTGGCAAACCGGGTTCAGCAACACATCAAAAAGCTTATCCACCATGATCAAGTGGGCTTCATCCCTGGGATGCAAGGCTGGTTCAACATTCGCAAATCAATAAACATAATCCAGCATATAAACAGAACCAAAGACAAGAACCACATGATTATCTCAATAGATGCAGAAAAGGCTTTTGACAAAATTCAACAGCCCTTCATGCTAAAAACGCTCAATAAATTCGGTATTGATGGAACATACCTCAAAATAATAAGAGCTATCTATGACAAACCCACAGCCAATATCATACTGAATGGGCAAAAACTGGAAAAATTCCCTTTGAAAACTGGCACAAGACAGGGATGCCCTCTCTCACCACTCCTATTCAACATAGTGTTGGAAGTTCTGGCTAGGGCAATTAGGCAAGAGAAAGAAATCAAGGGTATTCAGTTAGGAAAAGAAGAAGTCAAATTGTCCCTGTTTGCAGATGACATGATTGTATATTTAGAAAACCCCATTGTCTCAGCCCAAAATCTCCTTAAGCTGATAAGCAATTTCAGCAAAGTCTCAGGATACAAAATTAATGTGCAAAAATCACAAGCATTCTTATACACCAGTAACAGACAAACAGAGAGCCAAATCAGGAATGAACTTCCATTCACAATTGCTTCAAAGAGAATAAAATACCTAGGAATCCAACTTACAAGGGATGTAAAGGACCTCTTCAAGGAGAACTACAAACCACTGCTCAGTGAAATCAAAGAGGACACAAACAAATGGAAGAACATACCATGCTCATGGATAGGAAGAATCAATATCGTGAAAATGGCCATACTGCCCAAGGTTATTTATAGATTCAATGCCATCCCCATCAAGCTACCAACGAGTTTCTTCACAGAATTGGAAAAAACTGCTTTAAAGTTCATATGGAACCAAAAAAGAGCCCGCATCTCCAAGACAATCCTAAGTCAAAAGAACAAAGCTGGAGGCATCACGCTACCTGACTTCAAACTATACTACAAAGCTACAGTAACCAAAACAGCATGGTACTGGTACCAAAACAGAGATATAGACCAATGGAACAGAACAGAGTCCTCAGAAATAATACCACACATCTACAGCCATCTGATCTTTGACAAACCTGAGAGAAACAAGAAATGGGGAAAGGATTCCCTATTTAATAAATGGTGCTGGGAAAATTGGCTAGCCGTAAGTAGAAAGCTGAATCTGGATCCTTTCCTTACTCCTTATACGAAAATTAATTCAAGATGGATTAGAGACTTAAATGTTAGACCTAATACCATAAAAATCCTAGAGGAAAACCTAGGTAGTACCATTCAGGACATAGGCATGGGCAAAGACTTCATGTCTAAAACACCAAAAGCAACGGCAGCAAAAGCCAAAATTGACAAATGGGATCTCATTAAACTAAAGAGCTTCTGCACAGCAAAAGAAACTACCATCAGAGTGAACAGGCAACCTACAGAATGGGAGAAAATTTTTGCAATCTACTCATCTGACAAAGGGCTAATATCCAGAACCTACAAAGAACTCAAACAAATTTACAAGAAAAAAACAAACAACCCCATCCAAAAGTGGGCAAAGGATATGAACAGACATTTCTCAAAAGAAGACATTCATACAGCCAACAGACACATGAAAAAATGCTCATCATCACTGGCCATCAGAGAAATGCAAATCAAAACCACAATGAGATACCATCTCACACCAGTTAGAATGGCGATCATTAAAAAGTCAGGAAACAACAGGTGCTGGAGAGGATGTGGAGAAATAGGAACACTTTTACACTGTTGGTGGGATTGTAAACTAGTTCAACCATTATGGAAAACAGTATGGCGATTCCTCAAGGATCTAGAACTAGATGTACCATATGACCCAGCCATCCCATTACTGGGTATATACCCAAAGGATTATAAATTATGCTGCTATAAAGACACATGCACACGTATGTTTATTGCGGCACTATTCACAATAGCAAAGACTTGGAATCAACCCAAATGTCCATCAGTGACAGATTGGATTAAGAAAATGTGGCACATATACACCATGGAATACTATGCAGCCATCAAAAAGGATGAGTTTGTGTCCTTTGTAGGGACATGGATGCAGCTGGAAACCATCATTCTTAGCAAACTATCACAAGAACAGAAAACCAAACACCGCATGTTCTCACTTATAGGTGGGAACTGAACAATGAGATCACTCGGACTCAGGAAGGGGAACATCACACACCGGGGCCTATCATGGGGAGGGGGGAGGGGGGAAGGGGGAGGGGGGAGGGGGAGGGATTGCATTGGGAGTTATACCTGATGTAAATGACGAGTTGATGGGTGCAGCACAGCAACAAGGCACAAGTATACATATGTAACAAACCTGCACGTTATGCACATGTACCCTACAACTTAAAGTATAATAATAATAAATAAATTAAAAAAAAAAAAATACAGGATCAATAAAACTAAAGATTAGTTATTTGGATAAAAAAGTATGATACATTCCCTTACAAAAGACAACTTGAGTTTAAAAGAAAAAAAAATAAAAAAAAATAAATAAATAAATAAAAAATAAAAATAAAAAATAAAAATTAGATAACATTACTAAGAATCTGCAGAAAACTAGGACTTACCATAATATATAAGATATTTAGTATTATTTTAACTACATTTATAGCAAGAAAAAATTCTAAATTTTGATGAAAGAATCTCACCAAATCTGTCTACCAAATTCCGAAACAATGAAGAGCAATGATACAGAATAAATGAATATATGTGAATACCAACAAAACAAAGAACTCATTTTAACACTTAATAATATTCTAGAAAGCAAAAATAAATAAATAAGTAAATAAATAAAATCTGAGACATCATTTGTCTTAGTAATTAATTTTATAAAAAACCTATTCCTGCCTATTATTTGCTTCCTCTTTTTGAGAAAGATGAAAATTACCTGAAGACTGTGTTGGGACATCAAGTTCTAGTATATCTGCTGAGATTGGTATTCTTTTTTTATTTTCCTGTCACATAGTATGTGATGAATTTTTTTTTTAATTACATGGGGCACATAGTAGGTGTATATGTTTATTGGATACATGAGCTGTTTTGATACAAGCATGCAATACGTAATAATCACATCATAGAAGATGGAATATTCATCATTTCAAGCATTTATCTTTTGTGTTATGAGCAATGAAATTATACTCTTTCAGTTATTTTAAAATGTATAATAAATTATTATTGACTGTAGTCACCTTCTTGTACTATCAAATATTATGCCTTGTCCATTCATTTTAACTATTTTTTTCTACCCATTAGACAGACATCCCCACCTACCCCCCACCCTTCCATTACCCCTCCCAGCCTCTGGTAACCATCCTTCTACTCTCTATCTCCATAGAATCAATTGTTTTGATTTCTATGCCCAATAAATAAGTGAAAACTTACAATGTTTTTCTTGCTGTGCCTGGCTTATTTCACTTAACATAATGACCTCCAATTTCATCCATGTTGTTGAAAATGATTGGATCTCATTTTTTTAATGGTTGAATAGTACTCCATTGTGTATAAGTACCACATTTTCTTAATCTATTCATCTGCTGATGGACACTTAGGTGGCTTCAAATCTTGTCGATTGTGAACAGAGTTGTAACAAACATGGGAATGCAGATATCTCTTTGATATATTGATTTCCTTTCTTTTGTGTATATACCCAGCAGTGGGATTGTTGGATAATATGGTAGCTCCATGGTTAGTTTTTTGAGGAACCTCCAAACTGTTCTCCATAGTGGTTGCACTAATTTACATTCCCACCAACAGTGTATGAGGGTTCCCTTTTCTCCACATTCTCGCCAGCATTTATTATTGGCTCTATTTGGATAAAAGCCATTTTAACGAGGATGAGATATCTCATGGTAGTTTTGATTTGCATTTCTCTGAGGATCGATGATGTTGAGCACCTTTTCATATGTCTGTTTACCATTTGAATGTCTTCTTTTGAGAAATGTCTTTTCAGATCTTCTGCCCATTTTGAAATCAGATTATTAGATCTTCTTTTTTCCTATGAGTTGTTTGAGCTCCCTATATATTCCAGTTTTTAATCCCAGAGTTTAGTATTCTAATATCTCATGGTTCATCAATTTATTTTCATCAAAACACAATATTAAAAGACAGACTGAAGTATAATTAAAAGAAAATATTTAATTTTCTCACACTTATTAACAAAAGAATAAAAATTATCTCATCATAAAAGCAAGAAAATTTCTAGTAATATTTAAAAGTGAGGAAATTAATACAACAGATATAAATTTTGTAGTTCTTGAAGCAGTCAATTTAGTGAGTAGGGAGAAATGATTTATCTTATCTTACATACTATAGTGGAAGTATCATTCAAAATTTTCTTTTGTCACATGCTAACCTCTTTATAAAATGTATCAAATAATAGAAAGAAATTATACATTTACCTGACTTAAAGTTTCGGAAAGACCCAATCTTTTCACTTATATTTTTAGTAACTTCTTAGTTTACTTAATACTTCTCGGAAGACAAACTTATTTAATGAATTGTAAGTTAAAATAAAGCCTATTATTTAGAGGAGAGGACTGTCTCACTGTTCTCTGTACAAACCACCAACACCAAGTTGCCAGGATCAAAAAACTGTCCCAGTCATCATAGCTTCATAATGACTGATAGCAATTCAGTCCAAACAGATCTTGATATTTCATCTTGATCAGCCACATAAGTGCATGTATGTTTATCAGCAGATTTGACTCAACAACTTAAGTAACTTAAAGAATTCAAAGTCAAATGTGATGCACTTGCTTTTATTTTGTTTTGTTTTGTTGCCTAATTTATAGGCCCCTTTAGTGAGAGGTTAAAAAGAACAGTGGAAGCAAGTGGTTGGGTTGAATTGGTTTAGTGAGTGTGAAGGTGGCCTCTCTGCAGAGCAGGGGGCCTGCCAGTAGTCTGGAATCTATGCTTTAACTGTAAAACAGCCTTTACACTGAGCCTCGAGGGTCATTTTATAGGTGTTCTATAAACATTTTAAAGCTATTCTATAGCTGTTCCTTTTTTATAACTGCCCCATCTTACCCCTCCTGGAGATGTTGACCCAGCAGGGGGTGAGGTAATGGCCAGTTGTGGAGATCAGAATGGATTGCTTTCTTTACTCACTCACCCTTCACCTACTGTTTAATGACCACCCAACAACTCCCAGCACAACAAAAAGAAATCAGTAGTAGTAGCTCTGAAAGGATACTTCAGACAAAATCTAGATCTGAAGGTTTCCCCACTGCCACTCAGTGAATGAAAGGCCCATCCTACTGGCCTTGTTTAAATACAGGTATGGTTATATGTAACACACACACACACACACACACACACACACACACACTGCAACTAAATCTGATATGGGAAGAGATAAATTCTTGTTAGGGCTCTCTCCCTTGTCATACCAGAGAGTTAAGTAATGTTCTTTACATGGTGATCACTGATGAATAAGAAAATATTCAGTGCCCAAAGCACAATTTTTAGATTATGTGTTTAATCAATCTACCCTAGGAAAGGAAAAGTAGTGTTTAGGTTATTCTGGGTACATTGTCTATGGCGTAGCCTTGCTCTACAAGGAGTAGCTAAAAAAGAAAAAGAAAAAGTAATGTTTAAACCTGTGGATTTTTTTCAATATCAGAGAATTTTTAGTTTCTTTTGAGTCTGGCCCTGATATGTTTTAAATTTCACTGAAAATTCCAGAAATAATGTGGCTAACAATGCACAAAGCAAAAAGTAAGATTTTGCCTATTGTGATTGTCTTAAGTGTCAATTTAAGCCATAATCTAGATTTGCAGTGAAGGTATTTGTAGATATCATTTTCCCCAGAAATCAGTTTACTTTAAGTGAAGGAGATTACACCTGACAATATGGGAGGGCCTTATCCAATCAGTAGAAGATCTTAGGAGCAAAGACTAGATTTCTTAGACAAGAATTTTTGCCTCCAGACAACACCCTAAAATCTGCCTGAGTTTCAAGGCTGTTGGCCTGTCTTATACATTTCCAACTTGACAGTTTGCACAATTCCATAAGCCATTTCTTAAAATAAATGTCTATGTTCTATATAATTCTACTGGTTCTGCTTCTCTGAAGAAACCTGACTAATGCAATTATTAAATGTTAAATTGATAAAAAGATATACATAAATTTATCTTAATACATATAAGTTATGTATATAGAGTTTTAAGAAATACAGCAAGGATGCAGGGTACAAGATTCAAAATACAAAAATCAATTGTTTCCAGCAATGATCAACTTGAAAATAAAATTAAGAAAACAATTTCACTTATGATAACATCAAAAATGATAAAGCACCTAGGAGCAACTACAGAACATTGTTTAAAGAAATTAAAGAAGGCTTGAAGTAATGGAAAGCTACCTCATGTTTATTAACGGAAAAATTTAATATTTTTAAAGTGCCAGTACTCCTCAACTTGATGTATAGATTCAAAGCAATTAGTAAGAAAATTCCAGCTGGCTTCTTTGAAGAATTTACAAGCTGATTGTGAAATTCAGATGGAAATTTAAGGAGCTCAAAATAACCAAAAATGTGGGAAAAAAGAACAAAATGGGAGGACTCACACATCCTGACTACAAAACTCCAGTGTTCAGGACAACGTGGTACTAACATAAGGATAGACACATAGATCAATAGAATTAAGATTCCAGAAATAAACCCTCACATTTATAGTCAAATGATCTTCAGTAGTAGTACCAAATAATTCAACGAGGAAAAAATTTTCTTTTCAACAAAATGATGCAGATACAACAGGATATCCACATGTAAAAGAATGAAGTTGGACCTTAGCTCATATCACACATGAAAATTAAGTCAAAATGTACTAAAGGTCTAGGGGTAAGAGCTAAATTTATAAAACTCTTGGAAAAGCACATATGTGTAAACATTCACATCATGGGTTAGGCAATAGTTTCTTAGACATGACACCAAAGCCCCAGCAACAAAGGAAAATTTGATAAATTTGATTTCATCAAAATTTTTAAAAATGTTTGCGCTTCAAAGGACAGTATCAAGAAAGTGAAAACGACAACTCAATGAATGTGTAGGAATATTTGCAAAACATATATCCGATAAGAAGCTAGTATTCAGAATACAAAAAGAACCCTAACACATCAACCATAAATAACCCAATTAAAAACTGTGAATAGACATTTCTCCAAAGAAGATGTACGGTTACACAATGAGCACATGAAAAGATGTTCGACGTCGTTAGTCATTAGGGAAAGGCACATCAAAATCACAAATAAAAGGATAAATGTACATCAAAAAGACTAATAATTAAAAGTGTTGGCACTAATGGGGATAAATTGAACACATGTGCATTATTGTAGAAATGCAAAATTGTGTATCTACTTTAAAAAATAGTTTGGCAGTTTCTCAAAAACAAAAAGCTCTTTTAAAGAGTTACCACATGACCCAGAAATTTCACTCCTAGCTGTACACCTATGAGAAATGTAAACATATATCTATACAAAAAGTTATACATGAATATACATTGAAGCATTACTCAAAATAGCCAAGAAGTGTAAGCATCAAAAATGCCCATCCATTCATGAATGACTAAACAAAATGCAGTATATCTGTACAATGGAATATTATTCAACAACACAAATGAACAAAATGCTGATACATATCAAAACATGGATGAACATTGAATACATTATGCCAAGTTAAAGAAGCCAGACACAAAAGACTGCATATGGTACGATTCACTTTACATGAGACATCCAAAACAGACAAATCAATAGAGATAAAAAGTACATCAGTGTTTACCAGAGTTTGAAGTGGGGAGGGAGAGAAAGAAAATGACTGCTAATGGGTAAGTGGGTTCTATTTGGCCTGGTGAAAATACTCTGGAATTAGGTAGTGATGATTGCACAATTTTGTTAATATACTTAAAACTACTGAATTTTATCCTATAAAGTGATGAATTTTATGATATGTGAATTATGTATCAAAAAAGAACATAATAAAGTTTGAAAATCTGGGTATATTAGTCCATTCTTGCACTGCTATAAAGAAATACCTGAGACTGGGAAATTTATAAAGAAAACAAAAGGGGTTTAATTGTCTCACAGTTCTGCAGGTACAGGAAGTACAGTGGCTTGTGCTTCTGGAAAGAGGCCTTAGGAAGCTTTCAATCATGGTAGAAGGCAAAGCAGGAGCGAGGCACTTCACATGGCTGGAGTAGGAGGAAGGAGGTGGAAAGGTGACACACACTTTTAAACAAGCAAATCTCAGGAGAATTCACTATTGCAACAGAGCCAGGGCTGGTGGGGTGGTGAGGGAGAGATGGTGTTAAACCATGAGGAAAATTCCCCCATGAGCCAATCACCTCCCACCAGACCCCACTTCTGGCATTGGGGATTACATTTCAACATGAGAATTGGGCGGAGACACAGATGCAAACCATACCACATGATGAAAGAAAGAAATTGTATTATTTTGAGTAACTAATCTTTGTTGACCTGCAATTTGGAATTTATTGAACTTCTTTATAAATTATTTTAGATGTATAATGAAGATAAATATATAGTATCTTCTATTCTTTGCAAAGCATTTTTGAGAAAGTATCTTTTTTTAATCTTATATTCTAAAATGGTGAATTTCATAGATTGAAAACCTCCAGTTATTTTTATTTTGTTTTCTTCCTTTTTCTCCCAATGTTTTCAAGGCATCTTTCTGTTTTAAAATACATATTTTACTATTATTCAAGTCTGATAAGACCAACAGATCAAAGGAAGACTGACATTGAAAAAATATCTTGCTACTTAGTTCCTAAAAGGGACATACCATGCCATGAAAAACCACATAAATTTATTTATAGGCACTAAGGTCAAATGAGACTTTAAGAAAATTTAAAGAAAAAGAAATTATCACTTGAATATATTAACAACCTTATTCCCTCTTTCCTTCACCCCTGGGGAAATGCCAGGTTGGTCAGGAAGCTGCAGAAAAACAAGGTCAAGAGACTTTACCATGGTTTTCAGGGAAAGAAGTGGGCAAGGTGGGGTAAGCAGGTTTAGGGTTCACTACTTTAAGTAATCTCCACAGGTTCTGGGGCATAAGGACTGTTCCTAGATGCCTGGTACCTGACCTTGGGATGTTTGGAGCAAAGGAATATTGGTCCAGAGTTTTAGAACCTTATAGAAGAGGTAGGGTGTAGTGGTGGCTGTGACTTCTGCATTGGTTAGTCTGCATATAAAAGACACAGTCACAGTGGATCCTTTACTGACTCTATGGATTGGCTAGTCCTAGGACAGACAGCCTCACCAGGATTCATAAAGCACCACATATCAAAACTTCCTAAGAGAATGACATGCTTCACACACCCTCTTTGATTTCTTTACTTCAAAATATATCCTCAAATGCTTTTAGTCTAATAAATTTAAGTGGTTGACATATTAAAATGTTACCATCCCCAACGGACAGCACATACAAGCAGGCTTCATACAATAGGTGAATTAAATGCATATTATATAGGAAGTTCTTACAGAGGCTCCACAACAGCTGAGAGTTAGACTACTCTGTCCTGTGCTTCCAGAAATGAGAGCTGATGGAATAGAAAACATAATGTAAAGCACACTACAAATATTGTCATGTTGCTTTATTTATGTCATGACTCCTCTTTGTGACATTTGGAAAAGTCTTGTAAATGGGACTCCACACCAAATACAAACCAGTATTCTTAAATAAATGTGGGGGTCATAATACTAAGCTTATCTTAGGTCCACCACTAAGCAAATGTGTTCAGTTGTCTTAGTGGTTTTTGTCAAATACAAAACTTAGGAGAACCAAAAAGTCTTGCCGGGTTTCCAACTCTTCTCTTCCTTTAAGTAGTTATTGTATTTCATTTTTGTTACGGAACACTTTAAACAAATATTTTTCTCTTAGATTCTTTATGAGTGCTTATAGTTACAGACATCCAACTGAAACTTTTTCTGCCCACTAGTTCCATTTTTCATTTCAGTTAAATTTAGAGAATCCACCCTGGAAAGTGTGGCATATGGTATCACGGCACAGTGGAAAGAAGAATGTAGATTTGCTTACTGAAAGCAAGGTCAATGAGACTTTAGGAAGATTTCAAGGGAAAATAAAAATCATTGCATGTGCTAATAACTTTATCCTCTCTCCCAAATAAGAAAATTATATTTAAGTACAACTCACACACACACATACAACAATAAAATTTTCCATTCTTTTCTCGCCACTATTAAAATTCTCAAATACAAGATCTTTCCTTTTAATTGTTCACTCACAACGTTTTAATTAGCCAAATTTCTAAAATGTGACAATCCAGCTGCCAAAAGTCAGCCATAGTTTTGACTTACAGGTCTGTAAAGAATTACGTGGTAGCAATCAGAATGAATTGCAAAGCTTATGTCCAAAAATTTTTTCATATGGCATAAACACAGCAATTGGCGTGGTAATTCTTCTTGATTGCACTAGCTGGGGGAATTTAGCAGAAAATGCCAAAAGTTAGTTAAGGTATGCTGTCTACTGGGCTATGTGTCATAAAGCTACTAAATACATGTACATGTAGGTTATATACATACACACATATATAAATTTGTTCAATATAGAGTTTATTTTTAAGCTACATCACTGAGAAATGAGTGCTATTAGGAACATAGAACCATCTTCTATACAGACACTAAAACTCAGGACTTACTTGGGCAAAGGTGGAATTCAGCACATTTAATATAATTTTCTAATTTTCCCACAGTATAGTGCTATTCTTCATATGAGTTTTGTTGTTTGTAAATCTGTTTATGTTCAGGAATAATAGAGGAATAAAAATGAATAAAAGAAGGTTGATTTTCATGTCAAAATGCCAGCTTGAATGCCTATTAATATTCTCTTATAACCAAATTTTATGTTTTCATCAAATCAAGCTTTCAAGGAGAATGCCAAGGTGTCAGCAGCTCATAGTCACTATGCAAAAAAGTGATATCTCAAATAATAGTAATACCTCTAACAGAAAGCATAGACACCATACACACTAATAACATGGTGTTAGACCTGTCAATCAAAACTGTGGCTGGTTTTTGGCAGCGTGGTCATCACATTTTAGAAATTTGGCTAACTGAAACTTTTAGCAAACAATTGAAAAGATCTTATATTTGAGAATTAGGAGTGATGAAATAAGAATGCAAATTCTTACCATTCTCTGTGTGTGTGTGTGTGTGTGTGTGTGTGTGTGTGTGTGTGTGTGTGTGTATGTGTATTTAAATATAATTTTCTTATTTGGAGGAAAGGATAAGTAGGTGTTAGTAGGAGTTTCAATTTCAAAATACTTCTGTTTTATTCATCAACTGAACTTCTGAAAGATCAGTCAATTGATCTCAAATGCCCTTAAGGGTGTAAAAACTTGGCCAGTGCGGTGGCTCAGGCCTGTAATCCCAGCATTTTGGGAGGCCAAGGCAGTGGATCACCGGAAGCCGAGGCGGGTGGATCAGCCTGGCCAACATGGTGAAACCTCGTCTCTACTAAAAATACAAAAATTAGCTAGGCGTGATGGCAGGCGCCTGTAGTCCCACCTACTCAGGAGGCTGAGCCAGGAGAATTGCTTGAACTCATGAGGCGGAGGTTGCAATGAGCCGAGATCGCACCATTGTACTCCAATCTGGGTGACAGCGCAAGACTTCGTCTCAAAATAAAAAACAAAAAGTGTAAAAAAATAAATATTATCCCCAAGTATAGAGATCTTAATATCAGCTTAAAAAAGAATGTTATATATCATGAAGCACGACACATTTATGAGTTGAAAACACTTTACCTGATGTTATCATCTGCTGGAACAAAGGCTACTTCATGTGTCCCAGGGTGCAGGGAGGGCGGAGGCAATAGGCGAAAGCTCCTCCAAAGAATACAGGAAGAATGATGTTGGATGCAATCCTCTCATAAAAGAATTAAAATGACAAAATTCAGGATTACTCCCAAATGTGTAGCATTAATAAAAGACAAGAGTAGTAATGGAAATGAGCATTTTTAATGCTGAAAACAAGCTACTTATCTAATTATAACCTTTATTTTGGAAAGAAGACACCAAATAATACACCAAATCTGTAAAATTTAATGTATACATGCTATATACCAGTTTTTGTGCTAAGAAAATTATTAAGATTATTTTATTTATTCTTAGAACAACTCTAAACCATAGAAATTGTTAATGGCTCCTTTTTATAAATGAAACCTTAAAGAATAACTCCCTAAGTCTCACCTCGTAAGTGGGCCCGGCATGTGAAGCGCTCAAAAGTTGTTATCCAGGAGTGATATTTAAAAACATATCAACGTGTTGTTTATAGCTGACACTTCATTATTGGTAAATTTCAGATAATTTCTAAAATGTCTTTTTATATTTTTAATTTGTATACAAAGATTACCAGTAAAATGTAATTTCTCCTAATGCTATGTAAATATCCATATTGAGACAAATCCCTCATCACATAGCTAAAATATAATGAGGCATCTTCCAGTTTTTTCTTTTTAGAAGTGATTCATTTATGTTCAGCAATTTCTTAGTCACTTCAGGTCAGAAAGTCTAAGAGTGAGCAGGAGATTGTTTTTCCAGTGACAAAGGTTACAGAGGAAGAAAGCAACAATGGAAGCTGGAAAAGTTTACTACGATACTGGTTATTTCCTTGTGTGGAAAATTTCTTCCTTTATATGGACAAATTTTGATCAGGGTCAGTGGAAAATAACTGAAGTCTTTCAGAAAATTGCAGGGTTTCTTACACTCTTAGAAGGCACATCTGTCAGGACACTCAATCAAGCAATCATGTTACTGCTATTTCTTTAGAAAAGCCAAATAAATAGGTACACAAAGATTACATCAATTTAAGTGGAAGTTCTTCATCAAAGCTCAAATAATGGATGAAAAACATGTGTAACTTGCATTAAACAGATTGTTTTTCTACTCTAATGGCCTAGTTGACAATTGTAGGAGAGATAAAAAAGAGAAGGTGAAAGAAAGATAACTTTAATTCAGATCATCTGTGGCCCTTTCAGTAAAGACTAAGTATAAGATCTTGGGTAAGATATTGAATCCATCTCAATTTTACTTTCCTCACATATAAAAGAAATATGCATAATATTAAAAATTTTTATATAGCTATAACTGTGTCTATATTGCTTGAGAGAGTAGGAGCTCCAAAACTGATAACTATTATTATTAAGCCGGCCTTAGTCTTATAAGTACTTTTTATTTTTGCTTCCTTTCTTAGTTTTCTTTAAAAAATAATGTGATCAGAACACTTAATGTAAGATCTACACTGCTAACAAATTTTTAAGGGTACAAATGATTATAGGTACAATGCTGTATAGTAGATCTTTGAAGCTTATTCATCTTGCTTTACCAAAACGTTGTGCCTGTTCATTAGTAAGTCTCCGTTTCTCCTCCCTCCAGCCGCTAGCAACCATTTTATTCTTTGATTCTATGAATTTGACTATTTTAAATGTGTCATGTAAGTAAAATCATGCAGTATTTTTCTTTCTGTGACTGCCTTATTTTACTTAGCATAGTATCCTCAAAATTCACCCATATTGGTCAGGCATGGTGACTCATGCCTGTAATTCCAGCTCTTTGGGAGGCCGAGGTGGGTGGATCAACTGAGCAGGAGTTCAAGACCATCCTGGCTAACATGGTGAAACCCCATCTCTACTAAATATACAAAAATTAGCCAGGTGTGGTGGTGCATGCCTGTAATCCCAGCTATTCAAGAGGCTGAGGCAGGAGAATCACTTGAACCTGGGAGGTGGAGGTTGCAGTGAGACGAAATCAGGCCACTGCACTCCAGCCTGGGCAACAAGAGTGAAACTCCATCTTAAAAAAAAAAAAAAAAAGTTACCCATATTGTCACATATTGCAGAATTTCCTTTTTGTGAGGGCTAAATAGTATTCCATTATATGTATTTACTACATTTTCTTTATCCATTCATCTGTTCATGGACATTTAAGTTTCTTCCATATCTTAGCTATTGTGAATAGTGTTGGAACAAACATAGAGGGACTCATATTGCTTGAAAATATTGATTTCAATTATTTTGTGTAAATATCTAGAAGTGGGATTGCTGTATATCATACCATAGTTCTATTGTTAAATTTCGGATGAACCTCCATACTATTCTCCATAGAAACTGCATCATTTTGCATTCCCACCAATAGTGTGCAAAGGTTTCAATTTCTCCACATATTCACCAGCACTTGTCTTTTGATTTTTTAATAATAGACATCCTGACAGGTATGAGGAAGTATCTCATTTTGGTTTTCATTTACATCTCCCTGATGATTAGTGATGTTGAACATCTTTGTCATATACCTGTTGGCCATTTTTATGTCTTCTTTGGAGAATTATTTTTTGTTTTTTTAATAGAGACAGTGGTCTCTCTATGTTGCCCAGGTGGGTCTCTAGCTCCTGGACTCAAGTGATCCTCCCACCTTGGTCTCCCAAAACGCTGGGATTACCTAGTCCCTTTTAAATCAGGTTATTAGGTTTTTGCTTTTACTATGAGTTTCTTATTTTTTTTCCAGATTAACCACTTATCAAATACACGGTTTGTAAATATTTTATCCCATTCCTTAGATCACTCTTTTCACTCTGTTTCTTCTTATTATTATTTTTTTTTTAATAGAGCAGAAGCTTTTTGGTTTTTTGTAGTTCTACTTGTTTGTTTTTGTTTTCCTTGTCTTGCTTTCGGTGTTACATCACTTTATGGCTATTTCTAGTGGTTGCTTTTGAGTCACCATCTTAATCAGTATTTTCTCAAACTTATTTCTCAAAATTCTCAAGATTTACAAAATAAAACAGTAGGGTTCCTTGAAAATACGGATTATATAAGAATTATGAATTTTGTAATGGAAGTATACCAATATTATAATATGTAATCGTTCCTAAAATTACTTTAATAATAGGGTCTTTTTTTCCTGTAGGGTATTGACTGAACCCTGAAAAAACACAATTGTAATGAGCATATATTACTTTTTCCCAGTTGTCTTTCTGCGATAACCAGCAGAATAATCAAACATTGAGTAAGTTTTTATGTGTACACTGGCACAAAATAAGGTCTTTGAAAATGAAATTGAGTTAAGCTTTTAAAACTTTTGAATTCTATAATAAAGAAAAGGCTTAGGAATTTCTCTCATCCTTTTCATGAATTCAGATAGCCACTTCTAACAGATATTCAAATAATGAAAGTGGTAAAAACCCAATTTCTAGCTCATAACTCTGAAGAGACTTTAGAGTTAAATAAAGGATAAAATCCCAAGAATAAAAGCATAGAAAAGCTCCTTATCTTCATCCTGTTTATTCAACGTATACAATCATTCTTTGATGTACACACAAGTCTATCCCCGGGTGGGTAAAAAAAAATAGGCTGGATGTTTTATTTCTGTAATGGGTGATTACTACACAAACTAAAATAAAGAAGGAAGTAAAACTTTTAGTAGAAGATCAGGGGAAGAACACTTCACCTAAAGCATATATTCATTCTTGTGATAAAATTTGAGTGTCTAGTTTTATGCTATGTGCTGGACATAGAGCAGTTACAAAAACAAACTTTTTTTGCATGTGACTTTATGTAAGCTTACCAACAATGTAAAGGTGAATGAGTAAAATATTATATTTTGGAAAAGAGAGTAGAAAGACAACAATCCTGAGATGTCAATCATTGATATTGTCCTTTGGTCATTCATACATACTTTCCGCTGTGTTAAATGTTGCTGAGGGAGTAAGGAGGGGAATTAAATGTGAAGAAACTCAAAGACAGTGGGTGAACTTAGAACAACAACTAATGGAGTGATGGCCCAGAGGCAATTTTACAATGGGTTGAAAAGAAAGTGTCAAATGAAGAAATGGACACATTGATTATAAACATCTCATTTCATCAGCTTGGCTCAGGAGACTAGAAAAAAATAATGCTGAAACTAGTGTGTTTATTTTACTTTAATTGGTTAAATGTGAGTGTTTAATGGAGAAATTTGAGAGTTAAGAATAGAGTACAGGGAATTTTAGTTAAGAGAGAAGTTGAATATACTGAGGAGAGAAGGAAAAAATTCAATATAAGTTTCTGAGGAACTAGGAGGAGAAAGAAAAATTATGCCTTACTCAGGCAAAAAACCTGCTTTTCAAAAGAGAAAAAGAATCAGAAACAATTGGTATCCTCTTTTATTTCAGTGCTTCTCTAACTTAAATATAGACAAAAAAACACGACTAGGAGCCTTTTAAATGCAGATTTGGGTTCATTAGGTCTGAGTCGGGGCCTTAGATTTGACATTTCTAACAGATTTCCAGGTGCTTCTCATGCTGTAGTGAGCAGATGACATTTGGAGCAGCAAGGCTGTGTTTCTATATTTGGTCCTAATAAATGACAAACTCCCAGCATCTGGCTGTAATTTTCTATTAATTAGAAATGGCCATCAAACAGTTGGAGGAAGGAGAGTGAGGGTGGTTAGAATAAGGGTGGTTAGAGTGTGGACATAATTTTTCAGAGACCACGTGAGTTGATTGGACCAGAGACATGGTAAAATTATAAGCCGTGCATTGAGGGCCTCCCAGTATGAGTTGTGACCAATTTATAACAGAACTTGCCTCTGCTGATGGGCCTCTTTCCACATTCTCTGTCCAGAGAAAATGCACAGTTGGTATCGTCCAAGATTAGGGTTGTGTGCGGAGATATAATGCAAGAACAACAGAGAGTCAAGAATGTATTTTATTACTGAAAAGGTGCTCCATGTAAACTAAGCTGGTTAAATGAAGAGGGAAGTTAAACGTTACTAGTACTAACGAATAGAGAGCAATAAAGGGATCTTTGTTTGTAAGTATCACTAAGGTCAGGCAAGGTCAGATGTTTCTTTTTGTTTCTTGGATTTTGTTGGTTTTTTTTTAGTTTAATTTTTATTCTTGACATATTTATATGTTGCTATGTAACATAAGCCGATTAGAGTCTAATTCAATCAGCAGACATTAATTAAGAAGCATAAAACTGGGAAATTCCCATGTCTGTTGTGTGCACTAATAAGGATCAGTAGCCTAAAGACCCACATTGCAATGTTATTCTGCTCCTGTTCATAATGTTAAAGATTGTACTCCAAATGGAGGCCTGTGAGTTTACTATTCTGATCAATGATCTAAGGTATTGGCTAAAGAATTACAAGTAGAATACTGGGAAAAGGATAAAACTGATAGTGGAAAAAAAAAAGATTGCTGTCAAAATCAAGTAAGAGTGTTTACGAATATAAGCCAGTTGAGCAGGATTCAGAGTTCATAATAAGACAGAGAGTTCATTACCTGAAGAGAAGGTTTGCTGAAATTGTATTCAGTAGATGCAGCTGGGATTACAGAACAGGCTACAGGTCAGCAGACCAAACACCACGGATCTGCTAGAGACCACCAAGGAAGCCTTTGGCCCCCTCTTCTGAGAAGCACTGACCCATAAAGAACATGTGTGATTCAGGCCAGATTGGCCAGCAAAACTAAACTAGGAGTCAGGAGATAAAAAACACTGCTCCAAAAATCCTTAAACCAAAGTTGCCTTAGTGATGTTCTACTCCCGCTATTTTAAAGGCAAGATTCTCTTAGTAAGAATGTTCTACTGCTGACATTTGAAAGACAAGACTCTTTTTGTGGAAGGTCTGCCACTCAGGATTTACCAATCTCTTCTCTTCTTTGAAAAGCCCTTCCTTCAAACGAAATACACTCCATCCACCACAGAATAGCAAGCACAATTTGATATAAAAATTGTTAATTCATACGCATGAACTGGGTTTCCTAAGCCCAGAAACCGAGGTCCTGGGGATCTCAGGGCTCACCTTACTTTTTTTTTTTTTTTTTTTTTTTTTTTTTGAGAAAGACGGGGTCTTGCTATGTTGCCAAGGCCGATCTCGAACTCTTGGGCTCAAGGGAGACTCTCAGCTTGGCCTCCCAAAGTGCTGGGATTACAGGTGTGAGCCACTGCGCCCGGCCTTTATTTATTCTGACCTTTAGGAAGACAAGATTCACTGAGATGAGGCTCCCTTGGCTGCCCTCACTAATATCCCACCAAAGAATCTCGACCGTCATCCAATCCGCAAGTCCACCTAGGAAACTGCTATAGGATCAAGAGGATTCTAGGGGAGACAGAATTCTCACTCCAGGGACAGACACGCAGCTCAGACTGGCGGCAAATGGAGGGCCAGAGGGGGAGGGCTCAGGAAGCCCTGCACTCCGCCGTGACACTTGGCTCTCTCTATCCACCCACCCTCGCCTCTTTCTGTCTCTCTGCCCACTGTCTCTCGCTGTCTCACCCTCTCTCCTGTCTTTTTCTTTCTGTCTCCTCTCTCACTCCCCTGTGTCTCTCCCTCTCTGTGTCTGTTTCTCTTTTTCACGTCTCTGCCTCTCAACTCAGTTTCTCCATCTGAAGCCAACCTAGCCTTCCTGGTCTCCAGCACACATTCTCCTCCAGGGAGGGGCCAACCCTCTCATTAGGGCCCCTGTGGCACTTCCTACCGGGGCTTTGGACGTCGATACCCAGACTCCAGGACACCCTCTCTGCTGCCACCTCCATCACTGGGTTCCCTCCTGGGGCCTGGCCCTCCTCTGTTTGCTAGCTTGTCACCTAGAAAGTGGGGGCGGGGCAGAGCACTCAGCCCAGGAGGGACCATAGTGGTCACGTGCTGCAGGTTCCCAAAGATGCTGAGTTGGACCAAGGGGTCGACTTTGGGCTCAGGTTCCTCTCCTGGGCATCGTGAGGTCTCTCTTCTGCCATCGGTGATTGGGGTTGAGAGCTGGTGGACAGGTGTAGAAATGAGGGTGGGTGCAAGTCCCGCTGTGGTCAGCCTCTCCCGCTCCTCCCCCACCCCCAGGCCAGGACAAGGGGACCCCAGGGCTGGGATTAGAGGGTGGAGGCTGAGGGCTCTGGGACTTCTGCCTCACAGCGCAGCACGCCGGCCCTGCAGGCCTCTCTGGGGGTTTCACGGTGGTGCAGTGGCCTGTCTGGGTCCTGCTGCACGGGTACCCCCTTCCCTGGGGTCCCAGGTCTGTGACATCTGCTCCCCAACCTGCCAACACAAGGTGCTCCAGCCCCGAAGACCAGCAACCCCCACCCAGGGAGGTAACTCTACCCCTAGAGGCGAAGTCCACTTAGATCCCCACCTAAGCCCGGAAAGTGCACAGGGTCTGTTTCTCCCATGCAGGGTCTCAGGTCTCAGCATCTCCATGGCTTATGATCCCTCTCAGGGCGTGCTTGAGGCCGCTGGTTGGAATCCTGCTGGCAGGACAAGCACATGCCAACTCCGGACCCCCCTCCCGGCATCTCTCTGGGTCCTGCATCTCCAGGCTTGGCCTGCCCTGGCCCACCGCAGGGTCTCTGGGCGCCCTTGTTGCCCTGGGAGCAGAGGCGTTTGCCCAGCCTGACTCCCACCCAATTCGGTGCCTGGATCTTTCCAGCTCCCTCTTCCCCTCTCCATCACAGTCCCAGAGCCCTCAGCCTCCACCCTCTGATCCCAGCCCTGGAGTCCCCTTGTCCTGGCCTGGGGGTGGAGGAGGAATGGGACGGTCTGACCACAGAGGGACTCGCACCCACCCTCGTTTCTACACCAGCATTCACCCCCAACCGCTGACAGCAGAAGAGGGACCTCACGACCCCCAGGAAAGGAACTTGAGCCCAAAGTCGACCCCTTGGGTCCCACTCAGTATCTTTGGGCACCTGCAGCCCAGTCAAAGCCCAAAGTCGCTGGGGCCGCCGGCTCCCTCCCCTTTCCCAGAGCTCAGGGCCTCTGGCTGCTCCTGCCAGGGACTTGATGGGCTGTGCCCTGACGGTCCCAGTGCGTGGTCCCTGCGTCTGAGCCCCTTGTCCTCGCCCCAGCCCCACTGAGGAATCTGCCTTGGACTGCTACACACTCCAGACTGAGGTCCTTGAACCCTCCACAGGGGCCCAGGCAGAGCTCTTCACAACATTCCGGAGGAACCCAGGGTCTGCAACCTCCCCCACTGGCCTGTTCCCCCACATAGCACCATGGGAGAAGAGGGACTTGGCCCCCACTGGTTCCATTTGCAGGCTTGGTGTCTCCCTGCCCAGCGCCAGCGGACCCTCCCCTGGTGCCAGCAGACCTCGCACAGTGCTGGCAGGTCCCATCTCCACCTGGGGTCTTGATGCCCCCACTCAACCCCCTGGCTTGGACCCAGAGTGGGGCTTCCTCTCTCCGCCGCTCTGCTCTGGCCCCTCTCCATCATGGTGGAGAACTCGAGGGGCAGGACCCAGCTTCTGCGGGAGTAGAGGCCAAGGCACCTGCCTCCTCCCACTCAGGGCTCCTCCCCTCCTCCTTCAGGAAGACTCTTGGAGCCCTGACAGGCGGGTCCGTCCCTTCCCCCAACCCCCCACTCTCTGTGTGCTGGTGCACCCCTCTCACCCTCCTGGCCACAGGCCTGCCAAGAATACTGCTCCCCAGGTCAGGCCTCAGCTCTGTGGGGCCACACTGGGGTCCAGTCTCCTCCAATCTGACCACCATTGGGGGTCAAACCCAAGCCCCCTGACAGAACAGGAGGGAGGAAGGTGGGAGATGGGCTTGGAGGCTTGGGGGAGCTAGGCCCATCCCAGATCAGCCAGCAGGGTGTGGGAGGAGCTGCATTTTGCTTTTAATGTGACAGACACTTAAAGGAGAGATGCGGATTCAGGGTCCATCAAACCATGGCCCATCTCCCAGGGCCTTCTCTTATTCCTGACAACTGTAATAAAAAAGCCAGGTGTGTGGCCTCCTGTTTGTGGCTCCCCAGTTGTGTGGAGACGTTATTCACAAGAAGACTCACCCTAACCAGCCCGCTCTTTAGGCTCTTGCCCTGGGCAGGGGGCCAGGGAAGCAGTCAGCTCTGCACCCAAGGCTCTGCGCAGGCTCCTGTCAGCTGTAAGCCTGGGTTTAACAAAGCCTTTCCCAGGACCCCAGGTCCTCTAAGGATGGTGCCTCACACCCCAGCAGCAGGCACCACGGGCTAGCAAGCCTCCCTGACTGGGGCTTCTGGGGACCCACGTTCTGGGCACCTCAGCCACACACACTGAGGCAATGCAGTGATGGAACGAGGGGGCTACCCATGTGTTCACGCAGGGCAGGACCCGTCTTACCAGACCCTGCAACCCCAGGTGGGACAGGAGGAGGGGATGCGGAGGGCTCCCCAGCCCTTCTTTGTCTGCTTGCTCTCCCCAGCCGTCCTTAGTCTGGCTTGCTCTGCAGCCCCCGCCCTGCCCTCGGAACAGTGGAGGAGCTCCGGGTGAGACCTCAGCACACAGGCGAGGCCAGCCCTGAGGGCCCCACTGTGGAAGAGGCTGGGGCTGACTTCAGTGCATTTAAGCACAAGGTGAAGAGCTGGGTGTGCGCTCCTCTGAGTGTGAGCTCCTCTGAGTGTGCTCTCATCTGAGTGTGAGTTCCTCTGTGTGTGCACTTGTCTGTGTGACCTCCTCTGAGTGTGCACTCATCTGAGTGTGTGCTCCTCTGAGTGTGCACTCGTCTGAGTGCATGCTCCTCTGAGTGTGCACTCATTTAGGTGTGCACTCGTCTGAGTGTGAGCTCGTTTGAGTGTGTGCTCCTCTGAGTGTGAGCTTGTCTGAGTGTGCACTCGTCTGAGTGTGCGCTCATCTGAGTGTGCGCTCGTCTGAGTGTGAGCTCCTCTGAGGGTGCACTCCTCTGTGTGAGCTCCTCTGAGTGTGCTCTCGTCTGAGTGTGAGCTCCTCTGTGTGTGCACTCGTCTGTGTGAGCTCCTGTGAGTGTGTGCTCATCTGAGTGCGTGCTCCCCTGAGTGTGTGCTCCCCTGAGTGCGCGCTCCTCTGAGTGTGTGCTCCCCTGAGTGTGTGCTCCTCTGTGAGCTCTTCTGAGTGTGCGCTTGTCTGTGTGAGCTCCTCTGAGAGTGTGCTCCTCTGAGTGTGCACTTGTCTGAGTGTTCATTCCTCTGAGTGTGATCTCCTCTGAGTGTGCACTCGTCTGAGTGTGCGGTCCTCTGAGTGCACGCTCCTCTGAGTGAACGCTCGTCTGAGTGTGCACTCCCCTGAGTGTGTGCTTCTCTGAGTGCGAGCTCCTGAGTGTGCGCTCATCTGAGTGTGATCTCCTCTGAGTGTGTGCTCATCTGAGTGCGTGCTGCCCTGAGTGCATGCTCATCTGAGTGTGCACTCCCCTGAGTGTGCGCTCTCCTGAGTGTGCACTCCTCTGCATGTGCGCTCCTCTGAGTGTGCGCTCCTCTGAGTGTGAGCTCCTGAGTGTGAACTTGTCTGTGTGAGGTCCTCTGAGTGTGTGCTTGTCTGAGTGTGCGCTTGTCTGAGTGTGCGATCCTCTGAGTGCGTGCTCCCCTGAGTGCACGCTCCCCTGAGGGAGCGCTCCTCTGAGTGTGCACTCATCTGAGTGTGAGCTCCTATGAGTGTGCGCTCCTCTGAGTGTAAGCTCCTCTGTGTGTGTGTTCGTCTGACTGTGATCTACTCTGAGTGTGGGCTCCTCTGTGTGCGTGTTCCCCTGAGTGCACGCTCGTCTGAGTGTGCGCTCCCGAGTGTGCACTCCCCTGAGTACGTGCTCCCTTGAGTGTGCACTCCCCTGAGTGAGCGCTCGCCTGAGTATGCGCTCCCTTGAGTGTGAGCTCCCCTGAGTGTGCGCTCCCCTGAGTGTGCGCTCCCGAGTGTGCACTCCCCTGAGTGTCCGCTCTCCTGATTGTGCACTCCCCTGCATGTGCGCTCCTGTAAGTGTGCGCTCCTCTGAGTGCAAGCTCCTCTGAGTGTGTGTTCGTCTGTGAGCTCCTCTGAATGTGCGCTCCTCTGAGTGTGAGCTCCTCTGAGTGTGCACTCGTCTGTGTGAGGTCCTCTGAGTGTATGCTCGTCTCAGTGTGCGCTTGTCTGAGTGTGCACTCCTCTGTGTGCTCCCCTGAGTGCACGCTCGTCTCAGTATGTGCTCCCCTGGGTGTGCACTCCCCTGAGTGCACGCTCCCCTGAGCGTGCGCTCCCCTGAGTGTGCGCTCCCCTGCGTGTGCACTACCCTGAGCGTGTGCTTCCCTGAGTGTGTGCTCTCCTGAGTGTGCGCTCCCGAGTGTGTGCTACCCTGAGTGTGCACTCTCCTGAGTGTGCACTCCCCTGCATGTGTGCTCCTCTGAGTGTGTGCTCATCTGAGTGGAGCTCATCTGAGTGTGCCCTCATCTGAGAGTGCCCTGGTCTGAGAGTGTGCTCCTCTGAGTATGCACTCATCTGAGTGTGCGCTCCTCTGAGTGTGCACTTCTTTGAGTGTTAGCTCCTCTGAGTGTGTACTTGTCTGTGTGAGGTCCTCTGAGTGTGATCTCCACTGAGTGTGCGCTTGTCTGAGTGTGCGCTCCTCTGAGTGTGATCTCCTCTGAGTGTGCTCTCATCTGAGTGCGCACTCCCCTGAGTGTGCGTGCCCATGAGTGTACGCTTCCCTGAGTGTGCGCTTCCCTGAGTGTGCGCTCGTCTGAGTGTTAGCTCCTCTGAGTGTGCGCTCCTCTGAGTATGAGCTCCTCTGAGTGTGCACTCGTCTCTGTGAGCTCCTCTGTGCACTCCCCTGAGTGCTTGCTCCCCTGAGTGTAGGCTTCTCTGAGTGTGCGCTCCTCTGAGTGTGCGCTCCTCTGAGTGTTAGCTCCTCTGAGTGTGCACTCGTCTGTGTGAGCTCCTGTAAGTGCGTGCTCCCCTGAGTGCGCGCTCCTCTGAGTGCGTGCTCCCCTGAGTGTGTGCTCCTCTGAGTGTGAGCTCTTCTGAGTGTGCACTTGTCTGTGTGAGCTCCTCTGAGTGTGCGTTCATCTGAGTGTTCATTCCTCTGAGTGTGATCTCCTCTGAGTGTGCACTCCTCTGAGTGTGCGCCCCTCTGAGTTCGTGCTCTGAGTGAACGCTCGTCTGAGTGTGCACTTCACTGAGTGTGTGCTTCTCTGAGTGCAAGCTCCTCTGAGTGTGTGCTCATCTGTGTGTGATCTCCTCTGGGTGTGTGCTCATCTGAGTGCGTGCTGCCCTGAGTGCACGCTCATCTGAGTGTGCGCTCTTCTGAGTGTGCACTCCCCTGAGTGTGCACTGCCCTGAGTGCGAGCTCCCCTGAGTGTGTGCTCATCTGAGTGTGAGTTCCTATGAGTGTGAGCTCCTCTGAGTGTGTGTTTTTCTGAGTGTGAGCTCCGCTGAGTGTGCACTCGTCTGTGTGAGCTCCTCTGAGTGTGTGCTCGTCTGAATGTGCGCTCATCTGAGAGTGTGCTACTGTGAGTGTGCACTCGTCTGAGTGTGTGCTCCTCTGAGTGCGTGCTCCCCTGACTGATAATTGACGACTTTAGGGAAGAAATAGAATTAGTGGAAGAGAAATAGATCATTGCAGAGTGTGGGATAGTAACATTTCAAGTTTTAGTAGTAGTAGATAGTTTCACATTTTCCTCTTTTCTTGAATGTTTTTAAAACTCTCTTATTAAAGTTCTCAACTCCTTTCTGTATTCACTCATCAACCCACTTTCATCTGCCAATAGAAGTATGGTAAAAAGAGAAGCATCATCCAACCCCTTTATCAGTCAAGAAGAACTTTCTGAGAATATGAGACAATATTTAAATGTTAAAAAATGAATTTTACACAGAACTACTAAATATCTGTTTCTCAGGAGCTTATAATACAGGTGTTTTAAGTTAAAAAATTATATAAACCTATCTTTTTTTCTAAGACTGCTCACATGAAGTCATCCTCTTGCTTTCCTAGAACATCTGAATTAGGTTACTATAGTTTCCTTTGACTATAGGAAACACACTATAGTCAAAAAATTGAGTGAGTCCATCCTGCTGCTTTTCTTTCCATAAACAAAAAAAGTAGAATTCTAGGTCTGCAGAATATTTTAAGGTACTGTGCTATCTGTCCCAACCCCCTCCCCCCCATCCACCCATCTTGCATTCTGGTATCTATTCTTTCAAAGGACACCAGTAGATCAATTACATGAGTACTTCAGGCTCAATCCTTATAGCTTTTTGTTTTCTTTATCTCTTTCCCAGATCTGGTGCTAACCAAAATCTAAGGCATTAACCAACAGAAAACTATAGCTTATTATTGGTATAGTGCTTTGGCCTGGCAAATGATGAGTTTCTTATCCAGTATTCTTGGCAGCAATACAAGCATTTTTAATAATCATTTTAAATTACAGGTTAGGCCTTACATAAGCTAAATTTAGTAGCACTTTTCATATCACTGAACAAATGAAAATACATCTGCAATGTGATTCTACCCAATAAGATTTTCCAGTAATCATGCCCAACTATGTTCTCAACTTAGAGCACTGGGATGCAGAACAATATATACATGTCAGAATGTTTCTGCTTGTCACAGTGATGGAGCTCAGAGTAGAATAAGGGAGCAACTTTTTAAACTTTAGGCGAAAAACAAGCTTGCTCAAGCTTATACGTAAACACGTGGCAATTGTATTATTTCATTAGAAATGCATTTAAAAAAAAACATTTTCATTCACAAAATGTGGTTGAGGGGATTGCCTTTTTTTTTTTTTTTCCCCAAACGTTGTCATGAGAGTAGAAAGGAGGAAGGAAACTCAGAAATTCAGATGGCTTTAGTGCAGATAAAATTATTATCTCAGAATTCCAGGATCAGGTACATTTTTACTTCTGAAGATTGCATGCCCATATGATAGAATGAGAATTCTCACTGATTTGGGTCTCACTGATTTGGTTGAAAATCACTCACTGATTTCGGTTGATGAGTCTTCAAGCTAGAATGCTGCCCATTCTTACTATAGAACATAAGTACTGCCTCATGGTTATGACTGGTGATGGCTAATAAAATGCCAAAAGCCACCTCAATATGGGTCTTACACAGAAGATGAGTATTAGCTAATTCCTGGGGAGAAATGTTCTGTGCCTGAAAGTTATAGGTTTTTAGGTTATTACTTTTAATGACAAAAACCACAGTTACTTTTGTACCAATTTAATATCAAATGTCCATCCTTATTGTGTTATTACAGTAATGGCTTCATTGACTGAGTTAGTCTAACCCAGGAAGAGAATAATTCTGCTTTTTTTTTTTTTTTTTTTTTTGCCATTCTGGGCTTCTATAGTTTTCAGAGTGCTGCACAGAGCCCCAAAGTAATTAAGAGGTGCTTCAGGGGCTGCTTAAGAATAAAATAGCCCCTGAAGAAAGTGAAGCTCCCACCCTCTGCAGCCTACCCTTTGTGTCCACCCAACATTTTTTCTATCTGATTCATCTGTGCAAGACGTGTTTGAAAAAATTTTCTTAATTACAAAAATAGAAAAAATGTGAAAACCACTGTTCTAAATAAGTGACATTTTGGTATACATTATTTAGATGATTATAATTGTGCAGATCTCATTTTACACATAAATGAGAAGCTTGGAAAGTTTTGCACATAAATGACAAGTTTTGTCTAAAACCATAACAACCAAACAAAACAGCATTGTTATTGTCCCTGAGCTGCCAAAGATGACCTACTGTGCCTAGTGGGAACATGTTGTAGGCATATGTGCAAATACCTCATACCATGCAACTAAGATAATGGGAGTCTGCACATACAGGAATGCATAATAGTAAATTTTGCGCTAATGTCTGTAAATGTGTCAGAAGTGCCGGTTGAGTTTGATGAAGCTTATCGATTGCTGTCTTCTGGTCAAGGATGATGACACAGAGATTTTTAAAATTTTCACTTCTTGGTTTTATCAAAGGTACAGATGGATTTGTAGGTACTCTCTGAGTGAGTTTAGCATATGGGCACGGTGTCTTGCAACTGAGAATGAGACACACTGTGTAAGAATTTGTCCGAATCTTTCCCAAGCTGTTGTCCAGATTTCATGGGATCTTGGAAGGCATATGCTCCCAAATCAATTTGATGTTCTTGATTGCTAATGTTTGCTTTATGGCCTTAACACTAAACATGTGTATACACATGTGACCACTTAACAGTCTAATGTCTCTGCATTCGTGCCGAATGTCTAATGGCACTTAATTCACCTAAAGTGATCTTTCCCATGAGACGAGACTTTTCATTTTCTCAATTTTGAGATAATAGAATTTGAATACGTTGCATTTGTAGATTTAAGAGACCGCTTTTCATTCCAAGGATCTTTTGAGGACAGGAAGAGTACAACATTCAGCCTTCACTGATACACGTTAATGAAGAAAATCTCTCAACGGCTATGTAACTTATCTCACATATGGTTATTTACATTAATTATTGACTCCTATAAAACTACCAGCAATGATTCATGTTATGTGTAATACTAGAGAGCAAAGTATTTTAAATTAAATAGTGTTACGCTGTAAAACTGCTTCACATTTTAAAATATTTTATTTTTAGAATTTTTTTAAACAATTAATTGGCACTTGCTTTTCAGTTCACTTCCCCATCTTTTCCCATTTCTCCTTTGACTAATAATATTAAATGCCTTTTTGTTATGAAGAAAATATGTAAATATTGAACTATGTATTTTTATTTTTTTCTTTTTAGACTTAATATGAGTTGCTTTTGTACAGGATTAAAAATAGAAGTAAATTGTTGTACTTTACTTCTTTGATAGCTTTGACCTAGAAATCAACTTTAGACTCTTCTGGTAACATGGAAATACATGAGAATCATATAAAACTGTTATCTTAGTCAGCGACAAGTGTTTACCTAAAAGATCAAAGTATATTTTCCTATAATAAAATAGTGTTTTGTCTTGAAGGAAGAAAAATTAGAGATGTAAAATTAGTTGATTTCTATTTGTTCTGTAAGTTTCCCAGAAGAATTCAAAACTTAATGTGCATTTTAAATGCTTTACAGATATTTAAGGATTCTTAGATCCCTTTATTTAAGCCCCACCAGAGTCATTTTCATCTTTTTTTTTTTCTATTCTTTATCAGTACAAAAAAAAAAAAAAAAAAGCTTAACTGGTTTTCTGTCTCTTCTTCTATGGTTTGTCTCAATTGCAAATATTTCTAATGACCTCATATTACTTATTTTACCTTTGATTATACAAAATCTGATTATTGTTCCTTCTTCAAATGTAACTGAATTGCATCTATTTAAACATACCCAATGATTTTATCTATTAATTGAGTACAAGAATCCTCAATGTTAAGTTCTGAAGAAATTTCAAACCAAATTAACCTAATTTTACTCTTCTCTCTGATATCAAATCAACTATATAATAGTATGCGTTTCACTGAAAGCAGCATAAAGAGAAGATGCAATATGTTGTAGTGCATTTACTGTATCCATGTGGACATAATCTAAGTCTTTACTGAGAAATAAGCTCATCAGATAACTTGTCAAATTATCTTTTTCTGATCTTGTATCATTTAGATGCTGCTAAGTAAGAAACCATGGTGTGCAAATCTCTACATTTTGTTTTTTTTTTTTTTTTTTTTTTTGAGACGGAGTCTCGCTCTGTCGCCCAGGCTGGAGTGCAGTGGCGCAATCTCGGCTCACTGCAAGCTCCGCCTCCCGGGTTCACGCCATTCTCCTGCCTCAGCCTCCCGAGTAGCTGGGACTACAGGCGCCCGCCCCTGCGCCCGGCTAATTTTTTCTATTTTTAGTAGAGACGGGGTTTCACCGGGTTAGCCAGGATGGTCTCGATCTCCTGACCTTGTGATCCGCCCACCTCGGCCTCCCAAAGTGCTGGGATTACAGGCTTGAGCCACCACGCCCGGCCTACATTTTGTTTCTTAAACTTATACTCATTCATTTGTGCATTTATTAATTGAGCATCAAGTGCGACACACTGGACAAGACTCTGGAGATATGTGGGTTATGTTTCCTACTCTTTTGAAATGAAGCATATACTCCTGGTACCATAATTTATGAGTTATGTGACCAGATCTTTGATCATTTGACTTTTCTCTGCTTCAGTTTCCTCATCTATAACATGCGAGTCATAATTTTGTCTAAAACATCATTTTGGTAGTTGAGAAAATCAAATGACTTAATACACAGAAGTGTTTGTGATTTGTATTGGGCAGTAGAATGTTAGCTTCTAAGTAATACACGTTGAGCATCCCTAATCTGAAAATCCAAAATCTAAAATGTTCCAAAATCCAAAACTTTCTGAGTGCCAACATAATGCTTACAAGTAGAAAATTTTACCCTTGACCTTATGTGATGGGTAAAGGTGCACAAAACACAGTTCACTCAATGTCCACAAGAGAAAAAATACCCTTGTGGTCCCCTTCAGCTGCAAAAGCTCTTTTCTGCATATGCCCAGATTGCCCCATGTAAGCAAGCCCAAAAAGCTCATAAAATGGCACATGTCCAATGGACGCACCAATAACCATCTCCCTATTATACCTCGCCTTGGGGCCAAGACCTACATGCATTAGTCAACGTTTTTTTGCTTATTATCTGCTCTGTGGTGATGTAAAGATGTTGTTGACAATGTCAAAAAGGCCTGCAGATATCCCTATAACAAAAAGAGAAAGAACTTACATTTATCTATAGCACGGAAAGTCAAGTAATTGCAACTGATCAGTGGTGTAAGTGTGAAACATCTTACAGAAGAGTATGGTGTTGGAATGACCACTGTATATGACCTGAAAAAACAGAAAGATAAACTGTTGAAGTTCTGTGCTGAAAGTGATGAGCAAAAGTTAATGAAAAATAGGGAAATGCTGCATTAAGCTAAAAAGTGGAGATCTTGATCATGTATCGAAAGAGTAGATCCATCAGTGTCACAATGAGCATATGCCACTTAATTATATGCTGATCATGAAATAAGATCTATCATGATGAACTGAAGGGAACTGTGAATATTCAACAGGCTCGTTGCAGAAAATTAAGAACATAGAATTAAATTTTTAAAGATTTGTGGTGATAAAGCATCAGCTGATCACAAAGCAGTGGAGAAATTCTTTGATGAGTTTGCCAAGATCATCACTAATGAAAATCTGTTGCCAGAACAAGTTTATAATGCTGATGAAGCATAACTGCTTTGGTGTTATTGCCCTAGAAAAATGACTACAACAGATGAGATATTCCCCACAGAAGTTTAAAATGCCAAGAACAGAATAATTGTGCCGAGAAGTGTCAATGCAGCAGGAAAGCATGAGTGTAAACTTGCAATGATAGGCAAAATCTTGAGTCGTGACTATTTCCAAAAAGTGACTTTTTTACCAGTCCATTTTTATGCTAACAGAAAAACATGGATCACCAGGGACATCTTTTCTGACTGATTTCACAAATATTTTGTACCAGCAGCTCAAGCTTACTGCAGGGAAGCTGAACTGGATGATGACTAAAAGATTTTGTTATTCCTTGACAACTGTTCTGTTCATCCTCCAGCTGAAATTCTCATAAAAATAATGTTTATGCTATGTACTTTCCCCCAAATGCATTTCATTAAGTCATCCATGTGACCAGGATTTCCTATTGTGAATATCCTTGCAATGAACATGGGCATGCAAATGTCTCTTTGAGATACTTTTGTGGGAACACCATTAAATTTTAAAACTGCTCATTAAGGGAAACAACGAAGTGAAAAGGCAACCTGTAAAACGGGAAAATATTTGCAAATTATATTTCTGATAAGAGCTTAAGATCTAGAGTAAATAGAAACTCCTACGACTCAGCAACAACATAAAATGTCCCAATTACAAAAAAAAGAAAAAGAAAAAGAAAATAATTTGAATAGATGTTTAGATATTTCTCCAGTGAAGATGTCCAAATGGCCAGTAAGCATATGAAAAAGTATTCAACATCACTAATCATTAGGAAAATGCAAATATAGACCACAATGAGACATCATCTCACACCCATTAAGATGGCCAGTATCTGCTCCCACCCACCCCCGCAAAAAAACAGAGAAACAGAGACAAAGAAGGAGGAGGAGGAGGAGGAGGAGGAGAGGAAGAAAATAAGTCTGAAGACATGGAGAAAATGAAAACTGGATCTCTGTGGTGCATTGTTGGTGGGGTTGTACATTGTTATAAATCCTACGGAAAACAGCATGGAAGTTCTCCAAAAAGCTAAAAATAGAACTACCATATGATCTATCAATTTCCTTTCTGTGTTGCAGTTTTAAGTAAAATGGGTAATATAGATTTCACTGGGAGGTGATATTTAAGCAACAACTTGAGGCCGGTAAAGGAATTACCTATGAAGTTATCTGGAGAAAGAGTGTTTCAGCAGAAAGAACAGCTAGCTAGATGCTAAGAGGAGAAGTGCCTCTGGTATATGAAAACTTGCTAGGAGATCAGAGTGGCTAGACAGAGTTACAGGGTAAGAGTAATAGTAGGTGAATTCTGAAAAGAAACAGCCAATGCAGGGTGATGTTAAGGCAGATAACGGATGTCCCTTTGAGGTTTGTTTATGATACAAGTTTTTAGACAACTTCTGTGTCATCTATGACAGTTGTATCAGATACCTTAAATGAATGTTTTCTTGAGGATTTTCTGAAATGCAGGTACAGGAATACAATTCCTTGTGAGGACTCAACTCCTCATCTCAACTTCCTTTTCATTTGATGAAGTGGTACTTCCCTAGACCTCATTCTAGATGTTACAAAAAATGCAATAATTGTACTGTAATATCTTTATAAATTAAAATTTTCTGAAAATTAATATATTCTACTCTAAGGGCGTCAGATAAGAGATTAGGGGCCCAGTGTGGTGACTCATGCCTGTAATCCTAGCACTTTGGGATGCTGAGGCAGGGGGATCACATGAAGTCAGGGGTTTGAGACCAGGCTGGACAACATGGAGAAACTCTCCCTCTTCAGAAAAAATTAGTCTGGCATGGGGCCACGCACCTATAATCCCAGCTACTTGGGAGACTGAGGCAGGAGAATCACTTAAGCCCAGGAAAGCTGAGATTTGCCATCGAAACAGAGTGAGACTCTGTCTAAAGGAAAAAAAAAAAAGGAGATTAAGGATCTGTAGTATGAAATATTTTCCTCACTCCTTCTCTGGGATTGAAATGAAATTTGACAAGTTTACCTCTCAAGCTTTATTTTCTAAGAATCTCAGTTTAGATACACATTTTTAAACTTGTTTTTGGTTATAAACTACATTAATTTAAAAATATAAAACCAACTTACATTTCTAATATATATGATATTATAAAATATTCTGTACATAATGATTATATTACTCAATATTAATTCCTGCCATACCCAGTTTTATCTCACTCAAGGCCAAAAACTTATGAACCACTCAGTTACTGACCAAGTGAGAAGCTGTATTAGGAAGCTTGCCCTCTTCAGTGGCTGATCCTTGTTGTGTTTCTGGATGTCAGACTAGAGCTAGAATCAATAATAGGTGCATATCTCTGCAGTGTCTGTCCTATTTTCCACCTTCTTTTGAAAAATTTATGACTGCCCTTATTCCTTGGTTCCCTAGGCACATATTCCAGGACCTCTATCAGACTCCTCTCTGTCTATTAGGGCTGAATCCCTGTTCTGAATTACATCCAGTCCTTCTGGGAGCCTGAACCCTTTCCCAGGGTCTACAAGTTCCCTTGCCTTCAAGACATGGATCCTTCTCTGTATCGTCTAGCTGGAATATTTCTCTAAGAAGATTTCTGGGAATTGTGCTGTCAACTACCATGTAAATAATTTTACTTTTGCCCAGGGCTCCACTCTGGTGCTCTCTGACCTGCTTAGATCTCCTTGGAGATGTATAGAAACTCATGTTTCATTCAAGATCTGTGATGGTCAATATTGACTATCAACTTGATTAGATTGAGGGATGCAAACTTTTGAGTCAGTGGACTGGAGAGGCAATCCACCCTCAATGTGGGTAAGCACCATCTAATCAGCTGCCAGCACAGCTAGGATAAAAGCAGGCAGAGGAACGTGGAAGGACCAGACTGGCTAAGTCTTCTGGCATCCATCTTTCTCCCATGCAGGATGCTTTGTGTGGTCGAATGTTGGACTTCAAGTTCTTCAGCTTTTGGAGTCCTGGACCTACACTAGTGGTTTGCCAGGGGCTCTTGGGCCTTCGGCCACAGACTGAAGACTGCACTGTCAACTTCCCTACTTTTGAAGTTTTGGAACTCAGATTGTCTTCCTTGCTCTTCTCAGCTTGCAGACGGCCTACTGTGGGACTTCACCTTGCGATCATGTGAATCAATACTCCTTAATAAACTCCCTTGCATACATACATTTATCTTATTAGTCCCGTCTCTCTAGAGAACCCTAACACAAGAGCTGATAACTAATTCCAAAGTAAGAGAATTCCTTGCATTATAAGCTTTCCCTATTCCTAGTTTTCTTCCTTTCTCCCATCCTTTGGAGAATCAGCATGCTATTGCCCTAAAGTAACATGTTTTGATTCACACACATTTTCAAACAAGATCTGGGAGTTAAAGATTTAAAGCCTCTAGCATAATTTATGTATTTTTTTTCTGTTTAAGTATTTCTAAATTTCTAATGACAATGATGTTTCTTCTACCAGAGTAACTTAACATGCGAGGTAAAGTGATCCAATAAAGGTTAAAAAAACGGGATTTGTCTGACAGACCCCATGTTATTTTAGGGTGCGTTTTATAGTGTCATATTACCATAAGGTTAAACTTGATGTCTATTTCTTTAACCTATGTTGTCATTGAAAATATTTATCTATTTTGAAGAGAAAGTATGAAACAAATGAACCAAATACATTGTCAAGCTTTGGTTATAGCAATGACGAAGTCATTTCATGTGAGGATGACAGAGTAGCCAAACGGAATAAAATGAATTTCAAGATCGATCATATTTTTCACAAAACTTTTTCTGCTATTGTCCTAATGTGCACTTAAGATCTCAGAGAAACATGGTTTTCAGACTGATTTTTTCTACTGTGTAACTTAATTGGCCATCCTAATCAGAATATAGTTAAAATTTCACTAGAATTGTTAGCAATTACTATTAAGGACATTATTGCTAGTTTTTAATTTAAGTGAGTGTGTGATGATTGGCTGGCCTGTATCTGGGACCATACCCATTTAAGAATGTGTCACCAGAACACTTGAAAATGTTCAGTAGACCTTTTCTAAATTATTGATTGACAAATAGGAAATAGTTAAGACTTGCTAAACCTGTATGTCAAGCAAAATCTTTGTAATTAGCATTTAATAGTTATAAAAAAGAAAACTGTCACATAGATATATTAATTTAATAAATGTAATGTCTCTAGCAAGGATTAATGGAATAGAAACTTTAATTTAGGTTTCTGGAGACAGGATACTACAGTGAAGCTTGCGAAGTTTGGAATCAGATTAGGTTATCTCGAACCTAGCATTAGTTACAATCGTGTGATTCTTAATTCATCAGTTTCATTAAAGGTAAATCAGATAAATTATCTGTATCACATGACTGTTAGAAAATTGTATATATGCAATAAGAATTCAATAAATGTTTATGAAAACTTTTATTGATTTATCAGTCAGGTTCTTGGTCCTTACTATTCTATGTACTCTGTGATCCAATGACAAGATAGTTATATGAGACACTTTTTATAGTCATAATTGTCAATGAAAATATGTGCAAGTTAGTAAATAGTGCATGAAGGAGAGGGCATGTATTAAATCATATGACATGTGGCTACATATCAGATACAGTGTGGATGCGTCCTATACATCCTATTTCAATGCCAATCCAACCTTATTGTGCAATCATCAATACATTTATTTATGCCTGTTCTTGTGTCCTGGCACTAGTCAGTTTCTCACTGCTCATTTTTCTCACTGTGCATCCATTCTTTACTCTCTGTACAACATCCCATATATTTTGCACAACAGAAGGTATGTTCAAATGAATGTTCATTAAATACTTGTATGTACATTTTAGCTGCTATTATTCTTAATAATAATTCTTATATTCTTAATAATAATTCTTAATTCTCCAGATTCATGCAATAAAAAAGAAAACTGTGTTCTCCAAAATGTCTGATGTCTGTGAAAATTATGCCTGTACAAGCTATTCATATTGTGGTATACTGATACAAAGAAAGGGTTTTAGAACTTTATCTGGCTTTTGGCAGGGGAGAAAAATATCACTTCTGGACTGCCTTTGACTTGGTAAATTTCCCACACTGTTGAGATGTATGGAAACTCATCTGACTATGGAAAACTGTATTGAACAATCTGTAGTAATTTGGATTTAACTTCCATTGTGTGGGCTACATTTATATATGCCCAAATAGAGCTTCCCATTGACCAGAAATATAAACCACACACAGCATGAGGAAATCTAATGAATTGCTTATGTTTGTAAACTATTATTTAGGATTATGCACTAATAAATTAGAAAATTTCATCTCTAATCTATACCAAGAACTTTATATCTGGGTAATTTAAAAGAATAATTGGTATAAAAAATTAAGAACTCCATATACAATTAAGGTCTACAAGACAATATAAAAAAAGCAACTCTTCTTTATTTTCTCTCAATATTTACATGAACAAGATAAAATTAATCACATGAGGAATAAAGCTTCTCGTATCATGTATAAAAACTTGCGAAAGGTCTTTGATCTAATTTTAACAATTTTCCAGTGTGAATCAAGCACTTTTTAAAAGGACTTTTATTAACATGAGCTAAAGTTCTAATGACTTTGGAATTTGACTACAGCTGCATAAAAACAAGTCCAAAATGCATCTTCTAAAATAGATGTTTCTGTTCTGTAATTTTTCATTTCCATCAGACACAAGCACCTTTCAACTAACAAATAAATTGACATTTTCCCCTTTACTATCCTAAAATGAAATTCAGAGATAAAATAAACCTTTATGAATCTTACGGCATGGTCATCCTAAAATGTTGAATTGAGTAGATGCTTTCACCAGTTTATAGTGAATATATTTTTTTACCTAAGTTAAGATGCCTAGAAGTTAGTCTTCATGGAAATGAAGGAAAATGAAAAGCAAAGGTAAGTGGGCATTGAATCATAAACATTTAGTTGGATAAGTAATAATAAATTAGACTTACTTGTCTAAGATGAGAAAAAGGGCAAAATAAAAACAGGCCTTGCCAAAATTACGTATTATTGACTACAAAAGTGAAAAAAATTAAGGTGTGAAATACCTAGCTCTTATTGTCAACAAAGGTGTTAATATGTTAAACTGAATATATACCATAAATTGCATATAGATACAGACATACCTATAAATGTATAAATAGAGATATATAATAAATCAGCAACATTTTCCCAGCTTCTTTACTGTTAGTACTGTGGCCTCAAAATTATACACTTACTGATTGACTAGATATGATGTGCTGAATGGATAAATTCTAATGCTTCATAGGATCAATAAATTACTTTTATTTTAATTAATCTTTCATCTACATACTGATTTTCTCCTAAATTGTTAACCTCTTTGTGAAAGTTCCTGAAAATTTTATTTTCAGTAATATAATAATTAGATATACAGACACCTAGAATTGAGATAAGTTTTGTCCACAGAATATTTATAATTTGTGTGTTCTATGAAGAAATTCTTTGATATGCAGGAGTGTTCTATGCACTGCCTCCGTGGCCTTTGCTCACTAAATACTAGAAGTTTCTTCCCAATCAGTAAAAATGCAAAAATTACAAGTCACAAAAACTAGGTTGTTTTTTAAAGTGACAGAAAAGTTCGTTCATAAATTGTCAACTCTGCCCTAGTAATACACCCTTCCTTTCTTTAGTCCAACAGTCTGATTTCACAACAATCTTCCTTTACTCCATTTCTTTTCCTCGGTACTTTTTAGCCTTTTCCTTAACCAGGGCTCGGTGTCTTTGTTCCCAAAGACCTTTGCCAAGTTATCCGCAGTATTGTCTCCTATTATTCAATCAGATGCCATCTTAAATTTACTTTCTAATGGAGGCTTTCCTTGGACCAACCAGTTATCAGTAGCCATCTCACCTCGACCATGCCATTACTCCCCATCGTGTCACTACTCAACTCATTCTGTTTAATTTATTTTGCAGCATCTACATTATTTACATCATCTTGTTCCTCCTTCACTGGAATGTAAGCCCTAAGAGGGCATGTACCATTCCAATATCGTTCAGCACTGTCTCCTCAGTGCCTAGAATAATGCCTGGCACACAGTAAGTGCAGAGATAGGGACCTGAGTGAACGAGTGCGGCTCTCATTCCTCTCTAGAACACATAATCACCAAGTCCTTTCACAGCTGACCACCACCACCACATTCAAGGGCTCTGGTGTCTTGAACTGCTGTTCAGCTTTCATATAGACATGATGAAAAGCTACATATGTGGGGATGGAGGTCTTGTCACAACCTCCAAATTTATTTTGAAGAATAATGTTGAAATTCATTTCAAATTCACTTCCTTCATTCTTCAAATGTTTACCTTATATCTCACTAAAATTACACAAATACTTTAAATTATTTAGATATTTTTTCCTAAAAATGTTTATATGGATGAAACCATTAAAAATGTGATTGCTGTGACTTCATCATGTTTTTACTTAATACTGGTTCTTTTTAATCTTGTTTTAGCATTAAATAATTTCCCCCAAATAAAATAGAAATGTGGTCATTCTTGGTAGTGGACCTGATATTATCAGATGAGTTTTCCTTTCCAGATGCCATGGTTTTATGTACTGTAAATGATCCTCTCATTACCAGATGGTAGGAGAAAGAAACTGCTTCAGGGAGGTATATGCTATAGAAGTCTGTACATTGAGTAGCAATAAAAACAGCAAATCTTTGTAAACTAGCCAGCAAAGTATCTTAACACAGCAGTGAGTATTGGGGAATGCAGACAGTGAACTCTCCATCTGACCAGATGTGGACATTCCTAATGGATGGTAAGTTTAGTCAACCAATAAAATGTTTTCAATTTAAAGCTTAAAGTGGTGATTATAATGTTTGTGTTGTTGGCCTAGACAGTACAGCTGAAGCAGAGATACCAAAAAAGCAAAATAGTTTGCAAACCAAATATTTACCAGACTAGCTCTTAATCTAGGCTATTTTTATTGTTCCAAAACTTACGATATGCAAGATGTAGAAGAATTACATGAAAATTGAGACAATTGCTGAAACAAATGTTGATAACACTTTGCTTTTACTCTACACCTAATTTGAATCATGATTTTAACTGCAGTGGCTCTAAGTATAATTGTATTTTGGAGTTAAGGATTTTCCTTTAATCATCATTGCATTTTATGTATTTCTCGTTATACAGTTGGTTCACTTGCTTGTTTTCTGGGTACACGTGATTATTTAATACATTTACAAAATATGTAAGGAAAAAATCCATGTACTTAGGATATCCATCACATTAAACATTTATCTTTTTTCTATGCTGGAAACATTTGAATTATTCTCTTCTAGCTGTTTTTAAATATACAATAGATTATTGTAAACTATAGTCACCCTACTGATCTATCAAACACTAGGTATTATTTCTTCTATCAAACTGTGTATTTTTACTTATTATCAATTTCCCTTTATTCCCTGTCCCCACTGCAATTCTTGTCCTCTGGCAACTGTCATTCTACTCTCTTATCTCCATAAGATCATTTTTTTTTTTTTAGCTACCACATATGAGTGAGAGCATGCCATATTTGTCTTTCCGTGCTTGGATTATTTCATTTAATATTATGACCTCCAGGTCAATCCATTGGCGCAAATAATAGGATTTTATTCTTTTAATGGCCCAATAATATTCCACTGTGTATATATACCACATTTTCTTTCTATTCATGCATTTATGGGCATTTAGGTTGATTCTGTATCTTGGTTATTGTGAATAAATGGTGCTGCAATAAACATGGGAGCCAGATATCTTTTAAATATATTGATTTCTTTTCTTTGTGATATAGCCTCAATAGTGAAATAGCTATTTTTAGTTTTTGAGGAACTGCCATACTGTTCTCCACAGTGGCTGTACTTATTTACATTCCCACAATAGTGTACAAGGATTCCCCTTTCTCCACATCCTCACTGGCTTCTATGGTAAAAGATTATGATATCCTTTATGATAAAAGCCATTCCAACTGGGGTGAGATGATATCCAATTGTGCTTTTGATTTGCATTTTTCTGATGATTAGTGATGTTGAGCATTTTTTCATATACCTGTTTGCCGTTTGTATGTCTTCTTTTGAGAAATGTCTATTCAGATCATTTGCCCATGTTTTAAATGGATTATTTGGCTTTTTGCTATTGTGTTGTTAATGCTCCTTGGATATTCTAGTATCAATTCCTTGTCAGATGGGTAGTTTCCAAAGATTTTCTCCCATTCTGTGGGTTGTCTCTTCACTTTGCTGATTGTTTTCTTGAAGAAGAGCCATCTATTGCATAATTCCTTTTCAAGATGATGGGTTCCAAATATTTACCCCCTCCTAATTTGGGATATGTACACTTGAAGGCTCAACTATTAATATCAACTTCGCATATGTAAAATTAAATTCAACCTCATCTTTTTTTGCTAGACTAGATTCTGTCGCTCACTACTTTCTTCTATCATTGTCATAGAGATAAACTTGAAAAAGACAGTCACTCTTTGACTCCTGTGCTCCCCATCCTTAGATTTTACTTGTCATCAGCAGGCTTATTATTCTTTTTATCATGTATTTTTCATATATTTATTATGTTTTCTACTCCTAAGCACCTGGTTCGACCTCATTGAAACATCTCTGAACTGCAGAATAGACTTCAGGCTTTTAATTTTTTAATCTAGAGGAAGTATGCTGTTGGCCTAAACCTGATATTCATTATTGTCACAGCATTATTATCTTCAAGAACAAAAATAAAAAATATCTTCTTTTTTTGCTCTGAATTGAGTCAAAACTCACTGAGATGATTAGGATTCACCTTTATTCAGCTTTATCCATTTAACCTCACTTCCAGAAAACATCAGTGTGGATTTGCATCCAATTAGGAGGTCTTACATTTTTACTCCTCTCTATCTTTTTTTAAGCTCCTAAAGATTAAGAAATGCAGTTCAACATGTTTCATAGCACTTAAACAGTTAGCAGATAAATAATTATAAATAAATTACAATGCTTTTTGTAAAGTTTTGTTCCTGTTTTTCAAATACTAGCAGTAGTCATGCATATATTGAGTTAATTAAAAGCATAAAGTAACTTTAATCATCATTCTGTTGGTAGTCTGCATTCAAAATTTAAATATTCAAAAGTATTTATTAATTTCCTATTATGTATCAGGCAGTATTCTAGTTACTAGGAATATAGAAGTAAACAAGACATGGCGAGTTGTTGTATCTTACTATTGCTGTCTACTGTGAGTCCTCATGTCATAATCCGACCCTTGAAATAGGTTGTTAATTATACATGTGTGTGCATGTGTATATGTGTGTATATAATTATAATTATATAACCATATAACATAATTATGTAATATAATTATGATAATTATATACATATATACACATATATAAGTATAATTATAATATGTAATTATATTATACATATTACAATTATATAATTGTATTATATATTGTATATATATTGTGTATATGTGATGTATATTACAGACACACACATATACACACTTGTTTTGAAAAAATTCAAGATAATTAGAAGACCCACAGGGAAGATTTTTATCTAAATATTGTTGTGGCTCTTGCTTAATGTTAATTAATAAATTTTCCATCTTCTAAAATACATATTTTACATAAAACATATGTGTATACACACACATATATACACACACATACATTTTTCTTAATTCTATAACAAAGAAACCGACAAAGGAGCTTTTCTGGTCCACCTCATCCTTTATACTGACTATGCATACTTCATTCAGCGGAGCAGCAGTGTGTCATGAAAGATCCTCAGCTGTCACTTCATTTTCTTACATTGAAATTAATCTGCAAGCTCAGACCCTTTATCTTAAATAATCATGATCTGAAGCTGTTTTCTTTACCTGATTTTAATGTAAGTATTGGGAGCCAAATTCTTTTTTACAGAAATTGCTATACAATTTTACCGTAATTTCTATATCATAAAAATGTAAACACAAGCATTTGTACTTCACTTTCTCACCAGTCCATGTTACTTTTTATATTCTCATTACAATCCACAAGTCTTTATAAAATTGTCATAAAATTAAAATATTATGCAATGACTACCTTGAATAATGATCATGAATGACAACTCTGAAAATATACTACAAAAAGATGACAATGAATCCAGAGACTGAAATGCAAAGTGCTCCAGATGGGTACATAATACATGAATTTGGATCTATGTCAGTATTAAACTTTATTTGAAATCTCTGAATTTATTATGGAAAAAGATATAATATTTATTCAATTAACTTGTTTGAGAGATATTCTTCCTTATCAGTATTTTCTTAATTAGAACAAAATCAAATACTCACAGTACTCATTCTAATCATTGTGGAATCTTCCTACATTTTTAAACTCAAACTGCCTTCATTCTGATCCAATTTTCTTCTGGGTATACATTTGAGAGTCTGTAATCCTACAAATATCATTTCCTCTGGTCACTTAATTTGAATGTGAACGTATTTGAAATTTTAAAATTTCAATTTGTCAAACATATTTTACTTTTCTTTCTTTCTGACTCTAAGTACCTTATATGGTACATGCAAAATTAATTCCAGCTCAGTCCTCAAAGCAGAGTCAATGTCTGCATACTGTCCAGACTCATCTTGGCTCCTAAGAGGGCAAGGGATTTAGAAAATCAATTAAAATACTGGAATGATTAGTTTTATTCTTTAGAAGAAAATTATTGTGTTCTCCTTTAACTGGATATACCTTTTACAATTAAGTATACAGAAGAGTATAAATGATTACAAATACTAAATTTTCTTATCCAGGGTAAATTTTCATAAAGTTAGTATGTTTTAATCATAGATATTTTTGACATAAATGTGAACATTGATAATGTTAGTATACACGATGAGCCTATACAGTGCTATCTGGGACCCATGTATTCTCCTGAGGGAAAAAAAAAAATTAAGACAATTAGGAGTCCCCAGGAAAGATTTTTTTATCTAAATATTGTTATGACTCTTGCTTGAGGTTTAATTATTAAATTTGCAATCTTTGAACATATTTCTGAATATTATCAATTTTCATTTTAAATTAAGCTATTGCCACACATAAAAATTCATTGATACTATTACATAGGCTGGGATACTAAAACACGAACAAATGTTTTAATGTAAAGTGAGCTTATAATCTAATTTGAAAAGCAGAACATATATTTTTTAAAAAAGAAGAAAAACCACCAAGAGAACTATTTCTCATGTCAATGATTTTTTTTTAAAAAAGTGATAGGGATATTCCTAGAACAAATGTATTAGTGGTTCAGTTGGACGGGAAGGAAAGGCCTCATTCAATTTTGAAGTGAGCCTTGAAGGAACAGTTATCCTTAGTTTAAAAAGAGAAGGGGGAAATTTTAGGCAGTAGGATGTTTAAACAGTGGAAACGGATATATATAATAGCTTGAAACGGGATTGAACATTATTTATTTGAAATGACTTGCCTTTTAACAAGTTTGGGTATATGTTTTAAAAATATTAAAAATATGAATTGAACATTTCAAATTTTTCTCAGGTGGGTCTCCTTTCATCAAATCAGTTTCCACACTGATAGACGTTGTTAGGTTTATCTGTGACACTAATGTAGAAACTTAAGGATATTTTTAGAAGGAACTGTTATTGTTATTTTGAGGTAGAAAAATCTTTTGAATTTGAAGGGAACAAAAATGGAAAGAACGTTTAACTGCTAAGGTTGAGATCAAGGCGTTAAATGGATTTTATTCTAAATTCATGAATAGGGAGCCCCACAGCTTAGCATCTTCGTTTTCAACTCTACCTTTTCTCTTTATTGTCATCATACCATGTTCCATTCTCTCCTCTTTTCAATCAAGCTTTTTGTAAGCTCTGTGAACATAAAAAGGTTGATAGAAGTCATGAGTCCACACAATATTGTAATGTGGGATCCATGTACTCATCAAATAGAAATAATTCATAGAAATTAAATTCCCAGGCTGATTTTCAATCTAGAGGATCAATTCTGATGCTATGCCTAAAAAATATGCTATAATCGATCAGTTAAAATCTGAAACAAGATTGCAAATTGTTCTTGGATTGCACAGTATTAAATAGTCAGGACTTAAAATACATATTATTTGGGTGTTCAGAATGTATACTGTAAAATATATAATTGCAATCATACAAGCTCCAGTATACTAACTTTTTCAGGCCCTTGGACCTAAGTTTCAGAATAGTAGTGGATAGGTGCTAAAAAGAAATGTGCTAACAAAATTAAAGCAACATTTGTATATAGAGAAAATTTAAAATAAAACAATGATAAATAAAATTTGGGGGGGATGGTGAAATGTTCTAAAATTAGTGGTAATGGTTGCATAACTAAATACACTAAAAACTGATAAGTTGTACATCTTAAAAGCATGACTTCTGTATTAGTCAGGGTTCTCTAGAAGGACAGGCATAATAGAATAGATGTAAATATGAAAGGGAGTTTATTAAGGAGCATTGACTCACATGATCACAAGGTGAAGTCACACAATAGACCATCTACAAGCTGAGGGGAGCAAGGAAGCCAGTCTGAGTTCCGAAACCTCAAAAGTAGGGAAGCCAACAGTGCAGCCTTCAGTGTGTGGCCAAAGCTCCAAGAGCCCCTGGCAAACCACTGGTATAGGTCCCAGATCCAAAAGCTGAAGAACTTGGAGTCTGATGTTAGAGGGCAGGAAGCATCTAGCACGGGAGAAAGATGCGGGCCAGAAGGTTCAGCTAGTCTTCTTCTTCCATATTCCTCTGCCTGCTTTTATTCTAGCCGTGCTGGCAGCTGATTAGATGGTGTCCACCCAGATTGAGGGTGGGTCTGCCTCTTCCAGCCCACTGACTCAAATGTTGATATCCTTTGGCAACACCCTCACAGACACACCCAAGAACAATACTTTGCATCCTTCAATCCAATCGAGTTGACAGTCAATATTAACCACCACAACTTTTGTGATGTGTACATTTTATCTCAATAAAGCTGTTATACAGAAGAAGAACAGTACCAATAACAACAGCCAGAAGCAGTAGCACAGCATATCCAGTTTCTGGTTAAATTGAGTTGATGGGACCTAAAAAAATTACACAACAGGCCTAGTGCTCCAACTGTGATCTAATGCTTACTATTCTGGTATCTTTTCTCTCCTCTTTATCATGTTGTAATCCCTAAGGTAAAATGATTTTGTTAGGTTGATTGGTTACTATCTGAAATGTCTTGCTTTATCCACTAATTCCTGCTCTTTGTTGCAGAACTAGTTTAATGTATACACTTAATTTAAAATATATATTCACTTTATGCAAAAAAAAAAAAAAAATTCCACAGGGGTGCTTTCCTCAAGAAAAAAAAAAAAATGTGACTAGCAGACAATTCAAGACTATCACTTCTTCAGCACAGGGAAGATTTCTGCCTCAACCTATAACTCTAAAGTACTCTCTCTTAAGGTAATATAATTCTTCATATGCAATCAAATATGTACTTTATCTTTCCACATGAGGGATGGCAAATAAAATAGCAGGTCTCAATTGCTGCTTCCAAATATTACAGAATAGTTGTACCAGGTTAACACCTCCATGAAGAACAAGGAGAAAATCTATCGAAAATAAAATTAAAAATATATGTTTAAAAACACTGAAACACCATCAGGTTAACTAGCACATGAGAAGCAAAATATTAGGAAAGAGGAACTGTAAAGATATGAGCCAGTACTCCGCCAATACTGATTTTTCTTTATATGTCCTTTTTCTAGGTATAGGTCAAAGGTTGAAAATAATGGCAAATTATATGATAAAAGGCTACTTCTATTTGATGGAGATATCAGCAGTACCCATGAGAGTGTCATGTGACTAGAAAAATAAAAATTAAATATATGAAGTTGTAAGATCTTAACAGAATAAAATCAGAGTACTAAACCAAATATTTTTCCACAAATATATTTGCAAATTTTTAAAGCTCCAATGCACAGGAAGCTAAGAGCCATGCAACAAGTTACTAAAAATCAAAGCTGATAAGCTATACCATTGATCTGAGGAGATTTGGTAGGAGTTCAGATTCCAGACAGGGGAAGACACAGGTAAAGACCATATATTCTCATTTGGAATTCTTCCAAGGCTATGCCTTTGGAGAACAATAAGAGGCAATGTATTCTAATATTTAAGCCTAGCCTTACTAAAAATGCAAACCAATTTAGCTCCTTCCCTGATTAGTTTTAGGCTAACAGTCCCATTCTATCTTCCTAAAAAATAAAAAAAAGGAATAAATTCTCCTTGGAAGAAAAAAAAATCATAGACAACCTGTACAATTTTTTTTATATAGATTGTATTGCCTTTAGTTACTGAAAAGGGAGAAGAAAAAATTGAAAAATGGAAACAGACCCATAGATGACACAGCTCCTAGACGAATCACAAAAGAACTATGAAATTGCAATGAATAATATATTCAGGAAATAAAAGAACATATGAAAAAATAAGTGAAAATTTGTTTATTTTCACTAGAAATATGGAGGTTTTATTTTACAATAGTCAACAGGAAATCTAGAACTGAAATATAAAAGCTGAAAGTAAGAATTCAATAGATGAATTTAACAGCAGATTAGACAAAGTAGAAGATGGGATTAGTGAACTAGAAGAAAGGTTAATAGAGAATATTCAGCCTCAAGCAAAGAGAAAAAAAGTGTGAAAAAAAGAGCACAATAGAAACATTACACTGTAAAAATAAATTTAACAGTTTTATGAAGAGAGAGGAGAGAAGAGAAAAGGAGCAGAAATAGTAAAGATATGCTGAAAAATGTCTAAGACTAATAAAGACATTGACTTAGAATTTCAAAAGTTCTGTGGACACAAAATAAGGTGACTGACTGAAAAGGATGCTTCATCAATGAACATAATCATAAAACTGAACACCAAAATTATATGTTTGTGTGAGTGTGTGCATGTGTATGTGAGAAAAAGGCGTATCACATGAAAGAACCTAATTTGAGACTGAGGATTTGCCTTACAACAGAAGATTTGAAAGCCAGGAAACAAACAAGTGCACTTTAAATGCTGGAAAAAAAGTTCATTCCTAATTCAGAATTTTTTACCAAATGCAAATATAATTCAAAAACAACTCTAAAATAACATTCTTTTCAGATAAAAGAAAACTAAGAAAATTTTTCGCCAGCCAACTTGCTTTAAAAGAAATACTAAATAAAATTATTTAGGCAAAATGGAAAAAATCCTATTCCTAAACATAGAAATGCACGAAGAATGAGGATAAATACAAATTTCATATATATATATATACTGTATATAGAATATATACAGTATTATAATACATAAAACAAAATAAAGGCAGGGGATAAATAGAATTATATAAAATATCCTAAGGTGTTAGTACACGCTAGGATTTGATATTATAGTTGATCCTTGAGCTACATAGGTTTCAGCTGCGTAGGTCCACTTATAAACAGTTTCTAAAATAAGTGTATTGGGAAATTTTTGGAGATTATGAAAAATTGAAAAAACTAGCAGGTGAACCACATAGCCTAGAAATATCAAAAAAAAATTAAGAAAATGTTAGGTAATTAATGAATGCATAAAATATATGTGGATAATAGTCAATTTTATCACTTACTACCATAAAATACACATGAATCTATTCTTAAAAGCTAAAATTTATCAAAATATGTGCATGCAAATACAGACCATAACTGCATAAAATTAACTGTAATACACATTTTACTACTGTTAGAATTCTGTGGTCACTTCCTGTTGCTATTGCATTGAACTCAAGTGTTACGAGTATCTGCTTACATGCCATGAAATATCATCTCCACATGAGCAGTTTATCTCTTCAGTAAATTGTGTGTTGCAGTACAAGGTGGTCTCTTGTGGTTCTCACATAATTTTCATCATGTTTAGTGCAATAGCATAAACCTTGAGCAACACCAGAAGACCCATACAAAGTGCCACCAGTGACATTGGGAATGCACACAAGAAGTAAAGAAAATCCATGACATTAAAAGAAAAAGTCGAGGCTGGGTGTGGTGGCTCATACCTATAATCTCAGCACTTTGGGAGGCCAGATCGGGAGGTTCACTTGAGCCCAGGAGTTCAAGACCAGCCTGGGCAACATAGGGAGGCTTTGTCTCTACAAAAATAATAATAATGGTAAAATATTAGCTGGGCGCAGTGCCTGGCACCTGTAGTCCCACCTACTAAGGAGGCTAAAATGAGAGGAGGTCAGGGTTGTGGTGAACTATGATTGCATCACTGCAGTCCAGCCTGGGCAGCAGAGCAGGGCCCTGTCTAAAAAGAAAGAAAGAAAGAATGGTGAAACCCTGTCTCTACTAAAAATATAAAAATTAGCCAGATGTGGTGGTGCGTGCCTATAATCCCAGCTACTAGGGAGGCTGAGGCAGGAGAATCACTTGAACCCGGGAGGTGGAGGTTGCAGTGAGTGGAGATAGCACCATTACACTCCAGCCTGATGAGAGAGCGAGACTCCATCTCAAAAAAAAAAAAGAAAAAAAAGGGAGAGAGAAAGGCAGGCAGGAAGGCAGGAAGGCAGGCAGGAAGGCAGGAAGGCAAGCAGGCAGGCAGGCAGGCAGGCAGGCAGGCAGGCAGGCAGGAAGGAAGGAAGGAAGGAAGGAAGGAAGGAAGGAAGGAAGGAAGGAAGGAAGGAAGAAAGAAAGGAAGGAAGGAAAGTAGGAAGGAAGGAAGGAAAGGTTGAGTAGCTTGGTATGTAGATCCACAGTTGCAGTTGCTCACCATTTGAGACAGATAATTCATCTTACAAACAGATGACTCAAACTTGTAGTATTCATAAACACAGCACAGTATACTGTAAATGCATTCTCTCTTCCTATGGTTTTCTTAGTAACATTGTCTTTCTTTATTGTAAGAATACAGTATATCATACATATAATATTTTTAAAATGTGTGAACTGACTGTTTATGTTATTGGTAAGGCTTCTGGTCAACAGTAGGCTATTAATAGGTAAGTTTCTGAGGAGTCAAAAGCTATACACAGTTTCTACTGTATGAAGGCTCAGAATCCCAACCCCCACATTGTTCAAGGATCAACCGTAGATTATATTAAATCATATTATATTATATTAGATCATTTTTATATTAAATCATATTAAGTCAAAATAAATACATGTTTTAGTCTCTAGGGAAGTAGTTCTTTTTTTGTTTGTTTGTTTGTTTGTTTTGAGACAGTCTCACTCTGGCACCCAGGCTGCAGTGCAGTGGGGCGATCTCGGCTGACTGTAACCTCCACCTCCTGGGTTCAAGCGATTTTATTACTTCAGCCTCTCAAGTAGCTAGGACTATTGGCATGTGCCACCATGTCTGGCTAATTTTTGTATTTTTAGTAGAGACAGGGTTTCACCATGTTGACCAGACCAGGCTCAAACTCCTGACCTCAAGTGATCCACCCACCTTGGCCTCCCAGAGTGCTGGGATTACATGTGTGAGCCACTGCACCCAGCTGAAATAGTCCTTAATAAGAGGAGATTTGACATCTCAGAGGACATTTGGCAATATCAAGAGATATTTTGGTTTCTTACCATTGGAAAGGAAAGGGCTATGGGCGTGTAGTGAATAGATGTCAAACATGCTGCTAAACATCTTACAATGCACAGGACCACATCCATGACAAAAAAAAAAAAAAAAAAATAGTCGGCCCAAAATGTCAATATTGCCAAAGTTGAAAAATCCTGCTCTAGGTAACCAGGAGAAGATATGCATAAGACGTATGTCAAAGTGGAATGATAGAATAATGTACTCAATTTAAAAAAAGAAAAAAAAAGGAAGAGAGAACAAAGGACTATGAAACTGGTTAACACATTATTCCAAAAAGAAAAAAAAAAAACCCCAAAAGATTAAATGATAGATATAAACCCAAGCCTATAAGAGGTCATATTAAGTGTAAATGACAAAAATATTTTATTTAAAACATTAGGATTATCAAACAGGATAAAAATTAAGTGTTTACTCTTGTCAAATATAAATAAAAATAATCGAATACAATCTATTATAAGAGAAAAGTAGAGAATTTTAGCTGGCTTTACCAGATTCTTAGGCCTCAGCTAAGGTTTGGCATGGTGTGTATAGTGTGTTTCAATATTAGCATACATAGAGTATTGGGTAGTTTGTATCAGCCTAGTGCTTCCATCATAAACATTATAAAATTTCACCTGATTTGTTTAATGTCTCTCTTTTGAACTTTCAGGAGCTCTTCTGAAGTATCCAAAAGTTAATTCAAGATCAAAAAGACTTAATTTTGATTTTGGTAAGTTTGACAAAAATTAACGTTCAAAACATTTGATCAAAATCATATCACATATTATTATAAAATAATATTTATTTAATCAAAAGTCTTAACAGGCCAGGCGCTGTGGCTCACACTTGTAATTCCAGCACTTTGAGAGGTTGAGGTGGGTGAACCATTTGATCCAGGAGTTTGAAATCAGCCTAGGCAACATGGAGAAATTCTGTCTCTACCAAAAAAAGTACCAAAAATTAGCTGAATGTGGTGATAGGTGCCTGTATTCCCAGCTACTCAGGAAGCTGAGGTGGGAGGATCACTTGAGACCAGGAAGAGGAGGTTGCAGTGAGTTAAGGTTGTGCCACCGTACTCCAGCCTGGGTGACAGAGCAAGATACTGTTTCCAAAAATTAAAAGTCTTTATAAAGACAATGTGACATGTAAAACCTGTTTTCTTTTCTCTCCCTTCTTTTTTGCAGCTTACTTAAAATGTAAACAGAAATCTTTTATTATTTTATTAATATTATAAAAGAAATTTGTTTTAAAGAGGACTACATTCTAGATTTGTATTATTGATATTAAAGCTTAAATTTAATGCTCATAATAAACTTAATTTTAGTAGTTTAACCACACAAGACATTTCTTCACTTTACAAAAAGTTTTATTTTTATTTATGTTTTTTATTGATCTATTTTGAAAAAAATTTAAATACTTTAGACAGTTACGATTTCAATAAAAGTAAATTGATGTTTTGAACACTTAGTGTACATTTTTAAAATATTTTAGTTGTTTTAGTTACCTATATTTAACCCAATATTATTATTATTTACCAAAGATTACTAAAATCACATGAACACAGAAAGCATTTGGGTTTATATATTTAATTTAAGAGCATTTATTTATTTTAACTAAGTTGAGTACCATGTGGATAATATACAAAAACAGACATGTACACATGTATACATAAAAATATACACAGATATAAAAAAAGATTTTATAGGTTCGATTTTAAAATTTTAGTAATGAGACAGGTAAAACTCACTAATTTAAAAGGGTGGTTAGATTTAAACTGTCTTTGTAAATGGAACAAGTTTCAGTTTATCTGTCCCACATGGCCAAAACTCTTCTTGAGTTCTAGAGAAAACAGGGTAGAAAATATCAAAACACGGAAAAAAAGAAAAGTAAACTTTTTTGCGGGGGGTTGGGGGGATCAAGTCTTGCTCTGTTGTGCAGGCTGGAGTTCAGTGACATGACCTTGGCTCACTGCAACCTCTGCCTCCTGGGTTCAAGTGATTCTCCTGCCTCAGCCTCCTGAGTAGCTGGGACTACAGGTGTGCACCACCACACCTGGCTAAGTTTTGTATTTTTAGTAGAGATGGGTTTTTACCATGTTGGCCAGGCTAATCTTGAACTCCTGACCTCAAGTGTTCCACCCTCCTCGGCTTCTCAAAGTGTTGGGAGGCATGAGCCACTGTGCCCTGCCAAAAATGTAAACTTTTTAAAGAAGGAATTTGGTTGTGTCAGTTAGATGAGACACAGAGAAAGATTACACATGGATGACAAGATAACATAAAAGCTGAAAATTTTGTTAAAGAATTTTAAAAGAAAATATATAAATGAAATATGAAAAAATTCAAAATCCCATTTAAAATAACCAGCTGAGAATGTAAAAATTTAGAGACCAACTTAGATGGCTTTTCAATTCAGTTTCTTTCTTTCTTTCTTTCTTTCTTTCTTTCTTTCTTTCTTTCTTTCTTTCTTTCTTTCTTTCTTTCTTTCTCTCTCTCTTTCTCTCTCTCTCTCTTTCTCTCTTTCTCTTTCTCTCTTTCTCTCTTTCTCTCTTTCTCTCTTTCTCTCTTTCTCTCTTTCTCTCTTTCTTTCTTTCTTTCTTTCGATGGGATTACAGAGTTAAGGACAGATTCCATTAACAGATAGGACTAAGAAAACATTTGGAGCTTTTAAATCCTAGTATTTCCACATGAGAAAGGAGAGACACAGGTGGAACGTGGAGCATTTAGATCTTAAGAAATTAGGAACCTAAGCTTGCAAAGAAATGAAAAAAATAGAACTGAGAGTTTGACCCTCTGCAATAAGGCTTACTATAACATTTGTCAGTCACCTTTAAAAGTGACTGACAAATGTTACAGTAAGCAATTATTGCTGCAGAGTGACTTGTCAGTGACTTGTCAGTGTCTTGTCAGTTATCATAGATTCAAAGGTCATGTGTTTTTTAAGTATAAAATAACCCTTAGTGCCCCCAAAGACAAAATAAATGGCAGGGTGCTCAAATTAAACGAGTGCAGAATTTAAGATCTGAGAGAAAACCATTTATAACTCTTGGGGTTCCTCAAAGAAGACAGTATACTCTACAACAGGTGTTCAGTGGCACCTTTTCCTCCAAGAGTCTCAGGGCCACTAGAAGTCACTTTTAAATCTTTTTATGTGATAGAACTCTGATGTCCCTCTTAGCTTGAGGAGTTTATATCAAGTATCTGCATAAAAAATCAAAGGTGGTGCTGGGTGCAGTGACTCATGCCTGTAATCCTAACAGTTTGGGAGTCTGAGGTGGGTGGATCACCTGAGGACAGTAGTTTGAGACCAGCCTGTCCAACATGGTGAAACCCCGTCTCTACTAAAAATACAAAAAAAAAAAAAAATTAGCCAGGCATGGTGGCATGCACCTGTAATCCTAGCTACTTGGAACACTGAGGCAGGAGAATCTCTTGATCCTGGGAAGCGGAAGTTGCACAAGAGTTGAACTCCATCTCAAAAAAAACAAAAAACAAAAACAAAAACAAAAAATCAAAGATGGCACAAGAAAAGAGGGGTAAAAGTAAGCTTTATTTCTCATAAAAGGTTGCAGCCTGCATGATGACCATTCTAACAGACTGGGAAACACAGCCTCTGGTCAGAAGTTGAACACAGACAATTCAAGGGAGGGGTAAAGGGAACAGGAACTTATGCTGATCAAGGTGGCTGAATATCCACATTTAATAAGCTATAGAAGGAGAAATGAATATTTATAAAAGGAGAAATATGACCATGTGCAACTGAATTTCATGCCTCTCCATGGGACCCATGTCCAAAAAATGGCAGCTTAGCATAATCCAAGTGTGGAGTTTGGGGCCATCTGGTATCAAAGGGTGAAGCAAAGGACCTTAGCATCCTTACTGAGCATCCTATACAGACTCACCAGAACCACTTCTTGTTCGGTGGCCTCTTAGGCAAAAAAGGAGGGGCAGGGGCAGGCTATTGGTTGATAAAAGTGGCAGAGTTTATTGAAAGGTCTGGATTCTGTTCAGCCTTTAGGGAAGAAAGCCTGATTATGCTTAGGGAGGGAGGGGACATAATGAGGTGTGTCTGACCCCTCATCTTGTTATGGCAGATAATTCAGTTTTCAAGGTTACTCTGGAGTCCCTTTGGCTAAGAGATGGTCCATTCAGTCAGTTGAGGGGCTTAGAATTTTGTTTTTAAAGTTTTAATTAATAGGAGTTCAAGAAAAAGGGGTTCAATTGACTAAGAGGTTCCTATGGGAGAAATAAGATACAATAGAGAAAGAGAAACTTTTATAAAAAACTTTGTTTGAATGTCAGCTTTTAAAGTTTTTATTGCATAGTTCTTTAAAAAGAACGTAGTTTTTTTAAAGAGGTGGAGTTCATATATATATGTATGTATTTTTTTTTTAAGAGGAGGAAAGTTTAGTTTCCAACATCCAGACTTCACAGTATCTGCAAACAAGGAAGGTTTTGTGGTGGCAAACAGGGAAGGTTTTGGCAGCAAATAGGGAATGTTTTGTGGTGGATGAGAACAATGGGTGGACTTTAAGTATCTTTCAGAAGTACATCTCTGTTTTTGTAGAGACTCAGTGTGCAAATCAAAGATAGTTTTTCTTAATTTCCCTAAGAATTGGGTTGTGGCTTGAGTATCAAGGGGCTAACCCATCCATTAGACTGTATTATCTTCAATTCTCTTTATATGTATTTAGGAAGTAAGTTTTCAGCTAATATCAAAATTAAATAATTTCTCTGGTTTACATTTAGAGGCATTTGTCTTTAAAGTAATTTAATAAATGGTTTTCTTTTTATTTAAATATATAGTTGTATTTTTAGCTAAGGAGAGAAAACTAAGTAAACAAATAAAATGCTAAAAACAGTTTGTATTATGTTCTGAATAAACTACTTTTTATTAATATCATTCTCTAAGTGTAAACCAAAATTTTAAACCTACATATAGTTCTCTGATTCAATACTAAAGCAAATATTTGAGACTAAACCTAAAAAAGTTTTTAAAAAGGGAGAAAGATACAACTCTTTTACAATCCAGACCAGTCACAATGATAGGTGAAAAGAAGGAAAAGCCAGGTGGATCCCCTGAGGTCAGGAGTTTGAGACCAGCCTGGTCAACATGGCGAAACCCTGTCTCTACTGAAAATACACAAATTAGCCAGGTATGGTGGTGCATGCCTGTAATGGGAGGCTGAGGCAGGAGAATGATTTGAACCCGGGAGGTGGAAGCTGCAGTGAGCCAAGATCATGCCATTGCACTCCAGCCTGGGCTACAGGAGTGAAACTTCCTATCAAATAAATTAAATAAATATATATATATATATATATATATATATATATATATATATATATAAAAATAAAAGCTTAAATGCTTATCTACATGGAGTGCAAACCACCTTTCTGTCCATTAATATTCTTGGAGCTCACGACCTTTTGCTGCCCGTACATGTATACCCAGTAACCTGTGTGTTACTGATAGATGAAAAATAAAAAACAATGATCAAAACAAATAAGAAATCAAAAGTTATCCATGGGGTAAGAAAGGATTACTAACAAATGGGTACCGAGAAAAGTCAAGAGTCACATAAATATAAACTTACAACAACAAAAAACTAATTTTTATACATGTTATTCTCCTGAGCGGAAGGAATTGAAACAACCTTTGCAAAATTCTGACAGTAACAGACATCTGACATAGTTGACTCCATCTTGCTTCTGACCTCCAAATTGTTCTTAATCCTTCCTGGGTGTAGGCCAAGTTAACATTGGGAGGAATTTAGTTTATAGTATACCTCGAAAACAAGGATGATAATAGTCCTTTCCTAAAACTAATCTTTTTGCTCAGGGAACAAAAACCACTTTGTAAGACTAATGAAGGTTCACAGGAATAGGATCATGGAGGAATGTGAACTCTACTAAAATGTCTGTGTAGTTTCTATAATTCCATACTGCTCAGGAGTCTTGTGGCTAGAAGTCATAAGATTTGTGACTTCTTCAATTGCTCGTATAGATAGCATCACTGTTGTAAAACCTAAGATTGTCTTTTGAGATATTTTTCAGCTTGATCCCACCTGGACCTGTGACTCATGACTCAACTTCTCCTGTGACCCCACCCAGTGGCAGACAGTGCAAAAGCGCTGTTTTCCACACCTTTATGATTTTATCCCCAACCAATCAACAGCACCCATTCTCTAGCCCCCTGCCCACCAAATTGACCATAACAACCTTAACCTCCAAGCCTTTGGGGAGATTGATTTGAGAGATAACTCTAGTTCTATCTCATGGGCCAGTCTGAAGTCAATTAAACTCATTCTCTACTGCAATGCTGTGGTCTTAGTGGATTGATTTTGTCTTGGCAGTGGGCAGGAGGAACCTGTCAGGTGATTACTGAATTTATTTAAGGAAATGGAGCTGGACTCAGAGAGGGAAGTCTTAAAACAGGGATCTAGAGATCTAAACGATCTTCTGGTTTAAAGAATCCACAGTTTGTTTTAAATCTGATTTATGCCTTTTAATCTTCTCAAAAGAGTCTCTAAGCCTAGTCATTATTTCTTTTGTATCTTTTTTTAGGTGCAATAAGATAGCTGTTTAAGATAAGAGCTCTCTAAAATAGCTTTTTAATATAGTAAATTTATTTATTTTACAAGTAACTCATGCCAATAAGCCTTTTTAAATAAAAAGTCCTAGATGTAACTTTCTAGGTTTAGAATACCTCGGACATAAGTGGCATTTTAAAAATGAACACAGAAGATTCAACCCTCTCATCTCCCCAAAAATTTACTCCCAGAAGTTGGTTAAGATAGCAGAATATCTTTGTTGCCATGGTCAGTTAAGGATATTGTTTGTATGAATGATATCTTTGGCCTCCCCCACAAACATATGGATGGGCACATGAACATGTGGACACATGGGAGAGCCTATGTTATCTGTGGAAGTTATCCAAGTTATTGGCAGCAAATCCATACAGTCTGCAGCAACTCAGTTATTGCCTCCTCAGTAGAAAGAATTCAACTGAGATGCATAAGGCAGTAAAAGAGACCAAGGCAAATTTTAGAGCGGGAGTAGATGTTTATTAAAAAGCTTTAGAGGTTCAAAACCCCATCTCTACTGAAAACACAATAATTAGCTGGGCGTTGTGGTGCACACCTATAACCCCAGCTACCTGGGAGGCTGAGGCAGGAGAATCACTTGAACCCGGGAAGCTGAGGTTGCATTGAGCCGAGATTGAACTGCGCCACTGCACTTTAGCCGGGGTGACAGAGCAAGACTCCATCTCAAAACACAAACCAGAAAAAGCTTTAGAGCAGGAATGAACAGAAAGTAAAGTACACTTGAAAAGAGACCAAGCAGGCATCTTTGAGGTCAAGTGCCCTGTTTGAACATGGACTTCAGGTTTTATATGCTTGCCTACTTTTGGCATCTTGAGTCCCATTTCCCTTAATTCTTCCCTTAGGGTGGGCCCCTGCATTTCAGTGGTCTGTTAGTACTTGGGAGTTGAACATGTGCAGTGTGTTTACTGGAGCTGTACATATGCTCACCTGAGGCGTTCTTCCCTTTGCTGTGGAATGCCATCGGAAGGTCATATACCAGTTAAACTCTGTCATTTTGCCTCTTCGTGTGCATGTGTGCGCCCACTTGCCCAACTCCTGAGATCTCATCGGGAAGCTGCCAATCAGGTGTTTCTCTAGAATGGGAACCTACCTTTCCCTGGAGCTGGTGGTGACAAATTATTATTTTAGAGTAGCAGTGTGACAATTGCCTGACCATCACTGGATGGTCATCTGACATTCCCGATGGAGTTGGGGGAGCTCTCTCCTGCTCGGCTCATGCCTGACTAGCTACCTACTTTACACCTTCAGTCACAGACCCATGAACCTGTGACAACAGGCAGGCACTTCTGGGACTGGCCTTTCCCAGCACTAACGAGGCAGGTAAAAGATAGAGATGATACCTTTGAAACAAAGAGAGTGCTATTTAATAATCTAACACGTCTCAGGTTCCCAATCTTTTCAGACTTATTACTAGATGCGACCCTTCAGGTTTTCACTGGAACTACACTACCAGCGCTCTGGGTCTGCAGCTTGCAAATGGCAGAATGTGGGACTTCCTAGCCTCTATAACTGTGGGAGCCAATCTCTCTTAATAAATCTATTCCTATTTTTGTAGTTAATTTTTTATTTACCAAAATTTTTTAATTGCCAACATTTTTATTTTTTAATTACCAAATTTTTTAATATGTTTATCATGTACAACATATTTTGGAACATGAATATACTGTGGAATGACCATGTGAAGCTAATTAACATAGGTACTTATCACATAATTATCACCTTTTGTGCTTAAGACATTTGAAATCTACTCTCTTAGTGATACAGACAGGAGGCAAGGAAATACTAGGTAGGAAATGATGGAGTTCCTGGCAAGGGTTCCACCCTCAAGACTGAACTTGCAGCCCTAAATGAGAACTTCACATCCCCATTTTCCCACCTGAATGTTGCCCTTTGGCCTGCCACACCCCCTATCCTGTGCCCATAAGAACCCCAGACCCTAGACTATAAACAAACACACACAGAAAAGAGAAGCATGTGAACACTGAAGGAGAAGCAGCTGAACATTGGAGACTACCGTCGGAGAGGAGTTTGGCTGGAGACAGTTGGAAAAAAACACCTTCCCACTCCATCTTCTTTCCAGCTCCCCATCCCACTGAGAGCCACTTCCATCACTCAGTAAAATCCCTACATTCACCAACCTTCAAGTCCGTGTGAACTCTTTCCTCTTTGGGCACTGGACAAGGACCCAGGTGAAGATGCAGGAGGCTGTCATACTGACTCTTCACTGAGCTGTTTAACACTTAAGCCATCTGTAGACAGCAAAGCTAAAAGAGCATGCTGTAACACACACACTCTGGGGCCACAGAGGTCATGGGCAACCCCTAGATGCTTCCATGGGCCGGTACAGGGTTTGCTCCTGCCGGCGTCCAAAGATACCTGCCCTGGCCCCTGCACCTGCTCACCTGTGTGTTTCCCCTCCTGTAAGGGGTTTGAGAGCTGAAAGTTGAGTAAGTGAGCTACCCCTTCATGAGTTCCATGAAGGGGTCAAGGAAATTATTCCACGTCACCTGGGGACTCTTCTGGGATTCATCAGATAGGTAACTTGCAGATCTGTTTTGCCTTGTCCTCAGCCTTTCCTCTGAGCTATGCCACTTGCAGGGGACAGGATGCAACCCTGCCATTTCTCTTTCTTTGAGTGAAAGGAATGTTGGCCCTGTTTCCCTTCATGGAGGTTTAGCCGTCGCATGGGACCAGGACAAAGCCCTGGGGCAGTTGAAGGCAACTGGCTGAGGCCACTCCTTGGTGTTACTGGAAGGCCCCTGGACTGGCCTCCAGTCTCTGACCATAGGCGCCAGCCAAGACCTCCAGACTTTCCTATGGCATCTTTTATTTTCACAATTTGAAATGGCTCCTATCTTTTCTTTTATAAAGTGAAGGGTTTTGCTACAGACTGCAGCAATGATATTAGGCAGAATGTACCTTTGACTGAGCCATCAGAGGTGCAATTCACAACAATGTGATTTCTGTTCGTTCTTAAAGGTCCAACCCAGAACCCTACCCCGATAGCCACAGGCACATTTTTGAGATGGGCAGGCCTGCAGTGGCTCCCCTTCTTGCCCCCTCCCCACCTATCTGGGATGCTTGGAAACATCCGTGGCATGCAAGAGCCACACCTAATGGCTACAAAGGGTGGGAGGAAACCAATGCGCAGGGCTGCCTCTGGGGCCCTGCTCAGCAGACTTCCCATAATCTTCCACCCACCATCCCCTCCTGCCACGTGCTAGTGCCCACAGAGCCTTTTCTCCCATGGCTGAGGGGTCCTTATCGGTCTGAACCAAGAGAGGAATACAGTAATTGAAGGAACCCACTTGCATAGAATGGGAAGTTCTCTTCCCCTTTCTTTTTTGTACTTTAAGCTGTTTCTTTTTTCTTTTCTGAGAGGATTCTTTTCCCCAGGACTCTGCTTATGATAAGGAAAACAACGGAGGAGCGGCCCCTGCTAGCTGATATCTGCGAATTTGCAGGACACATTTGGGACTTAATGTAAATACATCCGTGCACCACCATGAAATACCCTTTTTGTCCCAAACTCAATTCCAAGTTTCAGGTTGAAGCCTTAAAATGGAAAACCAGATCTGAGAGATTCAAAGCCAGACAACAGTCACAGAGTAAATGGACAGGATGAATTCCTGCTGATTAAACTCCCACTTCATGAAAGGAGGCCATGCTCCATGGCATAGATGAGGCCCTGAGAACTCAAGGAGTGTCCACAGTAGCGGGGATAGAGGCATAGGTTAGTTTGGATATTTCCTATTCTCTAGATCTTCCTTGCTGTATGGGTGCAAGCCGTATTGGCACCCATGGAAGGCACATACCAATGTCGCTGGAATTCAGGGACAAAAAGATGGTAGAGAAAGGAGAGATACCCACTTCCCCTATACCTCACACCCCATGTTATTGCTGAAAGAAGGAAGGGAAATGAGGGACGCCTATTTCCCTTTCAGGATGGCAACCAGCTATCTTCATCACCCCCAGTTTATACTCCTCTGGACTGTATCCTGAATCACTGGGACTGCTTTGACCATCAGACTCTAAAGGAAAAATGTCTCATAGCCCTCTGCACAGAGGTTTGGCCAAATTATGATTTACAGGAAGGACTGGCTTGGCCTTGGGAAGGAACCATTTATTTCAATACCATGCTGCAGTTGGTCTTTTTCTGTAAACATGAGGACAAATGGTCTGAGGCCCCATATGTGCAGGCTTGCTCTACCTTGCAGGGCAATCCAGACCTTTACTGACAGTGTAGGATTGATCTAGCCCTGAGTTTACTTTCTCAGGAGAGGCTGCCAGGGGCAATCCCAAGGAACTAAAGAAATGAATCCCAGCGGCACCCTCAGCAGGGGATCCAGCTCCCTCCAGCCCTGTTCCTCTCGTCCACCTGATCCTCCCTATTCAGTTTATCTCTCTTGATTGCCTCCTCCTAGAAATCCTCACCCTAGACAAGCTCCAGTCTCACTCTTGCCCCTTCAAAAGATGCCTGGTGAATTTGGCCCCAGTAAGGTCCAGGTCCCCTTCTTTCTGTAAGACTTAAAGCAAATTAAGGGGAATCTCAGCAAGTTTTCAGATGACCCTGACAGATATATAGAGGCTTTCCAGAATTTAACCCAAGTATTTGAACTCTCCTAGAAAGACATTACATTACTTTTGAATTAGACCTTGACAAATACTGAGAAGCAGCCTCCTCTGCAAGCAGCAGAGAGATTTGGGGATGAGCTTTTTATTACATATGGTGTCAGGGAAGGGGCCGAACTTTACCCAACTGGAGGAAAAGCAGTACCAGTGGATGACCCTAAATGGGATTCCAGTGGTGAGATGGGAGAATGGAAGAGGAGACACTTGCAGATGTGCATAACAGAGGGCTTATGTAAGATTAGAACTAAGCCTCTCGACTATATGAAACTACTCATCATAGACAAGGGATTTAATGATAATCTTACCACATTCCTGGAGAGGCTAAGAGGGGTCTTGGTAAAGCACACCTTTCTATCTCTTGATTCTGTTGAGGGACAATTAATCCTAAAGGATAAATTACTCAGGCAGCCCCTGATATCAGGAGGAAGCTGCAGAAATGGAACAGACCCTGGAGCCAGATAGTACTTTAGAGGTCCTCTTTAAAGTGGCCACCTTGGTCTTTTACAATTGAAATAGAGAGACACAAGAAAGAGACAGAAGCTTTAATGGCCACCGTGCAAGCCCACAAATGCCAGCATTCCCAAGGTGCACATTTTAACAGCTACAGATGTAGCAAGAGCAGTAATCCTTCTTCTAAACTTTAACCACTCCCATTCAAGGTTTAATTTCTTTCACCAAAGAGCTCAGTGCACAATTTGTTAGTATATTTCACTTCTTATTTCTGCAATCTTTGCACTAGATTCTTATGTTGTATAATACACATGTTTGACCCATGCATACTTAACCTTGTAAACTTGTTTCTTCCTTTTACACCTAGAGGCCATCAAACTCCAAACATTCAGGCAACTGGAGCCTCAGAAGATGGCTCCACGAATCTGACTTCCACTTTCCAAAAACGATGCCCCCTGGGCAAGAAGTAGCTAAGATTTGTTGTCATCCATATTCTAATGGCAGTTATATGTGCTTCTTCAAAGTGGGTAAGTAATTCGGACAGGAGGCAGGGAAATACTAGGTAGAAAATGGTGGAACACCTGGCAGGGGTTCCACCCTCAAGCCTGGATCTGTGGCTCTAAATGAGAACTACACATCCTCATGTTCCTGCCCAAATGTTGCCTTTTGGCCTGCCATGTCCCCATCCTGTGCCCATAAGAACCCCAGAACCCAGACTCAACACACACACACAGAAGAGAGAAGGGTCTGAACGTTAAGAGGAGAAGAAGCAGTTGAACATTGGAGACTACAGTAGCAGAGGAGTTTGGCGGGGAAGACTACCTTCCCACTCCATCCCCTTTCCAGCTCCCCATCCCACTGAGAGCCACTTCCACTGCTCAGTAAAATCTCCACATTAACCATCCTTTAAGTCTGTGTGACCTCATTCCTCTTGGGCATTGGATAAGGACCCAGGTGCTGGTGTAAGAGGCTGTGGCACTGAGTGAGCTGTTTAACACTTAAGCTGCCCACGGATGGCAAAGCTAAAAAAGCCTGCTGTAACACATTCCCTCTGGGGCTCCAGAGGTCACAGGAAACCCCTAGATGCTGCCACAGGCAGGTACAGGATTGGCTCCAGACTTGTCCTGGCCCCTGCACCCACTCACCTGCATGCTCCCCTTCCTGCAAGATGTTTGAGATCTGTGAGCTAAGTAAGTGAGCTACCCCTTCAAGAGTCCTGCAAAGGGGTCAAGGGAACTATCCTGTCTCATTAGTGATTTTCAAAAATACAATATATTGTTACAAACTATAGTCAACATGTTGTACAAAGATCACTTGACCTTTTTTCTCCTATCTAAATAACATCTTGTCTCTTTTGACTATCTCCCCAGAAAATTTTACATATACATATATATGTATATATAAAAATTATACATGTATTTTATATGTAGGTATGTATTTCCTATTGGTTCTACTTCTCTATAGAACTCTCACTAATACAATTAAGAAACAGAATAAAAAAGTTAATTGCTGTGTTTCAGGTTTTACTGTCAGGAAATGGCAAAGCAAGGCATCCAAGATCAAAATGAAGGTTTCCTTGATGTATTGCTTATATGAAATTCTTTATTAAGTGTTTCATAATTGCAATTTAAAGAGTTTTTCTCTTTTAAATAAAAACAAAATGATCAAGATAGAGCAAACTGTAATTTACAAAGCAACTTCAAAATCAACTTAGTTTGTTAACCATATATTATCAAAATGACTCTTTAAATGCTGTATGTACTAGCATTTCCATTTTATTTGTAACATGAGATCCTTTATATATGACACTTGACATTTTACATGCAACCCATACATAATTTTTCAGAGGCATAGATATCCTTGCATCTGAAGAAAATGTATCCTCCCAAAGTCAGTTTGTTTATAAATTTTCTATTTTTTTTAATGGGAGAAAAAAAAAGCCAACTCTGCCTCTATCAGAAATTAAAACTATGTTTGCACAGAAAATCTAGAGTAAACGTATTTTTAAATAAACTAGTCATCATATTTTACATAGAATAGTATTGTATGCTTTGTAGTTAGTATTTCTCCTTTTTGCACTAGTAATTCTTTAGATACATTTTCTGAAAATTTACAAAATCTCTATTAACCTTTCATGAAAAGGTTAATTGAAAGAAGAATCTCTGCTCATAATAATACTCACCTGAGTCAAGAAGTTTGAGGAAGAAAATGACATAATGAATAATGTGCTTTGAAGCAGAATACTTCTTAAAGTCTATGATGTATTTGATCCCAATTGGATTAATTGGGACTTAGCAGTGATTTGCCCAAGTTCAAACATAGCTCAAAATTCTAAGGAGACTGCTGCTTGACTAATCTAATATTTTAAAAAATCATTTTCTGTCATTTCTCAGAAATGAAAAGGAGAAGGGGAGGAGAAAACATAAAAGGATAATTCCCGTTTTTACTGGTGAGACTTGAGCTGTGTTTAGAAATATAGGGACACACAGAATATCTTGGATTTAGGATCATTATTTGCACACCGTGTGAAGACCAGTTGGTTGACATATAAAATGTACTTAAAATGTTTTTGAGAATTTTATTATTTGCTATATAACCTAACATTATTACAACAACAGCGTATCAATATATGACTATGTGAAATTGTTTTACCTGTACTTACCTACATTGAAAAGATGGATGGATGGATAGATAGATAGAACAACAAGTTTTTAAATGATCGGAGTAAATGTAAATTAGATGGCACAATGCAAATGTAAAAAAATAGAAACAAGAAACCAATGCAAAGAAAGCAACCCCAAAATATTACTTGATATATATATATATATATATATATATACACACACACATACATATATATACACACACACACATATATTGCTGTTTGAAGGAATTCAATTTTTTAATCCTTCGAAACACATAATCAAGTAGAATAAAGAGCTACTAGAGATTTTTCCAATTTTCTGTGTTGATCAGTTGAATTGTTGCCATACTGAAGTTTTTAAAATAAAATATTGTAACAATTCTTGTTTAGTCTGTACTGTGTATCACACTTTAAATATCATTCAGTTATTTTACTCTCAAAATAAATCTAAAAAAACATAAAATTTTATTATCCAATTTTAAGGATGAATGAATTGCAATTCACAGAAGGTATATATAATTTTCTCAAGGATGCACAGCTATTAAAAGTTTGGGTCCAACATATAAATCTTGCAGTCTGACTACATTTCCATTCTTTTATCTACTGATGCATACAGCTTTCTTGATTGTCAATAGTTTTGGCTCATCTGATATTTTATTTCATTAAAGCTAAATGTTCAAACATGACCTGTTAGTGAGAACCTACAAAGAGGTAATTTGAGATACTATCATCTACCTGAGTGATCTTTAGCATATATGGAGTCAGAATGATAATGTTGGTATTGTGTAAAATGTATTTCAAATATTACCACAAATATACAATTTTTTAAAATCAGGCGGCATAAAGAATAGTTTATCAGATTTTTCTTTGCTAGATTTTCGTACAAAAAACAAGTACCCTAAATAAAAATACTTAAGAACATATATTTCAGTTGAGCTAGGGATGATAAAAAATACATGCATACAGCATTAGATATTTCCCGAAGAGACCTGGAGTGCTTTGACAAAATAATGGTCAACTCAGAAGAAAAAAATAAAATTATTATTTATTTTTATTTATTTTATTTTTTGTGGGGGGACACAGTCTCACCCTGTCACCCAGGCTGAAGTGTAGGTGGTATAATCTTGGCTCACTGCAGCCTTGACTTCCTGTGCTCAAGCAATCCCCGTCTCAGTCTCCTGGACAGCTGGGACTGCAGGCGTGTGCCACCATGCCCTGCTACTTTTTGTATTTTTTGTAGAGATGGGATTTCACTTTCTTGCCTAGGTTGGTCTCGAACCCCTGGGCTGATGTGATCTGCCTGTCTCGGCCTCCCAAAGTGCTGGGACTACAGGAGTGGACCACTGCACCTGACCACAAAATCACTGCTTCTTAAAAAAGAGTTCAGGGATTTGAAAGAAAGGAAGGAATAATATATTTGCCAACAATTTCTTATCTAGGAGGTGTCCCAGAAACCCCGAGTGCAGTGCTGTATTTTCCTCTGACAAAATTTTACAAATATTTTCTGTATCTTTAGTTCTTTACTGCAGATGTTCCAGAATGGTGAGAGCAATATTGAAGCAAGAGAATCTGTAAGAGAGAATTTATGAGATAACACTGTTGTGTGCAAACTTGGAACAACCAGATGAGTGAAAAGGGTCCCTCAAACAAGAAATCAAGGCCTAGCCTGATATAAAACCAGGTTGTGTTGGCAGTTGTAAAAGTTGCAAAACAAATGTTAGTGGCAATGCTGAAAACAAATGCCACTTTTCCTTCAAAACAAACAAAACAAGGGAAGGAATAAAGGAAATATTCAAAACTGAAATACAAATTAATTGTGAACATATAATATGTTTTTTAGTTTCAGACCATGCTCCTATATATTTATGACTTGAGGTTTCATTTACCTTCACAGTCGGGAAAGATTAAGAAACCTGCCTCTTTAGGCATTACTTTTCCTGGCAGGGAGATGGTGGGGTAGGTCTAGGACAAGATATTTCCAAAAGAGAGCATTTAAATGTAGGATAGGCATGACAAATCATGGTAATTCAGATATTTTATGAAGTGATGCTGGGAACTAATAAATTTATAGACACAAAATACTAAAATTATATATTAAGAGTTTCTCAGAAGTTATTTCACAGACTTGTCACCTCCTCCTTACCACCATTCCTACACATACATAGTTCTCCAATAAAGTAAATGAAGCAAATAGAATTTGGGAAACTTGTCTAAGATCACGCAAATGATCAGCTGCTCATCTGCACTGGAATTCATTCTCCTGTAGCCTTAGCAGTTCCCTAAAATACTTTAGAACTCCAAAAAGACCTGTAGGAATTCTATCCATTTGGGAATTTATTTTCAGGCCTTGAAATCAACCCAAGTCTGAATAGTTTTCAAAGCAATTGCCAATCAGCAGATTCCCCAGCAGCCTGAAAGGCACCTGGGAAAATCAGGATTGTCACAAAGCCATGTAAGTATTTTGGAAATATATTTTAATGAGGTGCTTTTCTTTGGGAAAAGGTTTGATTCTAATTAAAGAAGAAGCCAAGCTAATTTTTGCAGTTTGTTAAATATGATTTTGGGAGGTTCTTTTAGTTATGAAAGATACAAAAATTTGACTCTGGACAAACTTCAGGCAGAGTTTGTATTATTAATATGTACCCAAGCAAGTATTATACAGAAAATTTATGCTTTAATTTGTAAAGAGAGCATTCTTAAATGGAAAGCTTCAAATTTTATGGACATTTCTGGATTCTAAATTTATGAGATTACTGGACTTTGGAGTTTCAAAAAATGAAGACCACTGCATTGTTACACTAGCTTATAAATTATAGCTGAAGAGGTCATTTTAGAATGTCTCTTCCATCAAAGTGGAAGCATAAGTTGTGCAAATGTGCAAAAATATTTATTGCCCTGCTTCTAAATTTACCATAGAAATGTTTTGTATAAAGTTATATTGTCCTAGAGCTAAAGGTGATTTTAAGATAATGAGTTCAAAAGTTTCAAGCTCATTTCTAACTTTAGCTCTTACGGTTAGCAAAATGTTTTTCTCTAGAAAAAGTGGCCCTGCTTTCATATTGTTGTTAACATTAGTAATTATTGAAATGTATCATATTCTAGCAAGTATCAAGAAAATGCAGAGTTTTAGTTATCTCCACTTTATATCATGACATACATTTTCAATTTTTTACTATTAAAAATAGGATTACAGAATTAAGAAATAACTCAGGAGAGAATCTAATTATCACACAGGTAATTTTCTTAGATTAATATGAATCCCATGCCAGTTCTGTGGTCCTTAACTCTATAAAGTATATTCCTCAATTTTAACACTTCTTGTGGTACCACTACTAAACTATACAGAATAAATGGCCATATATATATGTGTGTGTATATATATAATGTATATATACATATATATAAAGACTTCGCAAAACAATATTCAGAATCTCTCAGTAATTCATTACAAAATTGTAGCATAGGTGATGCCAATTGAATATTTATTGAGCATCAAGCAGCAGAAACTGTGCTAGCCACTGGAAATATAAAAGTTTCTATGACTTGGCTCCTCTCCTCAAGAAATTTAAAGCCTAGTAGGGAAGACAGGCTTGTACACAAATAATTATATATTTCAATAAGTTATTTATTATAATCCTAGAAGATCACAACAGAATGTTTATAAATTTTAGTAAAGGAGATTAGGGAAAGTCTCTTGGAATAGATGATATATTAAGCAAAATATGAGTAGGATTTTCCAGAAAGACAAATACAGAAAAGCAGAACAGCAAAGAATTGCATGTTAAAAAATAAGCAGGTAAGAAAAAGCCAGACATAGTAAAGTAGGTCATTTCTTATGACTTGCTAATTCAATATATATGGGGATAGAGGTTGGCAGCAAGTTAAATTAATTCAATGTGTATGGGTGTGGTGGGAGTAAGATCATACTAATAAATATACTTCATGCTGTCAGTAGTGGGAAGACATTTAAAATATCACAGTCAAAAAATCAGATTTCCCCTTGTAGAAAGATCAACCCTGGGATGAGAAGATCATTTCTGATGTTTGGTGTAAGTCTGGGAAAGAGAATTAATGTAGAGGTCACCAAGATGGAAAGGACGAGAAGATTTGAGTTTGGCTTGTCAAACTTGGCTTCACAAGTTCGATGAGTTCCACATGGTAAGGTGCATACATGGAATTACTTTATTTTTTTTCTAATAAGTCTCAGCAAATTTTTGTTAAACACCCTATTTTTCTGGGTAGCAATGATACTTAAGCTTATCAGTCAGCAACAACTCAGTCTAATTTAGTAACTTTTCACTAGATTCTTGCTTAAAACCAAATTTAGGACAATTCAAAACATCCTTTCAAAGAGCTCATGCAGAAATTTCTACAAATACAATAAGCTGTTGCCTGCAGGAAAATCTGGGGGTGGGAAAAATTTCATATAACATCTTGGTAACTGTAGAGTTGGCTTTTTTGGTTATGGTAGAGTACATAGCTGTTCTTTCTGGTGACCAATTGAATGCAACTGCATACATACTGATGGCTTTAGAAAAGAGAATTTTCAGATAATACAAATGTATGCGTTTAGAATCATAAATTATAAATTAATAATAAAGGGATAAGTAATTTTCAAAGACAAGGCAGATTTATTTAAAGGTTGCAAAATTAACTAGAAATAAAAAATATTGTCACTGAATATATTGGTTAAGGTTTAACTGGGAAAGAAGAACAACTATGACCCATGATAACTAGAAATGTATTTTTGGAAGTATACATTATGTAAATAAGGGAAGTACTAGGGAATTAAAAATCTGGAAGTTGATGCTGTATAATGAGAAAAGGAATTACTAACCAAATGTCCTGAATAACTAACATTGGAAAAGTCAGAGTTTGCAGGCAAAGCCAGTGGTCCAAGCACACGCAGGCACCAGATTGATGATGCAGACTGGGAAAAGATGGAGTAGTTTATGGCAAACTGCTGCTTTTGTGTACCACTGCTTCTGCATCTGGGGATGGGTCTTGGGCCAGTGTTAGTCAGCAAGGGCAGCATTCAAAACCACAAACGAGCATAAGACAAGCTGGGAGCCACTGAGGGCCTACCTATGCCTGAGACTTATCCATCCATGTGACCTTCTGAGTAATGGTCACTGCTTTATTTTCACCTTTCAATTTTCATGCAAGATTCTCATTTGGCCAATCTAGCCATGGTGACGTGGCATCTTATAATAATCTATTTACCATTTTTAACCTCCAGATAGAGAGATTATCAAAATTGTTATTCTGTTTACCTTTATGCTATTCTCTGCTTTACGAAAATATGCTAACACTTAGCTAAAAAAGAAATACATAGAATCCCACCTTATCTGTCTTAGGTTAAGTCCATTCTCATATTTGTCACACTCCCCCTTTGATATTCTGTAACCTAAATATTAACATATAAGGTTATCTTCTCTTAGCATATTATGTACATGGTAGAGGAATAAGAAATGTTTAAAAGAAAAATAATTGGTAATACATACCTGCATACAAATATTCACATCAAAGCAAAGAACAAATAGAATGACGAAAGTCTTTGTTCCTACTCCTCACACAGTCATAGCTGCTGTTTAAAATATCCTTCCCTTTGTCCTCAGAAAGCACCTTATCGACCCATGGTTTGTTACTTGGTACATTGATCCCATCATTTATTCATGAAGCATCTCTGGCAGTAAAATTCTTATCTTTATCAAGTTATGTTTTATTTTTCTATTGAAATTTGTCACATGATACGCATGTGCTGGATCTCCCAGAAGGCTCTTGCATTCCAGACATATTCCTCTCTATCGCTAGAAATTAAAATGGGTGTATTAACAACCCAATTTTCCCATGATAGAATCAACTCTTCCAACAAGTCAGTTTCTTTTTTGCCTATTGGTTCAGTGACACGATAAACTCAAAGTGGCCGGGAAGCAGTTTCAACTTCCAATTTAATAGGACCATTGATTTGTTCCATGGTAAATGTAGTCTTCCCTTGAAAACTAAAACCTGTAAACTAGCAGAAGCCTAAGGTACAGACATACCAAGCAAAAATTTTGTTAGAGAATATTTCAGGGTAATTGTAAGAGATGTACTCTGTTAGTCATGCCATGACCCTTGAGTCCATATTAGTGACTTTATCAAAAGAACACCATTTATTGACTGCTTATTCAGTGCAATATACAGAAGGCCATTAGATTGGAGTATCAGGGCAGCTATCCAGGTGATAAGGAATTTAAACCAGTGAATTACAGGAGCATGAGCCCATTTCTAAATTCAATTTGCTCTAAAATGAATTCCCTGATCAGAATTAATGCTCTGTGGATTATCCTGATAAATAAGGCATTCAATAAATACATAATTGGTAATTTTGGCAGAAACATTGTGAGAAAGACATATTCATATCTATAGTGTCTATTTCAGTGAGAACAAAGAACTGTTTTGTTTTTGTTTTTGTTTTTGTTTTCTGGAAGTGTTCCAACATAAGCAATCTACCATATTGATTACTATTGGCCTCTCTTGTTGGCAAATGGGTACTCAGCAATGTGCTCATATTTAACTTATAGTCTTATCCTTATTGCCACTTTGTCCATTAGCCTATTAAGCAAAAACAAGGGCAGCTGAAGCAACAGGCAGACAGCAAGGGATAACTCATTTTGTCTACCCAATTAGTAAAATTCTCTCCAGCCAAGTTGGCTCTTTCGAGAGCATTTTGCTTATGGAAAAATAATGCCTTTACACTCTTTGCTCATTTGAAGAGAGTCATTCATAGTCATCTTCCTCAGATCACCATTCACCAGTGTACCAAATATGTCCTTTTTATGCCTCTATCATCCACGCAAATAATTATCTACTACCATTAAATAATTGAAGATCTGTATCTCCAGCCACCTCTCATTCCAGGTAAAACAGACAACAGATGGACTGCACTATTCAAAACTCTCCCATTTTGAGGCTTTTCTTTCATCACTTCTTTCAGGGCCACCCTTCAGGCAGTCATGCTGGATTTATCCCACTTTTGAGTGGTACTAGGATAACCACGCAGAACCATTACTAAGCTGAGCCTAGTTTTTTTTTTTTTTCTTTCTTAGACATATAGTCATAGGGAAGATGCTATGAAACTACACATGGAAAGAAAGGGAGGCAGTGTGGCAGGATGAGGATAGATGGTAGGAAATACAGGAGAAAACACATTTGCTCCTATAAGTTACTTACAGCTTCAGGTCCTACTCAAGCCGAGTGTCACATTTACCACTCACCATAGGCATAACACTTTCTGCTTCTGTGGGTCAAACCACATGCATTTCATGATAAGTCTCTCAGGTATCATAGGAACTTGGTAGCATATTTTTAAGTGTTTAGTTTCTACTAAAGCCTAGTAGTAAGAGAGATGTATTTTTCCATAAAAAGAAAAATAGTATATACAGAGGACAGCATTAACTTTGCTATAGATCCTATGGGTCTGTGTGGTAATTTACACATAGGAGCTAGCTAAAGCCTCCACACAGTATCTCTCTCTGTCATAGACACCTGAATCACAGTTGTATCTAATGAAAAATACATAAACAGAATTTCATGGACGTTTGAGATAGAGTACTAGAGTCCCAAAAAGAGAGAGGAGACAGAATGGAGCATAAAACAATATTTGAATAAATAAAGACTAAAAACTTTCCAAATTTGGAGAAAGACATAAATGTAAAGATTCAAGATGCTCATTGGCCACACAGGAGAATAAATACAAACATAAAAAGAAAAAGAAAACATGCCAAGCATATTGTAGTTATACAGAAAAAATTCATTACATACTCATGTGCAAAAAAAAAAAAAAAAAAAAAAAAAATTCAAATGACTGAAACTTTCAACTGTTCAGCTACCCATAAAAATCCTTTCAAATTCTAACATATTGAAGTCTAAGCCTCTGCTGTTTCTGTTCTGAAATAAAATTATGATCTAAAGCAAGCTTGTCCAACCTGTGACCTGTGGGCCGCATGCAACCCAGGACAGCTTTGAATGCAGCCCAACACAAATTTGTAAACATCCTTAAAACATGAGATTTGGGCAGACTTTTTTTTTTTTTTTTTTTTTTTAGCTCATCATCTATCATTAGTGTTATTTTATTTTATTTCATTATTTATTTATTTATTTATTTTTGAGATGGAGTCTCGCTCTGTTGCCCAGGCTGGAGTGCAGGGGCACGATCTTGGCTCACTGCAAGCTCTGCCTCCATTAGCCGGGCGTGGCGGTGCTATCGTATTTTATATGTGGCGTAAAACAGTTGTTCTTCCAGTGTGGCCCAGGGAAGCCAAAGGACTGGACATCCCTGATCTAAAGAATTATAAATTAAACGATGTTAGCTGATAAACTCCTTTCAAGTACACAGAAGTCTCAGCTCATTATTCAATGCTTTTCGCTTAAAGATTCATGAATATACAAGGATCACACATATTTGAGGGAAGTCAGTGTCTTTTGTGGCCGTACCTAGAAATAAAACCTGAGAGAGTGATTATATATCAGATTTTAAGGGAGTTTTATTGAGGAAAGTTCACTCACTAATGAGTGAGGAAAACAAGATAGGGAAGAATAAGGAGCTAGTTAAATATTTTGTCTCGGGAAAGTCTAGCTTAAGTCATAGAGCGTAAGTTACATTGCAACGCTGTTCCACCTTGACAAAAGGGACCTGTGTACCTCTCGTATCAGTCATCATCTGCAGTTTGCCCCAGGGAGAAATGTAAGCCTTCCCAAGCAAGGCAGCTGAAGGCAACTCTCTCAAACAGAAGGCAACTCTAAGCTGTGAACTGTTAGCAGACACCACAATTATCCACTAGAGAATGGGAAAATCAGCCTGGTAAAGAGGGACTGTATGGGGTACAAATAGCACTTATTACAGACAATAACCTAAAAGAAAAATAATATCAAGTCAAAAAAAATTAAATCTAATTTGATTGAATGAGAGATAATAGACAAGAGAATATGGAAAACTCTAATTACTAATCTTTGGCATAGTTTGGATATTTGTCTCCACCCTAATCTCACATTGAGATGTGATCCCCAGTGCTGGAGGTGGGGCCTAGTGGGAAGTGTTTGGATCATGGCTGTGGATCCCTCATGAATGGATCAGGCCACCTCCTTGGTGATAAGTGAGCTCTCACTCTGTGTTCACATAACATCTGGTCATGTAAACGTGTGTGGCACTTCCCCCTCCACTCTCTCTCCCATTTGATCCTGCTTTCACTGTGTGATGTGCCTGCTCTCCCTTCGCTTTTTGCCATGATTGTAAGCTTTCCCCAGAAGCTGAGCAGATGCCAGCATGATGGTTCCTGTAAAGCCTGAAGAACTGTGAGCCAATTAAATCTCTTTCCTTTATAAATTATCCAGTCTCGGGTATTTCTTCATGGCAATGCAAGAATGGACTAACACAATCTTCAATCAGATTTCAGAAGATTTTTCAATCAATTAAACAAAAGCGAAATACTATTTTAAAGAGGTTTCACCCTAGATAATGTTAGAGTAGTTTGTTTAAGACTAGCCATTTGCCAGTAATCATTATAAACTCTGGCAGAGAGGTATAGAGGAGAAGGTAAACTAACAAACTGAAGTCTCAGAAAAATCACCAAAAGCAAACAGGAACTAATGGGGCATACAATTTTTAAAGAGGTTGCGTAACACACGAGATCAACATCTAAGCAGAATTTTCCCTCAGTGAATGCCCCAGTTAACAGCAGACACCAGGGATAAGGCTCTAGCAGAAAATGTTAGCATTAAAAGGTTACAAAGTCAGGATTCAGAGTTCTGAACTACTTAGAGCAATGTTTTCCAACTTTTTTGGCATCAGGGACTGGTTTCGTGGAGGACAATTTTTCCACAGATAAAGTAGGGGTGAGCATTAGATTCTCATAAGAAGCATGCAACCTACTTCTTGTGCATGCATAGTTCACAAGAGGGTTCACACTCCTATAAGAATCTTTTGCCACACTAATCTGATAGAAGGCAGAGCTCAGGCATAATGCTCACTTGATTGCTGCTTGCCTCCTGCTGTGTGGCCTGGTTCCTAACAGTCCATGGACTGCTACTAGACTGCGGCCTGGGAACTGGGGACCTCTGACTTAAAGTCTATAGACCAGGGTGTCCAATCTTTGGGTTTCTCTAGGCCAAACTGCGAGAAGAAGAATTGTCTTGGGCCACACATAAAAAACACTAACACTAACAATAGCTGATGAGCTTAAAAAAAAACTCAAGAAAAAATCTCATAATGTTTTAAGAAAGTTTACAGATTGGTGTTGGGCAGCATTCAAAGCCGTACTGGGCCGCATGTGGCCTGTGAGCCATGGGTTGGACAAGCCTACCATGGAGAATCACAGAGAGGAGGGCTTAAAAATCCCCTTGTAATTTTCCTTGAATCCTTGGTTGATTCCTAAAATGTTTATGCACAAGACAAGATTTCAGGGAACTCTATAGAAAGCAAAATTGCAAAGGCAAATCCACTGAGCAGAGAATTTTACAACCACCAGGTGCTATGCAGACAGTTTGGAGTCTTGCTGGGTTAGAACATAGCACATTTTCCACTGAAACTCAAGAAGGAGTGAGCCTTAGAAATAAGAAACATGATTTATGACTAAAGGATATGCTCTAGAATTAAGGGCAGAGCTAAAATCACCTACTCCCTCAAAAAAGTTGAAAATGCAGCATCCACAAAGTAATCAAAGTAATGTTGATCAGTAACTTCCTTCCCTGCACGGGCAAAACTAAACACTATTTGGACAAAGATAAGTAAATTCTAGAGTCTCTATGATGTATCAATGTATGATGTAAAACGTCTATTATATAAAATAAAACTTAGTATACAATGACAAATAGGGAAAAAGTGCAATCCACAAACAAGAGCAAAACCAGACAATATAAGGAGACCCATAGACTACTTAGCAGATCAGAAGTTTAAAATAACTGTAAATATTTTTTTAAAATTATAACAAACATTTATTATAATGGGTAGGTAATCAGTAATCTTAGGACTAGTATAAACCATTACCTTACCTGTATCCCACCCTTTCAATAATGGAGACACTAGAATTTAAAAATATAATAATAAAATTATCATGTGGGCTCAAAAACAGACTGACACTACAGAAGAAAAATGATCAGTAAATCAGCAGAAATGTTACAAAAATTCAAACTGAAGCACAAGAGGAAATATATAAGAAAAATAGAGAAAAACTCAATAACTAATAAGGCAGTAAAGAATATGCTAATATATGTGCAATTTCAAGATGAAAGAAAAAGAAAAAAATTCTAAATTTTGATAAAAAGAAACAGAACATTAACTGTACAAAATTATGTATTTGTATACTTCTTATGCTTTCTAAGTAGTTGTATTATTGAGATTTTGGGCCAGACAGCTGTTTGTTGTTGGAGGCTGTCCTGTGCATTGTGGATGCTTAGCTGAATCTCTAGCCTCTACCCACTGTAAGCCAGTAGCACCCCGCAATATGGCCAATCAAAATGACTGGAAACCATGTCAAATGCTTCATGGGGGTGGGTGGGGGATAAAATAATAATCTTCAGTTAAGAACACATGATATTAGCTTTCTGTATTAATTTTCCATTGCCAATGTAAGAGGTCTCCACAATTTTAATGACTTAAAACATTACACACTTATCATTTTAGAGTTTTCTAGTTCATAAGTCCAGGTAGAGTGTAGCTTAAGTAAGTCCTATGTCTAGAGACTCACAAGGCTCAACTCAAGGTATCAGCATACTTTTCTGGAGGAAACTGATATATCAATTTCCAAGCATTTTCAGTTTGTTGGCCAAAGTCAATTCCATACTGTTGTGAGACTGAGGTTCCCATTTCCTTGCTTGCTATAAACCGGGAAATATTCTCCACTTCTAGAGGTTACCTGCATTTTCTGGTTTGGAGCCTGTTTCATCTTCAATGCCAGGAATAGCAAGCAAAATTGTTTTCATGTTTCAAATTCCTCTGTCCTTCCTTCTGTCACATCACTCTACCTTCACCTGGAATAAATCATTCAGATGTTTATCATTGTAGTCGTAGTTCCAAATTTAAATTCTAAAAAATAAAAAAAAATCAAAATAGAATATTTTGTTTTTTATTTAGGACAGTAAAGCTTCAAAATCAGTTTAATCTATTTTTTTCTTTATAGTTAAGTTGACTTTGTTTCCACTATAAAAATAAAAATGTCTCTTACTAAATGTACATGCAATCTGAAGGTGCTATATGGAAATTCTATGACTTATCTTATTATCTAATATTTAAAACAATAGTTTAATTTAAATCTGCTGCGATAACTTGGTTACCTACTATAGTAAAAGAGAAAAGTAAAAGCAGAATTGATGAGATGTTCTCTCTCAGTTCAGAAATTCTATGATTCTACAGTGAAATTAAAAAGTTCTGAGGAAAAGAGCAGTACAAATTGAAGTTTTGGCTTACCTTTTTGATAAAGGTAGCATAATGCTTTTTCTCAATTGAATATTTAAGAATGCATTTTAGTTGAGGCAATGGTTAACAGGCTAAAAACAAAATAATAACTTACTTTTTCATGTTTAGTACTCAGCAGCTCTTTGGGGGTAAGTGAATATTTTATTACTATAGAATGCTTTAGAGATTGAATTGACAGCTGGAGAAAAAATGATTGCTAATTACAAGACATAAAGGCATGAATAACACAGAAATAGCATGTGAAAACATAACATTATTCTTATAGAATATATTTTGTATATTTAGTGTCCCAGATAGAATATAAGAAAAATTCCAAGCTTCCATCACATGGGATTATTTTTCTGTGTGTTTAGATATTCTGTGAAAGAAAGTAGCAGTATACATTACTTCATTACAATTAGCTCATACTCTTCAGTTCCGCAAGGGAAGCTATGAATATTATGCCATAATCAGTGTTCTATAATTTTGATGTGAGGAAGTTAATAAAGAAAAGAGAGAAGAATCAAATAGATACAATAAAAAATGATAAAGGTGATATAACCACTGATCCCACAGAAGTACAAACTACCATCAGATAATACTATAAACACCTCTATGCAAATAAACTAGAAAATCTAGAAGAAATGGATAAATTCCTGGACACATACACCCTCCCAAGACTAAACCAGGAAGAAGTTGAATCTCTGAATAGACCAATAACAAGTTTTGAAATTGAGGAAGTAATTAACAGCCTACCAACCAAAAAAAGCCCAGGACCAGACAGAGTCACAGGTGAATTCTACCAGAGGTACAAAGAAGAGCTGGTACCATTCCTTCTGAAACTACTGCAAACAATAGAAAAAGAGGGACTCCTCCGTAACACATGTGATGAGGCCAGCATCATCCTAATACAAAAACCTGGCAGAGACACAACAAAAAAAGAAAGTTTCAAGCCAATAAGCCTGATGAACATCAATGCAAAAATCCTGATTAAATACCGGCAAACTGAATCCAGCAGCACAGCAAAAAGCTTATCCACCACGATCAAGTCGGCATCATATCTGGGATGCAACACTGGTTCAACATTCGCAAATCAATAAACATAATTAATCACATAAACAGAACCAATGACAAAAACCATATAATTATCTCAATAGATGCAGAAAGGGCCTTTGATAAAATTCAACATCCCTTTATGCTAAAAACACTCAATAAACTAGGTATAGATGGAACATATCTCAAAATAATAAGAGCTATTTATGACAAACCCACAGCCAATATCATATTGAATGGGCAAAAGCTGGAAGCATTTCCTTTGAAAACTGGCACAAGACAAAGGTGCCCTCTCTCACCACTCCTAATCAACATAGTATTGGAATTTCTGGTCAGGACAATCAGGCAAGAGAAACAAATAAAGAGTATTCAAATAGGAAGAGAGAAAGTCAAATTGTCTCTCTTTGCAGATGATATGATTGTATATTTAGAAAACCCTATTATCTCTGCCCCAAAACTCTTTAAACTGATAAGAAACTTCAGCAAAGTCTCAGGACACAAAATCAATGTGCAAAAATCACACGCATTTTTATACACCAATAATAGAGAGCCAAATCATGAGTGAACTCCCATTCACAATTGCTATAAAGAGAATAAAATACCTAGGAATACAACTTACCAGGGACTCGAAGGACTTCTTCAAGGAGAAATACAAACCACTGTTCAAGGAAATAAGAGAGGACACAAACAAATGGAAAAACATTTCATCCTCATGGATAGGAAGAATCAATATTGTGAACATAGAAATACTGTTTAAAGTAATTTAGAGATTCAGTGGTATTTCCATTAAGCTACCATTGAATTTCTTCACTGAATTAGAAAAATCTACTTTAAATTTTATATGGAACCAAAAAAGAGCCCGTATAGCCAAGACAATCCTAAGCAAGAAGAACAAAGCTGGAGGCATCATGCTACCTGACTTCAAACTATACTACAAGGTTACAGTAACCAAAGCAGCATGGTACTGGTACCAAAATAGATATACAGACTAATGGAACAGAACAGAAACCTCACAACATATCTACAACCATCGGATCTTCAACAAACCTGACAAAAACAAGCAACAGGGGAAAGGATTCCCTATTTAATAAATGGTGCTGGGAAAACTGGCTAACTATATTCAGAAAACAGAAACTGGAACCCTTCCTTACACCTTATACAAAAATTAACTCAAGATGGATTAAAGACTTAAATGTAAAACCCAAAACCATAAAAACCCTAGAAGAAAAAGCTTGGCAATGTCATTCAGGATATAGGCATAGACAAAGACTTCATGACTAAAACACCAAAAGCTATTGCAACAAAAGTCAAAATTGACAAACGGGATCTAATCAAACTAAAGAGCTTCTGCACAGCAAAAGAAACTATCATCAGAGTGAACAGGTAACTTACAGAATGGGAGAAAATTTTTGCAATCTACCCATCTGACAAAGGGCTAATGTCCAGAATTTTCAAGCAACTTAAACAAATTTACAAGAAAAAAACAAACCCATCAAAAGGTGGGCAAAGGATATGAACAGACACTTCTCAAAAGAAGACATTGATGCAGCCAACAAACATGAAAAAATTCTCATCATCACTGTTTATTACAGAAATGCAAATCAAAACCACAATGAGATACCATCTCATTTCAGTTAGAATGGCAATTATTAAAAAGTCAGGAAACAACAGATGCTGATGAGGTTGTGGAGAAATAGGAATGCATTTACACTGTTGGTGGGAGTGTAAATTAGTTCAACCATTATAGAAGACAGTGTGGCAATTCCTCAAGGATATAGAACCAGAAATACCATTTGACCCAGCGATCCTATTACAGGATATATAGCCAAAGGATTATAAATCATTCTACTATAAAGACACATGTACATGTATGTTTATTACAGCACTATCTACAATAGCAAAGACTTGGAACTAACCCAAATGCCCATCAATGATAGACTGGATAAAGAAAATGTGGCACATATACACCATGGAATACTATGCAGACATAAAAAAAAAAAAATGAGTTCATGTCCTTTGCAGGGACATGGATGAAGCTAGAAACCGTTATTCTCAGCTAACTAACACAGGAACAGAAAACCAAACACCACATGTTCTCACTCATAAGTGGGAGCTGAACAATGAGAACACAAAGACACAGGGAGGGGAACATCACACACTGGGGCCTGTTGGTGGGTGGAGGGGAAGGGGAGGGAGAGTATTAGGACAAATACTTAATACATGTGGGGCTCAAAACCTAGATGACAGGTTGATAGGCGCAGCAAATCACCGTGGTACGTGTATACCTATGTAACAAACCTGCATGTTCTGCACATGTATCCCAGAACTTAAAGTAAAATAATTACTTTTTAAAAAATCTTACCAGCTAGAGAGTTTAACTTTCAGAGAAAAAGTTCATCAAAATTTTATGATAACTCCAGATATATTTCATACAGTCTCTAACGAAAGCAACAAAGGACCTTTTATTGGTATTCTAATTTTTTCTACTTTGCTGTATTTTCCTAAAGATTCAATTTTAAGTGCTACCCACATTATAATATTAGATTTCAAAACCATCTACACCCTGAAGATGGCTTACCATAACTTCCACAAGTGTATAAAGCATGTTTGAGGGAAAACCAAAAATTACCTATACCATAATATAGCATTTTGTACAAGTTAATAATGGGAAGGGATATTAATCACAATCTGAATACTGAGAAAATTCTACTATTTGCTCACTTTGACTCACTGTAGTTGTTGAATTTTAGCAACTCTAAGAAATGTTTCCTTGCAGTTCTACAACCTAATTTTAAACCTAACATATTCATACCAAGACATTCTGATAAGATTCTCTTCAGAACTGTCATTTATAACACTAAGATTGACAAGATAAATTCAAATGAAGAAATAAATGAATTAGTGAAATAGCTTAAAAACATACATGGAAATTTCATTAATCAATAAAGCTAAATATCACCCTTATTTATCAACAATTTGCAAAGTAAAAGATATTGAAAAAAACAGGTTTTCATTAGCAATAGCAAATATTAATCTTCAACTTAGTACTAAACTTAATGAGAACCGGGTTAAAACAAATGAGAAAGTCACAAATTCTAACGGAAAATTTTAAAATAGAAAGTAATCAATGGTAAATATACTATGTTCTTAGAAGAAAATACTAAGTGCTATAGAAAGGTCTGTTCTCACCAAGTTAATTTATAGATTTAACATATTTTAAATTAAAAATTCAACCACATTTTAAAAGGAATTACTTAAAATAATTATAAAATGTATAAGGATACATAAACAGTCAAGAACATTCAGTTGTATTCTAAAGAAAAATACATTCTTGGGTTGCAGGAAAGATGTAAGAATTATGAAGTCAGGAAGACCTGCCTCATATGATAATGTGTCTTAAATATCTTAAAACACACCATGTAAACTCAGAAATACAGATCAATGGATAAAAATTGTGAATTTATGAACAAACCCCTTTTTTGAGTAAAGTTTTAAGAGAAAAACAAAGCTGTAAAAGTAAGAGAAAAGTTTAATGAATCCTACCAGAAAATCTCGAGTTATATTAAGGGAAAATATACATTGTATTATAAACACTTGTAAGGAAGAAATAAACTTAAAACAAGTTTAAAACTCAAATGACAGGCCAGTGAAAATAAGTTCTATTTCTTACTTTGCTTGAGAAACAAAATTTCTTTTGTTTTATGTAGTTGAGAAAAAAATAACAATTGACTGGAGACTATCCAATATATATTTTTGAACTTATCTACAATAAAAAATACACCAATCAACTAGATCAGTCTTTGAAGGATATAGATGTATATATTCATACATGAGATATACATTCATGTTATGTAACAGTGAAACCTGCAATTACTTTTGCACCAACTTAATATTAAATTTTATATTATATACATTATATACACATATATTACATTGTATATTATACTAATTCATTCAGAAAAAAGAAAGTTACACGAAACATCTTACAGTAAGGATTGTCAAAAACAAGTAAACTATAAAATCTTAATAAAAAGCCTTTGAAAGAATATTCTTGTTTTAACTAAATATTAGACTTTTTAATGTCTAAAACCTTTTTGAGAGAAAAATAACTATGGCAAAGTCCTCCATGAAATATACTATGATATAATAATGAAAATATGGCTTGATAAAGCTAGCCAAAGCTAAGTGTAAGTTAAATCCTCTGTGTGGGTGAGGTCTTATGTAATGATTAGATGATTTATGAGAAATTAATATTGGAAGGCAAGTGAAAAAATATCTCTAAATCAGGGAATATAGTATGTGAGAACTATGTAGGTGTATGACAGTGAGTGCAAGATGTCGAAATATTTTTACTCTTTACTTTGCAAAGTATAATCACTGTAAAATTGTGAAGTGTGTATATTTAGTGTCACATAGTATATCTTTAATGGTGCAAATGGGAACACACTGTACAAAAAGTTCTCTGTTAAGGTACCCATCAAGGATGTTTAATTCTACATCTTTGTAATGCAGATGAATTAACAAAACTGTGGGAATTTTGACTTTGGAATTCCTGACTCTTGCCTTGTTAATTTCTCAACCTTAATGTTCCAATATCAGATCCAAATGACTACACATGGTGGATATTACTATCAGCTCAAGATGTTTCTAGAATGTAGAATTTACACTTAAAAAATCATTTGAGAGGGAAGAGAAAAGCAAAAACAATCAGAGTCTGTTCTTTTGATTAGCAGCAGATATCTTTATTAGTTGGATGAGAATGTGAAAATGAACCCACAGTAGTGACAGAAGGTGGGAAAGTGACAGAAAACCATGATTATTTTGATTATTTATACATGTAAAATGTGTGAAATAAACCTCAGATTTTGGAGGAAAATGTCTAAAGGATAAAAAGCAAAGAACTATATTTATAAGTGTTTACTGACTTAAAGTAAAGCCAAAACTACCTTTAAAGATAATGTACATACACACAAAAATAGTTGCCAGCATGAGATATCCAGGGAAACTTTTGAAATATTACTGTGTTACCTCATGAAGGATTGTGGCATAAGCAACAACATAGCGAAGGTGTTTCCTTGCATATTCTCTAATATTGCCTGTTTTCTGCTTCATTGCTTAGGTTAGGAAAAGTGGTAGAAAAGATTGGGTAATTATGTTTTTTTTTCATTTTTATAAGAGAACATCATGATTGGAGATTGTGGTGTCTAACTAGAAACATTGCATTTTTAACAACTGATGCTCATAAGACTTTACCTTAACAGCAATCAGGCCTTGAAAGGCATCTTAAAACAGATGTACTTGAACATGACTCCATGTTTAGAGTTTGATGAGCCAGAGGGGCTTCCCAATTCTCACATGGACAGTTTCTTATCTATTACACATCATTCCTCTTTATCTACAGTGTTACACATTCAATACATGCATGTAATTTCTGTCTGTTTTGCAGTCATCACTCAAGTAATGTGGAAGGTTAAATAGGCATCTCAAAGCTTGGAAAATGTGTTAGGTTTCAGTATTCCAGTGCTGTTGGTTTACTAGAAAAATATTCATTTTAAAATTTATTTATAATTGAATTATTGATAGAATTTATTAAAATTTAAATGAAAGACAAAAGTAGGGGTGTGTGTGTGCGTGTGTGTTGTGCATTCTAGAGAACAAAAATCAGTTTTAAATGCTGAAAAACTTTTGACAAAAAGTTCTAGTAAGGGATTTTAGAATTCAATTTGTTCAAATAGTATAGATAAATGAGAAGTTTTCTCATCAAATCTGCTGTAGTAACCAAAAGAGAAGTGCTTTTTTCAAATAAATATTATTTTCATAATTATCACCATATGAACATTTATTGATGCTTACAGAATAGACATACAGATTGACATCCTTTGTTGCTATAGATATAGATTATCCAAATAAAAAAACTATTGAATGCATAATACATTTTGGTGACTGAATGTCTATTTATTCTGTGTATGCAAAATAATGAAGTAGGCAATGAATTAGGCCATGAATGTATCTCTCCCCTATTCTTCTTGCGTGCCCCTTCTCCCTTCAGATATGATGACTCTTATTTGCCTAGTGATTTGTTCTTTCGCTCAGATGCTAAGTCTTCCCTCTTTGCTTCAGTGGTATTACAGCCAATGCTTTGGCCTTTGCACTGTTCACTTCTCCTTCTATTATACTCAAATAATCAAATATTAACCAAATACCCTACTCTTTATTGTAATGAATGAGATAGATTTGGAAATATTTTTTAAAAGACATAAGAATTGTTCCCAGATATTTAAATCCAGTAGAAGAGAAAATATATGTATGCAGATCGTTTAATAAATTATAGAATGTGATAAAAAGATATTGCTGGAAACTGGAGGATAAAGAGGTATGAACAAAGCAGAGATGAGAAAAAATATGCTAAAAGCAGAAAAAAACAAAGTAAAAAATATGGAGGGATAAAAAGTCTAGGTAGACGTGAAGAATAACAATTATATTTGGCTAGAACGGTGGTTAAGGGGAAATAATCAAAGTTCATCTTTCATAGCACTTTGTAGTACTTTGATTTTAAACCATAAAAGTCCTTGGGTGAAGAATGCAAGTTTCATTCTTTGGCAAAGGTAGGCAAAGGTTTTTGAGAAAGGAATGGACATGATTAAATCTATGATTTAGGTAAAACTATTCTGGAAAACAGTGGGAATTAACTTCACAAGTAAACACAAACAATATTTTTACAGTTTTAATTTTGGTAACAGTTAAAATGAAGGAATAAAGTTACTAGTGATGAAAACGAATTCATGAAATAAAATTGAGGAAAACTCAAAAGACAAAGATAGGTATGGAAGAGTTTAATGTGCTTCAAAATATACCATTAAATCCCTTTTTCATTTAGGCTAAAATTTTTGAGGGCAGGAGTTTTAAAAATTTTGTTATCACTGCTGAAGTCTCATTGTCTAGAAGAGAACCTGGCACACAGTAGTTCATCAATACCAATTGTGTAATGAATCTAACTTATCTTGATATTAATCAAAATCTTAGGCTAAAAAATCTAATTATCTTCCATACTCAGATTTATATTAATTATGAACTCATTTTCTAGTTCCCAGTGAATTAATTCAAATAAATAAGTCACTGTCAAAAACTGTTTTCACTCCCATCTCTCACCATATGTAGAAATCAATTCAAAATGGATTAAACACTTAAATCTAAGACCTCAAACAATGAAACTACTATAAGAAAACATTGGGGAAACCCTCCAGAACATTAATCTGGGCAAAAATATCTTGAGCAATACCCCCCAAGCACAGGCAGCCAAAGGAAAAATGGACAAATGAGATCACATCAAGTTAAGAAACTTATGCACAGCAAAGAAAACAGTCAACAAAGTGACGAGACATCCTACACTATAGGAGAAAATATTTGCAAACTATCTATCTGACAGAAGATTAATAACTGGAGTATACAAGATGATCAAACAATTCAACAGGGAAAAGTCTAATACTCTGATTAAAATGAGCAACATCATTGATCACCAGAGAAATGCAAACCAAAACTATAATAAAATATCATTTCACTGCAGTTAAAATAAATAATTGTCTATTCAAGGTTTCCTTTATGGAGTTTGAATTGTTTCAGTCCATCACAATACAATAGAATAATTCATAGAACCTTAAGAGTGATACACCAACTAGCCGGGAGCAGTGGCTCACACCTGTAATCCCAGCACTTTGGGAGGCCAAGGCAGGTGAATCACAAGGTCAGTAGTTCGAGACCAGCCTGGCCACCATGGTGAAACCCCATCTCTAGTAAAAATACAAAAATTAGCTGGGTGTGGTGGTGGGCGCCTGAAACTCAGCTACTTGGGAGGCTGAGGCAGGAGAATCATTTGAACCCGGGAGGCAGAGGTTGCAGTGAGTCAAGATCGCTCCACTGTACTCCATCCTGGGTGACAGTGTGAAACTCTGTCTCAAAAAGAAAAACAAAAATAGATTGATACACCATCCAAAGCTATAATCTCCATTCTATGATATCAGGGCTTGTTCCTCTCCAACTCCATCCTTCCAACCAAGCACCCATTCTTCATGTGTCAGGTACAGTGTCTTCTTGAGTCACTCTGGTGACACAGTGTTAAATAAAGCAGAATCCCTATGTTCAAAAAGGTTTAGAGCTCATGGAAAAGTTTCTCCAGAGACTTTTCTATGTAACATTGAATCCTAGAGAATATACAGATGGTCAAAATCAACATAATTTCAGAATTTCTCACAACCAGTCTTTTTAAAACAAAAGTGCAGTCTCTGAGATCAGGGCATTCTAAATAGAAGTCCTGGTTCCACACTACTGAAATAGTAGTCCAAATGGTTCTACTAACTTCTGGAACAATAGTGGTTAAAGCAGTATTTTCATAGGAAAATTAAATTAAGCAAATTTGTAAAAAAAAAAAATCAAATCAGAATGATCTGAAAATTTTTAGCATAATTCCATAACTCAAATAGCATTTCAGCCCATCATATAAAATTAAGTATGAAATTATATAGTATAGGAGGTAACTAGAGTACCAGTAGATTCAAAACTTCTAGCTTAGATCTAAGCTGTTTTAAATTGACAAACAAAAAATTTAAAATTTATGTATCTTATCAAATTACTAAATAGTTGTTATAGCAGTCACTAACTAAAATATTTTATACATTATCAGGAGATAAATATATAGAGTGGGCTTTCAGAGAGTATGTCACAAACAACGTAAAAGACAATACAGTGTAATTCTAGCCTATATTTTCCATAATTACACTGTGGATAATTTTGCTCTACTGACAATCTGCTTTGCAATGTTTCTGGACTTTCTCAAAAGAAGCTTAGCAAAACTCTACATATTGTGCATATGCAGTGAAGCAATTGTATGCATTTTTATTTATTGTTATTTCCAAGATAGAAATTGACAAGTCTCTTACTTGAGAAGATACCTAGTATATCTCTAGGTAACTATCTTCAGATATGTGTGAATATCTGTATCTTGGAAAACAATTCCAAGTGGTATGGCAATAGAAAAGGTCCAGAAATACAAACAGGCAAAGCTTATAATAGGCTTTGAAATGCAATGAAAGATAGAATTTGCATTGACTGTAACCACTCTCTAGTCATTTTAAACACATCCTCACAGTCTAATCTACAAAGGGTGACCTGCAAATTTTTGCTATTACATCATTCTATAACTACGTTTTATGTCTTGGTTCACTAAAAGATGCCCGAATTTACATTTTATTTAGTTGGAAAATCTCCCGGACCTTATATATTATTTGCTAATATCTGGCAATGTTCTAGAATATTTCTCTGTTTCCACTGCTACCCTGTACCCCTTATTTTGTGGTCTCAAGGGTAATTTCTGGTGTTTCACCATAAACAATACTAGCTACTGGCAATCTGGTTCTCTTTATTTCTTTAAATTTCTCTGATACTTCAGCACTTTGTTTGCTATCCACGGGCTGGCTGATCTCACATGTTAACTGATATGTTAACTCCCCTGCTCAGGAAAAGGAATTACATTCAGGAAGCTAAGACTGACAAGGAAATGAAGCAAAGCATTCCTGATGGTACATACTCTTCTGCCTAGGAGAATCTATAAGCATGTCTTAAATTGTGGTTTTGCAAATAAAAAATGTACTGGTACATAAGAATGTAGGTTGTGGATCACCACTATGCTTGTATAGCTACTGCTTTATAATGAAGTCATCCATCGAAATGCTCAAAATAACACTGGAAGAAATCTAAGTAAGTGACAACACAAATTCCAAGCTTTAGTTAAATTTACTATTACCTTTTAGATATGAGATACATAATGAGATCATTATTTTTCTAATCTGTTTTTGCAATCACTGTAACTATTCATTAAGTTTAACCTAGAATCCAAACTAAAAACTGTTCTTAAATGATCAGACTGAAAATTGAGCTAATACAGTACAGTTTTAATTTAGTAATGTCTTTGGCAAGAGCATAGTGACAATATTAATGATCCAGAAGGCAGTTCACAAAGTACTAAGGCATAAAATATAAATGTGATAAAATCTTAGAAACTGTTGTAAACTAATGTTGAAACTTTGAAGAAACGCATTATACTAAGAGTGGCAAGGGCGTTAAAGCTCAGATGCATGTAAATTATGGAATGTGGAAAAAAATGAGATAAAATTTGCAAAGGCTTCGTGTTCTTACTTGAATATGAATTATAATGGAAAATATTTGACTTAATTAGCAAAGTCTCAACAGCTAAAGAACAAAAACAAAAATAAATTAATAGGAAGGATAAATAAACAGAGAAATACTGACATTAATAGGACATCTTGTGAATGACAAACAGTTACAGGTAATTATTAATTTTATGAAACAATGTACACTGGTGTTTCAGTATAGTGCAATATGTGTTATACAAAACCTATAAAACCTAGAAGTGTGCCCAACCTCCTCAACATAAATTCCATATATCACAGTCATTTTGTAATTTAACCCACACAGCACCACAAAGTGACTTTACTTCCTGTCTCTTCAGATGAGTAAATTGGCAGTGTATATGAAAGCACTGGTAATAAACTACAATAAAGTCTGACTTTCTTTTTTCATTTTTTTTAAAAGTTTAATGTGATTTTTTAAATTATAATATTAACATATGGTCAAAACATAAATTTGAATACAAATATAAAATCAAATCAAGGATAACATGAACCTGAAAATAAAAATAAATTTTAACTCTTAGTTCCATAAATAAGTACATTTAACATATCAATATATGTAATTCTAGTATGTATATCTGTATTCCTAACTCACATGGTAGTACCGAATATTTACAATTTGTAGCATGTTCTCTCAATATATCAGAGGCATTTTCTATTTTCATTACATACTATTTAAATCTTGAGTGCAATGTTTTAAAATACTCTATCTCAAAGCTATCCTTCATTTAGTCAGTGCCTTTTTTGTTGATATTTTAGCTGTTTGTAATAATTGTCATTATAAACTATTTCTAAATTAGTACATTTACATATACATATATTGTCTCTATCATTTTTTATTGTCTTAGGTTTGACTTCTAAGAATTTGAATTCTAGGATAGATTATATGATTTTTAGGACTTTTAAGCAATATAATTTTTGTAAACATTTTTATTTTGAAATTATTTTAGACATACAGAAATCTTTCAAAGACAGGACACAGAATTTTTGTATACTTTCACCAAATAAAATGTAACTTCCCTGGAAGTTCCCCTGAAGTTACATTTTATGTAATCACTGTATATTTGTCAAAACTAAGAAATTAACATGGGTGTAACATCATTAATTAACCTACAGACTTCATTTGGATTCACAGCTTTTTCACTAATGTCCTTTCTCTATGTGAGAATTCAGTCCAGGAGATGACATTGTGTTTAGCCATCATGTTTCCTCAGTCTCCACCAGCCTGGGAGGTTTTCTTGTTTTTTCTGTTTTTCATGACCTTAACACTTTTGAAGAAGACCAATAAAGGAATGTTAACACAATTCTAGAGATATTATAAGCTTTAATAATAAAATTTTGAAACAATAAATCAGTTTTAAAAGAGTGAATATTAAGGGGAATGATATAGTTTAGATGTCTGTTCCCTCCAAATTTATTGTTGAAATATGATCCTATTGTTGGAGGCGGGGCCAAGTAGGAGTTGTCTGGGTCATGGGAGATGGATCCATTATGAATGGCTAGATGCCTTCTCCTTTGTAATTAGTTCACAAGAGGTCTGGTTGTTAAAAAGAGTCCGGAACCTCCCACTTCTCTCTCTTGCTCCCTCTTTCACCATGTGACATGCGTGCTTCCCCTTCACTTTCTATCAAAAGTAAAAGTTTCCTAAGGCCTCACCAGAAGCAGATGCCAGCACTATGCTTCTTGTACAGTCTGCAAAGCATGAGCCAAAATAAACCTCTTTTCTTTAAAAATTATCCAGTCTCAGGTATTTCTTTATGGCAATGCAAAATGAACTAATAAAGGGCTCTTGATTTTATAAACATACAATAAATTAAATACTTTGTGTAGGTGTAAGAGTCAATATGCTAAGCAACAACAAATATTACAAAGGTAGGAAATAACTACAACCACAAGTCAAAAACATGGTATAACTGAATATATAATTAAAAGAAGCATCAAAAAACTATTAAGAAGAGTTTCCTAAGCAAATGCTGCTTAGGAAAATGGATATTTTAACAAAACTAGGTATTTAAAGTTAGGCTGAGTTAAAAAATTATGGCAAAAAGATAGAAGTAGTAGTCTCTGTGCTCTGATTCCAGAATTCTGGTTAATTTACTTTTATATTTTAAAGTGTTTTCTTCCAGAATATATTTAAATAAGTTAGTAAAAACATTATTCTTATTTTTAACAGACTCTAAGATAATTTGCCATTTTCTTCTTGGATTATATCACTTTTCTTTTCCAAATCATTGATTGGCCATCAACTTTTAGAAGTTAGATAGTTTAAAAATTTGTTGTTTTCATATTTCTGGGACAAATTTTTCTTGGCAGAGATTTGCAGAAAGCCAGATAAGGGATATTACCCATTTAGTTTAGAGTTACTTTTAAATCTCAGGAACTATATCCAGTCATTTTTTAGCTTCAATATGAGGGCTTATTGAATAATTTTCATTTAAAACTCTGCAACAGGCACTTTCACTATTGATCTATGTTATCTTCTCATTTTCTCAATTTCACTCATTTCTCTCTTTCGCTGTCTTTGTCTTGCTCTTTCTCTAATTCCTTCTTCATTCACATTTATTAACTGATGCTAATATGGGGAAAATGATAAAAATATTACATGATTTAATATATATTTCTTAAGTTATCAAATTTAAAAATTGGAAGAAATCTTAAATATTATTTAATCAACCCCTTCATTTCACAGATTAACAGATTAAGGTTCAAATAAGATAAATAATTTCAGACACTTCCATTTCTACCTGGTAACTGGTGGGACAAATGTTTTCTCATGTTATATTCTTGTAAGCAGGACTTAGGTTCTGTGAATATCTTCACAATTATTTGTAGGTGCTCATTCTTCTGGTCTCAGTTTTATGAAATCAAGCTAATTAGATTTAAATAATTACATAAAGGAAATGTTCACATTAAGGTTTAATGACTGATCATGTGAGGACACTATGCCAAAATATGACAGAATCCTCAGTGACAAAACTTTATGTAAACTGTCTTTGCTTTAGGTCATAGATCACTTGTAGATTTTCCAGATAATATATATGAGAATAAATAAGTAGCAAAAGTGTCTTAAGAATAGAAAAAAAGTCAAAATAGAGGAAATAAAAAAGATATTTTCAATAAAGAAGTTTGAATATATGCAACTGTTTAAGATGTTCTTTAAAATACAGCAAAATGTTGTAATCATTGCATTTTGAAGAAATGAGAAGAAATTACCAAAAGAAAAAAGCAGGTTGTACATAGAAGTGACACTTGTCTGGGCATGGCGGCTCGCGCTTGTAATCCCAGCACTTTGGGAGGCCGAGGCGGGCGGATAACGAGGTCAGGAGATTGAGATCATCCTATCCTGGCCAACATGGTGAAATCCCGTCTCTACTAAAAATACAAAAATTAGCTGGGCATGGTGGTGCGTACCTGTAGTCTCAGCTACTCGGGAGGCTGAAGCAGGAGAATCATTTGAACCTGAGAGGTGGAGGTTGCAGTGAGCCGAGATCACAGCCCATCCAGGCCACAGAGCGAGACTCCGTCAAAAAAAAAAAAAAAAAAAAAAAAAGGAAGAAGAAGAAGAAAAGAAGAAAGAAGAGACACTTGCAGCTTTCCAGATAAGGCTGATTTTTCCATAGATGTGAACCTCCCCATAGGGAATCATTCATCAGATATCTGTATATTGCAATGATATGTAGATCATTAAGAATCTGTAATATACGAGAGAATATATGGGAGAGTAAAGATGGGAGTTCTATTATTGAACAAATTAACCATGAAGTAAGAAGTGAGAGTTATGTCAATATGTCTAAAGATTAAACTGGAAATTAACTGCTGCATTTATTAATCCTCTGACCAGAACCGTAAGTAAAGTGTCAACAGAAATAAAAATTTCTGGTGATGAGAATTTCATTTCTACTCAATAAATAGTAATAATCAAACATTTTATTTTATTTTATTTTTATTATTTTTTTTTTTGAGACGGAGTCTTGCTCTGTCACCCAGGCTGGAGTGCAGTGGCCGGATCTCAGCTCACTGCAAGCTCCGCCTCCCAGGTTCACGCCATTCTCCTGCCTCAGCCTCCCGAGTAGCTGGGACTACAGGCGCCCGCCACCGCGCCCGGCTAGTTTTTTTTTTTGTATTTTTAGTAAAGACGGGGTTTCACCGTGTTAGCCAGGATGGTCTCGATCTCCTGACCTCGTGATCTGCCCGCCTCGGCCTCCCAAAGTTCTGGGATTACAGGCTTGAGCCACCGCGCCCGGCCTATAATCAAATATTTTAATATTTTATTCTGAGCAATTTATCGAAGACTAGCTTCGGGATTCACATGTCTTACAAGTGACTATGTCAGTTAGTGTGAAGTTAATTTGAATGTAGGTAGTCACACCCTAATTTCTGGACCATACATGAAATTCAGACAAATGTAAAGAGTACGATGAAAGCTGCTTATTAGTGTTATATCCTCTAATGTGTGAGAATTCTGCTGAGTATGAAGATTTGATAGCCTTTATAAAATGGTCTTAGTCGTTTCTGCTGAAGAGAAGCCAAGGATCCATGTTTAAAAGTCAAGTAGATGATATCCCACTTCTAGGATCCTCCTGTCTAATTATTTTACTAATATCCTATGGCCCTAGTCATTTGAATAAAAAGGTAGATTCAGCTCAGCCAAGATTTTACTGTATTAAAGATCACAAGCCTGGCCCCTTGCAAGTTTGCTTTAGTAGAACTTGGTCTCCATAACATCAGCTTATTCCTTGTGATGAAAGCCTCAGTGAGCCAGATCACTTGTGAAGGTCAGAAGCTTGCATAACCTCCAGTCATGGAAATCTTGCCTCTATGAACTACTGATTAATAAACTGTTATCTAGTGTAAACAATTAAACAATGAAAAAATATAATTAATAATTTTCATATATTTGACAACAGGCAAAGTACAACTTGGCACAGGAGAGATGAGAAAATAACACAAATCCTATGATCCTCAAATTTTTATCTGAAGGCACTTTCTGGACAGCAGCAAAAGGAGAGGAAAACCAGTGAAGAAATTAAAGAGTTAAGGAGACAGAGCTTGGAACATATTATTTGCAAATATGCAGTGAAAATTTGTAAATGCATATTGTAAATACCTCAACAACAATAAAAAATGAAAATATAAGTAATAAGAGGAAATAAGTGGAATACTAATAAACATAATTCATTCAAAATAATGCAAATTAATCTAAAAAAAGGACACAGGAGAAAATAAAAACCAGTGGATAATCATAAAACACAATATTGATAATTATGCTAAATGTTGAATATCTAAACACTCCAAATTAAAGGCAGAGACTGAATAAAAAAGGAAGACTTACATAACTATAGAGAATTGACAAGAAACATAAAGAAAAAGACAGATGGCTTAAAATTGAAAGATAGAAAAAGATGAAGATAATTTTCTATTAATGATAATAAAACTGGAGGAACTATATTAATATCAATGAGGCTAATACCAAATTTAATGAAATATATTTCATGTGCTTATCAAGAAAACATAGCAATCAAAAAATGTATGTGTAATCCCAAAGTTTCAAAATACATAAAGAAAACCTGAAAGAAGTAAAAGAGAAAAACAGACAACTTCACAATTACAGTAATATCTTTCAACAATCCTCTCTTAGTTAATAGACAAGTAGAGCATTGGTGGAACTAGAGAAGAATTAGGACAACTTTACTAATCAAATTTATGTAATAAAATTTATAGATTAATATAAATATTAAAAAATTACAAAGTACACTTTTTTTTTCCAAAGTCATGCAGCATTCACTGAGTTTGACCTTAATTTGGGCTATAAAACCATTCTTAATAAATTTTAACAGGATTGAAATTTTATATGGCAGTTCTCTGACCACAGTGGAATTAAATTAGAAAATACTAACAGAAGTATGCCTAGAAAAATTCCCAAATTTTTGGAAAATAAACATCATAGTCACAAACAAATCCATGGGTGAAAGAAGAAATTACAGAGAAGTTAGGAAATAATTTGAACTAAGTAAAATTAAACACATACTGCCAAAATTTTTGGAAAGCCACCAAACCAAGTTTAGACAAAATTTAATATGTTCAAATGTTTGATCTAGAAAAAAAAAATTGTGACCTAAGATTCCTTCTTAAAAAACTAGAAATATAAAAACAAATTCAACTTTAAATAAACAGAACTGATTTTAAAAACTTACATTAAACAAATAGAAAATAGATAATACAGAAATAAATTAAGTCAATAGATTGTTCTTTGAAAAGATAAATATGATTGATAAATTTCTTCTTATATACAGATCAACTGAAAAAGGAGAAACAGATTCCTAATATCAATTAGGTAAGAGTACATATGTACATTTATTATTTGTCAGCTCAAATAATATAAAAGAGTACGTAACACATGAAAGATTAAAAAAAATTTTAAAGAAATGGCTTGAAAATAAATTGGTCTTAGTCTAATGTTATTTATTATTTTCAAAATCAAAAGATGCTTTCTTCTAGAAAAGCAATTGTCTTCAATGCTGCTTGAACATTTTACTTGAAAAATTTGAAAATATGTAGCTCTTTTCTTTGATAGTTATAGGTACTTACAGTACCTGGATCCTTGTGGAAAAAAAAAATTATATTACAATAGTCCCCCCTTATCTGCAGGGGAATTCAAGGCTCTTAGTCTATGCCTGAAACTGCAGATACTACTGAACCCTACACAGACTATGATTCTTCCTATACATACATACCTATGGTAAAGTTTAATATATAAATTAGGTTCATTGAGATAATACAACAATAATAATAAAATAGAACAGTTATAACAATATGCCAGCATCACTATGCTTATGTTTTGGGGCCATTATTAAGTACAATAAGGATTACTTGTCCATAAGCACTGAATACTGCAGTAGGTTTGATAACTGCGATGGCAACTAAGCAACTAATTGGTAGGTACTATTAACAGCGTGGTTTCACAAGACAAAGAGGTGATCTACTGCCAGACAGGATGGAGCAGGATGGTGGGGGATTTCCTCATGCTATTCAGAATGGCAGTAATTTCAAATCTATGAATTGGATATTTCTAAAATTTTACATGTAATATTTTGAAACACAGGGTAACTGAAACCCCAGAATGTGAACTCTTGGATAAGAGGGAGGAGGACTACCATATAGTATTTTTAATAGTACTGTCATTGAAATGAAAGACCACTGGATTTTTTCAGCTTTCATTGATGCTAAATATATTGCCTTAGCCTTTATTATTCTATTATTCTATTCTAGGCCTTTCTCAGAATAATTTAAATATTACTTAACTCAAGATATGGAATACTTTATTGGACAGATAGAAAACATCCTCTTTTTCCTTGAGGAAAGAGAATTAAATAACATTGGCAAAATCCTGTGAGGTACCATCCATCAAGAAAAGTGTACCAGTACCTATTATTCTATCTCTTGTCCAAACTGGAACTACTTCTAGATGATTTTCTTTGATATTTGGCTGCTGGGAAGTATCATTTCAAAATCACTGAAACGATGCAATTATAAGTTGAGACAAATTGCTAATATACTTTCAAAATATGTATGTACATATTCTTTGCTTTAAATCAAACCCATGTTCTTCATATATATATGTAAAAAATATACTCAAAATTCAAAACTCTTTCTATTTTACATAAATTCTGACATTCTGAAAATGCAAACTAATCCTAACATTTTGAAACAGTAAATGAATGTGAAAATATTCATTTATCACAGATTAATAAAGTACAATCTATAAACACATTTGTATTCACAATAATATTTTTACTAAAGCATTTTTTAGAATTTTATATGTTATTTGGAAATAACATGAACTTAGTAGTTTTGCCAAGGCTAAACTGTAGAAGAAACTGATATTCAATCAAAGAAAACTGATATTCAAGTGGAACTCAAAAAATACAGATTATGAAATCATTATTTCACTTAACAAGGAAAGTCGGTCTTATTAGAAAAATCTTTACTTTATTCCAGTAAATCTAAAGTTCAATTGAACTTACAAGTTTTATGTTCAAAGGCTGACATTTGTTCATTAAGTAATAGAAAAATGCTCAGAGGAGGTGTTCCGTAGCCATGCTTTATTACTATTCACCATGTTGTTTCAAGAAAAGGTACATACTGGTCATTAATTTTATATCTCACTTACTTCAGTTGGCATTAACAAAAATTCTTGTGTCCTTTGCGCTCAGTAGTAGACTTGTACTTACCTGCTGCAGGATAGACAGTACAGCCCAGACCAAGTACCAGAAAGCAATATTCTAGAAACAATCAAATAGAAAAAGGCAAAAAGAAAAAAAGCTTTGGTTCTAAAAACCATAACAAAATAATATTAAATTTTGGTAAATATGAGAAATAGCAGAGGATTATTTCTTAAGGATGATCCAAGCCATTTACTTTGGCAAGACATTTATTTTTTACTTAGTGATCACTGATGCCCCTAGCATATGTTGCTATGCACAATTCATTTCAGATATGTATAAATTGTCATAGTTTGTAGTTTAACTTTAAAGGTAAACGAATTTGAAGTTTCCTGACCAGTACTGATGGCCAGTACTTATTTCTTTCCAAGTGAAGTTTACCTTCTTTTTTATGATAGTAGGCTGATTTAAAAATATTTCTCAGAAATAAATCATTTTCTAATTCTTATGCAAGATAAATTAAAAGCCTGCTAGAAGATATAACTCAATATGCATTTATGAATCATTCATAATTTGATAAGCCTGTTTGAGGCTGTAGATGGAATCTAACTGGGAAAATGGGGAGAAAAGTATCTGCAAAGCAATGTTCACTCTTAATTTACGTTGGGACTTGCCTGAGCATTATTTTCCAATATTGCTTCTGTTATTTCATATGCATCAAATATCTAGAAATGTTTGTATCAGATCCAGATACTTACAAGAACAAAATTCTGATTGATTTTTTCCTAGGTTGTAATAAATATCAGATTATGAATGGATATAACTAAGTTATTTATTGATGTTCTTCCTTTGATGTCTATGATGTATCTCTAGGAAGCATTCATTACTATACCATAATAGCACACATTTATATAACTATGTATGAATATTTTACTATAAGCTTTTAAACAAGAATACATTTAATCCTCACAATTACATTTCAGGAATGCATAGACCAGAAATTAAGAAAGAGGAAGAATACAAAACTTGTCCAAGTTCATACAGCAAATAATTATTGTGGCCATTATTTGGAAGAAGGTCAACTGGCTTGAAAGTCTACATTCTTACCTTAATAAGACATCCTGTGGTTAGAAGAAATAGTCTGATACAGTGTAGTGATTTAAAACCAGGTGAGAAAATTCTATGATATCCTCATATTGAAGGATTGTTCCAATGTTTTCCAGTTGAAATTAGTCATGCTCATGAAGGTTTTAACCAATAGTGTAGAGTGAAAGTGATACTATATGACTTTCTATGCTAGGTCATAAGAGACAATGCAACTTATACTTAATTGGGACAGGTAGATTTGGAACTTTGATATACCAAATAAGAAGTCTGAATACCTTGAATTCCTTCATACAGCAAGGAAGCAAAGCCATCTGGAGAGGTTACATATAGAGATTCTGATTGAGAATAAGATATCTGTGCCTATGTACCAGACCTGTGAATTAATGAACCTTCATATTATTCGGGCACCCAACTTTCAACTCATCACCAGCATTTAAGTCTCTCTAGCTAAAGTTTGGGAAACCATAGGATAAAAATGAGCCATCCCCTCAGTGCCCTATCCAAATTCCTAACACATGGAATTCTTGCACATATAAAATAGTTTGCTTAAGTCACTAAATTTGGGCATAATTTGTTATACGACAAATTGCTGAAACAAATTTGGTACCTAGAAGAAGCATGCTGCCATAATAGGAAACTAAAGCATCTGGCACTGACTTTGAGGCTGATTGGCAGGAAGAAACTAGAAAGGTTTTGAGGAGACTGTTGAAGGCTGAAGACAAAATGTAAGAAATTGGTACTGAAAGATAACCTTTGTTATGTGCAGTTTGGCAACACTGACATCAATGATAGTGTGGAAATAGAAAATATATCTAATACACTCAATGATTCACAGGCATAATATGGAATATTCCACCTGTTTATTTTCATTAGCATGATAAAATATAAGAAAAGACAAACTAGAAAAAGGAAAAAAAATTCTGATTTACAAGCAAAATATAGAGGAGATAGAAAGGATCCAGTAACAACTGGATTCAAAAATATTTCTCTTCTCCCATGTCTCAGGACAATGTCTCAAATCTTAGACATGTCAGCAAAAAGTCACAAATGTGGCCCAGCTTTTTACAGCAAAATATAATAAAGACGAAGCACAGGATCTGACAGTAAAATGCTTTGGTAAAATCTAAATAAAAAAAAAGTTAAAGTAACATATTAAAAACTTTCAAATATAAGCATGTGGTGCTTAAGGATGAGGATAAGTTCTGAAAGACACATTGTTAGGTGATTTCAGCATTATGCAGACATTATAGAATGTACTTACACAAACTTAGATGATACAGCTACTACACACCTATGCTATATGGTATAGCTCATTGCTTCTAGGCTACAAACCTGTGCAGCATTTTTACTCTACTGAATACTGTAGGCAGTTGTATCACAACAGTAACTATTTGTGTATCTAAATATAACATAGAGAAGGTACAGTAAAAATACAGTATAAAAGTAAAAAAATGGTGCACCTGTATAAGAAACTTACCACGAATGGAACTTATGGAACTAAAAGTTGCTTTGGGTGAGTCAGGGAGTGAGTGATGAGTGAATGTGATGGCCTAGGACATTACTGTACATTACTATAGACTTTATAAACACTATACATTTAAACTCCATTAAATTTATAAAATAATATTTTTACTTCTTCAATACCAAATTAACCTTAGCTTACTGTAACATTTTATTTTGTACATTTTTATTTTAAATTAAGTTTTGGACTCCTTTGGGATAATACTTGTACAGCTATATAAAAATATTTTCTTTATATGCTTATTCTGTTAGCTTTTTTCTAATTTTACTTTTTCAACTTTTTGTTAAAAACCAAGGCATAAATACACACATTAGCCTAGGCCCACACACGGTCAAGATCATTGGTATCATTGTTCCACCTCTGCATCTTGTCCCATTAGAAGGTTTTCAGGGTCCTACCAACAGTGTAAAAGCATTCCTATTTCTCCACATCCTGTCCAGCACCTGTTGTTTCCTGACTTTTTAATGATCACCATTCTAACTGGTGTGAGATGGTATCTTATTGTGGGTTTGATTTGCATTTCTCTGATGGCCAGTGATGATGGGCATTTCTTCATGTGTCTGTTGGCTGCATAAATATCTTCTTTTGAGAAGTGTCTGTTCATATCCTTCGCCCACTTTTTGATGGGTTTGTTTTTTTCTTGTACGTTTGTTTGAGTTCTTTGTAGATTCTGGATATTAGCCCTTTGTCAGATGAGTAGATTGCAAATTTTTTCTCCTATTCTGTAGGTTGCCTGTTCACTCTGATGGTAGTTTCTTTTGCTGTGCAGAAGCTCTTTAGTTTAATTGGATCCCATTTGTCAATTTTGGCTTTTGTTGCCATTCCCTTTGGTTTTTAGACATGAAGTCCTCACCCATGCCTATGTCCTGAATGGTGTTGCCTAGGTTTTCTTCCAGGGTTTTCATGGTTTTAGGTCTAACATTTAAGTCTTTAATCCATCTTGAATTAATTTTTGTATAAAGTGTAAGGAAGGGATCCAGTTTCAGCTTTCTACATATGGCTAGCCAGTTTTCCCAGCACTATTTATTAAATAGGGAATTCTTTCCCCGTTTCTTGTTTTTGTCAGGTTTGTCAAAGATCAGATGGTTGTAGATATGTGGTATTATTTCTGAGGGCTCTGTTCTGTTCCATTGGTCTATATCTCTGTTTTGGTACCAGTACCTTGCTGTTTTGGTTACTGGAGTCTTGTAGTATAGTTTGAAGTCAGGTAGCGTGATGCCTCCAGCTTTGTTCTTTTGGCTTAGGATTCTCTTGGCAATGCAGACTCTTTTTTGGGTCCAGTTCAACCATTGTGGAAGATAGTGTGGCAATTCCTCAAGGATCTAGAACCAGAAATGCCATTTGACCCAGCCATCCCATTACTGGGTATATACCTAAAGGATTATAAATCATGCTGGTATAAAGACACATGCACAAGTATGTTTATTGCAGCACTAGTCACAATAGCAAAGACTTGGAACCAACCCAAATGCCCATCAATGATAGACTAGATTAATAAAATGTGGCATATATACACCATGGAATACTATGCAGCCATAAAAAGGGATGAGTTCATGTCTTTGCAGGGACATGGATGAAGCTGGAAACCATCATTCTCAGCAAAGTATTGCAAGGACAGAAAACCAAACACTGCATGTTCTCACTCATATGTGGGAATTGAACAATGAGAACACTTGGACACAGGAAGGGGAACATCACACACTGGGGCCTGTCATGGGGTGGGAGGAGGGGGGAAGGATAGCATTAGGAGATATAACTAATGTAAATGATGAGTTAATGGGTGCAGCACACCAACATGGCACATGTATACATATGTAACAAACTGCATGTTGTGCACATGTACCCTAGAACTTACAGCATAATAATAATAAAAAAAGAAGGTATTCGGGGCAATAACATGCATGGATCTGTCATCTCCTATGATAACGATGCCTTCTTCTGGAATACCTCCTAAAGACCTACCTAAGGCTGTTTTACAGTTAAATTTTTTATATACAAATAGAAGGAATGCACTCTAAAATGATGATAAAAAGGATACTATAGTAAATACACAAACCAGTAACAGATATTTATTATTATCAAGTATTATGCACTGTACATAATTGTATATGCTATCCTTTTATATGACTGGCAGTGCAATAAGTTCGTTTACACCTGCTATATTAGTCCATATTCATGCTGCTGAAAAAGACATACCCAGGACTGGGAAGAAAAAGATTTAATAGGACTTACAGTTCCACTTGGCTGGGGGGCCCTCAGAATCATGGTAGGAGGCAAAAGGCACTACTTACATGGTGATGGCAAGAAAAAATTAGGAAGAAGCAAAAATGGAAATCTCTGATACACCCATCAGATCTCATGAGACTTATTCATTATCACGAGAATAGCAGGGGAAAGACCGGCCCTCATGATTCAATTACTGCCCCTTGGGTCCCTCCCACAGCACTTGAGAATTCTGGGAGATACAATTCAAGTTGAGATTTGGTGAGGACATAGCCAAACTATCTCATTCCACCACTGGCCCCTCCAAAGCTCATGTCCTCACATTTCAAAACCAATTACGCCTTCCTAACAGTCCTCCAAACTCTTAACTCGCCCAAAGTCTCATCTGAGACAAGGAAAGTCCCTTCCACCTATGAGCTTGCAAAATCAAAATCAAAGTCAAGATAGTTATTTCTTAGATAAAATGGGCGTACAGGCACTGGGTAAATACAGCTGTTCCAGATAAGAGAAATTGACCAAAACAAAGGGGTTACAGGGCCCATGCATGTCTGAAATCCAGCAGGGCAGTTAAATTTTAAAGCTCCAAAATTATCTCCTTTGACCCCAGGTCTCACATCCAGGTCACGCTGATGCAAGAGGTGGGTGCCCATGTTCTTGAGCAGCTCTGCTCCTGTGGCTTTGCAAGGTACAACCTCCCTCCTGGTTGCTTTCATGGGCCAGCATTGAGTGTCTGTGGCTTTTCCACATGCACAGTGCAAGCTGTCAATGGATCTGCCATTCTGAGGTCTGGAGGATGGTGGCTGTCTTCTCACAGCTCCACTAGGCAGTGCCCCAGTAGGGACACTGTGTGGGCTCTGACCTCACATTTCCCTTCCGCACTGCCCAAGAAGAGGTTCTTCTTGAGGCTCCACCCCTGCAGCAAACTTTTACTTGGGCATCTGAGCATTTCCATACATCTTCTGTAATCTAGGCAGAAGTTCCCAAACCTCAGTTCCTGACTTCTGTGCGCACACAGGCTCAACACTACATGAAAGCTTCCAAGTCTTGGGGCTTCCACCCTCTGAAGCCACAGCCCAAGCTCTAAATTGGCCTCTTTCAGCCATGGCTGGAGTGGCTGGGATGCAGGGCACAAAGTCTCTAGACTGCACACAGCACAGAGACCCTGGACCCGGCCCACAGAACCACTTTTCCTCCTGGACTTCTGAGCCTGTGATGGGAGGGTCTTCCGTGAAGGTCTCTGACATGGCCTGGAGACATTTGCTGCATTGTCTTGAGGATTAACATTAGGCTTCTTGCTAATTATACAAATTTCTACAGTTGGCTTGAATTTCTCCTAGAAAAAAAAAAATGGATTTCTCTTTTCTACTGCGTTGTCAAGCTGAAAATTTTCTGAGCTTTCATGCTCTGTTTCCCTTTTAAAATGGAATGCTTTTAACAGCACCCAAGTCACCTGTCGAATGCTTTGCTGCTTAGAAATTTCTCCCACAAAATGCCCTAAATTATGTCTCAAGTTCAAAGTTCCACAAATTTCTAGGGCAGGGGCAAAATGCCACCAGTCTCTTTGCTAAAACATAACAAGAGTTACCTTTGCTCCAGTTCCCAAGAAGTTCCTCATCTCTGTTTGAGACCACCTCAGCATGGACCTTATTGTGCATATCACTATCAACATTTTTGTCAAAGCCATTCAACAAGTCTCTAGGAGGTTTCAAACTTTCCCACATTTTTCTATCTTCTTCTGAGGCCTAACAAACTGTTCCAACCTCTGCCTATTATCCAGTTCCAAAGTCAGTTCCACATTTTCAGGTATCTCTTCAGCAACACCCCACTCCTGGTACCAATTTACTGTATTAGTCTGTTTTCATGCTGCTGATAAAGACATATTAGAGACTGGGAAGAAAAGAAGGTTTAATTGGACTTACAGTTCCACATGGCTCGAGAGGCCTCAGAATCATAGTCAGAAGCAAAAGGCACTTCTTACATGGCGACGGCAAGAGAAAAATGGGGATAAAGCAAAAGTGGAAACTCCTGAGAAACCCATCAGTTCTCGTGAGACTTAATTCACTATCATGAGAATAGCATGGGAAAGACCGACCCCTGTGATTCAATTACCTCCTCCTGGGTCCCTCCCACAACACATGGGAATTCTGGGAGGTACAATTAAAGTTGAGATTTGGGTGGGGACACAGCCAAACCATATCAACTGCATTACCACAAACATAAAAATAATATGCTGCACTACAACATTAAGACTGCTATGACATCGTTGGGCAGTTTTTCAGCTCCCTGATAATCTTAAGCAACCACTGTTGTATAAATAGTCTGTTGTGGACCACAGCATCACTATATAGTGCATGACCATACACAAAAGCCTCCGAGGATCTTAAGGAAATGAATGAGAAAAGTCTCCAGCAATAGAATGTCTAAGAACCTCAAGTGCATTGTCCCACAGCGACTAAAAGAAAGCCTAGCATAAAAAAGGGCTACTTTCAGGAGATTTATGAGTGTGGCTTTTGTCTAGTGAAGTAGATTGTAAATATATGAGAAATCCACGACGCTTTTAAAGGGATTTTAACATCTTGGACTAATATGATAAAAGTCAAGGGCAAACTTTGTACTTTTTCACTGATACAAATTAGGAAACAAGCTGAGAAAAGCACTCAGCTGCAAATATGGACCATTTTTTAATGGAAAAGGAAGGATGACTCGGAGGGTGAAACTGAGATCTCAGAAGCTGAAACGAAAAGCCATATAAAAAAGCAACTCTCAGAGAACGTAAAGCTGAGTCATACTTAAGAAATTGGCAACATGTTCCCAGGTGCAATTAAGAATTGCTACAGCACAGTGACTACCACTTACCCCCCATTTTCTTACCTTTTTATTGGAATAGTCTATAGTCATGATCCTACACTTGTCCTACCAATATATGTTTAGGGATTGGAAGGCAAGTAACTTGTCCGCATAGTTCATAGGTCTTCAGATGCAGACAAACCAAACCACTCCTGAAGATATGAGAATCAGAAGAAGCTCATCCATGCCTGGACCTGGTCTAGGTGAAAAGTTTCCAGAATTTGACACCTATGCTCTTACTATAAAATAGATAATTCAGAAAAGTCTAAGGGATGAATATATTATAAAAAGTTGTAGGAACACAAATGGTTTATAGTCAAAGGTCAGAAGTGGGGATTTAAAAATTATGTCCACAAATGTTTGACACTTCTCCAGTTGAGAGGCAGTCCTTGAATAGAGGCATGCATGTAACTGTTTCAATTAACAGAGTTCTGTGAAATTGGCATAGTGTGATATGCAAGGCTAGGTCATCACAAGAATGAAACTTTGGCTCAAATTTGCCCTTGGACCCCTGAGCCACTTTGTATGATAAGTCTGACTGCCCTGTGGTCACCATGCTTTCAAAAAGCCAGTCAGTGGCCTGTAATCTCAGCACTCTGGGAGGCAGAAGCAGGTGGATAACCTGAGGTCAGGAGGTTGAGACCATACTGGCCAACATGGTGAAACACCGTCTCCACTAAAATTTCAAAAAAATTAGCTGGGCATGGTGGCGCATGCCTGTAATCCCAGCTGCTAGGGAGGCTGAGGAAGGAGAATCTCTTGAACCCAGGAGACAAGGTTGCAGTGAGCCAAGGTTGCACCATTGCACTCCAGCCTGGATGACAATATCTCAAAAAAAAAAAAAGTCAAATAGATTGCTAGAATCTTTTTTTTGTTGTTGTTAATTACAAAACTACATGACAGTCATTAATATTTAAGAGTTTTGTTTATTAATAGTTTTTTTTTTCCTTTTTTTTTTTTAACATGGAGTCTTGCTCTGTTGCCCAGGCTATAGTGCAGTGGCATGATCTTGGCTCACTGCAACCTCCACTTCCCAGGTTCAAGCAATTCTTCTGTTTCAGACTTCCAAGTAGCTGGAACTACAGGTGCCCTCCGCCACACCCTGCTAATTTTTGTATTTTTAGTAGAGACAGGGTTTCACTATATTGGTCAGGTTGGTCTCAAACTCCTGACCTCAAATGATCCACCCGTCTCAGCCTCCCAAAGTGTTGGGATTACAGGTGTGAGCCACCATGCCCATCTATTAATAGATTTAAGCAGTTAATTGAAAAGGCTTAACTGAAAAGAAGATATTAGTCTAGAGAGAAGAAAAATATCTAAGGGGAGCTGTCATTATTTAATTCTGAAACTTTTGTCTTATACTCTGGAATTAAATCTCTCCCAAATGAGCAAACTTCTGGGCTTCTATATTCAGGTTTGATTCTATTGAATACGACCTTCAACGAAGTTGTCTTGCTAAATTTCCTCATATGCTCTCAATTAGTGTACATACTCCCCTTTCACCCTTCAATAAATGCCTCCCTATTAGTCTGTTTTCAAGCTGCTGATAAAGACATACATGAGACTGGGTAATTTATTTTTAAAAAAGACATTTAATGGACTCACAGTTCCATGTGGCTGGGGAGGCCTCACAATCATGGCAGAAGGCAAAATACATGTCTTATATGGTGGCAGACAAGAGAGAAATAGGACCAAGTGAAAGAGATTTCCTCTTATAAAACCACCAGATTTCATGATACTTATTGACTACCATGAGAATAGTCTGGCGGAGACTGCCCCTAAGACTCAGTTGTTTCCTATAGGGTCCGTCCCACAACACATGGGAAATATGTGAGCTACAATTCAAGATGAGATTTGGGTGGGGACAGAACTGTAAAATACAACTTATCAGCAATCTCTCTGTCACTATATGTACATATATATACACACACACAATTATATATATGTGTGTGTGTGTTTGTGAGTGTGTATATATACAGTTGACCCATAAACAACACAAATTTGAACCACGTGGGTTCACTTACATGTGAATTTTCTTTCACGTCTGTCATCCCTGAGACAGCAAGACCAACCCCTCCTCTTCCTCTTCCTCTTCCTCCTCAGCCTACTCAATAGGACGAGGACCTTTATGATAATCCACTTCCTCTTAATGAATAGTAAATATATTTCTCTCCTTTTTGATTTTTGTAATAACATTTTTTCCTCTAGCTTACTTTATTATAAGCATATAGAATATCATTTATAGATAAAATATGTTTAATTCTTAGGTTATTGGTAAGGCTTCCATTCAATAGTCAGCTATGAGTAGTTAAATTTGAGGTAAGTCAAAAGCTAGATGTAGGTTTTCTACTGTTGGGGGGCAATGTCCTAACCTTATGTTGTTCAAAGGTAAATTATATATCTATGTATATATCCCCAAAACATAAAATAGTTACTAACTTAGTGTTTTTATAACTTAATAAACAATTATCACCACCTAAGAAATTGGTGTGTTCTGAACGTAAAGAATAAAGCATTCCAACTGACTTATTTTAAACCTTCTTGAAACTATTTTAAACTTATAAATGGTAAAATTCAGTTTAATAATTAATCAACACAATTTTAAACTAATCCAGTATTAGTTTCTTCTCAGACCATTTTGAGGCTATTATTAAAAAACATTTATTAATTCTGAGTTACAAAAATCAAGCATAAACACATAACCACTATGTAAAATTAGTTTTCCATTTACTAGCTTCTAATGAAAAACAGTGTTGAAAATAAGTGAATAATAACTGAATGTGCTATTAACAAAATAGCCAACAGCTGATGTGGTATCAAATAAATGCTATAAATTGATTAAGGTGGTGATATTGTTATGATATGTAAAGTGATGTTTTCCTGGTTTTTTTCATTAGCTAGGAGGATTTCTTGAACACCTACTACATGCCAAAAACTCTTCACTGGTCTCTGTCCTGAGGAGATTGTAGTCAAGTAAATTTAAAAACACTGCAAAGAAATTTTAAAAAGCATTTTAAAAAGCATGGAGAGTGGGGGTTTTCCATTTAAATTTTAAAATTTAAATTTTCCAATTTAAAAGCATTATATTTTGTGTAAATCTTTCAGTCTGTTTAGTTTGTTGACAATACAAATCACAATGTAGGCTACTGGAAACCATCTATAGACCTGTGCTAAATATTATCCATCTAGTATGTAGAAGGTGGATTGCGTTCTTCAACTGTTAATTCACAACTCAATATGAGAAACACTATTGAAAAGGTTCAAAGGGAGCTGACCTCACAGAGGGAGCTCTCCTGAACTGAGTAAACAGGGCCTGAATTCAGCAAAGTGGAGACTCATGTACATCACATTATAGATTATTGGTTGGAGTTAGAAGAATTGTTATGTGTAATATGCTAACTTGGCATATGGAGAAATATCATTTCAAAGACATTTAGTTAATGCTTCAGATATTTGCAAATATTTGCATTTTCTTTGAACATTTTTAGCACTCTCTAAAAACAAAACATAGTTGAATTTGACTTGCTTAGTGCACATTTCAAGTCGAAAAAAGCAATTGAAAACTACTAGTTTTAGATTAAGATGATGAAAATGAACCTACATTGATTAAATGCTTAAATAAGTTTGGAATGAGTTTAACAAAAGCTTTCCAAACATTTGTGAAACTTTTTATAATCTTCCTTACATGTGGGATTGGTAGTAAAATCTGATACCAGGGGTAGCTTTTCAAATACATTTCAAAATAATAAGACCTGTCAGTGTTCCATTTGAATCATTAACTGTATATGGTCCCTTCCCATATGTACCAATGGCTTCCTCGCACACTTGTGGTTACAACATTACCTCCTACCGCTAAATGCATTCCCACTCCAATATACCTGCCTGCCTATTGTATAATATTTTGAGTTTCCTAGAAAATAAATTTAAAAGAATAAATGTAGTTTAAGGACTTTTTTTTTTTTTTTTTTTGCCTTTTACTAGTATTCTATTTTTGTTCATACATGATTATTTTACCCCCAGATACTGGAAGAGAAAGAATTCTAAATTCAGAGTTAGAAAACTGTAGATATGATTATACATAATTTTGTGACATGGGAAGATTCAAATAAAAGTCTCAGGCTTGCAATATGATTGTCAACAGAAAGAGACGGACTGAAACTCAGGGAGGGATGGACTGAAACTCAGGAAAGGTTTCATCTTGGTAGTAACTTTAATCAATTTGGTAGTGGGTGTCTGAGAGCTATTCTGAGACAGATTCTGAAAACAAGTCCATTCAGACTAAGAATCCCAACACTCAATGTGGATGAATGCCATGAACATGGGCTCATGATACTTGTGACAATGTTGCCATGTAGTTACCATATCTGCCCAAGATAATGTGCTAGGTTGTTTCCAGCTCTAACAGCTTATGATTCACTTATTCCAGTCCCCTAAATTACTTCTATCTCCAGAGGAAATAAGTCAATTCTTATTTTCACAGCTGGGGAAATTACTGTCAAAGTAAAATTTGAAAGTTATATAAGTACCCTTTGTACCCTTTCTTAACTTTATGTTTAGTGATAATGTTTATACTCAAATAGGAGAGTGGATTAGTCATAAAAATAAAACAACAGAGGACTAAAAGACTTTGCCAATACATGTACTCAGATATTATTTCCAATTTCCAGAATAAAATTTCAGTTTCTTACACAACAATTAAAATATGGTGGTGCTCACCAAAACTACTTTCATCTTGCTATAGTGTACAGCTTTGCCTAGGTAAGGAAAGCATGGTAGGGTTGCTGAAAATAGCTCAATGTAAAAACCATTGAGTCTTTTCGTAAAGTCTTAATCTTGACTTATTTGTGAATATTTATTAAAGGATAATTATATGGCAGACTTCTAATAATATGGAATCCTCAGATCTAACTTTGAAGTGTTGATGTAAGAAGGAAAAATCTATTCCATGACAATAACACTAATACTGCCATTAATCCTGATACTAACATAATAGTAACACTAGTAATATATAATATTTACCATTTACTTTATGCCACTGTGCTAATGGGTTTACAAGTATGAATCCATTAAATCCTCACAACAGCCTCCCTTATGTATTACCATAATTTGAGATAAATATGTAGTAAATAATTTGTCTAAGATTATCTAGATGGTTGAGTCCATGATTCAAACACCAGCATTCTAGTCCTAAGGTGTCTTTAATTGGAAATTGTCACAGCAGAATAAAGTTCTTCAATTTATAACTAACAAGATACTTATTAGATTGCCATTGGAATAAAAAACTTCAAGAGCTTGTAAGTCTTGGTTATTTTGTCATTCAACAAATATTTCCTGAGAGTTTACATGTACCAGGTAAATGCAATGATGAGAAGATACAAGTTCCTTCATTTCACAGTATCTGGAGTCTAGCCTACTTCTGAACATAGATGTCAAACCCAGACCTGTGCTATGCAGGTAAGGAACATTATAATAACTATAACATAGAAGAGGCTACTGAAGCAACCTGATATATAATACATTACATACAGTCTTACCTGAACCTACAAAAATTGCAGTTTAAAGACTTTGTACATTAATAGGAAGAAGAATGCACAGAAACTCTCAAAAGCTTCCTCTGCAGGACTAACTAACATTTTTTCATTGCTAGACATGTCAGAGTCTTAGAAAGGAGCAACTGGAATTCCATTTAACAAAATAGACATAAAAGGCAAAAAAAAAAAAAAAAATAGAGATGGAAGACTAACAGTCTAATTTGTCTGCTAGTCAGTAATGTGCTGCCCTCATTCAATGCCTAAATTGATCAATGTTCCCATTGTAAGCTAAGTTTCTTTCAGAGTTTTTGAGGTCTTAATCTTTCACTCCATTAAATCCTATTGTAAATAATAATGATAAAGCTACCTCATTGCAATACATGGCGTATTTGGCTCTCCTGAATCATCCCTGGGTAGGGAGTTTCCTATGTACACCTAATTTAATCATGAATAGCAATTATTACAGATAATAAAATGGGGTTTCTGCTCCTGCAGCTTAAATAACATGGTTGAGGAGTATTAAGCAGATATTTGTATATTAAGGGTTTTGCAATCTTGGTTGCAATATTGTGATATTACTAACACTTTGCAAATATTTACTTTAGCAATGTCACTCATTTTGAAGTAGAAATGCCCATGTAATTTCGCAAACATTGTAAATCATCATAGTTTTCATTTATGAATGTGTTTTCACAGTGTAGCCCCTAAAAATGGTAGTAATACAAATGTACTTCAGTGCCTCTGTATGTATCTTTATCTTAGATATGAAATTTAACTTGGAAAAATTATATTGTAAGCATTAGAAACAGATGTTTTTTATGCATACTGATTAGACCATTAGTTGGTTTTCTTCTCAGTTCTTCCATAATTACTCATGACATGTCATTCACTGGCACAGTGCTACCTTGCCACTTTCAGTGACCCAAAACTAACCTTTTCCAAAGAAGTGCAGAAAACTCTACTTTTTCCTTTGGAAAGTTGGAGGTCAACTGAAAGGTTGCTTTGGTAGAAAAGGGTTAAAATTCCACTAGCTAAAATCTCCGGAGGGATTACATAACTCAAAACAAAGGAAGTTAAATACTTAGCTTACCAAAGTATGCAGAATGACAGAAAAAGCATCTGTCTAGAGAGAACTTCATCCTCATGATTATAATCTACCTCTTTGTTTATGGCTGGTGCACTGAATGCCTTCTTATAGCCTTTAACCCACCGGGGCTAAGAGTGGCCTTACTAAGAGCCCAGACTGCACAAAGGTACCTTGAAAGTTGGCTGAGACAGAGTGTAAATCTCCACTTTAGCCACCAAGATGACACCATACTTTCTTCCAAGTCTCGGAATCCCAAGCCAACATAGGAGATGAGTAGGAATATAAATTAAAACTCCTTCATGCTTAAACTCTTTCTTTTATGGTTCTTATTCCCACATATGGATTAAATTTTTACTTTTGCAGAAGGGCATTCTTTTCTAGAAACATGCTCATATAACAAAGTTCAAGTCCCGTTTCTCTTTCATTTGATCTTCAGGGTCTCCACTGAATGTCCACTGCTCTCTATTAATGTGACTTTAGCAAGTTTGTCCACTTGAGTAAATTTGGGTTCCAGGAACACCAGGGGGCTCTTTGCCCTTGTGTTTACCTTCAAGGTCAAAGCCATGGAAATCATGTCACACAGCTTCTTTCTGAACATGTTGGCTCATTTATTTCAAGGGTTCCATATTCCCTGGGAAGTTGTTCTTTCCAAAGTCAATTTTAAGGTTAAGCAAATATTGGTGCATATAGCAGTGCGTCCCAGTGCTTCCTTCTTTGATTTCTTTTACATGCAAAATTCTAAGACACTGTCATGAGTTCTTCAGAGAAAAGTTTCTCTGCACTTCTTACAGGTCATTTTTTCTTTTAGACATATTTTTCCATATGCCATAGTGAATGGATATTAAAGATGCATTTAGAAACCTATAATTGATGAAAACAGAATCTCAGGTTTATGATATCTCTCACAATAATATAAAGAATGAAAGTTCTGTATCTCTCATTTTCTATTAAACACATACACACAGAAATGGGTATGAAGTGTCCATAAAAATAGAAGACTATGGAAAACTTTCTGTCCAGCATTAACTCCATTGGAATATCTATGAAACTTCATTCCATAAACTTGGTTTGTCTGGCCTTCTATCTGCATTTTGGGCTTTTCAGTTGACAATAAAGGCAAATTAACTTGCATACAAAAAGGGATTTTCTTTACTAAAAGGTAGTTAATACTTTATTTTAAAATGTGTCATAGATCGTTGCATTTTGAAATTAAGGTGTCTGAAGAAAACCAGTTGAGATGTTAATGTCTTTGTCCATTTAATTATCTGAAATGATAATAACTAGAATAGTATTTAGTTATTCTAAAACATAAAGAATGCTGCTTGCAACAGTAAATACATCTTCAGGTAAACAACTTTTATACTAGAACATACATACATATATATTTGTATAGAATATATAGATGTGTGTGTGTGTGTGTGTGTATATCCATATGCAGGTACCTATGTATTATTGAAGCACATGTTTCAATTTAATTGATAGTTTAATAAACATGTTTATTCCATTTGATGAATTTATGGTGAATACCACCTTACTAAATAGTTTTCCTTATGTAATTTTACATATATGAGATTGCATTCAAAATTGAAATCCTTGCAATATTGAAAGTTAGATGACCAAAGTTGAAGTCTTTATACTGCTATTTATCAGTTTTTCCCTTGGCATTCCTGAGCCTTATTTACCAGCATCACATTTTGAAATGTTGTCACTGTTTACCTCCAATAGGTTAAAAAGGTGTCTACCGTACATGGTTGCTCAAAGCCCCAAATAAGATACCACTTGGAGAAATAATTAGTAAACTATAATGTTTACAATAACCTCAGGAAAATTAATTAATATACAACATTTGGCAAGCATATTTCATATTTAATTATACTATTGGTGGGAATGTAAATTAGTACAGCCACTCTGGGAAACAGTATGCAGTTTCTTCAAAACACTAAAAATAGAAATACATATTACCTAGCAAGCCTACTGCTGGGTATATATCCAAAAGAAAGAAAATCAACATATTGAAGAGAGATGGGCACTCTGATATTTATTGCAGCACCATTCACAATAGCCAAGATATGGAATCAATGTAGGTGTCCATCAAAAGACAAAAGGATTAAAAATGGGATATATTTACTCATACAATGAAATGAAATCCTGTCATTTGCAGCAACACAGATGGAACTGAAGGACATTAGGTTAAGGGAAATAAGCCAGGCACAGAAAGATAAACAATGCATGTTCTCATTCATATATGGAAGTTATTTATAAGGAAGCAGTGAACAGAATGGTGGTTACCCAAGGCTGGAAAGGGGAGTGGGGAGAGGGAGATGGAGAAGGATTGGTTAATAAGAACATATACATAGTTAGAGAAGAAGAAATAAATTGTAGTGTTCAATAGCACAATAGAGTGACTAAAGTTAAAAATAATTCATTGTATATTTCAAATGGCTAGAAGGTAAGATTTGAAATGTACCCAACATAAAGAAATGCTAATCGTTTGAGGTTATAGATTTTTCAGTTACTCAGATTTGATCATTACATATTTTATCCTTGTATCAAAATATTACATGTACCCCATAAATATGTGTAACTATCATGTATTCATAAAAATAATAAAACCAAAATAAAAATAAATAAATTATGTTCACTTGTGATGTGTGTAATATTTGTGTCCCCCTCCGACAGATACATATGTTGAAATCCTAACTCTCAATGTGATGGTATTAGGTGGTGGGATCTTTTTGAGGTGACAAGGTAATATAAATGGGGCCCTCATTAATGAGATTCATACCCTTATAAAAGGGACCCCAGAGAGCTCTCTCACCCTCTTTTTTATTTTTATTTTTTTGAGACAGAGTCTTGCGGTATTGCCCAGGTTGGAGTGCAGTAGTATTATCTTGGCTCACTGCAACCTCTGCCTCCCAGGTCCATTCTCCTGCCTCAGCCTTCCAAGTAGCTAGAATTTCAGGCATACACCACTATGAAGAGCTAATTTTTGTATTTTTGTAGAGATGGGATTTCTCCATGTTGGCCAGGCGGGTGTTGAAGCCTGACTTCAAATGAATCACCCTCCTCGGCCTCCCAAAGTGCCGGGATTACAGGCGTGAGCCAGGGTGCCCAGCTTTACCTTCTTTTTTGTCATGTGAGAGCACAGCAAGAAAATGGCCATCCACGAACCAGGTGGCAGGTCTTCTGGTGCCTTGATCTTGGAGTTTCCATCATCCAGAATTATGAGAAACTAGTCTTTGTTGTTTAAACCTCCTAGTCTATGGTATCTTGTTGTAGCAAAGTGAATGGAGACACTGGCATTTTTCACATTACTTGTTGAATCTCTGTACTTTGATAGCAGTTCCTGAAGCATTGAAACGTGTAAAACACCATTTCTCTGAGTACTTTTGTAGCCAAAATGTTAGCTCACCATATTTTATACAAAGCAGCAAAATACAGTTATTAATACCGGTAAACAAATTGGATGTGTTTTGAAGATCTTGAAGGAAAATTAACTAAAAATGATAGAAGGCTTATTGATCCTTTGACTCAAGTACATTCTTTTCAGTGAACCCACTGGAAGAGACTGCTTCCAGGTCCTATAGGCTTGTCCACTGAATAAGTATTATATGTCTTAGATAAACCTACTCTTCTTGCTATCGGCCTTTTAGTTCCACACAGCAGTAGGAAGCCATGGGCAATCTGGAAGATAGAATGGCGTATGAAATTCATTTACTAGTAAAGGAGTTCGGAGTATAGAATCAAGCTAGACATTGGTTATGGTATAATGAATATAAATAAAATTCCTCTGTTACTGGAAGCAGTAAACCATGGATCAGCTTCCCTTCTACTTTCTCTAGTATTCCTCAGGCCAGTTCATTTTTACACCATTTCCTTCTGCAGTAAGCATTGCTATATTATGCCTAAGCATAAAAATGAGAATCAAACTAATTAATTTGCTTAACTTTTCTCAGGTTTTCTCCCAAGTCAATGACTCAACTTAGTTCTCTGCACAATGGCTAGCCAATCAAGTTTCATTTTGTTTTTACCTCTTTCTGTTGCATTAACAAATGGTAAGGTTTTTACAAGAGTGTAGTATTATTTTGAAATTTTATGCGACCATATGTGAGGAAATTCAAATTTATGATTCCCTCATCAGTAAGCACAAGCTGACTGTGTTCTGACAATCCATATATACCAAAACAGCTTCTGTAAAAAGAGACTTAAGAGACTCATATTTTATAGTTTGGAAAATTCCAGAACCAACTCTTGTGCTAAAATGGTAGCTATTATTTTTATTTGTTTTAATCATCATCATCAACAAAACATGGTTCACTCTCCAAAATATTTGGAATGTGATCCATTGCAGATGTAAGGTCAAGTTTGAGGGCTATAACGACGAAAGGAACTACTTATTGGTATTAGGTCATTTCATCTGGGTTGGTGATTAGTGTGCTAACCCGGATCTGTCATTGCTTGAACAAATCTCAAAAACAGAGAACCAACATGAGGGCCTTGCTTATGAAGAATCACTATGCTCTTGTGTTCCGGTCATGGATTTATAGCCTCACAAACTGTCTACCCTCTACCAACTTTTGATGAGATACACAGAATAAATGTTTTTTCAGATTCCTTCCTTCTTCCTCAAATCCGATAATTATTTTTGGAGTTTGTATCCTGCATGGAAGTCCATTTCAGCACTTCCTATTTTTGATGCTGATTGTTGCACATGATGCAAACTTGACCTGCTGTATCCCATATATTCCAGATTCGCAGCTGTGAATGGCTGGTTTTCAGATTAGGTCTTACAAAGTTCCTAACCTTGGTATCTCTGTCACTCTGTACGTGACCTTATCATGCAGAGTAAACACATAAATATGAGGTTCTCAGGAATTATAAAGCCTTTTCCAAGAGGTCTGAGTTCAACCCTCCCCCTTTCTTCTCTTGGGTTCATACTCTTCTCCCTTTAGCACTCTGCCCTATCAAAACACTTCATGAAAATATCTGGTTAGCCCATCACACTGTGATTTATAAAGCTTGGTGTATTGTCATTCCCAGGTGCATTTGAACTTTAACCCCAGACAAGGAGCCTTAAATCAAAAAAATGGCGCTGTAATTAACTTTAATAATTTATGGTCTCTGTGAGCAAGTGAAAGATGGATTTGGGAAGTTAGGGAGTGGGTTTCTATTTAACCCTGAAACCATATATTAATTGATATGCCATCTCTGTGATAAGGACCATTTAGAGATTAAATCATTTAAACATTCTTCTATCTGTTATGGAAATACAGAAATCTTTGCCTGAGAATTCATAAGAGGTGATGAAAGGAATAAAAAATATTTTATATAATGGTCAAGTCAGAGTGAATCAAAGAGCCAGTTCCAAAATTTGAATATATTAATGAAACCTCAGAGTCTTAAAGCTCACATGCTCCACTTCACAAAATCCTAGGTGACTATGTTCCTTATTCTACAATTTCTCCCACTAATAAGAAATAAAAAGTCATGGAACTAAAGGTGACTATCTTAATATCAATTCCCAGGGAGGCTCCCTGCTGGATCTGTTTTCTGCATGGATGACTAAGTAGAATAACACAGAAGGGGATCTCTTTAAATTGTTTGTTGTGGAGAGTTAGAGAGTCTGGGTAAAATTTCTTGGTCTTTCAATGTATCTGTCTCAGATATCTGAATAAAGAGGTTATGGATACTTCACTATAACTTGTTTATAAATCTGTGACTGATTTTGCTTCCATAGGTTTGACACTCTAGAGTTGTATGAAGCAATAGTGGTGCCTGTGGCAGAAAGCAATGAAACAGAACTTTACAAATTAGGAAGAGTCCTTGGATTGCTGTCATTAGTCCATTGTTGCCTAAAAGCATCCATTTTGGAGGTAGAAGTGTGGTCCAATTTCCATAGAAGGAAACTGAGTTGTCTATTTAGGAAAAGACCAGAATTCTCAGTTTAGCGAAGTTGTCAAGTAGAGGAAATTTCAAATAAATAGCATCTTGGCCCCAAATAAACTATGTTAAAATCAGTCATCACCATTTACTGCTTCTGTGACCATGAAGTAGTTATGTAACAGTCTAAAGGCTCAGCTTTGTCTGTTATACAATGAGGATAATAATGATATCACCTACCTTAAATGATGGTTGTGAAAATAAAATGAGGCAATACTTGAAAATTTCCTGACACATTTTAAATGTTCAACATTATTTTTGTTGCTGTTGTTGCCATTTTATAATCCTTATCTCCAAGGATAATATATTGGCAAAACATCAGTTATCAACAACAGCCTTGAAGGAGAGAGTTGAAGAGAGTTTTTTTTTTTTTTTTTTTGACATCACAAGGGTAAATATAAAGCTGTGTCATTAGTTCAAGTTTAAGCTAAGACTGCTCCAAATTTCCACACATTGAATGTTGAAACCATACTTGACTTTGGCATCAGGCAATGTCATTTAATATGTTCATATGGCTTTGCATGCCGTTAAGCATGCACTGTGTATTATTTTATGATGTTTGAGTTGGACTCATACTTTTTGGGTGCACGTATTTGTGTTTTTTCAGATTATTGTGAAAACCTGGAGAAACCTGTTTCCAATTTCATGATCGTTTATCACTAATCTAAAATGACTGCAGCATTACCTACAGACCTACAGACAGGAAGCTCTAAGAATTGGATCCATCATATATTTGCACAGAAGCTCTGTTAAACCAGTTTTATGCTTACATAGATGAAAGTGACAGTCTGATGGGAAAGGGGACAAAGTATTATACTTAGCTACAGAATGAAAAAAATAATAATTTATGTAATTCAACAAAAGGTAAAGAAACAATATTATTGGTGCTTTCAGCAGTTGCTTGATCACTGGAAACTTACTGTCTCTTCAAGTTTCTAATATTCTCTATAGAATCACCCTCACCTGGAGTTTTCATTCACGAACAAATTTAAGAGAAAGAAAGCCAAATTAAGGTTTTCCATTTGGGATAGTACCCTTAATCAGGCATAAAGTGCACTTTTCCTGGAAAATCTTCAAACGAGTTTGGAAATATTGCAGCTGTGAAGTAATTAAGGTACTTGGAGACTCTAAAGCAATTTATGTGACTATAATCACAAATGTCATCATGTTAGGGTACACTTAATGCTCAAAAACAGCTTGTGCTATCCCCTACAGATTCCTTCTTCTAAACAAATGATCTGTGGTAGTAATGTAAACTTTCTTACTTCGATTATATTTTCATTCTCTCAGTCTCTCACAAAGATACTTGACAAAAATCTATAAAAATGATGCTATATTTAAAACAACTCATTTAAGAAAATTATTATATTTACTCTGTTTAAAGATGTTCTTAATATTGTTTTACAAAGCATTTTTGCCTTTAAATTCTTAAGGTATCTAATAAGATATTTTTAACAATTTAGTGTTTTAAAAGTAAAAAAGGCTTTTGTGCAAAGATGTTCATAGTATCATTATGTAAACTTGCTAATATAGAAAAAGTCAAATAAAACTTCAGAAAATAGTTGAAAAAGTTACAGAGAATACACTCATCGGAATACTAAGTAACTGAAAAAAAGTTTATAAATATTAGATAGGAAAAATAATTATCTTATAATGACAATGAGAAATACAGTTACAAATTTTACTCCACATGATAATAAAATTTAGCATTAAAAATTTAGAAATGAGGCAATTAAATGCTATTTTTTTTGTGGCGGAACTATAAGTCATACAAAATAATTCTCCTATATGAATTGTTTCAATAGCACTCTATTTCTCTTAAAACAATTCCATATTACTAACCATTCTTCTCTTACTCTCTAAACTCCGGTCGTACTGGACTTTCCAAAGTTTCTTCTTGCGTGATGATTTCCATTTCAACTCCTTCTTCTGCTTACAATGCTTTCTCTACTCCAGCTGACCTTGACTTCCTTGAGTATTTAACTTGTGATAACTTTAAGATATTAGTTCATACTTCATTCTCCTGGAAGCATATTCTAATTCAACATGGGAAGTAAGGTTGCCCTGGTATATATTTGCATGTCCCCTTGAAATTTACTTTCTTATCTCTTCTGGCAATTGCAATTAATCATTTGGTGATTATTTAATGTCTCTCTCCCACAGTGGAATATATCTATATTTATGTCTATATATCTATATCTATATCTATACCTATATCTATATCTATCTTCTCTGAGATCAGAGGCCATATCTATTACTACCACTTAGCACAGTATACAACACACAGTAGATACTCAATGATTATTTGTCATCTGTTTGAACAAAAGTTGTGGTTCTCTTATGCATATTAACTTATGTCAGACAAACTCTCCTGCAGAAAAATTGTAAACTTTGGACAAGCTTGGACAAAGCATACGCATACATATGTACACACACACACACACACACACACATCTCTGAAGGCAAATGAGAAGTAAGCAGAAAATGGTGAGTAGTAAACAAGTTGGCAGAAAAGAACCACACTTGTCTACTTTCCTTGGTTTATTATTATTTTTTTTTTCCTGAGGGAAGTTTCAGTCCCCACTGTGAAGGCCGAATCTTTCATAGAAATCTGATCTCTTGCCAGCTTGAGGAATCAGAGGAAAAATTTCTGGGCTCCCACAGCAGCTGGAAAGTAAAGAGGAAAATCCCAGGAGAGAGCAACAGAGGCTGAGCCTAAGTTTCTGGCTGTTCTCTGAACCATGCAATTATAGGGCAGACTTGAAACAATAAAGCTAAGGTTAAAGAAGGGAACATACGTTTAGCTGCTGCACATTGCAGAGGCGTACAACTTGGAGTTCAAGTTCAGCTAAGTTAATTGCCTGCTAAAACAAAAAATCAACACTATTTTGGCCTGGGATTTAAATTCACACAAAAATGTCTCTGAAGAGGCAATATTTCTGTACATATGTGAGAGATTTGTAGGAATTAGGAGGAAAATAGAATAAAAATATTTTTGCCAGAGAGAAGCAAAGCATGTGTGAATGTTCAATATTGGAAAAGGTGGCACATTTTGAGACAAAATAAAGACCAATGTGGCTGATGAATAAAAGTGACAGGGAGAGAGAGTGGTATGAGAAGGCTCTGGTATGAGGCAGAGGGAGAGTAATTTGAAGCCTTATATGTTAGGTTACTTATTCTTCCTTTGTTCTAAGCACTCTCAGAAGACTTCAAAGGGTTTTAAACAGTGTAATGATATAATCAGATTTTGCTTTTAAAGATCATTCTGGTTATACAGTACAAAAGCAGCTGAGGGCAGAAGTGGATAGAGAAAAAACAGAATATCTCGATATTTTCCAGCTATAATCTAATGTGATGTGGGAGTTGGTAAGGCAGAGGAGAATGTAAAGATTGACACCCAGGTTTCTGTCATAAGCTCTGGTAGTTCTAGTTACCAAGATACATAAAATTAGAGATGAAGAAAATGTGGAGAAAGGATTAAGAATTGAATATATATCATGTTGATGATATCACTTGAATATAATTGGTCTGGAGTTCAGAAAGGAATTATAGTTTGACAATATAAATTTGGAAGTCTTCAACCTAGAAATGGCATTTGAAGCTATAAAAGTGGAAGAGAGTGTAACAAGAAAGGGTACAATGAGACATAAAGTGGACTGAGAACAATCCCTTAGGAATTTCACTATTTAAAGTTTAGGTAGAGAAGAGCCAACAAGGAAACTGAGAATTAGGAGCTCACAGGGAAAAGAGAATAGAGCCAGCAGGATGTGGTGTCATAAAACCTAGGAAAAGACCTGCTTTCATGGAAGAGGAAGGAATGAGGGCAGAGTAAGTGGTTGAACTAACCCTTCTGAAGATGATGATTATAAAATCTTGAATGTTTTTTCTTTTTTGCAAATTTGAAGGCACAGACAGTAATGCAAGGGTTCAACCCATGAAGGGTGGGAACTGAACCTGTTAAAGCTGGGTGAGACACTCCAGGTTTTCTATTATACTCTCATCACTTTGTACATATCTGAAATATTCAGTCATATTTGTGTATATTTATATGTTATTTTTAAAGATAGAATTATCTCAAATATGTTTTAAAACTGATCAAATCAAGCCCTAGAGCACTGAGTTCAAGATAGAGGGTAAAGAATGAATAATAGAGATTCCCTGAATCCAATGCTAACCAACTGAATTTTACCATGCAATGATTGTATAATACTTATTAAACCACCATATTTCTAGTTATATTAAGATTTCAAACTATAGACATACCAGCAACATACCAGCTCAGTATTCAAATAGAGACCATAAAATAGAGTTAAGATAATAATAGCAAGACCACAGGCCAGCTTAATGAAGTGTACAATGCAAATGATCAAGATTTCAGAGATTTTCCATATTCCTTTAAACAAATGTTTATTGAAGATCATCACAATACTTAAAACACAGACTCCAGACTCAGACTCTAATAGCTCCATCCTTTAGCGTCACTTGGGCAAATTTATTTAATCTCTTTAAGACTGAATGTACTTGTCTGTAAAATGGTGATAATACTACTGCTTATCCTATCTAAATTCCTGACCACGTGCTTCATACATACTTAAACAATGATGAAGATAGTCAATAACTGTAGTTCTGAAATAAAATTCAGAAACTAAGAAGAATACATTTCAAAAATGTACACACACACACATACACACATATTCACAGAAAGACTGGGAGTAGCAATGTAGTGATAAATAACACTGAAATAAAGAACAGCTAAAGAACCCATTATTTCCCTAATGAGTTTTTAAAAATATATAATCTTATCTTGCAAATAAAAGTATTTTATGAATTAGGTGACATTTAATTGGAACAGTATGTTCATAAAAATTAGAAATTTGACCTCTGAAGACAATTTGACTGGCTTTATTTCTCAGCTCTACCTTTTACTCCTCATGAAACCGTGTGATATTTATGAAACTCTTCATGTCTCAGCTCGCTCATCTGCAAAATGGGGATAATAAAGTACCTATGTTGTGAGAATTAAACAAATAGAAATGAATGCGGCACAGGCTAGCAAAATGTTCGCTAATCCCATTGTTTTTTCTGTCTTGGAAGATTATATCTCCTTGTTTCCCTTTCAGTTAGCTTGAGGCAACACCACTGTATTCCTGCCAGAGGAGTATGGTTTGAAGTGATGTATGCCCCTTCCCTGTCTGCCCACACAATATTTGGCAGAGTCTTTGTTCTCTCAATTTGCTTGGCCATTTGAAGCAGAATTGGAAAGAACCAACATCCTTGATTAACACATGGAAGGCTGCCTCTTGAAAATCCAATTAAATGAGACATGGATCAGAAATAGACCTTCATTGTCTTAAGCCACTGGTTTTTGATGAGTGCTTTATACAACACTAGCTACGTTTTTCCTGAATACTACCACTGTACTTAGAGCAGTGGCTGGCTAGCTAGCTAGTATTCAATAATTGCTAGCATTTAAAACTATTGCCAGACCGCCATGAGGCCCAATTTCAAAAATACATTGAGTATGTAAAAAGACTCCAAATATCACAAATAAGATTTCTTAATTATAAAAACAAAACTTGAACTTAAGCATGGAAAATGTTACATTCTGTGTTAACATCTAATATCATTAGCCGATTATGTTTTTTGAAACAGGGTTCCCACCAAATTTAGAGAGGTAAGCTAACAAGCTAGCATTGTTAGATAAATGATGTTATTGCCTCTAGCTATTTGATCTCTGTTGAGTACCATGTTACCTATTATGTAGATTGTCCTTAATTCAGTGGAACTCTAGATATTGTTCCCAATTCATTAACTAATTTTATTTTTCTCCAGATAGAAAGAATATGGTTTTCATATTTTTTACAAGTGATGTAAATTTTATTGACTACATATATGTTAGAAAAATATGAAAATATATCAAAAGCACAGAAAAATGTGCTTCTTTGTGTAACATTTAAAGAATATATACCATGGTAGAACACCAGATATTTAAAAATAAAAGTAATTACTCCATTTGGTATCATGAAACATCTTTCAAAGCACCATATAAATTTTAAATAAACAGCTGAGCAGAAATTTTCAACCAGCAAAAGAATACACAAATACTTATATTTTTTCCATATGGGAAGAAATTATCTACATTACAGTCATTTTATTGTTCATTGCAGAGGGATATGTGAAGCAGATTGCATTGAACATTTTTATTTCTTTTAGAAAACCAAACCTGAAGTTTGGTTTTTGTTTATTTTATTTATTTATTTTTTTCCCTACAAGAAATTGCATATAGATTTAGCACATTCACTGAACCCTATTACAGGCATTTTTTTAAAAATTTATTTATTATTATTATACTTTAAGTTGTAGGGTACATGTGCATAACGTGCAGGTTTGTTACATATGTATACTTGTGCCATGTTGCTGTGCTGCACCCATCAACTCGTCATTTACATCAGCTATAACTCCCAATGCAATCCCTCCCCCCGCCCCCCTCCCCATGATAGGCCCCTGTGTGTGATGTTCCCCTTCCTGAGTCCAAGTGATCTCATTGTTCAGTTCCCACCTATGAGTGAGAACATGCGGTGTTTGGTTTTCTGTTCTTGTGATAGTTTGCTAAGAATGATGGTTTCCAGCTGCATCCATGTCCCTACAAAGGACACAAACTCATCCTTTTTGATGGCTGCATAGTATTCCATGGTGTATATGTGCCACATTTTCTTAATGCAATCTGTCACTGATGGACATTTGGGTTGATTCCAAGTCTTTGCTATTGTGAATAGTGCTGCAATAAACATACGTGTGCATGTGTCTTTATAGCAGCATAATTTATAATCCTTTGGGTATATACCCAGTAATGGGATGGCTGGGTCATATGGTACATCTAGTTCTAGATCCTTGAGGAATCGCCATACTGTTTTCCATAATGGTTGAACTAGTTTACAATCCCACCAACAGTGTAAAAGTGTTCCTATTTCTCCACATCCTCTCCAGCACCTGTTGTTTCCTGACTTTTTAATGATCGCCATTCTAACTGGTGTGAGATGGTATCTCATTGTGGTTTTGATTTGCATTTCTCTGATGGCCAGTGATGATGAGCATTTTTTCATGTGTCTGTTGGCTGTATGAATGTCTTCTTTTGAGAAATGTCTGTTCATATCCTTTGCCCACTTTTTGATGGGGTTGTTTGTTTTTTTCTTGTAAATTTGTTTGAGTTCTTTGTAGGTTCTGGATATTAGCCCTTTGTCAGATGAGTAGATTGCAAAAATTTTCTCCCATTCTGTAGGTTGCCTGTTCACTCTGATGGTAGTTTCTTTTGCTGTGCAGAAGCTCTTTAGTTTAATGAGATCCCATTTGTCAATTTCGGCTTTTGCTGCCGTTGCTTTTGGTGTTTTAGACATGAAGTCTTTGCCCATGCCTATGTCCTGAATGGTACTACCTAGGTTTTCCTCTAGGATTTTTATGGTATTAGGTCTAACATTTAAGTCTCTAATCCATCTTGAATTAATTTTCGTATAGGGAGTAAGGAAAGGATCCAGTTTCAGCTTTCTACTTATGGCTAGCCAATTTTCCCAGCACCATTTATTAAATAGGGAATCCTTTCCCCATTTCTTGTTTCTCTCAGGTTTGTCAAAGATCAGATGGCTGTAGATGTGTGGTATTATTTCTGAGGACTCTGTTCTGTTCCATTGGTCTATATTTCTGTGTTGGTACCAGTACCATGCTGTTTTGGTTACTGTAGCCTTGTAGTATAGTTTGAAGTCAGGTAGCGTGATGCCTCCAGCTTTGTTCTTTTGACTTAGGATTGTCTTGGAGATGCGGGCTCTTTTTTGGTTCCATATGAACTTTAAAGCAGTTTTTTCCAATTCTGTGAAGAAACTCATTGGTAGCTTGATGGGGATGGCATTGAATCTATAAATTACCTTGGGCAGTATGGCCATTTTCACGATATTGATTCTTCCTATCCATGAGCATGGTATGTTCTTCCATTTGTTTGTGTCCTCTTTTATTTCACTGAGCAGTGGTTTGTAGTTGTCCTTGAAGAGGTCCTTTACATCCCTTGTAAGTTGGATTCCTAGGTATTTTATTCTCTTTGAAGCAATTGTGAATGGAAGTTCATTCCTGATTTGGCTCTCTGTTTGTCTGTTACTGGTGTATAAGAATGCTTGTGATTTTTGCACATTAATTTTGTATCCTGAGACTTTGCTGAAGTTGCTTATCAGTTTAAGGATATTCTGGGCTGAGACAATGGGGTTTTCTAAATATACAATCATGTCATCTGCAAACAGGGACAGTTTGACTTCTTCTTTTCCTAACTGAATACCCTTGATTTCTTTCTCTTGCCTAATTGCCCTAGCCAGAATTTCCAGCACTATGTTGAATAGGAGTGGTGAGAGAGGGCATCCCTGTCTTGTGCCAGTTTTCAAAGGGAATTTTTCCAGTTTTTGCCCATTCAGTATGATATTGGCTGTGGGTTTGTCATAAATAGCTCTTATTATTTTGAGGTACGTTCCATCAATACCGAATTTATTGAGCATTTTTAGCATGAAGGGCTGTTGAATTTTGTCAAAAGCCTTTTCTGCATCTATTGAGATAATCATGTGGTTCTTGTCTTTGGTTCTGTTTATATGCTGGATTATGTTTATTGATTTGCGAATGTTGAACCAGCCTTGCATCCCAGGGATGAAGCCCACTTGATTATGGTGGATAAGCTTTTTGATGTGTTGCTGAATCCGGTTTGCCAGTATTTTATTGAGGATTTTTGCATCGATGTTCATCAGGGATATTGGTCTAAAATTCTCTTTTTTTCCTGTGTCTCTGCCAGGCTTTGGTATCAGGATGATGTTGGCCTCATAAAATGAGTTAGGGAGGATTCCCTCTTTTTCTATTGATTGGAATAGTTTCAGAAGGAATGGTACCAACTCCTCCTTGTACCTCTGGTAGAATTCAGCTGTGAATCCATCTGGTCCTGGACTTTTTTTGGTTGGGAGGCTATTAATTATTGCCTCAATTTCAGAGCCTACTATTGGTCTATTCAGGGATTCAACTTTTTCCTGGTTTAGTCTTGGAAGAGTGTAAGGGTCCAGGAAATTATCCATTTCTTCTAGATTTTCCAGTTTATTTGCGTAGAGGTGTTTATAGTATTCTCTGATGGTAGTTTGTATTTCTGTGGGGTTGGTGGTGATATCCCCTTTATCATTTTTAATTGCGTCGATTTGATTCTTCTCTCTTTTCTTCTTTATTAGTCTTGCTAGTGGTCTGTCAATTTTGTTGATCTTTTCAAAAAACCAACTCCTGGATTCATTGATTTTTTGGAGAGTTTTTTGTGTCTCTATCTCCTTCAGTTCTGCTCTGATCTTAGTTATTTCTTGCCTTCTGCTAGCTTTCGAATGTGTTTGCTCTTGCTTCTCTAGTTCTTTTAATTGTGATGTTAGAGTGTCAATTTTAGATCTTTCCTGCTTTCTCTTGTGGGCATTTAGTGCTATAAATTTCCCTCTACACACTGCTTTAAATGTGTCCCAGAGATTCTGGTATGTTGTATCTTTGTTCTCATTGGTTTCAAAGAACATCTTTATTTCTGCCTTCATTTCGTTATGTACCCAGTAGTCATTCAGGAGCAGGTTGTTCAGTTTCCATGTAGTTGAGCGGTTTTGATTGAGTTTCTTAGTCCTGAGTTCTAGTTTGATTGCACTGTGGTCTGAGAGACAGTTTGTTATAATTTCTGTTCTTGTACATTTGCTGAGGAGTGCTTTACTTCCAATTACGTGGTCGATTTTGGAGTAAGTACGATGTGGTGCTGAGAAGAATGTATATTCTGTTGATTTGGGGTGGAGAGTTCTATAGATGTCTATTAGGTCTGCTTGCTGCAGAGATGAGTTCAATTCCTGGATATCCTTGTTAACTTTCTGTCTCGTTGATCTGTCTAATGTTGACAGTGGAGTGTTGAAGTCTCCCATTATTATTGTATGGGAGTCTAAGTCTCTTTGTAAGTCTCTAAGGACTTGCTTTATGAATCTGGGTGCTCCTGTATTGGGTGCATAGATATTTAGGATAGTTAGCTCTTCCTGTTGAATTGATCCCTTTACCATTATGTAATGGCCTTCTTTGTCTCTTTTGATCTTTGATGGTTTAAAGTCTGTTTTATCAGAGACTAGTATTGCAACCCCCACTTTTTTTTGTTCTCCATTTGCTTGGTAAATCTTCCTCCATCCCTTTATTTTGAGCCTATGTGTGTCTCTGCGTGTGAGATGGGTCTCCTGAATACAGCAGACTGATGGGTCTTGACTCTTTATCCAGTTTGCCAGTCTGTGTCTTTTAATTGGAGCATTTAGTCCATTTACATTTAAGGTTAAGATTGTTATGTGTGAACTTGATCCTGCCATTATGATATTAACTGGTTATTTTGCTCGTTAGTTGATGCAGTTTCTTCCTAGCCTTGATGGTCTTTACATTTTGGCATGTTTTTGCAATGGCTGGTACCGGTTGTTCCTTTCCATGTTTAGTGCTTCCTTCAGGGTCTCTTGTAAGGCAGGCCTAGTGGTGACAAAATCTCTAAGCATTTGCTTATCTGTAAAGGATTTTATTTCTCCTTCACTTATGAAACTTAGTTTGGCTGGATATGAAATTCTGGGTTTAAAATTCTTTTCTTTAAGAATGTTGAATATTGGCCCCCACTCTCTTCTGGCTTGGAGAGTTTCTGCCGAGAGATCTGCTGTTAGTCTGATGGGCTTCCCTTTGTGGGTAACCCGACCTTTCTCTCTGGCTGCCCTTAAGATTTTTTCCTTCATTTCAACTTTGGTGAATCTGGCAATTATGTGTCTTGGAGTTGCTCTTCTCAAGGAGTATCTTTATGGCGTTCTCTGTATTTCCTGGATTTGAATGTTGGCCTGCCCTACTAGGTTGGGGAAGTTCTCCTGGATGATATCCTGAACAGTGTTTTCCAACTTGGTTCCATTTTCCCCCTCACTTTCAGGCACCCCAATCAGACGTAGATTTGGTCTTTTTACATAATCCCATACTTCTTGCAGGCTTTGTTCATTTCTTTTTCTTCTTTTTTCTTTTGGTTTCTCTTCTCATTTCATTTCATTCATTTGATCCTCAATCGCAGATACTCTTTCTTCCAGTTGATCGAGTCGGTTACTGAAGCTTGTGCATTTGTCACGTATTTCTCGTGTCATGGTTTTCATCTCTTTCATTTCGTTTATGACCTTCTCTGCATTAATTACTCTAGCCATCAATTCTTCCACTTTTTTTTCAAGATTTTTAGTTTCTTTGCGCTGGGTACGTAATTCCTCCTTTAGCTCTGAGAAATTTGATGGACTGAAGCCTTCTTCTCTCATCTCGTCAAAGTCATTCTCCGTCCAGCTTTGATCCGTTGCTGGCGATGAGCTGCGCTCCTTTGCCGGGGGAGATGCGCTCTTATTTTTTGAATTTCCAGCTTTTCTGCCCTGCTTTTTCCCCATCTTTGTGGTTTTATCTGCCTCTGGTCTTGATGTACTGATGTATTGATGGTGATGTACTGATGTACTTGATGTACTTGATGTACTGATGTACTTGATGTACTTGATGTACTTGATGTATTGATGGTGATGTACTGATGGGGTTTTGGTGTAGGTGTCCTTCCTGTTTGATAGTTTTCCTTCTAACAGTCAGGACCCTCAGCTGTAGGTCTGTTGGAGATTGCTTGAGGTCCACTCCAGACCCTGTTTGCCTGGGTATAAGCAGCAGAGGCTGCAGAAGATAGAATATTTCTGAACAGCGAGTGTACCTGTCTGATTCTTGCTTTGGAAGCTTCCTCTCAGGGGTGTACTCCACCCTGTGAGGTGTGGGGTGTCAGACTGCCCCTAATGGGGGATGTCTCCCAGTTAGGCTACTCAGGGGTCAGGGACCCACTTGAGCAGGAAGTCTGTCCCTTCTCAGATCTCAACCTCCCTGTTGGGAGATCCACTGCTCTCTTCAAAGCTGTCAGACAGAGTCGTTTGCGTCTGCAGAGGTTTCGGCTGTGTTTGTTATTGCCCTGTCCCCAGAGGTGGAGTCTACAGAGACAGGCAGGTTTCCTTGAGCTGCTGTGAGCTCCACCCAGTTCGAGCTTCCCAGCAGCTTTGTTTACCTACTTAAGCCTCAGCAATGGCAGTGCCCCTTCCCCAGCCTCGCTGCTGCCTTGCCGGTAGATCACAGACTGCTGTGCTAGCAATGAGGGAGGCTCCGTGGGTGTGGGACCCTCCCGGCCAGGTGTGGGATATGATCTCCTGGTGTGCCTGTTTGCTTAAAGCGCAGTATTGGGGTGGGAGTTACCCGATTTTCCAGGTGTTGTGTGTCTCAGTTCCCCTGGCTAGGAAAAGGGATTCCCTTCCCCCTTGCGCTTCCCAGGTGAGGCAATGCCTCGCCCTGCTTCAGCTCTCGCTGGTCGGGCTGCAGCAGCTGACCAGCACCGATCGTCCGGCACTCCCCAGTGAGATGAACCCAGTACCTCAGTTGAAAATGCAGAAATCACCTGTCTTCTGTGTCACTCGCACTGGGAGTTGGAGACTGGAGCTGTTCCTATTCCCCAACTCTCATCTTTTCAATTAAGCCTTTTTTTTTTTTTTTTTTTTTTTTTTTTACCAGAGCCAGCAACTGCGAACTTCTCTTAATCGCTCACTGACTACAGGGTGTGTGTTAACACGAGACACACAGAAGCCATAAAGGAAATCGCCCCCAGCTGTCTATGACCTTAATATTCAGATATCCATGTTTCTATATCCTTTCCCAAAGCAGGGGTGCATGAAAAAGCTTCTAGTTCTCATGTGTTTTACTCTTAATCATGGAAGCACCTAAAGTAGTAACAGAATCGTATAGTGATGTTCAGGTAATCACCAGCTTCCTCATTAAAAGGGTTCCCCCCTAGTGTTACAAGCATTTTCATTCCCTTTCAGGACTTTTTCTTCCTAGTTGAACATGTTGGAAGTACTCTAAGCCCACAGGAAAAATTATTCTAGGTAATTCTATTTCAAAATCTAAGTAAGGCAACATTTTAATGAAATCCTTTACTTCAATATGATTTTTTTCCAATTCTAAAACAAAAGTTAACAACAATGATAGAACAATAAACAAAACTCAAGATCAGAACTGAATCTCCTTTATCTTTTTATCAAATATGTGCTTTGTGCACTGTATAAAACTTTAGGTATTAAGGGAGCAGACCACCCCTCATATTGTCTTATGCCCAATTTCTGCCTCCAAAACAAGAAGTAAAAACTAAAAGGCAGAAATGACATCCACAGGCAAACAGCCTGGTGCCGTGCCCTGGGCCTGGTTAAAGATCGACCCCTGACCCAACTGGTTATCTATAGATTTCAGACGTTGTATGGAAAAGCACTGTGAAAATCCCTGTCCTTTTCTGTTTCATTCTGATTACCATTCCATGCACCCCCAGTCACGCACCCCCGCTTGCTCTATTTATCACAATCCTCTCACGCGGACCCCCTTAGAGTTGTAATCCCTTAAAAGGGACAGGAATTGCTTACTCGGAGAGCTCAGTTTTTGGAGACATGAGTCTTGACGAAGCTCCTGACCAAATAAAGCCCTTCCTTCTTTAACTCGGTGTCTGAGAGGTTTTGTCTGCCGCTTGTCCTGCTACAGTATTAGTTGTTTAACTTCCTCTCTGATTGAGATTGAATGGCCTTTATATTTGGGCACAGTGGTAGGTTCAAAATACACAAATACAAAGACAGAGTCTGGCACTTCATGGAGCTTGCAATTGAATTAGTAAGAAAACCAATGAGGAAATACATGATTAACAATATTTTGATTAATAATCAATGATGAATAATATTTTTTAATGAGAATTATAATGAATATGTAGACACATAGATGTATTCCCATCTGGGAAGAGAAAATAGGAGGTCAGACAATACTATGATTCTTGAGACCTTGAGATTAAAGTTGGAAAACAGAAAGGCATTATAGCTAGATGTATAAAAGCATATACAAATGTATGGCAATGCAAACAGGATGACCCTCAGAATCCTGCATTCAGGATGGTTGGGCTAGAGTCAACAATGGGTATGGCACATACAAAAGGAGATAGACAGGGGGTTTTACATGACCTATAAGTATTCAAATGCATATAAAAGGGATTCTCCTGAATGATTCATATCCATTTCCATTTTATATGAAACAAAACAAAATAAACAAATAAGAACACACCAAAATCAGCAGGAATGAAACAGAAAAGCAACTCTATTTGATGGAATAATTCAGAGAGGAAACGTTGGACCAAATAGATGAAAAATGGCACCCATTTCTGAGAATAAGTGAGAGAGGGAAGTCATTGTCTTTAATTTTTTTCTATTCCTCTGTTTCTCTGGGATTATGATACCATAGAGAGAGAATTTGTGTAAGTTGCTTTCGATTTCTAATCCATGGGTTGTAGTTAGGGTTTGTTTTCATAAGTAACTTCCACTACTTAGAGTGCAATTGTGGAGCTATACCTGCTTGAAACTACAAAACAGCTGAACCATTCCTATCCCCATCCAAGTCCTCCTTTGGACCCCAAAATCCAAAGAAGTCCAAAGTTCAAAGAAATATGACCACTAGTATCTTTTCCCACATGGTCAGTTTGTTAACTTTAGTCTTTGCAAAATAAAGCAGCCTCAGGGTAAAATGGTATTCTCAAATTAACTTTACTATTTCTAGATGAATCTATTACTTTGGGTTTAGTTTGTAACGAAAAAGAATACAGATTTAATTATGGTCATAGTTAAATATGTTCTCTGAGAATGATACGGCAGTGTTCTTTCACATATTTGCTTAATAAAGTTGCCCAAGCTGACTTCATTTACAGTCATTCAGCAGCTTCCTTCTAACAGCCAAGTCAAAAATCATGAGGCTCAGTGGCTCTGGCAGTCTGCAGAACAAGTATGGTGGCAGTACAGCTGTAGAAACCACAAAGTATGCTGACAAAAGGAGTTATGTGCTCAGTAATCTTTCAGAAGATAAATCTAGAACAGAAGATGTGATACTGTACAAATATTATTTCTTTTATCCCATTGTATAATGTGTCAGTCCTTAGAGAATTTTTAAAATGTTTTACGAAAGATGTCTCATGAAATAGGTATCGTTATATGCATTTTGGGAGGGGGCAAAGCATGCATCCCAAATACATTTAGAGAACTATAAGTTTGGAAAGGATATGAAATACATCAGGCTCAACTTTTTTCTATGTGCAAAAAAAAACTAGTTGTGAGAGATAAAATGGATTGCTCAAAGGCACATAGTGAACAAGCAGAGACAGTCAGAGAACACAGGTTCTTCTTCCATGCTCTTTCCTATAGCTTGCAGATACATTGTGCTACTAAATATTCAGATGAAAATTAAAATAATTTTTAAAAACTTATACCTTGGCCAATTTGAATGGTTTCCCACACAGATAAAGCATCCCCCCAGGCCATATACAGTATCCTCTTAGGCATATACTTGCCCTCATATATGCAGTCCTCACAATAGAGTGCACTGCACAGATGAATGAAGAAATAATTATACCTGCAGATGGTTTATCCATGAATAGAAGAGCATTATCTCTAAAATTTTTAAACAAAGACTTTCATTTCTTTTATGCCACAAAGGCACTCCAAAATTTAGATTCTGGTATCAGAGAATGGGACTGAAAGGAATATTTTAGAGTGCACATAGCCAAGTCATCTCACTTTATGCATGAGAAAAATGTCTGAGGTCATAAAAGTAGAAATGACTTGCAAATGATCACACTTTTAGCCAAATTATGCCTGACAAATAATCTTTAAAAACTATTCACATAATGTAGGTGTCTTGGATCCTAATCCAGAGATTTATTTCTCCATGGAGTTTTAAATTGTGTTTTTTCCCTTGCAGAGAATACATAAATATAAAATAAATAAAATTATTCAAGTGGAATTTAATCAAATCTAAATCAATTTTCTAGGTGAAGAAAATTAGTTCCAAACATTTGACCCTTGAAACTCATTAAACCATGGCTTCTCTGCATGTTACATTTTCTAGACTCAGCATATTTTTATGACAACCAACAGCACTTCTAGAGTTTCCAAGATATATGACATTTTAAGAATGCAAAATAAACACACATACACACAAAGCAATTTCAAGAATGGAATTCAATCTTCTTCTAGTTGATAAATAAATCTTTCTGAAATGAAAGTTCTGTAAGAGACAATATTGTACTATCTTAATATTAATAATATTAATAACATTAATAATAATATAAATAATATTGTCTATTTTTATTTCTGTCATATACACAGTGTCTAGAACAGTGTTTGGCACAAAGTAGTATTCTTAAAAATAATTATTGAATAAAGAATAGAATTACTGGAAGAAAATTACTGTTATTACACAGGAAGATCAAGTAAAAAAAAATTCATAGAGTAGGAAGATTTGATTTATATTAGCTTTCTCAAAATGTATTGAGAAAAACGTAAGATCTACTTATAATACCAATTACTTAACACAATCCTCAAAAAAGCATATAAGCAAACATATTCCACATTTAATCAACTGTTCTGGACACTCACAATGAATTCATCTATCTGGGAGCCCAGATTGATAATAATGATAAGGAAAAAAAGTGCTGAAATTTTTTTAACTAACAATTTTCCTAAACTCATTTTACCACAGAATGCTCTTCTTCTTCCCTAAACGTGGCATGATAGACACCAATCGTGCTGTGGAAATTGTGATTGATGGAGTACATGGAAATGCCACAGAAAGGAAATGTAATACATTTGAAATTATACAACTGTCAAAAACTATAAACAATTTAATTTTGTAATGAATATTTTTCAAGCCTCTTTAACTTTTCTCAAATTCTTACAATATGTATAGAGAAGTGCTAACCGTAGTTAATCAAATACCTGAAAGACAGAGTTCCTAACCCACATGAAATGTAAAACAAATTTCCTCAACTGGAAAATTCAGAAAAAGAGTCAATGAAATAACTGAAGGTGTACGTTTGTTAATATTTGATTTGATTTGAACATAGTTTATTATTTGAATGATGGCACACAAACCACGGTTAAACAGAAGTTATTAAATAAAATTTGAAGTGGCATACGGCAAAATTTTATATTACAGGGAAAATTTCAGGTGTGGATCTCATTTAAATTTTAACTATTTTAACTGAATTTGTTGTACAGATTCAGATCCAAGTAAAAGACCTAATTTCTTAATGAGACAATTTTCCCTTTAATATAACCGTCCTAAACTTCACTATTATTATAAAGACATAACTGTAAAGAATTAAAGTTTCAAACACATCCAGTTCACTAAATATTGACAAAGAAAAACTATGCATTAACTAGAGTTATATATATAAAAAATATATATGAACCCAATAAATTGCAAGTCTCTCAGTTCTTCTATGGTAAAAGCAGAAGAAGGATTCGAGGAACAGCATCTTAAACATGGCAATGATAATGCAATATCTTCTTTATAAATAGGTTTTTAAAAATTACACTTTCTCCTAATAAAGATTATTCCTAAATAGGATTGCTTATCAGTACTTACTCTGAGCACTACAGAAAGACAGACACAAAGATGAAAAAGACAGCATTTGACGTAATTATCGAGTTGACAAGTAAAAAAGAAGAAGAAGAAATACACTATAAAATGAAATATAATGGAATAGTTTAAAAAAATAGCAGGTGTACACAGAGGTAGGAGTTACTAATTTGGACTAGGAAGACAGGGAAGCTGCATAAGCACTGGTACTTGAAAGGGGTGTTGAAAGAAGAAGCTCCAAGCTCCCAAGTGGAGAAATAATAGAAAGGAATTCAATGTAGAGATACTATAATTCCAGGAAAGTTTGAAATATAAAATATACGACAAATTCAGAAAACAGAAAATGATGTGTGTTGCTGGATTGGGGATTATAAAAGTTGAGAAGATGAAACTTCAAACATAGGTTAAAGTCAGATAAGACAGAATCTTACATGGCACGCTAAGGGGATACATATTGAGAAGCTAAGGACGCGCTTTATTTATAACCAGTTAATTTGTCCTTCTCTTATTACTTAAGTATTTCAGAGACATGGGGAATTGAGTTAGGCTGATGCTCCTTTTCTAAAGTTTCTTACATTCTTCTTTTCCTCCTGGCACCATTCAAAGTCTATTATCAGTAGGATGGTAGAGGTGCTATATCTGTCCTGTGCTTTTTAGGCGTCAGAAAGTCAGAATACCTCTTTGAAGAGTGTATTGAATTTTCATTTCCCATAAAACATTAGCAAATCAGAATCCTTTTTTTTGAAGAAATGTAACAATTAAGTAATCAAAATTTAGTACTTTGGTATTAATAATACTAATAGTTAATAGATTGTAGAAAAAAAGATAATGCCTTCCTTCTAGAAAAGAAAAATGTTATAAACCTAAAAATAATTTTAGATTTAGATTTTAGAATTCAATTATTGAGTTTCAGGAGTGGAAAAGTTATGATATTTTATCAATATTATTTAAAGACCTTGAAAAAGCTGCAAATGTCTTTAATTCCTCTTGAAATCTCTTCTTTAGCTGCAATAATATAGAGCCCTGAATTTTCTCATTTTAACTATTGCCAGGTCTCCAATCAATTCTTCCATGCTACTTTAAATTTTACCAAATCTTCTGGGGCTAGATCTGGCTAGCATCTTGTAAAATGTCTTTATGTGCATTCCATTACTCTTTCACAGCTTTATATTAAATTATTGCCCTTTAAGTCTGGGCAAGGAGACTGAATTTTTTGAAGCATGGGGACAACTATATAAATCTGGCATTGTATTAACAACAATGCTGAACTAGTTCCAATTCTGTAAGTAGCAACATCTCTTCGGCTCAATGTCACAGGGCCTAGGTCTTCAGCCTCAGAATCTTTTCCAGTATATTAATAACTCAGATATTCATACATCTACTTATTTAATAAAACAGATTGAATTAGAGGCAAAAACCCTAACAGCCTTTCAATAAAAGATCTCACAAAGTGCCCTAATTGTGGCATGTAATTATTGATAATAAGACATAGATTTTATTTCATAGGGTACCTGACCATATATACATCAGGAAACTAAAA